>NC_134355.1:154186709-154884209 GCF_048569485.1 Anomaloglossus baeobatrachus | reverse complement strand
CAGCTGCCATGCTGCTGGATTTAGGGAACGCATTTGAGGACTGTTGCATTCTCCTTGGCGTCAGATTGCCCCAGATCTGTTTCCTTTGTGTGGACTCTAAAGAACCATTTGGATATTTGATGTTTTATGTTCCCTGCCTCATTAATTCTTGTTGGATTGTTCATCGGTCTGGTGTCCCTTACTGGTCTGTCGCATACCCCATCACATCACACCCACAGGGGCGTGATACCACGGAAATATGCAGACGTCCATAGGGCAAGGCGCTGCCCCTGTGTCCACATTCCCTGCTATTTACATACGAAATATGAAGGTAATAAAATGTTTTTTATTACTTTCATATTATACAATTTTATAACTCAGGGATGAGTAGAGAGGTGTAATTAGGGCACATATGCGTCTGCTGATAGGTCAGAACGCATTTTCTAGGTGACAGGTGCCCTTTAATGGTCACGACTGATGACAATAGGACTGATGACAATAGGACATGCTCCGAGTCTTCTGGACCAAAAACAAGGACCTGTTTATAAGACATGCGTATATGGCTAAATTAAATCCTATGGGTTAACAACAACAGCATCAGGAAGTCCCACACGGATGTGTTAATATAGGAACAGGAATTATTTTTTTTTTTAACCATTTTCACTTTTTTTGTGGGTAACAAATCTCAGCAAATGGGTGGGGAATAAAACTGGTGTGACAGAGGCAAGTGAAAAGCTTCCCCATGCCAAAAGCACTGCAGCCCTTATATTGATTCAGATGGCAGACTTGTCTTTGCAAGAGCAACGTGCACATATTCACAATTTGGGGGTGACATCTTGGTAACACATCCACTTTGCTGACACATCCACTTTAACAAGAGGTCTCTGTGATGAATTATCCTATAAATTGATATACTCTTCAGGAGAATTATGTCTCTTCAGCGAGAAAGCTTAGTAGTAGTTTATTGGACACTTCTTACTATCGGACCTGTTTTGCGGGTACTTTTCCTAAGGGGCACTTTGCACACTGCGACATCGCAGGTGCGATGTCGGTGGGGTCAAATTGAAAATGACGCACTTCCGGCATCGCATGCGACATCGCAGTGTGTAAAGGCTGGATGATACGATTAACGAGCGCAAAAGCGTCGTAATCGTATCATCGGTGCAGCGTCGGCGTAATCCATGA
The DNA here is from genome assembly GCF_048569485.1 of Anomaloglossus baeobatrachus. NCBI lineage: Eukaryota > Metazoa > Chordata > Amphibia > Anura > Aromobatidae > Anomaloglossus > Anomaloglossus baeobatrachus. The sequence goes on along the minus strand of NC_134355.1, from coordinate 154,883,045 downwards.
TTACGCTGACGCGACGGTCCGATGTTGTTCCTCGCTCCTGCGGCATCACACATCGCTGTGTGTGAAGTCGCAGGAGCGAGGAACGTCTCCTACCGGCCTCACTGCGGCTTCCGTAGGATATGCGGAAGGAAGGAGGTGGGCAGGATGTTTACATCCTGCTCATCTCCGCCCCTCCGCTCTGATTGGCTGCCTGCCGTGTGACGTCGCAGTGACGCCGCACGACCCGCCCCCTTAACAAGGAGGCGGGTCGCCGGCCACAGGGACGTCGCACGGCAGGTGAGTGTGTGTGTGAAGCTGGCGTAGCGATAACTTTCGCTACGCCAGCTATCACCACATATCGCTGCTGCGACGGGGGCGGGCACTATCGCACTCGGCATCGCAGCATCGGCCTGCGATGTCGTAGTGTGCAAAGCCCGCCTAAGGGAAGAACCGGTGTCATCATATTGAAATAATGTTTTACTGCCTAGATTATCACGGTAAAATCATACATCTAAAGGCTCTGTCACACACAGAGATAAATATTTGGCAGATCTGTGGTTGCAGTGAAATCATGGACATATTGTTCAATTTGTACACAGCCACAAACCTGGCACTGATTGTCCACAATTTCATTGCAACCACAGATCTGCCGCAGATTTATCTCTGTGTGTGACAGGGCCTTTATTGTATAGCAGGAAAAATGTCCATGTTCACACAACACAATTCTGCTATATTCCTTTGCCCCACATTTTTAATGTGGTACCCTTCATGTGCCAGTATGTAGCATCATATATGTGGGAAAATATATATTGGGATAACTATGAATTGTATAGTATCTGGGATTTAGTGGGATACCTTTTTTGGATATGATGATCCTCTAGGGTGTTCCAAAATCGGTGATGCTAGGCATGTATATTACCAAATTGCTCACCTTGAATATAAATGATGATGTATTATGAGGGGGTACCCACTATAAGTACCGTGGGGAAGGGGGAAGTGTATGATGACTATTCTCTACATTATAATCTGACATTTGGTGTAGCTGATTAATTGAAATAAGGCTGAGTGCTATTGATTTCAATTTTATTATAAACATTACCATCCAATGGAAACTGTGGGGCTAGTAGACATTAGGGCTATATGTCTCACGGAACTGCTGTGGCAGTATGACATGCCATAATGATTTTTATCTAACATAGCTGGCCGCAACTATGAAGCTGTGCACACTCGGTGCTAGTATGAGTGTGACTCCTGCTGTGACCGCGCTGATCTGGTATGCTGGGAGCTGGCAAGGCGCCTGCCGCTGCTGCGCATGCACTGGTTGGCATGGTAGGTGGACTTGCACACACATGCGGGCATTGACTGCATAGGTGCCGGGTACGGCAATCTTGGTGGCCAGCTGGAAGGAAGATGGGTTACAGAGTGGGCCTGACAGGACTGCACATTTACCAATTTGAGTCATGCAATTGGCCTTAAAACAACATGTGACTCATCAGGCACCATTTTTAAATGCATCACCACGAACCAATAGCCACACTCCTTGAAAAAGCAGTTGTTTCTGAAACGCGTATTGGGGAGGTAGATGTGTGACTTTGTCGCACAATGGGTAAATAGTCATTTCATTTACCTTGTCCTTTGTCTGTCTTGTATATCTCTAGCTATTAGCATCAATTTACTGTGAAATGTAATTCAGTGGTACAAAGTGCATTATGTATTGACACCTTGTGAGAGGTTTAGTATACATACACTGGGGATGGGATGCCCTCCTGTGGGTGCAATTCCATATTATGTTGTGCCCTGACACATTGTTAATTGTGATAAACTATTGTATACACTTCTAACCATTGTCATTCATATGGACATATGACCATCAGACTGAATACTTATCTAATCAACTTACAATTTAAGATAATATGCCTTCGTGGCCTTATATGACTATGGTAAACTGCATTGACATTATGCTATTTGTGAAAAAATTATATCCACTTTCTTGATCATTGTCAACCGTATAGACAGTGTCACAGTCATCTCTTGAGTTTTGTGACAGGCTCTGGTTTGGGCTCCCTTTCATACCATCTTAGACCATTCACATTAAAGGGAATGTGCCACCCCCCAAACAAATTTTCAATAACTGAAAAAATGTAAAGTATTCATGTTTAAAGTTTTTTGTTTAAATATTATGATTTGTTTATAATTAAGCATATATAAAAAATAATTCAAAAAGTTTGATATTTTCCACTCTTAAACACAGCTGCTGAAAACCTAGTGTACAAAAGACTGCATTACAACTGCAGTAAGGGGTACTTTGCACACTACGACATCGCAAGCCGATGCTGCGATGCCGTGCGCGATAGTCCCCGTCGCAGCTGCGATATCATGGTGATAGCTGCCGTAGCGAACATTATCGCTACGGCTGCTTCACATGCACTCACCTGCCCTGCGATGTCGCTCTGGCCTGTGACCCGCCTCCTTATTAAGGGGGCGGGTTATGGAGCGTCATAGCGACGTCACACAGCAGGCGGCCAATAGAAGCGGTGGGGCGGAGATGAGCAGGACGTAAACATCCCGCCCACCTCCTTCCTTTCCCATAGCCGGCGTGAGCCGCAGGACGCAGGTAGGAGATGTTCCTCGCTCCTGCGGCTTCACACACAGCGATGTGTGCTGCCGCAGGAACGAGGAACAACATCGTAACATCGGTATTTCCCAATTCATGGAAATGCCGGACCCTACACCCATGATACGATTACACCAATGATACAATTTGACCCCACCGACATCGCACCTGCGATGTAGTGTGCAAAGTGCCCCTAAAAGTGGGCTGAATCTGCTCTCCTGTGTGTGATGTCACCCTCCCCTTCCCTTCTGTGTGTTTGCAAAAGGATAAGGGAGGATGAAGTTTAGCATCAGCTTTGTGGGTGACTGAAAAGTATTCCTGAACTGTGCAGTGTCAATGATGACAGCTGGCATAGTGCTCCACTGTATAATGTGCACTATAATACTGTGCTCCATATTTCTGTGCCCTCATATATTGTTCACCATATTACTGTGCCTCCATATACTGTGCACCTGCACCATATTACTGTACCTCATATACTCACCTTGCCCCATATACTGTGCACCATATTACTGTTCTCTATATTACAGTGCACGATATTACTGTGCACCCATATACTATGCACCAAATTACTGTGCCCCCTTATACAGTGCACTACTGTGCCTCAGACACTGTGCACCACATTACTGTGCCCCCATATTATTGTGCCCTCTTATACTGTGCACCATTTTACTATGCCCATATACTGCCCCCAATATAATCTGCAACATATTACTGTGCACCATATTACTTTGCCACATGTACTGTGCACCATCATTTCTGTGCCCTAATATACTGTTCACCATATTACTGCGCCTCCATATACTGTGCACCTGCACCATATTACTGTAAATCATATACTCACTCTACCCCCATGTACTGTGCACCATATTACTATGCCCCATATACTGTGCACGATATTACTGTGCACCATATTACTATGCACCCATATACTGTGCACCATATTACTGTGCCCCATGTATTTGCACCATATTACTCTGCCACATATACTGTGCACCATATTACTGTGCCTCCATATGCTGCGAACTCATATTACTGTGCCCCGATATAACTGCTACATATTACTGTGCACCATATTACTGTGACACCATACTACTGTGCCACCATATACTGTTCACAATATTACTGCGCACCATATTACTCTGTCACCATATACTATGTGTCATATTTCTGTGCCTAATATACTGTGTGAAAATCCAGCTCACCCACATCTGACCTCACCGTGCCTCAGACTCGGATCCGGCCCTGCACTGGCCGCACAGCAGTAAGAAACGAAGGAAAACGATCCAGCTGAGTGATCAGGTGATTTATTTCAGTGCAGTTCAGTTCAGACAATGCATAGAGGTGTCGTTAACGCGTTTCTGGCTCAACGCCCTTAATCATAACCATATGATTATTATGGTTATGATTAAGGGCGTTGAGCCAGAAACGCGCTAACGACACCTCTATGCATTGTCTGAACTGCACTGAAATAAATCACCTGATCACTCAGCTGGATCGTTTTCCTTCGTTTCCTATTATACTGTGCACCCATATACTATGCACCATATTATTGTGCCCCCATATACTGTGCACCATATTACTTTACACCCATATGTGCCCCTATATACTGTGCACCCATATACTGTGCACCACATTACTGTGCCCTAAGATCCTGCACCATATTACTGTGTCCCAATATACTGTTACTACATATATTGTGCCCCGACAATGACTGTACACCATATTACTGTGCCCCATATACTGTGCTCCATTACTGTGCCTCCATATTACTCTACCCCATATACTGTGTACCATATTACTGTGCATCATATTACTAAGCACCCTGTTACTGTGCCCCATATTACTATGCACCCATATACTGTGCACCATATTACTGTGCCCTTATATACTGTGCACCATATTACTGTGCCTCATATACTGTGCACCACATTATTGTCCCCCTATATTATTGTGCCCTCATTTACTGTGCACCATTTTACTATTCCCCAATATAAACTGCAACATATTACTGTGCCCCTATATACTGTTACTACATATATTGTGCCCCACGATATGACTGTGCACCATATCACTGTGTCCTATGTACTGTGCACCATTACTGTGCCTCCATATTACTGTACCCCATATACTGTGTACCATATTACTGTGCATCATATTATCAAGCACCGTATTACTGTGCCCCATATTACAATACACCTGTATACTGTGCCCTCATACTGTGCACAATATTATTGTGCACCATACTACTGTGCCCCCATATACAGTGCACTACTGTACCTCATACACTGTGCACAACATTACTGTGCCCCCATATTATTGTGCCCTCTTATACTGTGCACCATTTTACTATGCCCATATACTGCCCCCAATATAATCTGCAACATATTACTGTGCACCATATTACTTTGCCACATGTACTGTGCACCATCATTTCTGTGTCTTCATATACTGTTCACCATATTACTGCGCCTCCATATACTGTGCACCTGCACCATATTACTGTAAATCATATACTCACTCTACCCCCATGTACTGTGCACCATATTACTATGCCCCATATACTGTGCACGATATTACTGTGCTCACATATACTGTGCACCATATTACTAAGCACCCATATACTGTGCACCATATTACTGTGCCCCATGTACTTTGCACCATATTACTCTGCCACATATACTCTGCACCATATTACTGTGCCCCGATATAACTGCTACATATTACTGTGCACCATATTACTGTGACCCCCCCATATACTGTGCACCATACTACTGTGCCACCATATACTGTGCACCATATTACTCTGTCGCCATATACTATGTGTCATATTTTTGTGCCTAATATACTGTGCACCCATATACTATGCACCATATTATTGTGCCCCCATATACAGTGCACCATATTACTTTGCCCCATATACTGTGTGTGACGAAATATGCGACAGAGCAGTAATGGACACCAGACCGATGAACACTCCAACAAGATTTAATGAGGCAGGCAACATAAAACATCCAATATCCAAATGGTTCTTTAGAGTCCACACAAAGGAAACAGATCCGGGCAATCCGACGCCAAGGAAAATGCAACAACAGTCCTTAGATGTGTTCCTTAAATCCGATAGCGTGGCTGAGACAACACAATCCCACGTAGCAGCTTATCTTCAATGTCCCATAGTCTATACACAGGCTCTAGGATTCAGCCTCAGCTATATATCCTAATCCTTCTCCAGCCGAGATCCAACTAACTGAACTAACATGGGTCTCATTGTTCTTCTCTCCTGGGATCAGCCCCTAAGGTGGGCACACCTCCCCCTGGATATTTGATACATGAATGGACTTCCTGGCTCTGTTCTATTTACCAAGTTGTGGTTGGAGAAGTCCCATGCTAAGAAGAACAAACAATCCCCCACCAGTAGTACATACAGGACAGTCAAGGAGAGACAGACTATTACACCATGAGCACAGGCGGGGGAGGGACACGGCCCCAGTTTGTATCCTCCTTCACTTCAACTCTGCTTCCTGCACCCACAAATTGACATTGTATATCTCCCACATCATTGGCTAGGAGTATGTCTGCAGGAAGGCTGCTCATCACACCGATTATGCATTGTTTTGCCCCAAAGCCATAATCCAGGGTTACACTTACTCTTGGAATATATCTCTGAGTACCTCCAGCCAATTCAATGGCAATTCCTGGTCCCTTTTGAATGGCTTCTGGTTGAATTACTCAGAGATCTGCTATGGTGAGAAAAGCCCCAGTGTCACAAAAGCCAACAACCTATTGGCCATCCAGCACGACCTCCTGTAGATGTTTATGCTGAAGATCATAAGAACGGGTGGCTGTGGCTCGCACTCCATAGACCCCTGGTAGGGAAGTCAACATATCAGTCACTTGGCAAATCATCAGGGCCTGAATCCAGCTCTTCTCCTTCTGAGGGTGTCTGTAGCTAATGGACAGGCAAAAGTGGTCTGCAGCTGTTCTGCCTCCGAACACCTGGACAGTGAGCTTGCCAGGCTGCCTACATTGAGAACATCTGCGCTGCGTCTCACTCCTTCCAGTTTGCCTTCTGGAGAAGTAGGTAGGAGACCTTGGTGACTGATAGGGAGGTGCAGGTGCTGGAGGTGGTTGTCGATTTGGAGGATGACTCCACGGGATAGATGGGCATGTGGCCCGCAGATGCCCGGAATTCCCACAGCTATAACATCTTCGCTCTTCTACTTTCTCTCCTCGTCGTATTCCAGTAAATGTGGTAGAAACAACTGGAGGCACATACACACGGGTATCCACATGAGGTGGTGATCTAGGAGGTGGAGGAACATTGGGCACTGAAGGACAAGGAACCTCTGGTGTTGGGGTGCTGGTCATTTTTGCTCCCTCTGCTAGCAGCTTCTTCCACTGAGGCTTGATAGTGAGTACCTCATCAGCTAGAGCGGCAGCTTGTTCCACTGTCTCTGGTCTCCTCTTATGCACCCATTCACGGAGCTCAGTGTGGCACTTGGCATAAAACTGTTCTTTTAGGATGACCTGGAGGAAGGTCTCCCAAGTTAAGGCCCCCTCTTCCTCCAGCCAGCGATGGCATACTTGTTTCAGTCTATGGGCATACATTTTGAAAGACACTTCCCCATCACAGGCTAACATACGGAACTGAGTCCTATAAGTATCTGGGGTCACGGCATAATGTTCTAGAATGGTCTGTTTGATCTCCCCATACTCAAAATTCCACTGAGGGTCCATAGCTCTATAGGCGTCGGCAGCTCAACCCTCCAAGAGGCCCACCAGGTGTCCGACTCGCTCTCTTTCTGGGACTTCCATTAATCGGTACGGATGCTCAAAGTCCTGGAAGAAGCCCTTAATGTTGCCTGCAGCTTCATTAAGTGGCTTAAAGTCCTTGCGGGACACTCTGGAGAATTCCCTCATAGTGGGTGCTGTGGGTACAGTTTGTCTGGAGCCTCTAGCTGCTTCCACAGCAAACCTCCACTCCAGCAATGCCCTCTCTTGAGCTCTGCGAATAGCATCCATCTTATATTCAATGGTGACCTCATCTTCAAGCAGTGCCATCTCCTCCTCATACCACACAACCCATTGACTTTTTTGGGTATTTACCTCCAGCTCCCGTCTTTCCTGTCCTTGCTGTGGAAATTGTTCCTCGGTGCCATCTTGCAAGCAAGCGTTTTCCAAAGCCTCAATTAGTTGCTCCTTGGAGAGTCCTTTGTAGCCAACTCCTAATTCACAGGCCTTTGTTTTGATGTTCGACATAGTCCAGTTCCTGTATCCTGAGGTTCTGGTTTCAGACGTTGATGGGCCGTTGTCCTCCATTCTTTCTGCTCTGATCCCGCTGCTGCCATCAGTTTGTGACGGGGTATGCGACAGAGCAGTAATGGACACCAGAGCAATGAACAATCCAAGAAGATTTAATGAGGCAGGGAACATAAAACATCCAATATCCAAATGGTTCTTTAGAGTCCACACAAAGGAAACAGATCCGGGCAATCCGTCGCCAAGGAAAATGTAACAACAGTCCTTAGATGTGTTCCTTAAATCCGATGGCGTGGCTGAGACAACACAATCCCAAGTAGCAGCTGATCTTCACTGTTCCATAGTCCATACACAGTCTCTAGGATTCAGCCTCAGCTATATATCCTAATCCTTCTTCAGCGGAGATCCAACTAACTGAACTAACATGGGTCTCATTGTTCTTCTCTCCTGGGATTAGCCCTAAGGTGGGCACACCTCCCCCTGGACATTTGATACATGAATGGACTTTGAATGTCCTGGCTCTGTTCTGTTTACCAAGTTGTGGTTGGAGAAGTCCCACGCTGAGAAGAACAAACAATCCCCCACCAGTAGTACATACAGGACAGTCAAGGAGAGACAGACGATTGCACCATGAGCACAGGCGGGGGAGGGACACGCTGTTACATGCCCCTATATACTGTGCACCACATTACTGTGCCCTAAGATACTGCACCATATTACTGTGTCTCAATATACTGTTACTACATATATTGTGCCCCGACGATGACTGTGCACCATATTACTGTGCACCATTACTGTGCCTCCATATTACTGTACCTCATATACTGTGTACCATATTACTGTGCATCATATTACTAAGCACCCTATTACTGTGCCCCATATTACTATGCACCCATATACTGTGCACCATATTACTGTGCCTCATATACTGTGCACCATATTATTGTCCCCCTATATTATTGTGCCCTCATTTACTGTGCACCATTTTACTATTCCCCAATATAATCTGCAACATTTTACTGTGCCCCTATATACTGTTACTACATATATTGTGCCCCACGATACGACTGTGCACCATATCACTGTGTCCCATGTACTGTGCACCATTACTGTGCCTCCATATTACTGTACCCCATATACTGTGTACCATATTACTGTGCATATTACTAAGCACCATATTACTGTGCCCCATATTACAATACACCCGTATACTGTGCACCATATTACTGTGCCCTCATATACTGTACCCCTATAAGTGCCCCTATACACTGTGCACCATATTACTGTGCCCTCATATACTGTGCACCATTTTACTATTCCCCAATATAATCTGCACCATATCACTGTGCCCCATATACTGTGCACCATTACTGTGCCTCCATATTACTGTACCGCATATACTGTGTACCATATTACTTTGCATGATATTGCTAAGCACCTTATTTCTGTGCCCGATATTATTGTGCACCCATATACTATTTATGCACCATATTATTGTGCCCCCATATACAGTGCACCATTTTACTGTGCTTCATGTACTCTGCACCACATTACTGTCCCCCTATATTATTGTGCCCTCATATACTGTGCACCATTTTACTATTCCCCAATATAATCTGCAACATATTACTGTGCACATATTACTTTGCCCCATATACTGTGCACCATATTACTTTACCCCCATATGTGCCCTGTGACGGGGTATGCGACAGAGCAGTATTGGACACCAGACCGATGAACAATCCAACAAGATTTAATGAGGCAGGGAACATAAAACATCCAATATCCAAATGGTTCTTTAGAGTCCACACGAAGGAAACAGATCCGGGGCAATCCGACGCCAAGGAAAATGCAACAACAGTCCTTAGATGTGTTCCTTAAATCCGGTAGCGTGGCTGAGACAACACAATCCCGCGTAGCAGCTGATCTTCAATGTCCCATAGTCCATACACAGGCTCTAGGATTCAGCCTCAGCTATATATCCTAATCCTTCTCCAACCGAGATCCAACTAACTGAACTAACATAGGTCTCATTGTTCTTCTCTCCTGGGATCAGAGCCTAAGGTGGGCACACCTCCCCCTGGACATTTTATACATGAATGGAGTTTGAACGTCCTGGCTCTGTTCTGTTTACCAAGTTGTGGTTGGAGAAGTCCCATGCTGAGAAAAACAAACAATCCCCCCACCAGTAGTACATACAGGACAGTCAAGGAGAGACAGACTATTACACCATGAGCACAGGCGGGGGAGGGACACGCTGTTACATGCCCCTATATACTGTGCACCACATTACTGTGCCCTAAGATACTGCACCATATTACTGTGTCCCAATATACTGTTACTACATATATTGTGCCCCGACGATGACTGTGCACCATATTACTGTGCCCCATATACTGTGCACCATTACTGTGCCTCCATATTACTGTACCTCATATACTGTGTACCATATTACTGTGCATCATATTACTAAGCACCATATTACTGTGCCTCATATACTGTGCACCATATTATTGTCCCCCTATATTATTGTGCCCTCATTTACTGTGCACCATTTTACTATTCCCCAATATAATCTGCAACATTTTACTATGCCCCTATATACTGTTACTACATATATTGTGCCCCACGATATGACTGTGCACCATATCACTGTGTCCCATGTACTGTGCACCATTACTGTGCCTCCATATTACTGTACCCCATATACTGTGTACCATATTACTAAGCACCATATTACTGTGCCCCATATTACAATACACCCGTATACTGTGCACCATATTACTGTGCCCTCATATACTGTGCACAATATTACTGTGCACCATACTACTGTGCCCCCATATACTGTGCACAATATTACTTTGCCCCATATACTGTGCACCATAATACTGTGCATCATATTACTAAGCACCCATATACTGTGCACCATATTACTGTGCCCTTATATACTGTGCACCATATTACTGTGCTTCATATACTGTGCACCATATTATTGTCCCCCAATATTATTGTGCCCTCATTTACTGTGCACCATTTTACTATTCCCCAATATAATCTGCAACATATTACTGTGCCCCTATATACTGTTACTACATATATTGTGCCCCACGATATGACTGTGCACCATATCACTGTGTCCCATGTACTGTGCACCATTACTGTGCCTCCATATTACTGTACCCCATATACTGTGTACCATATTACTGTGCATATTACTAAGCACCATATTACTGTGCCCCATATTACAATACACCCGTATACTGTGCACCATATTACTGTGCCCTCATATACTGTGCACAATATTACTGTGCACCATATTACTTTGCCCCATACACTGTGCACCATAATACTGTGCCCCCATATACTGTGCACCATATTACTGTGCCCCATATTACTATGCCCCATAGACTGTTCGTACATATATTGTGCCCCCACAATATTACTGTGTCCCATATACTGTGTACCATATTGCTGTGCCCCATATTACTATGCACCCATATACTGTGCACCATATTACTGTGCCCCCATTTATGGTGCCACCATTTACTGTGCCCCATATACTTTGCACCATATTTCTGTGCCCTCATATACTGTTCATAATATTATTGTGCACCTGCACCATATAACTACTTCATATACTCACTGTACCCCTATATACTGTACACCATAAAACTGTGCTCCATATTACAGTGCCTCATGTACTGTGCACCACATTACTGTGCCCATATACCGTGCACCATATTACTGTGCCCCATATACTGTGCAGCATATTACTGTGCCCCATATACTGTGCCCCATATATTGTGCACCATATTACTGTGCCCCATATACTGTGCAGCATATTACTGTGCCCCATATTTTGTGCACCATATTACTGTGCCCCATATACTGTGCTACATATTACAGTGCCCCATATACTTTGCTCCATGTTAATGTGCCGCATATGGTGTGCACCATATTACTGTGCCCTCATATACTGTACCCCCATAAGTGCCCCTATACACTGTGCACGATATTACTGTGCCCTCATATACTGTGCAACATATTAATGTGCCCCTATACTGTGCACCTGCAATATATTACTGTACATTTTATACTCACTGTGCATCATATTACTGTGCCCCATATACTGTCCCATATTACTGTGCCCCATATACTGTGCACCATATTATGCACCCATATACTGTGCACCATATTACTGTGCCCCCATATACGGTGACACCATTTATTGTGCCCCATATGCTTTGCACCATATTTCTTTACCCCCATATACGGTGCCATCATTTTCTGTACCCCATATGCTTTGCACCATATTACTGCGCCCCCATCTACGGTGCCACCATTTACTGTGCCCCATATACTGTGCACCATATTACTGTACACCCATATGTGCCCCTATGTACTGTGCACCCATATACTGTGCACCATATTACTGTGTCCAAATATACTGTTACTACATGTATTGTGCCCCTATGATGACTGTGCCCCCATATACTGTGCACCATTACTGTGCCTCCATATTACTGTACCCCATATACTGTGTACCATATTACTGTGCATCATATTACTAAGCACCCTATTACTGTGCCCCGTATTACTATGCACCCATATACTGTACACCATTTTACTGTGCCCTCATATACAGTGCACCATATTACTGTGCGTTTATACTGTGCACCACATTATTGTCCCCCTATATTATTGTGCCCTCATATACTGTGAACCATATTACTGTGCACCATTTTACTATTCCCCAATATAATCTGCACCATATCACTGTGCCCCATATACTGTGCACCATTACTGTGCCTCCATATTACTGTACCCCATATACTGTGTACCATATTACTGTGCATCATATTACTAAGCACCTTATTTCTGTGCCCGATATTATTGTGCACCCATGTACTATGTATGCACCATATTATTGTGCCCCCATATACAGTGCACCATTTTACTGTGCTTCATGTACTCTGCACCACATTACTGTCCCCCTATATTATTGTGCCCTCATATACTGTGCACCATATTACTGTGCACCATTTTACTATTCCCCAATATAATCTGCAACATATTACTGTGCACATATTACTTTGCCCCATATACTGTGCACCATATTACTTTACCCCCATATGTGCCCTGTGACGGGGTATGCGACAGAGCAGTATTGGACACCAGACCGATGAACAATCCAACAAGATTTAATGAGGCAGGGAACATAAAACATCCAATATCCAAATGGTTCTTTAGAGTCCACACGAAGGAAACAGATCCGGGGCAATCCGACGCCAAGGAAAATGCAACAACTGTCCTTAGATGTGTTCCTTAAATCCGGTAGCGTGGCTGAGACAACACAATCCCACGTAGCAGCTGATCTTCAATGTCCCATAGTCCATACACAGGCTCTAGGATTCAGCCTCAGCTATATATCCTAATCCTTCTCCAGCCGAGATCCAACTAACTGAACTAACATAGGTCTCATTGTTCTTCTCTCCTGGGATCAGAGCCTAAGGTGGGCTCACCTCCCCCTGGACATTTGATACATGAATGGAGTTTGAACGTCCTGGCTCTGTTCTGTTTACCAAGTTGTGGTTGGAGAAGTCCCATGCTGAGAAAAACAAACAATCCCCCCACCAGTAGTACATACAGGACAGTCAAGGAGAGACAGACTATTACACCATGAGCACAGGCGGGGGAGGGACACGCTGTTACATGCCCCTATATACTGTGCACCACATTACTGTGCCCTAAGATACTGCACCATATTACTGTGTCCCAATATACTGTTACTACATATATTGTGCCCCGACGATGACTGTGCACCATATTACTGTGCCCCATATACTGTGCACCATTACTCTGCCTCCATATTACTGTACCTCATATACTGTGTACCATATTACTGTGCATCATATTACTAAGCACCATATTACTGTGCCTCATATACTGTGCACCATATTATTGTCCCCCTATATTATTGTGCCCTCATTTACTGTGCACCATTTTACTATTCCCCAATATAATCTGCAACATTTTACTATGCCCCTATATACTGTTACTACATATATTGTGCCCCACGATATGACTGTGCACCATATCACTGTGTCCCATGTACTGTGCACCATTACTGTGCCTCCATATTACTGTACCCCATATACTGTGTACCATATTACTGTGCATATTACTAAGCACCATATTACTGTGCCCCATATTACAATACACCCGTATACTGTGCACCATATTACTGTGCCCTCATATACTGTGCACAATATTACTGTGCACCATACTACTGTGCCCCCATATACTGTGCACAATATTACTTTGCCCCATATACTGTGCACCATAATACTGTGCATCATATTACTAAGCACCCATATACTGTGCACCATATTACTGTGCCCTTATATACTGTGCACCATATTACTGTGCTTCATATACTGTGCACCATATTATTGTCCCCCAATATTATTGTGCCCTCATTTACTGTGCACCATTTTACTATTCCCCAATATAATCTGCAACATATTACTGTGCCCCTATATACTGTTACTACATATATTGTGCCCCACGATATGACTGTGCACCATATCACTGTGTCCCATGTACTGTGCACCATTACTGTGCCTCCATATTACTGTACCCCATATACTGTGTACCATATTACTGTGCATATTACTAAGCACCATATTACTGTGCCCCATATTACAATACACCCGTATACTGTGCACCATATTACTGTGCCCTCATATACTGTGCACAATATTACTGTGCACCATATTACTTTGCCCCATACACTGTGCACCATAATACTGTGCCCCCATATACTGTGCACCATATTACTGTGCCCCATATTACTATGCCCCATAGACTGTTCGTACATATATTGTGCCCCCACAATATTACTGTGTCCCATATACTGTGTACCATATTGCTGTGCCCCATATTACTATGCACCCATATACTGTGCACCATATTACTGTGCCCCCATTTATGGTGCCACCATTTACTGTGCCCCATATACTTTGCACCATATTTCTGTGCCCTCATATACTGTTCATAATATTATTGTGCACCTGCACCATATAACTACTTCATATACTCACTGTACCCCTATATACTGTACACCATAAAACTGTGCTCCATATTACAGTGCCTCATGTACTGTGCACCACATTACTGTGCCCATATACCGTGCACCATATTACTGTGCCCCATATACTGTGCAGCATATTACTGTGCCCCATATACTGTGCCCCATATATTGTGCACCATATTACTGTGCCCCATATACTGTGCAGCATATTACTGTGCCCCATATTTTGTGCACCATATTACTGTGCCCCATATACTGTGCTACATATTACAGTGCCCCATATACTTTGCTCCATGTTAATGTGCCGCATATGGTGTGCACCATATTACTGTGCCCTCATATACTGTACCCCCATAAGTGCCCCTATACACTGTGCACGATATTACTGTGCCCTCATATACTGTGCAACATATTAATGTGCCCCTATACTGTGCACCTGCAATATATTACTGTACATTTTATACTCACTGTGCATCATATTACTGTGCCCCATATACTGTCCCATATTACTGTGCCCCATATACTGTGCACCATATTATGCACCCATATACTGTGCACCATATTACTGTGCCCCCATATACGGTGACACCATTTATTGTGCCCCATATGCTTTGCACCATATTTCTTTACCCCCATATACGGTGCCATCATTTTCTGTACCCCATATGCTTTGCACCATATTACTGCGCCCCCATCTACGGTGCCACCATTTACTGTGCCCCATATACTGTGCACCATATTACTGTACACCCATATGTGCCCCTATGTACTGTGCACCCATATACTGTGCACCATATTACTGTGTCCAAATATACTGTTACTACATGTATTGTGCCCCTATGATGACTGTGCCCCCATATACTGTGCACCATTACTGTGCCTCCATATTACTGTACCCCATATACTGTGTACCATATTACTGTGCATCATATTACTAAGCACCCTATTACTGTGCCCCGTATTACTATGCACCCATATACTGTACACCATTTTACTGTGCCCTCATATACAGTGCACCATATTACTGTGCGTTTATACTGTGCACCACATTATTGTCCCCCTATATTATTGTGCCCTCATATACTGTGAACCATATTACTGTGCACCATTTTACTATTCCCCAATATAATCTGCACCATATCACTGTGCCCCATATACTGTGCACCATTACTGTGCCTCCATATTACTGTACCCCATATACTGTGTACCATATTACTGTGCATCATATTACTAAGCACCTTATTTCTGTGCCCGATATTATTGTGCACCCATGTACTATGTATGCACCATATTATTGTGCCCCCATATACAGTGCACCCTCTTTACTGTGCTTCATGTACTCTGCACCACATTACTGTCCCCCTATATTATTGTGCCCTCATATACTGTGCACCATATTACTGTGCACCATTTTACTATTCCCCAATATAATCTGCAACATATTACTGTGCACATATTACTTTGCCCCATATACTGTGCACCATATTACTTTACCCCCATATGTGCCCTGTGACGGGGTATGCGACAGAGCAGTATTGGACACCAGACCGATGAACAATCCAACAAGATTTAATGAGGCAGGGAACATAAAACATCCAATATCCAAATGGTTCTTTAGAGTCCACACGAAGGAAACAGATCCGGGGCAATCCGACGCCAAGGAAAATGCAACAACAGTCCTTAGATGTGTTCCTTAAATCCGGTAGCGTGGCTGAGACAACACAATCCCACGTAGCAGCTGATCTTCAATGTCCCATAGTCCATACACAGGCTCTAGGATTCAGCCTCAGCTATATATCCTAATCCTTCTCCAGCCGAGATCCAACTAACTGAACTAACATAGGTCTCATTGTTCTTCTCTCCTGGGATCAGAGCCTAAGGTGGGCACACCTCCCCCTGGACATTTGATACATGAATGGAGTTTGAACGTCCTGGCTCTGTTCTGTTTACCAAGTTGTGGTTGGAGAAGTCCCATGCTGAGAAAAACAAACAATCCCCCCACCAGTAGTACATACAGGACAGTCAAGGAGAGACAGACTATTACACCATGAGCACAGGCGGGGGAGGGACACGCTGTTACATGCCCCTATATACTGTGCACCACATTACTGTGCCCTAAGATACTGCACCATATTACTGTGTCCCAATATACTGTTACTACATATATTGTGCCCCGACGATGACTGTGCACCATATTACTGTGCCCCATATACTGTGCACCATTACTCTGCCTCCATATTACTGTACCTCATATACTGTGTACCATATTACTGTGCATCATATTACTAAGCACCCTATTACTGTGCCCCATATTACTATGCACCCATATACTGTGCACCATATTACTGTGCCCTTATATACTGTGCACCATATTACTGTGCTTCATATACTGTGCACCATATTATTGTCCCCCAATATTATTGTGCCCTCATTTACTGTGCACCATTTTACTATTCCCCAATATAATCTGCAACATATTACTGTGCCCCTATATACTGTTACTACATATATTGTGCCCCACGATATGACTGTGCACCATATCACTGTGTCCCATGTACTGTGCACCATTACTGTGCCTCCATATTACTGTACCCCATATACTGTGTACCATATTACTGTGCATATTACTAAGCACCATATTACTGTGCCCCATATTACAATACACCCGTATACTGTGCACCATATTACTGTGCCCTCATATACTGTGCACAATATTACTGTGCACCATACTACTGTGCCCCCATATACTGTGCACAATATTACTGTGCACCATATTACTTTGCCCCATACACTGTGCACCATAATACTGTGCCCCCATATACTGTGCACCATATTACTGTGCCCCATATTACTGTGCCCCATATACTGTTCGTACATATACTGTGTACCATATTGCTGTGCCCCATATTACTATGCACCCATATACTGTGCACCATATTACTGTGCCCCCATTTATGGTGCCACCATTTACTGTGCCCCATATTCTTTGCACCATATTTCTGTGCCCTCATATACTGTTCATAATATTATTGTGCACCTGCACCATATAACTACTTCATATACTCACTGTACCCCTATATACTGTGCACCATAAAACTGTGCTCCATATTACAGTGCCTCATGTACTGTGCACCACATTACTGTGCCCATATACCGTGCACCATATTACTGTGCCCCATATACTGTGCAGCATATTACTGTGCCCCATATACTGTGCCCCATATTTTGTGCACCATATTACTGTGCCCCATATACTGTGCTACATATTACAGTGCCCCATATACTTTGCTCCATGTTAATGTGCCGCATATGGTGTGCACCATATTACTGTGCCCTCATATACTGTACCCCCATAAGTGCCCCTATACACTGTGCACGATATTACTGTGCCCTCATATACTGTGCAACATATTAATGTGCCCCTATACTGTGCACCTGCAATATATTACTGTACATTTTATACTCACTGTGCATCATATTACTGTGCCCCATATACTGTCCCATATTACTGTGCCCCATATACTGTGCACCATATTATGCACCCATATACTGTGCACCATATTACTGTGCCCCCATATACGGTGACACCATTTATTGTGCCCCATATGCTTTGCACCATATTTCTTTACCCCCATATACGGTGCCATCATTTACTGTACCCCATATGCTTTGCACCATATTACTGCGCCCCCATCTACGGTGCCACCATTTACTGTGCCCCATTTACTGTGCACCATATTACTGTACACCCATATGTGCCCCTATGTACTGTGCACCCATATACTGTGCACCATATTACTGTGTCCAAATATACTGTTACTACATGTATTGTGCCCCTATGATGACTGTGCCCCCATATACTGTGCACCATTACTGTGCCTCCATATTACTGTACCCCATATGCTGTGTACCATATTACTGTGCATCATATTACTAAGCACCCTATTTCTGTGCCCCGTATTACTATGCACCCATATACTGTACACCATTTTACTGTGCCCTCATATACAGTGCACCATATTACTGTGCGTTTTTACTGTGCACCACATTATTGTCCCCCTATATTATTGTGCCCTCATATACTGTGAACCATATTACTGTGCACCATTTTACTATCCCCCAATATAATCTGCACCATATCACTGTGCCCCATATACTGTGCACCATTACTGTGCCTCCATATTACTGTACCCCATATACTGTGTACCATATTACTGTGCATCATATTACTAAGCACCTTATTTCTGTGCCCGATGTTATTGTGCACCCATGTACTATGTATGCACCATATTATTGTGCCCCCCTATACAGTGCACCATTTTACTGTGCTTCATGTACTCTGCACCACATTACTGTCCCCCTATATTATTGTGCCCTCATATACTGTGCACCATATTACTGTGCACCATTTTACTATTCCCCAATATAACCTGCAACATATTACTGTGCACATATTACTTTGCCCCATATACTGTGCACCATATTACTTTACCCCCATATGTGCCCTGTGACGGGGTATGCGACAGAGCAGTATTGGACACCAGACCGATGAACAATCCAACAAGATTTAATGAGGCAGGGAACATAAAACATCCAATATCCAAATGGTTCTTTAGAGTCCACACGAAGGAAACAGATCCGGGGCAATCCGACGCCAAGGAAAATGCAACAACAGTCCTTAGATGTGTTCCTTAAATCCGGTAGCGTGGCTGAGACAACACAATCCCACGTAGCAGCTGATCTTCAATGTCCCATAGTCCATACACAGGCTCTAGGATTCAGCCTCAGCTATATATCCTAATCCTTCTCCAGCCGAGATCCAACTAACTGAACTAACATAGGTCTCATTGTTCTTCTCTCCTGGGATCAGAGCCTAAGGTGGGCTCACCTCCCCCTGGACATTTGATACATGAATGGAGTTTGAACGTCCTGGCTCTGTTCTGTTTACCAAGTTGTGGTTGTAGAAGTCCCATGCTGAGAAAAACAAACAATCCCCCCACCAGTAGTACATACAGGACAGTCAAGGAGAGACAGACTATTACACCATGAGCACAGGCGGGGGAGGGACACGTTGTTACATGTCCCTATATACTGTGCACCACATTACTGTGCCCTAAGATACTGCACCATATTACTGTGTCCCAATATACTGTTACTACATATATTGTGCCCCGACGATGACTGTGCACCATATTACTGTGCCCCATATACTGTGCACCATTACTGTGCCTCCATATTACTGTACCTCATATACTGTGTACCATATTACTGTGCATCATATTACTAAGCACCATATTACTATGCACCCATATACTGTGCACCATATTACTGTGCCCTTATATACTGTGCACCATATTACTGTGCTTCATATACTGTGCACCATAATATTGTCCCCCAATATTATTGTGCCCTCATTTACTGTGCACCATTTTACTATTCCCCAATATAATCTGCAACATATTACTGTGCCCCTGTATACTGTTACTACATATATTGTGCCCCACGATATGACTGTGCACCATATCACTGTGTCCCATGTACTGTGCACCATTACTGTGCCTCCATATTACTGTACCCCATATACTGTATACCATATTACTGTGCATATTACTGTGCCCCATATTACAATACACCCGTATACTGTGCACCATATTACTGTGCCCTCATATACTGTGCACAATATTACTGTGCACCATACTACTGTGCCCCCATATACTGTGCACAATATTACTGTGCACCATATTACTTTGCCCCATACACTTTGCACCATAATACTGTGCCCCCATATACTGTGCACCATATTACTGTGCCCCATATTACTGTGCCCCATATACTGTTCGTACATATATTGTGCCCCCACAATATTACTGTGTCCCATATACTGTGTACCATATTGCTGTGCCCCATATTACTATGCACCCATATACTGTGCACCATATTACTGTGCCCCCATTTATGGTGCCACCATTTACTGTGCCCCATATACTTTGCACCATATTTCTGTGCCCTCATATACTGTTCATAATATTATTGTGCACCTGCACCATATAACTACTTCATATACTCACTGTACCCCTATATACTGTACACCATAAAACTGTGCTCCATATTACAGTGCCTCATGTACTGTGCACCACATTACTGTGCCCATATACCGTGCACCATATTACTGTGCCCCATATACTGTGCAGCATATTACTGTGCCCCATATACTGTGCCCCATATTTTGTGCACCATATTACTGTGCCCCATATACTGTGCTACATATTACAGTGCCCCATATACTTTGCTCCATGTTAATGTGCCGCATATGGTGTGCACCATATTACTGTGCCCTCATATACTGTACCCCCATAAGTGCCCCTATACACTGTGCACGATATTACTGTGCCCTCATATACTGTGCAACATATTAATGTGCCCCTATACTGTGCACCTGCAATATATTACTGTACATTTTATACTCACTGTGCATCATATTACTGTGCCCCATATACTGTCCCATATTACTCTGCCCCATATACTGTGCACCATATTATGCACCCATATACTGTGCACCATATTACTGTGCCCCCATATACGGTGACACCATTTATTGTGCCCCATATGCTTTGCACGATATTTCTTTACCCCCATATACGGTGTCATCATTTACTGTACCCCATATGCTTTGCACCATATTACTGCGCCCCCATCTACGGTGCCACCATTTACTGTGCCCCATATACTGTGTACCATATTACTGTACACCCATATGTGCCCCTATGTACTGTGCACCCATATACTGTGCACCATATTACTGTGTCCAAATATACTGTTACTACATGTATTGTGCCCCTATGATGACTGTGCCCCCATATACTGTGCACCATTACTGTGCCTCCATATTACTGTATCCCATATACTGTGTACCATATTACTGTGCATCATATTACTAAGCACCCTATTACTGTTCCCCATATTACTATGCACCCATATAATGTACACCATTTTACTGTGCCCTCATATACAGTGCACCATATTACTGTGCGTTTTTACTGTGCACCACATTATTGTCCCCCTATATTATTGTGCCCTCATATACTGTGAACCATATTACTGTGCACCATTTTACTATCCCCCAATATAATCTGCACCATATCACTGTGCCCCATATACTGTGCACCATTACTGTGCCTCCATATTACTGTACCCCATATACTGTGTACCATATTACTGTGCATCATATTACTAAGCACCTTATTTCTGTGCCCGATGTTATTGTGCACCCATGTACTATGTATGCACCATATTATTGTGCCCCCATATACAGTGCACCATTTTACTGTGCTTCATGTACTCTGCACCACATTACTGTCCCCCTATATTATTGTGCCCTCATATACTGTGCACCATATAACTGTGCACCATTTTACTATTCCCCAATATAATCTGCAACATATTACTGTGCACATATTTCTTTGCCCCATATACTGTGCACCATATTACTTTACCCCCATATGTGCCCTGTGACGGGGTATGCGACAGAGCAGTATTGGACACCAGACCGATGAACAATCCAACAAGATTTAATGAGGCAGGGAACATAAAACATCCAATATCCAAATGGTTCTTTAGAGTCCACACGAAGGAAACAGATCCGGGGCAATCCAACGCCAAGCAAAATGCAACAACAGTCCCTAGATGTGTTCCTTAAATCCGGTAGCGTGGCTGAGACAACACAATCCCACGTAGCAGCTGATCTTCAATGTCCCATAGTCCATACATAGGCTCTAGGATTCAGCCTCAGCTATATATCCTAATCCTTCTCCAGCCGAGATCCAAGTAACTGAACTAACATGGGTCTCATTGTTCTTCTCTCCTGGGATCAGCCCCTAAGGTGGGCACACCTCCCCCTGGACATTTGATACATGAATGGACTTTGAACATCCTGGCTCTGTTCTGTTTACCAAGTTGTGGTTGTAGAAGTCCCATGCTGAGAATAACAAACAATCCCCCACCAGTAGTACATACAGGACAGTCAAGGAGAGACAGACTATTACACCATGAGCACAGTCGGGGGAGGGACACGCTGTTACAATCCCTTCCCCTCTCAATTTGTGTATGGACTAGTGACCTCAACAGATCGCTTGTCAAGTACACGTAAACATGGTGGACCTGACTCAGGGCTCCTCCTGTCTGGACAATCCGCCTGCATTTTGGGTGTTGGCTCCAGGTTCTTTAGTGCATGATGAAGATGTAGGGTTGAATGTTCGGCCCCAGTTTGTATCCTCCTTCACTTCAACTCTGCTTCCTGCTCCCACAATTGGCATTGTATATCTCCCACATCATTGCCTAGGAGAATGTCTGCAGGCAGGACGCTCATCACACCAATTATGCCTTGTTTTGCCCCAAAGCCATAATCCAGGGTTACGCTTGCTCTTGGAATATATCTCTGAGTACCTCCAGCCAATTCAATGGCAATTCCTGGTCCCTTTTGAATTGCTTCTGATTGAATTACTGGGGGATCTGCTATGGTGAGAAAAGCCCCAGTGTCACAAAAGCCAACAACTTTTTGGCCATCCAGCACGACCTCCTGTAGATGTTTATGCTGAAGATCATAAGAACGGGTGGCTGTGGCTTGCACTCCATAGACTCCTGGTAGGGAAGTCAACATATCAGAGTCACTTGGCAAATTATCAGGGCCTAAATCCAGCTCTTCTCCTTCTGAGGGTGTCTGTAGATAATGGACAGGCAAAGGTGGTCTACAGCTGTTCTGCCTCCGAACACCTGGACAGTGAGTTTGCAGATGACCAGGCTGCCCACATTGATAACATCTGTGCTGCGTCTCACTCCTTCCAGTTTGTCTTCTGAAGAAGTAGGTAGGAGACCTTGGTGACTGATAGGGAGGTGCAGGTGCTGGAGGTGGTTGTCGATTTGGAGGATGACTCCACGGGATAGATGGGCATGTGGCCCGCAGATGCCCGGGATGCCCACAGCTATAACATCTTCGCTCTTCTACTTTCTCTCCTCGTCGCATTCCAGAAAATGTGGTAGAAACAACTGGAGGCACATACACACGGGTATCCACATGAGGTGGTGATCTAGGAGGTTGAGGAACATTGGGCACTGAAGGACAAGGAACCTCTGGTGTTGGGGAGCTGGTCATTTTTGCTCCCTCTGCTAGCAGCTTCTTCCACTGAGGCTTGATAGTGAGTACCTCATCAGCTAGAACGGCAGCTTGTTCCACTGTCTCTGGTCTCCTCTCACGCACCCATTCCCGAATCTCAGTAGGGCACTTGGCATAAAACTGTTCTTTTAGGATGACCTGGAGGAAGGTCTCCCAAGTTAAGGCCCCCTCTCCCTCCAGCCAGCGATGGCATACTTGTTTCAGTCTATAGGCATACATTTTGAAAGACACTTCCCCATCACAGGCTAACATACGGAACTGAGTCCTATAAGTATCTGGGGTCACGGCATAATGTTCTAGAATGGTCTGTTTGATCTCCCCATACTCACAATTCCACTGAGGGTCCATAGCTCTATAGGCGTCGGCAGCTCCACCCTCCAAGAGGCCCACCAGGTGTCTGACTCGCTCTCTTTCTGGGACTTCCATTAATCGGCACTGATGCTCAAAGTCCTGTAAGAAGCCCTCAATGTCGCCTGCAGCTTCATTAAATGGTTTAAAGTCCTTGCGGGACACTCTGGAGAATTCCCTCATAGTGGGTGCTGTGGGTACAGTTTGTCTGGAGCCTCTAGCTGCTTCCACACCAAACCTCCTCTCCAGCTATATCCTCTCTTAAGCTCTACGAATAGCATCCATCTTATATTCAATGGTGACCTCATCTCCAAGCAGTGCCATCTCCTCCTCATACCACACAACCCATTGACTTTTTTGGGTATTTACCTCCAGCTCCTGTCTTTCCTCCCCTTGCTGTGGAAATTGTTCCTCGGTGCCATCTTGCAGGCAAGCTCCTTCCAAAGCCTCAATTAGTTGCTCCTTGGAGAGTCCTTTGTAGCCAACACCTAATTCACAGGCCTTTGTTTTGAGGTTCGACATAGTCGAGTTCTTATATCCTGAGATTCTGGTTTCAGACGTTGATGGGCCGTTGCCCTCCATTCTTTCTGCTCTCATCCCGCCGCTGCCACCAGTTTGTGACGGGGTATGTGACAGAGCAGTAAGGGACACCAGGCCGATGAACAATCCAAGAAGATTTAATGAGGCAGGGAACATAAAACATCCAATATCCAAATAGTTCTTTAGAGTCCACACAAAGGAAACAGATCTGGGACAAGCCGACGCTAAGGAGAATGCAACAGTCCTCAGATGCGTTCCCTAAATCCAGCAGCGTGGCAGCTGGTCCTCAATGTCACATAGTCCATACACAGGCTCTAGGATTCAGCCTCAGCTAAATATCCTAATCCTACTCCAGCCGAGATCCAACTAACTGAACTAACATGGGTCTCATTGTTCTTCTCTCCTGGGATCAGCCCTTAAGGTGGGCATACCTCCCCCTGGACATTTGATACATGAATGGACTTTGTACGTCCTGGCTCTGTTCTGTTTACCAAGTTGTGGTTGGAGAAATCCCATGCTGAGAAGAACAAACAATCCCCCACCAGTAGTACATACAGGACAGTCAAGGAGAGACAGACTATTACCATGAGCACAGGCGGGGGAGGGACACGTTGTTACACCTAGCTCCAGTAGGTACTGTATATAGTCGTGGATTTAGATGTCATGTGGATTCTTAAATTAGCAAGGAACAGCATTAACCTAACTTGTACTGTTGATGAATAAGCAATTGAGTTATGTATTTTATTTTGCAGTATATATTTCAAATTCTTGATTTTAACTAAAACTTTGCAGTTTACGTCTCAAATCAGAGACATGTATCTCTACTTTTATAAATGAACTAGCGGGCAAGCATTCGTGATTGAGCCAATGGGTGATTCTTGGGGAAATCAATATTTCAGGTCTGATATCTGTAGGTATATATATATATATATATATATATATTTATATATATATATATATATACACGTGTGTGTGTGTGTGTGTGTGTGTGTGTATATATATAATTTCCTGATTACAGTAAGGCAGTCTGATGACCACCTATTTAATGTGAATAACAATAATTTGTAAGATTAAAAGGAACTTGATCCGCTGTCAATTGAGAACTGAAGAACATTTTACCCATCATACTATCGTTCTGTGATAGTTTAAAAAAAATGAAAATTGTACCATTAAAAACTTGTAAATACCTATCCATTGTAAATACCTCTGTAAATACCTACTCTATTGTAAATTTCTACCCTTTGCTCCATCCCTTCCTCTTTTTTTTAAATGACTCCTTCCCCTCTCCCCTGCGTTGTTTCTCTCCCCCTATTGTTAATGTCTACTTATTAAGTATTAGAAATAAAAGTTATTACTTTGTATATCCATTTTAAATACCTACCCTTTGTAAATACCTTTGTAAATACCTACCCTTTGTAAATACCTACTCTGTAAATACCTTTGTAAATACCTACCCTTTGTAAATATCTACCCTTTGTAAATACCTACCCTTTGTAAATACCTACTCTGTAAATACCTTTGTAAATACCTACTCTTTGTAAATATCTACCCTTTGTAAATACCTACCCTTTGTAAATACCTACTCTTTGTAAATATCTACCCTTTGTAAATACCTACCCTTTGTAAATACCTTTGTAAATACCTACCCTTTGTAAATACCTTTGTAAATACCTACCCTTTGTAAATACCTTTGTAAATACCTACCCTTTGTAAATATCTACTATTTGTAAATACCTACCCTATTGCAAATTTCTACCCTTTGCTCCATCCCTTTCTCTGTTTATTAAATGAACCCTTCCCCTCTCCCCTCCATTGTTACTCTCCCCCTATTGTTAATGTTTACTTAAGTATTAGAAATAAAAGTTATTACATTGTATATCCATTTTAAATACCTTTGTAAATACCTACCCATTGTAAATACCTCTGTAAATACCTACTGCACTCGTTGTAATTACCTACCCTATTGTAAATTTCCACCCTTTGCTCCATCCCTTCCTCTGTTTTTTCATGGACCCCTTCCCCTCTCCCCTTCATTGTTCCTCTCCCCCCATTGTTAATCTATGTTAATCTAAGTATTAGAAATACAAGTTATTACAAAATAAAGAGTTAAAAAAATAAATAAAATTCTTGACTTGCTGTTGATTTGTTTACTCTGCCTCCCAAAGTTTGAAGTAACAGATTTATCCTGAGCCGGCAGATTTCCGCAGCACTCAGGCCAGCAGCCGCACTATGCTGGCTGTCAGCCCTTTAAACCCGCAGAGCACAGATCCGCAGCGTTCATTGCAGGCCGGGGTTCGTCTGTGGGCTGCATTAGCATGGGATGCGCTCCTCTCCAGCAGATGAAGATGAGCGGCTACTGATCCCCCAGCGTACCTCAGTGCTGCAAGTGACCCATTATGTGTGTGCCCCGCAGCGTCTCCCAGTATGTCTATTTACCTCCAATGGCC
This sequence comes from Anomaloglossus baeobatrachus, assembly GCF_048569485.1. Taxonomy (NCBI): domain Eukaryota; kingdom Metazoa; phylum Chordata; class Amphibia; order Anura; family Aromobatidae; genus Anomaloglossus; species Anomaloglossus baeobatrachus. The sequence goes on along the minus strand of NC_134355.1, from coordinate 154,855,596 downwards.
CCAGTAATGTGTATGCCCACAGCATCCCCAGTATGAGTAATGCCCAGCACTGGCCCCTGTAATGTGTATGCCCGCTACTGACGCCAGTAATGTTTATGCCCCTCACTGGCCACAGTAACTTGTATGTCCCCAGTAATGTATTTACTATGGCCACTATGTCTCCTGTGATGTATATACAGCAGTCTCAGTGTGCACTATGCAGCCTTGTCTGCTAGCAGTGACACTGCCAGGCCAGCACAAGAACAGAATTAAACGCCCTGCGCCGATACGGCAATATCACTGCTAGCACACGGACTCAATGGCCATGTCTGTTAAAGTGATGGCCATCAAGTAGCGTGCCCTGCACAGCCAGATGCCTGCCGGAGAGGAGCTGGATAGGAGACAAGCGGGGGGAAGGTGAGTGAGGTTTGTTGCCGGTTTCTCCATATTAAAAATAGCTCTAATGTGCCTGTCTGTGCGCATGTGTATCTGTTTGTCACTGTATGTGACTGTTTATATATTTGTTTACATATATTTTTGTGAACTTGTCTTCAAATATGTACAGATACAGGCCCATGTACATATATCTGTGCTTGTCTGTGTGTGCATGAAGCCCACTGAGTCTTTCGCTCAGGGCCCACAAAAACCTGGAGCTGGCCTTATCTAGAAGTACAAGCTGGGCACAATGTATGGGCACTACAATGTTATGGGCACTACAATGTACTGGGCACTACAATGGTAGATTTGCAATTTTCACTCAGCAACATCCATTGCTTCTTATTTCTGGAAAAGACCCATGGAGTGACGACTACTACTACTACTACTACACATGTAGATAACATGGGGACACTTGAAGGGGTATTCTGCTCTTCTGGCATTTAGGTGCTCTGTATTTGGAGTCTGTGCTCCAAGGGTCAAATAGTGCTTCTTCCCCCCCATCGCAAGTCATATGGCTAAGCAGTACTTTACAGCCACATATGGAGTATTGCCTTGCTCAGAAGAAATTGTCTGACTCATTTTGGTGGCATTGTTATCCATTTTCCCATGTAAAAATGTAAAATCTGGGGCTAAAATAATTTTTTTCTGGTAAAAGCATTATTACATTTTCTTCATGACCCAATGGTATAAAATTCTGTGATACCCCTTTAGTGTCAATATGATCACTGCACCCCTGGATGAATTCATTGAGAGGTGTATTTTTTAAAATAAGGTCACTTATGGGGGATTTCTGCTATTCTGACAGCTCAGAGGCTCTGCCTATGTGAAATATCACCTGCAAACCATAACCGCAAAATTGCGCTATAATAATCTGCTCCTTCCCTTCTGAGTTTTCCACTGAATCTAAAATGTACAGCGGTACCTCGGTTTTCGTTGACGTCGGTTATCGTTGGTTTCGTTTTTTGATTTTTTTCCTTCAAATTTACTCAGTTTTTGTTGGTTGCGTCGGATTACGTTTTTTTTATCTGCATGCCCACGTGATTACCCTCCTAATTTTGCAACAACAAAAGGTGACCCATGCATTGTCCTGCTCTATGTGGCATTGTGCGAGTATCACCCCGCTCGTCAGTTTCAATATGTATGTTAAAAATGTGAGATAAAATATATTTATTGTTTACATTAGTAGTTTATATTCATTTCTTATTGTTTATAGTATTAAAATCTGTTTATTCTCTATAAAATGTGTTTTTGGTATGTATTTTGGAGTGTTTAAAGCAAATTAGTTGGATTTACATTGATTCCTATGAAAATAATTGCCTCGGTTTTCACTGATTTTGGATTCCATCAATTATTCGGACGGATTATCATTGAAAATTAAGGTATCACTGTTCTGAGTATAATGGAAGTCAATGTGGAACTCCAGCAATTTTCCAGCAGATCCCCCCAAGGAGGGCTGGAAGACAGGAAAATTGATGAAATGGATGGAAATAGCACTCAAATGGAATGTAAACAGCATGGAGAAGACGCCTGGACACATCTCTGACTCCCAGGACACTATTGGTAAGTAAATAAATAAATTTAATAAACATCAGGACCCCCCTATTTTTTGAGAACCAGCCAAGGTAAATCAGACAGATGCAGGCTGGTATTGTGAGTTTGGGAAGGTCCATGGTTATTTCGCCCTTCGCAGCCTAAATATACCAGCCTGCAGCCACCCAATCTAATGGATGAGCCAATTCTGGTGCTTCACCTCGATTTTTTTCTGATTTCCTTGCTGCAGCGGCAATCGGGGTTATACTGTTTGAGATTGATGTCAGCTGTGAATTGTCAACTGCCATCAAGCCCAGGGGTTAGTAATGGAGAGATGTCTTATCAGACACCCTCAATACTTACCTAGTAAGTATAAAGTGAAAAAAAACACTGTAAAAAAATTGTTTATTTGAATATTGACTTCCCCACACTATCCATCATTAACCAATTTATAATTTAAAATAAAATAACCATGAAGCTCCAATGTAGTCTCTGATCTATTGGTTCCACGGCGTTCCTCGAATCGGTACTCCAACCTATAAATCCTTTGTCAGAGAATGAGGCTCAATAGATCAGTCCCGGTCAGCACCACACCTGGAATTTCTCATGTACGACGATGTCACTGATTTACTGATTTCAATGCGCATGAAAAATTCCAGGTCTGGCGCTAACCAGAAGGGACCTATGGAACCTTGTTCTCTGAACAAGGCTCTATCAGTTGGAGTACCAATTCAGGGGACGTTGTGGGACCAGTATATCATTGTCATGGTTGACAGATAACCCTATGGTATCTGGCTGCAGAAGGTCGACGCGTTTGTTGCACTAAATGCTCCTTGATAGTCCATTCTTTCTTCTGTGGTGTTAATGGAGTTCTATGTATCTTCTCTGTTATTGTTAAATCTCTCCTTTTTAGGACCCTGTGCATATCTTTACCTTTCTGCTGCTAATCATTATCCTCTCACTGTGTCTTTATATACCTGCATTTCCGCTTGGTTTGTTACCGGTGATGGAGTTTTTCTACATTCGGCTTGTAATCTTCGGGAAAAACATTGTTAGTCGCTGTCACTCTCCCAAAGTCATCTTGGAGAAAAGTTGTCCATCTGTATTCCCTTGTTTGTTTTCCCTGTGTGTTCTTATTTATCCTGTTCGGCGCATAGGTGCGGAACCGATCTAGGCAGGGGCGGATACATACTGCAGGGACCCCTGTGTAAGAAATCTTTTGGTTCCCCCTTCCCCCCTTTCTTACCAGATTAAACGTATGTAAACATATAGGCTGCACTGTTTTTTCCTAGTTTAGGACACAATGACCAAATCTAAACAATAAATAAGCTCCATATTTACCATCTGTATATAACACCAACCAGTCCTGCCGCCCTTCTATCTGCTGCAGCTTCAGTGCTGTCTCCAGTGCTTCTATTCACATTGGCTGGAGATGGGACAGCCTGGATACCCTTTGTGTTTTGCAGCTTGTCAGTGGTATACGGCTCAAGAGTCTGAAACCAGTAATTGTCTGCAGCGGTCACATGGGGCACCTGGGCTGGCACAGCCACTGTAAATAGAAGCATCAGGGAATAGCACACTAGAACTGTCAGGTGGAAGAAAGATGAGGATTTATAGTTTATTAAAGGCATTGTCCAGCAGATTCTGTAAAAAAAACCAATTGTATTCACCTGCTGTCACCCCTGGATCCAGCGCAGGCCGTCCTGTGCTCTGTGCCAGCATTAATTATGTCACCGTTCTATGGAACACAGGAGCTTGTGATGCCTGCAGTTCAGGTCACCTGAGGGCTGCAACCGATCACAAACTGCAGCGGTCCTGTGTCTGGTAGAACAGTGACATAATTAATGCTGCACAGACCATAGGATGGGCGGCGCAGGATCCAGGAGATGACAGCAGGGGTGCATAATTATAGTTTTTCAAAATGTAACCCCGATTAGATCCTTTTGCCAGGCTATTTTTTAACAGTACATGTATTATTTCAGACAACTACTTTAAAAGGAACCTGACAGCTGATAACCATGAGCTGTGGGCAGTCTGTACCTGACAGCTGATACCCATGAGCCGTGGGCAGCCTGTAACTGACGGCTGATAACCATGAGCTGTGGGCAGCCTGTACCAGGCAGTGGCTGTATGATCACAGCCAGGCATGTGTGACCCTAAAACACTGAGGAAATTCAGAGAAATACATTATTAGATGTCGGGGACTAAGCCACATGAAATACTAGTCGGACAGATGTGATGTCTGATACACACTGCTTGATCCACGAGTGACATGTATCCGCTGTCAGGATCCTTATAAGCAGAGCTCTACACCACAGGAGGGTGCAGAAGAAAAACAGAGGAAATACAACAAAAAACAAATGCACCATAGACATCATTAAAGATGGTCTCACTAATTTGCTTACTTATGAAATATGTGTTTATGAATGTAGTGTCATAATATACTCACCTACCGCCGCTTTCGCCGGTGTCCTGCGCTGTTCTGCTCTTCATTTCAGTGAAGTCACCGCTCTCCAGTATCTCCAGTGTCCAGCACTGTTCTGCTCCTCTTCTCACTGATGTCACGCCACTCTCTCTGGTGTCCAGCGCTGTTCTGCTCCTCTTCTTAATGATGTCCCCGCTCTCCAGTATCTCCAGGTCACACTGCTCTGCAAGACCTGAAAGTGACTTACAATGTAAGTCTATGAAGCGTCAGAAACATGCTCTATAGGCTTTAATTGTAAAAGACATCTGGCTCAGAGTGTAGTGTGACACGAGATACCGGAGAGCGGTGACTGCACTCAGGAAAGTAGAAGAGCGGCATTAGGTGAGTATATAAATACACTCACAGTACATTACATGCACAGACACACTCCATCAATAAAAGTGAGTAGGAGGCTTCTGTATATGACTGTATTCACCTATATGTTCACATGCAACTTCACCTCATCCGGCCTTTCTCACACTTGTAATGGAGCTGAAATATTATTATTTATTATTATAGCACCATCAATTCCATGGCGCATTACATGTGAAAGGCGTATACATAATAGGGACAAGTACAATAATCATAAAAAATACAAGACACAGACCGGTACAGGAGGAGAGAGGACCCTGCCCCCGAGGGCTCACAGTCTACAAGGGATGGGTGAGGATACAGTAGGTTAGGGTAGAGCTGATTGTGCGGCGCTGTATCAGACTGAGGGTTACGGCAGGTTATAGGCTTGTCGGAAGAGGAGGGTCTTTAGGTTCCTTTTGAAGCTTGTCAAGGTAGGCGAGAGTCTGATGCTTTGAGGCAGAGCATTCCAGAGTATGGCGGAGGCATGGAGGAAATCTTGGATGCGATGGTGGGAAAAGGAGATGAGAGGGGAGTAGAGAAGGAGATCTTGTGAGGATCGAAGGTTACGTGCAGGTAAGTACCAGGAGACTAGGTCAGAGATGTAGGGAGGAGACAGGTTGTGGATGGTTTTGTAGGTCATGGTTAGGGCATAATATGAGCATATAGGTGAATACAAGGATGTGCACAGATAAATACACGTACAACATATACAGATATGTCCAATATAGCACGATACTGAGAAAAAATTATCCCTCCAATTTATCAATGTTCACTATAGGAAGAGTGGATCCTTCATATTACAGCATGAAATTAAATTTTTTAAAAACATAACTTTTAATAGTGCTTATTAAAATGATCTATAATCAATAAAAACGTGAATATAAAATGTGATCCCTGATTCTAGGTCACCAAGATCAAACGGACCAGGAAATCAGGTCCGACGCACAAAACACTTCCTCACTAGGTCCGGCAATAAGCCGCAATACCTTGTTCTTCTCAAAAGACAGTTATTCCAGGGAACCGCCCTCCACAATCTGTCTCAGAGATTTATCAATCATATGAGGAAAAATTGGTGATATACAAAACCACTTATTCATACATATGTCATTTTTTCAATATCATAAATGACTATTATAGATATGGAGTGATCTCACCACACGGCGGGCTTAATAATCATCAAAATTCTATATGACGTGGAGAAAAATGCTAATCAGCCTCCTTGGCTCTCCTATTGTTCCATCCAAATTATAAACCGGGCAGACATCATGTAACTCCCAACGCGTTTCTTTCACTTCAAAGTCATCAGGGGGGTCTGTGTTACTTAGACTCAATCAATCACTTACACTCAACAGGAAGGATCACATAGTCGGACCTAGCGTCCGCACCACGTTAATCAGAGGAACGCCCCTTACAAACAAGGAAGTGTGTGGAACGCACGCTGTGCGCTCCACACATTCAATCCATCCTCTACAGCAGCGCTGTGCGCCCTGCGCAGACCTCCTCAATCAAGCCTAGAAATATCAGCGCTGGAAATCCTTCCATATCGTTTTCAGGCAGCAATAATCCAAGTCACAGACTCCCTACCTGTTTACTGTGAAATAAAACAATCTCATTTCTACAGCAATAGTATCAATTTAAATGGTGGCATATTCTTTTCAATACATTTACCACTTATATAGTCACCATAGTGTGTTTTCTATATAGCCTTCAGCTTCTTATTTATTTATATACCCTGACACAGAATCTGACATACACCATTCTTATTGGGACTAGATGTTATTTGAATATTACACTATCAAAACAATGTTAATGTGGATATTTATTAAATATGATCATATCAGCACATAACGCCAATTTACCCTATTAATCAGCGGCCCTGATAGCCCTGAGATTAGGATTGGACCGTGACATTGAAACCACACCAAAATTCGTTCATCTATTTTATTGGGGTACACCTTATTGTGGGGAGCCTAGGGGACCTATAGAACTAACTCGCCATTCTCTAATTGTAGAATAGATTAGATAAGGCTTTTAAAAGGGGTAAATAATGTAGTTAAAAGGACAGTACCCACCACCAAGCGTGCTCACTATCCTCACAACCTAATGCTGATAACTGGCCCTTCCTAGCCTGCGGAGGTTGGCACCCTAGTTCCTACGCATATGGCGCCCCCGCTCAACGTAGACTGTCCCTCCTGAACTGACCCTCTATCTATTGTGTAAAGAGGAAAGGAACAAAGGATAATTGTTCATTCAAACCCTGCAGTGTAACTGTCTGAAGCTCGAATATCCAGTAACATTCTTTCCTCAGTAACAGATTATCCCAGTTACCGCCCCTTGATGGAGGGTCTATATGATCAATACCCATTATCGAGATTGATTTTAGATCCCCATTATGTACGGTGTTAACATGTCTTGCCACACTAGTATCTTTCTTATTGACAATGTCTCGTCTATTTTCCCCTGCTCTCTTCCTCAACTCTCTGATTGTATATAAATAAATAAATAAGCTGAAGGCTATATAGAAAACACACTATGGTGCCTATATAAGTGGTAAATGTATTGAAAAGAATATGCCACCATTTAAATTGATACTATTGCTGTAGAAATGAGATGGTTATATTTCACAGTAAACAGGTAGGGAGTCTGTGACTTGGATTATTGCTGCCTGAAAACGATATGGAAGGATTTCCAGCGCTGATATTTCTAGGCTTGATTGAGGAGGTCTGCGCAGGGCGCACAGCGCTGCTGGAGAGGATGGATTGAATGTGTGGAGCGCACAGCGTGCGTTCCACACACTTCCTTGTTTGTAAGGGGCGTTCCTCTGATTCACGTGGTGCGGACGCTAGGTCCGACCATGTGATCCTTCCTGTTGATTGTAAGTGATTGATTGAGTCTAAGTAACACAGACTCCCCTGATGACTTTGAAGTGAAAGAAACGCGTTGGGAGTTACATGATGTCTGCCCGGTTCATAATTTGGATGGAACAATAGGAGAGCCAAGGAGGCTGATTAGCATTTTTGTCCACGTCATATAGAATTTTGATGATTATTAAGCCCGCCGTGTGGTGAGATCACTCCATATCTATAATAGTCATTTATGATATTGAAAAAATGACATATGTATGAATAAGTGGTTTTGTATATCACCAATTTTTCCTCATATGATTGATAAATCTCTGAGACAGATTGTGGAGGGCGGTTCCCTGGAATAACTGTCTTTTGAGAAGAACAAGGTATTGCGGCTTATTGCCGGACCTAGTGAGGAAGTGTTTTGTGCGTCTGACCTGATTTCCTGGTCCGTTTGATCTTGGTGACAGAATCAGGGATCACATTTTATTTTCACGTTTTTATTGATTATAGATCATTTTAATAAGCACTATTAAAAGTTATATTTTAAAAAAATTAATTTCATGCTGTAATATGAAGGATCCACTCTTGCTATAGTGAATATACACATATGTGCAGAAATACATAGACATGACACATATACAAACATATTAGACATATAGATGAATGGATAGATAGATAGGGATAGAGAGGGATAGATAGATGGAAAGATAGATGGAAAGATAGAGTGATAGATAGAGGTATAGATAAATAGATAGATACAGAGATAGATAGATACATGTATAGATAACTAGATAGAGGGATAGAAAGAGGGATAGATAGATGGATACAGGTATAGATAAATAGATAGAGGGATAGATAGATACATGTATAGATAGATAGAGGGATAGAAAGAGGGATAGATAGATGGATACAGGTATAGATAAATAGAGGGATAGATAGATAGAGGGATAGATAGAGAGATAGATAGTTACAGGTATAGATAGATCATACCTCCCAACTTTTAAAGTAGGAAAAGAGGGACAAAGTTTGCGGCGTGCTTTTTAGGCCACGCCCCTAACCACACCCATTTCACAGTCACGCCCATATCCACTCCCCATCCACACCCATTCAGCATGGACACGCAGGCAGCCGGCGGGCCTCCAGCATGGACACGCAGGCAGCCGGCGGGCCTCCAGCATGGACACGCAGGCAGCCGGCGGGCCTCCAGCATGGACACACAGGCAGCCGGCGGGCCTCCAGCATGGACACGCAGGCAGCCGGCGGGCCTCCAGCACGGAGAGGCAGGCAGCCGGCAAGCCCCAAGCACGGAGACGCAGGCAGCCGGCGGGCTTCCAGCACGGAGACGCAGTCAGCCGGCGGGCCTCCAGCACGGAGACGCAGGCAGCCACAGTGAGGCGGCCGGTCGCCCGCACAGTGAGGCGGCCGGTCGCCTTCACAGACAGGCGGCCGGCCGCCCGCCTTCACAGACAGGCGGCGGGCCGCCCGCACAGACAGGCGGCCATCCACCCGCAGAGAGAGGCGGCCAGCCGCCCGCACAGAGAGGCGGCGGGCCGCCCGCACAGAGAGGCGGCCGTCCACCGCAGAGACAGGCGGCCGGCCGCCCGCACAGAGAGGCGGCCGGCCGCCCGCACAGAGAGGCGGCCGGCCGCCCGCACAATGAGGCGGCGGGCCGCCCGCACAGACAGGCGGGGGGCGCCCGCACAGACAGGCGGCCGGCCGCCCGCCTTCACAGACAGGCGGCCGGCTGCCCGCACAGACAGGCGGCGAGGGGGCGCCCGCACAGACAGGCGGCGAGGGGGCGCCCGCACAGACAGGCGGCCGGCCGCACGCACAGAGAGGCGGCCACCCGCACAATGAGGCGGCCGGCCGCCCGCACAGTGAGATGGCGGGCCGCCCGCACAGAGAGGCGGCCGTCTGTCCGCAGAGACAGGCGGCCGTCCGTCCGCAGAGACAGGCGGCCGTCCGTCCGCAGAGACAGGCAGAGAGGCGGCGGGGGGGGCGCCTGCACAGACAGGTGGCGGGGGGCGCCCGCACAGACAGGCGGGGGGGGCGCTCGCACAGACAGGCGGCGGGGGGCGCCCGCACAGAGAGGCGCGGGCCGCCCGAACAGAGGCGGCCGGCCGCACGCACAGAGAGGCGGCCGCCCGCACAATGAGGCGGCCGGCCGCCCGCACAGTGAGATGGCGGGCCGCCCGCACAGAGAGGCGGCCGTCCGCCCGCAGAGACAGGCGGCCGTCCGTCCGCAGAGACAGGCGGCCGTCCGTCCGCAGAGACAGGCGACCGTCCGTCCGCAGAGACAGGCAGGCGTCCGCCCGCAGAGAGAGGCGGCGGGGGGCGCCCGCACAGACAGGCGGCGGGGGGCGCCCGCACAGACAGGCGGCGGGGGGCCACAGAGAGGCAGCCGCCCGCACAATGAGGCGGCCGGCCGCCCGCACAGTGAGATGGCGGGCCGCCCGCAGAGACAGGCGGCGGGGGGCGCCCGCAGAGACAGGCGGCGGGGGGCGCCCGCAGAGACAGGCGGTGGGGGGCGCCCGCACAGACAGGCGGCGGGGGGCGCCCGCACAGAAAGGCGCGGGCCGCCCAAACAGAGAGGCGGCCGGCCGCACGCACAGAGAGGCGGCCGCCCGCACAATGAGGCGGCCGGCCGCCCGCACAGTGAGACGGCGGGCCGCCCGCACAGAGAGGCGGCCGTCCGCCCGCAGAGACAGGCGGCGGGGGGCGCCCGCAGAGAGAGGCGGTGGGGGGCGCCCGCACAGACAGGCGGCGGGGGACGCCCGCACAGACAGGCGGCGGGGGGGGGCGCCCGCACAGACAGGCGGCGAGGGGCGCCCGAACAGAGAGGCGGCCGGCCGCATGCACAGAGAGGCGGCCGCCCGCACAATGAGGCGGCCGGCCGCCCGCACAGTGAGATGGCGGGCCGCCCGCACAGAGAGGCGGCCGTCCGCCCGCAGAGACAGGCGGCCGTCCGTCCGCAGAGAGAGGCGGCGGGGGGCGCCCGCACAGACAGGCGGCGGGGGGCGCCCGCACAGAGAGGCGGCCGCCTGCACAATGAGGCGGCCGGCCGCCCGCACAGTGAGATGGCGGGCCGCCCGCACAGAGAGGCGGCCGTCCGCCCGCAGAGACAGGCGGCGGGGGGCGCCCGCAGAGACAGGCGGGGGGCGCCCGCACAGACAGGCGGCGGGGGGCGCCCGCACAGAGAGGCGCGGGCCGCCCGAACAGAGAGGCGGCCAGCCGACCGCACAGAGTGGCTCCGGCCGGGGGGGAAGGGAGGGGAATCAGCGCTGGGGAGATTCAGTTTACATACCTTAGCAGCAGCACAGAGCAGACAGAGACTAGTTTCGGGCAGCGCGCTCCTCTCTGTTATGCCACGTCACGTGTTAGGATGGTAGGAGGGAAAAGCAGTGAGGCGGGGAGAGAGTGGGTGGGCGGAGCCCAGGATAGAGCCGTCCCGCCCGTGGCAACGGGACAAACAATACAAAGCGTGATAGTCCCGCTGTATCCGGGACGGTTGGGAGGTATGGATAGATAGATAGATAGATACAGGTATAGATAAATAGATAGAGGAATAGATAGATGTTCACACATTACATATGGACTCATCCTCTCTGCAGACGATGGCACATGGTGGTCAGGACAGCTAGTTCTTCCCTCTGGAGCCTGTACTTCCATCTTGTCTATGGTGCAGCCTCCTGTCCTCCTGGGGCCCAACTGCTGTTCTTGAAATATTTCCAGTGCTGGAGGAGGAGAGAAGCTCAGGCATGAGGGGGCAGCAGGGAGCCATGTTTGCATACAGAGGCCTGCACTGCTGGAGAAGGAGCTGGTGGGCGGAGATTCCTCTTTGTCTGTGAGAAATTACTTCATCCTCAGTATGGCTGGCAGCTCCTGTAGAAATGAATTCTCCCTCCTGCAGCCCCTAACAGGTGAGGAAGGGGGGCCTGTGTCAGCTCAGCTGCAGCATATGCGTGCACCTGATGGGCCCCTGCTTCTCCTGTTAGTGTTCAAAGCTGCCGCTGTCAAAGGAAATCCCCATATGTTTTCAGGCCCTAGGGGCCCCTCCCGCTCGGGGCCCCTGTGCGACTGCACATGCGGTATGTCCGCTAGTGGATCTAGGGACATCAGGGGCCAGTGGAAGGTTTAGGCAGGGGTCACCATCTTCCCCTCCCTTAGACACAGGGTTTCCCTCTTTCCTTCCCCCTTTTTGCCGTTTGCTCGGTATCTCCCTATAACTAACTGGACAACCATGGATTACTTCAGAGCTTTGTGGATTTTTCATAAACATTACATTGGTGAACAAGAGATAGTGTGGTGGAGTCTTTATTCAAATAACCTATTTTTTCTGTTTGTGTGTGTTTTTTAAATTTTACACTTACTGGTTTAGTAATTGGGGTGTCTGATAGACACCTCTCCATTACTTACATTATTCAGACATTAACCCTATAAAGCATTATCTCGATTGCCAGCATACCTGAGCAGTTGGGAAGAGCCGGGGCGAAGCACCAGAATTGGCGCATCTAATTGGCTGCAGGCTGCTATTTTTAGGCTAGGAAATGCAATATAAACATGGGCATTCCAGCCTCATAATACCAGCCTGCAGCTGTCTCCATTGCATTGACTGGTTATCAAAAATGGGAGGTGCCCATGTTTTTTTAAATTTATTTATTAGTTAACCAAGACTAAAAACACCCTTTCGTGCCCTATGAAAGGCACAAAGGGTGCCAGTGTACAATATGTAGTGGGGGAATTACTTTGCTTTTTTCACCTTCCAAAAGACAGTGTGCCGAGCATCGCGTCAAATGGTCCTATATAGACCTGATGATGTGATGCGGCCGGCCAATGACAGCACTCAGCATGGCTGTGATTACTGCGGAAGTGCCCACAGCCGAACAGTTTGTTGATTGCCTGCACTACAGCCTTTTAAAAAACTATTCAGAATTCAAACTCGACCACAGACTTCCTTGAAAAGTTTGAGTTCAAGCACTGAATACTAGGTGTGATGTACCGACTACGAACTTTACAGTTCGGGCTCACTAATGACTAATAATGTCTAACAGCGTTGAAACATGCTAGGTGAGGACTGGATCTTTCACTCGAGCACCCTCATTACTTAATCAGGTATCAAGCGTGCCCGAGCACCCCGATACGCAATTGACTATCGAGAAGTGGCGAGCACGCTCACTCATCACTATTTCTGAGCTTTGAACTGTGCCATAAAAGTAGTTTTCGACCACATATGGGGTATTGGAAAACTGTGAAGAAATTGTGTAACAAATTGTACTGCTTGTTTTCTCTTATTACCCTTTTGAAAGTTAAAAACTTGGAGCCAAAGCAACATTGTTTTAGAAAAAAATGTGAAATTTTAATTTACTCAGCCCAATATTATGCAATTCTGTGAATCACTTGACTGTGTACAATGCTCACTGCACCCCTAGATGAATTCCTTAAAAGGTGTAGTTTCCAAACTTTTGTCACTAGGGGGGCTTTCTGCTGTTTTGCCATATTAGGGTCTCTTCAAATGTGACATGGCATCTGCAATCTATTCCAGCCAAAATGGTGCCCCAAAATTCATATAGCAGCTTTTCCCCTCTGAAACCTGCCATGCGCCCAAAAAGTCATTTTCCACCACATATGGGGTATTGGTGTACACAAATTGTATGATCCATTTTTCCTGTTACCGTTCTGAAGATTGAAATTTGGAGGCAAGAGCAACATGTTTGTGGGAAAAAATATTTTTTTTATTTTCATGGCTCAATGTTCAAAACTTTTTGTGAAACACCTGTGGGTTCAAGGTGCTCATCACACCTCTAAATACATTTTTTGATGGTGTAGTTTCCAAAACGGGATAACTTGTGGGGGTTTCTACTTTTTTGGAATCTATTTCAGCCAATTTTGCATTGCAAAAGTCAAATAGTGCCTGTTGTGTTTTCCACAACATATGAAATATCGGTGTACTTAGAAGAATTTGCACAACAAACTGTATGGTCTTTTTTTCTCCTGTTACCATTATGAAAATGCTAAATATGAGTCTAAAGCAATATTAAAATTTAACATTTTCATTTTTTCATTCCACTTTGCTTTAATTCCTGTGAGGCACCTAAAGGGTAAATATACTTCTTGTTTTGAGAAGTTTGAGGGGCTCAGTTTTTAAAATGGTCTCACTTTTATGTATTTTTTGTCATATAAGCCCCTTAAAATCACTTCAAATGTGATGTGGTCCCTAATAAAATATTTTTTTAAAAAATGTGTTGGAAAAATGAGATATTACTGATAATCTATTTACCTTTATAACTTCCTACCCGAGAAAAAATATCTTTCAAAAATGGTGCTGATGTAAAGTAGACATGAGGTAAATGTTATGTTTACCACTAACATGAAGTACAATGTGTTTCAAAAAAGGTCTCAGAATCATTGGGATCCATTGAAGCGTTCCAGAGTTATTATCGTATAAAGTGACACTAGTCAGAATTGTAAAATTTGGCCTTGCCGGGAAGGTGAAAACAGTCGTTGGTGTAAGAGGTTATTTAGGCCCTCCTCACTACAATAATGCCAAATACGTGGTCACTTACTGTGGTTTGGGCACGGTAGGCTTAGGAAGAAGGGGGTATTGGATGTGGGAGTGCAGATGTCACTGGATTTTATTCGAGGGGTGGGAAGCATATACACCTACATTTACCTTGACAGATGACAGACCTGAGGGGCAGCTTATTTTGTGGGGGATAAGTTAGCATTTTTGTTGGTAGTATTTTAGTAAGCTTCAGTGGTAAGGGGTTAATTAAAATTGTCCCACCGTTTCTGCTCTACTCTTAACTGCTTTATTTTATTTTTCCCTACTTCTTGTCTGATGACACTTTCTTTGAGACTCCTAGTGTATGCTGTCATATCCAAATGAAGCATCATTAGTGATGCCCATTTCAGGGACTGGGCTAGTCCCAGCTTTACAGAGCATTTATTGGTTGTCAATTACCATGTATGCTCAGTAGATCTGGTCATTAGATTGTCACTATCTTTCCTGTACGGTCACCCCAGCTGTCTTCAATCAATGTGCAGTTCTCCTTCATTGTAGAGTCTTTGTAGATTCTGCTACTATGCAATATGCTGGCAATAGAGTGCACTGTCAGTGGGCATTGTAAGATTACCTAGAGTTGTAAGTAGAGCTGAGGCTAGCACTGCCCCAGAAGTAGTGTGCTTTTACTGTGTAGATCGCACAATGTCATAATATATGGAGAATCTTAATCAAAGGAGAACTTTTACAATTGCAAATTGAGTGAAGACAGCTTAGGTGACAGTACTGGAATTGACATATGATGCATGCTTGGTAGAGCAGGGACTAGCCCCCTGATGATTCTTTGTTTGACTGCGCATTTTGATTCTCGAACAAGGTTTCATCAGAGAAATTAGTAAAAATAAATAACCAAAATAAAGCAGTTAGAGTAGAGAGAGAAGTAGGGAATTTTTAATTAAAGTGTGTTAAAAAAAGTGTTTAGATTTCTAAATTACATAGAACTACGTATTTAAGATTAAAATGTGTTTTTCTTTCTAACTACCCCCCTACTCATTAATTTATTTGTAGCAGAGCATCAATCTACCTTGCAATGATTTTGGTAAATTTACCAGGACATCCCCTCACTGTTTCTCAGTTTTTACAGTGAGCACTTTATTTACCTCTCATATCCATGCCCCTCTACAAAGCCTGATTGGGTTTTTTTCAATCACTTTTTGAGCATAATATAACAGGAATTAATTTAAGGAGTGGCATAACACATATCCGATTAAGTCGTCCACAAGCTTGAATAGTCATGTCTTACATAGGGTGCATTTTTCTTAAGCATTACTATGGGTATCCATACATTTTTTGCCAGTAGTCTTGAAGTATTCTACATAACTAAACATGTGCAGCACTATTCCAGTTGCCAGGAGTTCTGCTGACCAAATCTAGCCACTTTGTATTTGTGTGAAAGGATATAGTGATTCCTCTGTAGAAAAAAAAAATAATTATCTGTAGTAGCCTATATCTAGGACTTACAAGCGAAGGACCCAAACTAGCAAGAATAATATTACAATCTTAATCAGTATCAGGAATATCATCCTTCAACTCCGGCCTGGACTGACAATCTGGCACAGTGGACTGTCGTATATGCAGTATGCTGTCGTGGTGTAAATATGGCCGCCACGGTACACACTCATCTGGACGCCGGCTTGTTCGGAACTTCAGCTGCAGTGGACATTGTCTGTGTGCGTGTACCAGGGGCTTCAGCCTGTGTCACAGCATCGGTGCTCGCTCTACTAACATGAGCCCCTTGGCACCCACAAGACTCTTTGTGTCGGACGCTGGCCAATGCCAGCATCAGAACGTCTTTTTGTGGACGGACTTCGCTCTCTCCTTACCGGTTTTGGGCATACCACTCATCTGCATACCTCATGCCCGGCCCTGGACCCGGCCTGGATTCTGGACCTGTCCTAGTTCCTGGAACCGGCTTAGACCCGCTGCAGCAGTCTATGATCCTCTCCTATGTCATGGATCTGGATGAGTTACTTTCGATATAGAAACTTTTTTTATGTACATACATCAGCCGCAGTATCGCCTATGAATTGAATATAGATATCTGTATGTACATTATATATGTGATACTATGACTGCTGTATGTACATTAGGCTAGGTTCCCACAATCATTGTTTGTAGTGTTTTAGACGACGTTCCGTATTTTCGCTGCATCCAAAACGCTGTGTTGTACAGTACAAGCACAGTGGATGATATTTACAGAAATCAACTGCCCACTGTACTTCTTTTATCCGCAGTGTAAACGGAGACATGGTGCAGATTTTGGAGCCGCAGCATGTCAATTTATGTTTGAGGGGAGGAGAGTCTTCTCAGTGGGAGAACACAGTGAAAGTCTGCAGTGGCCCAAATCCTGGGGGCATATTGCTAATCCCTGCCTACCTGTTCCTGTATCTAGTAGCATACATAAAGAGATCTTTAGAAAAAGTATTTCCAAAGATCTTTTATGAGATGCTAATGAGTGAAGGGACTAGTCACTAGGGTTAGTTCCTGTGCTCATTCCGCCCTCTTAGCATATTGATACACCCACAGGGGCGTGCTAACATGCTATTCAATGCAGCGTCACCAGCGGTGATGCACGTACCCTTGTCCGCTGTCACCGCTCTTCTGAATGCCCAACACTTTCAGTCATGCGCAGTATGAAGTCTGGTGTATGCATCCTGGCTTCAGAGAGGTCTAGTGCGCATGACCGGAAGTGTGGGGCATTCAGAAAAGTGGTGAGAGCAGACACAGGTATGTGCGTCACCACTGGTGATGAGGCATTGAGCAGCATGTTAGCATGCCCCTGCAACTAGTCTCTGCGCTCATAAGCATCTCATAAAAGATCTTTCAAAATACGTTTTTTTAAAGATCTTTTTTCGTATGCTGCTATAGCCTGGGACAGTTACAGTGGGGAAAAAAGAATTTAGTCAGCCACCGATTGTGAAAGTTCTCCCACTTAAAAAGTTGAGAGAGGCCTGTAATTAACATCGTAGGTAGACCATAACTATGAGAGACAAAATGAGAAAACAAATCCAGAAAATCACTTTCTCTGATTTGGCAAGGTTTTTTTTGCAAATTATAGTGGAAAATAGGTATTTAGTCATCGAAACACATGCAAGATGTCTGTCTCTCACAGACCTGTAACTTCTTTATGAGGCTATTCTGTCCTCCACTCATTATCAGTATGAAAGACACCTGTCCACAACCTCAAACAGTCACACTCCAAACTACACTATGGTGAAGACCAAAGAGCTGTTAAAGGACACCAGAAACCAAATTGTAGCCCTGCATCAGGCTAGGAAGACTAAATTTGCAATAGGCAAGCAGCTTGGTGTGATGAAATCAACTGTGGGAGCAATAATAAGAAAATGGAAGACATACAAGACCACTGATAATCTCCCTCGATCTGGGGCTACATGCAAGATCTTACCCCATGGGGTCAAAATGATCACAAGAATGGTGAGCAAAAATCTCAGAACCACACAGGGGGCCTAGTGAATGACCTGCATAAAGCTGGGACCACCGTAACAAAAGCTACCGTCAGTAACACACAGCACCGCCAGGGACTCAGATTCTGCAGTGCCAGACATGTTCCCCTGCTTAAGCCAGTACATGTCCAGGCCTGTCTGAAGTTTGCTAGAGAGCATTTGGATTATCCAGAAAAGTTTTGGGAGAATGTCATATGGTCTGATAAAATCAAAGTAGAACTGTTCGGGAGAAACACATCTCGTAGTGTTTGGAGGAGACAGAATGCTGAGTTACATCCAAAGAACACCATACCTACTGTGAAGCATGGGGCTGGCAACATCATGCTTTGAGGCTGTTTCTCAGGAAAAGGGACCAGGGCGACTGATATGTGTACATGAAAGAATGAATGAGGCCATGTATCGAGAGATTTTGAGTGCAAACCTCCTTCCACCAGCAAGGGCATTGAAGATGAAATGTAGCTGGGTCTTTCAGCATGACAATGATCCCAAGCACACCACCAGGGCAATAAAGGAGTGGCTTCATAAGAAGCATATGAAGGTCGTGGCGTGGCCTAGCAGTCTCCAGATCTCAATTCCATAGAAAACCTTTGGAGGGAGTTGAAAGTCCGTGTTGCCCAGCGACTGGCCCAAAACATCACTGCTCTAGAAATCTGCATGGAGGAATGGGCCAACATACCACCAACAGTGTGTTCCAACCTTATGAAGACTTACAGAAAACATTTGACCTCTGTCATTGCCAATAAAGTATGTATAACAAAATATTGAGATGAACTCTTGTTATTGACCAAATACTTATTTTCCACCGTAATTTGCAAAAAAATCTTGCCAAATCAGACAAGGTGATTTTCTGGATTTGTTTTCTCATTTTGTCTCTCATAGTTGTGGTCTACCTATGATGTCAATTACAGGCCTCTCTCATCTTTTTAAGTGGAGAAAACCTGCACAATTGCTGGCTGACTAAATACTTTTCTCCCCCACTGTAGGTAGTGATTAGCAATATGAACCCAGAAATGCTTGCGGTTATGGGTGCATATTGCACCTGACAGTTTCCCTTTAAATTCTCAGTGTGTGTGTGTGTGTATATATTTATATATATACACACAGTATATAATATGGTGGAGTGGGTGTACCACGATAGTGGTGTAAGGCTGGATATCTGTAATAGTGCCACAAGGCTTATTAGGGCATTCCAGGGACAGGTTTTATGGTTATCCGAAGAGATAGGCGGGTCTGGCTATCCATTTACCTTTGCCCATGGGAGTGTCTCAGGCTTTTAAAATGGTGTCCCTTTGTTTGGCACATGTTCAATGTGCAAAGGCTGGGTTGCCTCTGGAAGCAGTCTTTGGGAACAAGAGGACTCGCTTGTCCTGACCAGGAACAGACACTACACCATGTTTATGTTGTTTGGAAGCCACAAGAGTCACGGAGTGGCCTGGCCCGGTTCCTTTGCACCGAGGCGTACAGGAAGGAGGATTGGAGGGTGGCAGGGAGTATGGAGGTAGTAGTCGGGGGGTTTAGGAAACTTTTATTAGGATCGTGACTCCACCTGTGGTACGCGGCCAGTTATAGGGGCCGCCGCTGCAGGGTCTCTCACCGGGGCAGATGTTGGGGTGCAGCCGAGATGGTGTCGCTCTCCACAGGCGGAGTGGGATTACCCCGGGAGGATGGCTGGGGTCGGCGGTAGTCCCCTCTGGCGCCGCAGCGCTGGGCGCCGGTAAAGGAGAGGCAGAGACAGGGGCTGCAGTTACAGTTTTTATTTACTCACAAGTCCTTTAGGTGCTGCCTCAGAGTACCGATCTATGCCATGATGGGCTCCAGCCGATCCCGGATAGTCGGCGGTCACCGCCGGTGCCCGTGAAAGTCTTTTAGTGAAGTGTCCCTCTGAAGCTATCCGGAACCCGGGCTGAGCCTCCTGCTCCAAACCACAGGCCCAGGAGGAAAGAGGAAACACCAACTCCAGTTGTCAGTGCTAGATGTTATCCCAAGCTGTGCCCAGGAAGGTTCTGCTCTAAGTGTCATGGCTGCGTCTACTTCTACCCCATGTGGCGCCCGCCCCCAGTGGTTGTCCTAGCAACCGGTAAAGTCCAATCCAATGCGAATAAGCACCTTACTGCTGTTTGAGTGTGTTTTGTGAAGGCACTGGCAGGTTAACCCCTTCCTGACTCGGGAAAAATATTACCCCTGAAAAGTGGTATAATACCCTGAGGCACTATATATATATATATATATATATATATATATATATATATATATATATATATATATATATATAAACAGACCAAAAGTTTGGACACACCTTTTCATTCAAAGAGTTTTCTTTATTTCCATGACTCTGAAAATTGTAGATTGACATTGAGGGCATGAAAACTATGAATTATGTTTTTCAACTGCAGGGAAAGGATGACTGATTGCAATTGAAGGTAAGATGAATGCGGCCAAGTACAGAGATATCCTGGAAGAAAACCTCTTCCACAGTGCTCTTGACCCTAAGCACACAGCTAAAATAACAAAGGAGTGGCTTCAGAACAACTCTGTGACCATTCTTGGCTGGCCCAGCATCTCTGGGAACTCCTTCAAGACTGTTGGAAGACCATTTCCGGTGACTACCTCTTGAAGCCATCAAGAGAATGCAAAGAGTGTGCAAAGCAGTAATCAAAGCAAAAGGTGGCTACTTTGAAGAATCTAGAATATAAGACATATTTTCAGTTGTTTCACATTTTTTTGTTAAGTATTTCATTCCACATGTGTTAATTCATAGTTTTGATGCCTTCAATGTGAATCTACAATTTTCAGAGTCATGAAAATAAAGAAAACTCTTTGAATGAGAAGGTGTGTCCAAACTTTTGGTCTGTACTGTATATATTACAGTGGGTACGGAAAGTATTCAGACCCCTTTACATTTTTCACTCTTTGTTTCATTGCAGCCATTTGGTAAATTCAAAACAAGTTAATCTTTTTCTCATTAATGTACACTCTGCACCCCGTCCCCCATCTTGACAGAAAAAAAACAGAATTGTAGAAATTTTTGCAAATTTATTAAAAAGAACTGAAATATCACATGGTCTTAGCATTCAGATCCTTTGCTCAGTAATGAGTAAAAGCACCCTTTTGAGCTAGTACACCAATGAGTCTTTTTGGGAATGATGGAACAAGGTTTTCACACGTGGATTTGGGGATCCTCTACCATTCTTCCTTGCAGATCCGCTCCAGTTCCGTCAGGTTGGATGGTGAACGTTGGTGGACAGCCATTTTCAAGTCTCTCCAGAGTTGTTCAATTGGGTTTAGGTCAGGGCTCTGGCTGGGCCAGTCAAGAATGGTCACAGAATGGTATGAGAAGGGTTTAAGACTAACAGCCCCCAATAATCCTAATCCTCCACTCCTTGTCTTGAAGATACTTTCTGTGCTGCACCAACCCCATTATAATGCACTACCCCAAAGACTCAGGTTAATTCCCATTGTACACAATTTTATGCATGCCCTAAGCACAAATCTTTTTAGACAGGTCTATCACATCCCTTGCATCCCATCACTAATCTAACGTTTCTTAGTGTCTCCCTTCCTACATTTTTTACTCAGAAATTTTTTGACTCATTTAGCATCATCATTTTGCACCGTGCTTTTATAGATATTATCACCATGGTCTCCAATAATATAAATTCCCTATCATTATGTGTTTGTAATGTGGGAGGAAATCAGAGTACCCAGAGGAAACCCAAGCAAGCACTGAACATAGAAATCTCCTTGTAGATATTGTCCTTAATGGAAATTGAACCCAGACCCCCAAAACTACAAAGCGACTCCACTTCACCACACTTAGGAATTCTTGCAAGTTCTATCTACACTCAATAGCACTTCATATCTACATATATACAGTAGATACTGGCTGATGATTGTCAATGTTCAGCTTTACATTCTGAGCCTTTTCATAAATTATGACTAGACTATACTTCATTAGTAGAGAGGAGCGAACCGAAGGTTCGATATTCGTACCAAACACAAACTTTACAAAAAAAAATAGAGTTCAGGTTCGGTGTTCAGGTGATTTACGTATGCAAACCACTCGTGTGAGCATCGCTGTGCTCGGATACGCTCGGTGCTCATCCCAGTGCGAGCTGCTTGAAGTATTTAAATGGCTCCCACTGGGGGTATCAACAGCGTGATTGGAAATAGTGTGAACACACAACAAAAATGGAAAAACCCTGCTTACCCTCCCCCAGAGTGTTCTGTTTATGGCTGGCTGCATGTGGGCGGAGACCCAAACTGCCCAAATAGTGACTTCAGTTGGGGTTCAGGTCAAGTCCAGGTCCCAAACCAACCTTTAACTACGTCCGACTGAACTCGCAGAAACGAATTTCCACGGGTTCACTCATATTTACTTAGAAGCACTTTATTAGCTCTTGTGTTATGTCACTTCTATTCTTGAACTGTATGGGCCTTCATTCTAGTTGGAATACGTGAATAATGTATTTCTGTGTAATGCTTGTACTTGTACAATCTAAATTGTACAGAGGCTACACTGGCATCTTCAAGTTATGGTTCCTCATTCCAGCATCCTTTCTCCTTTGGGCATATCCTGAGGCTAGCCAGCTTCAGGAAGTAGTGCAGTATTATTGGATGATAAAGAAGACCTTAGAGAAGAAAGCATTAAATAAACGCAACAATATCATCTGGAAACTAATTTTTTTTTTGTTCCAGGAACTGTTTTTATTTGGGATAATATATAAAAATTGTCTGGTTAGAATACATTTTACTGTATATTTTGGGATCTGAATTAATGTCACCGCTGAGCTTTAAGAGAAGAGCATTAAATTCCAAGAGTGGAGTTAACTCTTAACATCCTAGTCAGCGCTCTTCAGGCCATTGATACCTATACAGCAGTTAGCTGCTCACTTCCCTCCCCTTCCATTCAGCTTCTGTGCAGTTATAAATCACTAGCCTCTCAACTTTCACAGTAGGTCTGTTAATCTCAGCTCTCTGGATGTGCTTGATCAAATGCCCAGTTACATTCAATGTAGAAAAGTGACCTGTAGAAGCATTTTCATACATGAAATGACCGTCATGCACACCATTACCTACTTAGGAATGCATTTATTAATAGTGATTTAACAATTGTATTTTTTATGGATGATAAGTAGCACTTTTCTACATTGAATAGAACATTGTTAGTATCAGATTTAAAGAGAATCTGTCACCAGGTTTTTGCTACCTAATCGGAGAGCAACATAATATAGAGACAGAGACCCTGATTCCAGCGATGTGTCCCTTACTGAGCTGTTTCCCGTCATTTTGATAAAATCAATGTTTTCTCTGCTGCAGCTCTAGCAGTTATACAGAGCTCATGAATATGCTGGACTACCTGCAACATGCTAAGTAGTCCTGTAATGATAATCTACTGCTGATTAATCGTGATTTTATCAAACCTACACTAAGCAGTCAAGTAAGTGATGAATTGCTGGAATCAAGGTCTCTGTCTCTACATTATGCTGCTCTCAGATTAGGTGTCAAAAACTCGGTGACAGATTCCTTTTAAGTAGAGCTTCATGAGGTCCACAATAGCAAAATGGTGACTCCTGCATTTTTTAGCCCTTGGTAATTTGACTGGTCTAAGCAATCCATTTTTCTACTTAGTTTCCATCAAATTCCCTGTTATCTCTATGTTTAAATATAGTTATAACAGTGACTAGTATTCAGAACAAACCTGATAGCTGATAGCTGAATGTGTTGTAGCAGAACATCTGCTGAACTTTATAGTACTACTAATGTGTTTTTCCAAAAATAAGGCACTGTCTTATCCTTTTTTTCCCAACAAAAACCGCTAGGGCTTATTTTTGGAGTAGGTCTTATTCTTGGAGAAATATGGTTGGGGATAAGTTTACCACCCCAAAAAAGCAGACCCCCTTCCCAGGAGACTCATACTTATCAGACCCTGGACATCTGCGTGGCTCCCAGGTCCTCCCTGTGATCTCCGGTGGGCGCTCCCAGCAGGTATGCTGCACGCTGTCCTCCGCTGCTTCTGACCGACACTCACACAAATCAGATCGTGCGCGCACACACACTCATACACACACACACACACACACACACACAAAATCACCGATCAGATTGCACTGTTTCTCAGGATACTCTGCCGGCCAGAAGAAATTGGTATTGCTGGATGTAGTGTGTGTGGGCGATCTGATGGGTGATTGTGTGTGTGATCTGATGTGTGCATGTATATGATCTGATGTGTGTGGATGTGCACTCTACTGCAGGGCCTCCTGCTCGGCGTCTGGTGAGTATGATTGTGGGGTGTCCGCCGTCTATAATGAAGTGTCTGCAGTATCTTTATCTTTTTTAGCTGCACAGACACTTCATTATTGAACCGCATCTAGGGCTTATTTTCGGGATAGGGCTTACATTTAAGCCTTGCTCCGAAAATGCTGAAAATCTCTGCTAGGGCTTATGTGGTGCCCCTGAGGCTCCAGACGCCACAGAGTATTGCACCTTATTTAAGGTGCGATATTCGCTTTGGGTAAGTAGGGGATTAATCACCGGTGTTCCACATTCACACTTTACATACAGCTTAGGAGCCTTCTTACAGGGGGGGGGTTGGCTCAGGTTAGATAGGGGGGTGGCCATCACGATGCATGGGACTTCCCCGGTCACTGAAGCCAGCCACCTGGGGGGCGGGTTCCACTTGGGGTAGAAGTAGAAGCAACTCACATAATCTAAAGTCAGTCTACCCGGGACACCAGTTCTGGGACACGACACGACACCTCCACCACTTTCTTCTCTCCTCTTCACGGGGCCTGCGGCTTGCAGCGGAGTGCTCAGCCCAGGTTCCTCACGGCTGGAAGGGCAACTCTGAAAAAGGACTTTATTCTTTCAAACACTGGGGACTGCTTCCAACTTATCCGAGGTCGACGGGGCACATCACAGCGGGTGACCAGTACTACCCAGCACAAAGAGTGAGTAAAAGACACCTGAAACCGCAGCATCTCACTCAGACTATTATTACCGGCGCCCCGTGCCTTGGCGCCTAAGGCCTTCGCCATCACTACTCCCCTCATCATCCTTCCCGGGGCCCGCTCCACCTGTGGGGAGCGATACCATCTTCGGACGCTATTACCATCCACCCCGGAGGACAGTGACAGCATTGGCGGCTACTCTCTGGCCTTGTACCACAGGTGGCGTCACGACAAATATACTACTACTATACCCATCATCTTCCCTCCTTATTGGTGTACACCTCGGGGCACGAAGCCGGGCTGGCCATCGCGACATCCCAGAGCATCACACCAGCCCGGTGACGAGCAACTCAGGTACGAGACCCCGATCCTGATTCCCCCTGCCCCCTGGGTGCTACAATTATTTTTAGGAGAGGTCTTATTTTTGGAAAAACACGGTAGTACTACAGTTGTACTACTCACCACACCTGTCCCTCAAGGAGGAAATCCTGCCCTGCCAAGAACCAGAAAGTAAGAAAACTAAGGAGACTGCAGAGTTGTGAGCTGCTAAAGAGACAACTTGACAGTTTCCTTTAAGATTGGATACAAATACTGATGAAATCCTTATGATCGGAGTCTTATTCTTGGGTATTTTGTCGAAGCTTCTGCTTTTTCAATTTCTTATATTTGGCCCCTTTATCAAACTACAGGTGTAAGTATGAGCTACGTACTAATTATCTTTCATCATAAACATATTATTGCTGTATATAATGGTAATTAGCTAAATGCTCATTCAGATGTTTGTGATTTTTCTAGTACGTAACAACAAGGACCGTTGCTCATTAGGGTCTTGAATCTGAATTTCATCGGTTTTGATTTTCACTTATCAAAAATATATAAATTGCAAAATTTGACCTATACTTTCCAGTATTAATCACAGACCGCAATAGGTTACACTGATGCCATAAACTTGTATGGGAAATTTTGACCCGTGATCAAAAAAGGACATGTTGCCGTAATTTTTTGCAACAAAAACACACAAATATGTGAACATTCCCATGTTCTATACAATGTTAGTTGTTTCAATCCCTGAAAAACACTTGATTTTTTCTGCTAATTTGATTTTGATGCATATCCGGCTCTGACGCCGGAGAATCCTCACAGTGCACAGTGCATGCGATGTGAGTGACTGCAGACTTTTCTTTACGTCCTCATCCAGATATCCATTAATGTTTCTAACAGGAGACTTCCTCCTGGCAAACAGGAGATTTTATCGAGAAAGTTACAGCCAGTCATGTATTTCACCTACAGTGGAAATGCAGCGTAAAGGCCCCGTCACACTAAGCAACATCGCTAGCAACATCGCTGCTAACGAACAACTTTTGTGACGTAACGTTGCTAGCGATGTTGCTGTGTGTGACATCCAGCAACAACCTGGCCCCTGCTGTGAGGTCGTTGGTTGTTGCTGAATGTCCTGGGCCATTTTTTTAGTTGTTGCTGTCCCGCTGTGAAGCACAGATCGCTGTGTGTGACAGCGAGACAGCAACAACTAAATGTGCAGGCAGCAGGAGCCGGCTTCTGCGGAGGCTGGTAACCAATGTAAACATCGGGTAACCAAGAAGCCCTGTCCTTGGTTACCCGATATTTACCTTTGTTACCAGCCTCCTCCGCTCTCACTGTCAGTGCCGGCTCCTGCTCTGTGCGCATGTAGCTGCAGCACACATCGGGTTAATTAACCCGATGTGTGCTGTAACTAGGAGAGCAAGGAGCCAGCGCTAAGCATTGTGCGCTGCTCCCTGCTCTGTGCACATTTAGCTGCAGCACACATCGGGTTAATTAACCCGATGTGTGCTGTAACTAGGAGAGCAAGGAGCCAGCGCTAAGCATTGTGCGCTGCTCCCTGCTCTGTGCACATTTAGCTGCAGCACACATCGGGTTAATTAACCCGATGTGTGCTGTAACTAGGAGAGCAAGGAGCCAGCGCTAAGCATTGTGCGCTGCTCCCTGCTCTGTGCACATTTAGCTGCAGCACACATCGGGTAATTAACCCGATGTGTGCTGTAACTAGGAGAGCAAGGAGCCAGCGCTCAGTGTGCGCTGCTCCCTGCTCTCTGCACGTGTAGCTGCGTGCCTGGTAACCAAGGTAAATATCGGGTTGGTTACCCGATATTTACCTTAGTTACCAAGCGCAGCATCTTCCACGCGGCGCTGGGGGCTGGTCACTGGTTGCTGGTGAGCTCACCAGCAACTTGTGTAGCGACGCTCCAGCGATCCCTGCCAGGTCAGGTTGCTGGTGGGATCGCTGGAGCGTCGCAGTGTGACATCTCACCAGCAACCTCCTAGCAACTTACCAGCGATCCCTATCGTTGTTGGGATCGCTGGTAAATTGCTTAGTGTGACTGGACCTTAAGTATGATGGCCATTTAGATAAATTACCATCCTTGTAATACAAGGACAGTTTGATTATGTGACTCACTGTTCTAAAAGGACTTGTAGCAATGCATTTTGGGAAGATTACTTATATAAATAAGACACTAAATGTACAGAATTTCACATAAAAGAACGAGTTAAAACTAGAAAGGCAAATATACAAAATAAAATAATCAGCCTGTAACCAATACAGGGCCACCTTTGGTCATTTATGGTATATTCATGGAATATGTTATAAATGTGCAATATAATTTCATTGATAGTTTCTAAAAGCTCTTAATGGATATGTTGTATATAGTGTAGCTTGTTTGGTAAATAAAACAATTTACAGTAAGGGCATTATCGTCACAATTGTCTTTTGTTCGTAATCAATATTTTCACATATTTGGAACAATCCGGATTATATATGTATTTATACTTGTAGTGCTACCATCAATGGTGTTTGTGTTATCAATTCTGGAATGTGTCTTAGGTGTCAATCACAAACCTGCTCGTTGCAGCCCCAGGGCCTGAAATTCATGCTACTAAACTCATTATAGCCTATTAAAAAAGTGAAACTGTCTAAACTTAAAATAGAAGAAATTCTAATTGGTCACAATAGACAGAGCCATATTTGTATGAAGAACTCCATGTAGGGAAGCGAGTTTGGAACCGAAAGACAGTATGTGCTTGATTGTTCTTTCCCTATGTGTGACAGAGTGGGTGAGGATGAAAGGAAAAAACACGATTCCGCTGAAGAAACACTGATTCAATAATGATGAATTGGTGATTTTTTTTATTTCTCAACGCGTTCCCAAGAATCAAACTCCTTCATCAGGACAAAAATGATGTGAATTTTTTTTTGCACTGATGAAGGAGATTGATTCTCCGAAGCACGTTGACAAATAAAAAAATCACCAATTTACTATCTGTAGATCAGTAATTCTTCAGAGGCAGCGTTGTTTTTCCCTTTTATCCTCCCACTCATCATCTTCTCCAGGGGTGCTGCAGCAGCCGTTTTCAGAAGTTAATAGTAGTTGTGGCTCTCACTACTCAAGGTGAGCCTTGCAACCTACACTAACCCTCCTTGTTTTTCCGGGTAAGACCTTATTTGCACTCCTAGGCTTTCCAGTTGTTTATTCTCTTTGTGTGACAGAAGTCACAGAGGTCTCTACAGTGGAGATCAAAATTAGGCTAAGAACACATGGCAAGAAAAACGGAGCAAGTGGAATGCGATAAAAAAAATCACATTCCACACAGACCCACGTTACTCTATGGGGCAGCTCCCATGAGCGATTTTTTTCTCAGCCCTAATCGTACCGAGGAAACAATCGCAGCATGCTGCGGGTGGAATCCGATTTGTTTTCACTACAAGTCTATGGGTGCGAGAGAAACATCCCACTGCACTTGCATTACACTGATGTAATGCGAGTGCAGTGCGAGAATCGCATCAGCTGATAATGGAGGACATAGGGAGATTAATCCCTCCCTCTTCTCCGCAGCGCCCGCCCTTTCCTCCACGGCTGAATTGCGATCACAAGATCGCATCACAGTGGCTTGGCAGTCGCATGAAACTCGGCTTACATTCTGGCAGAGCAGGACTGAGTGTCATGCGATTTACCTCGTATTAATGACCGTGTGGCCCCAGCCTTAGAGAACAACACACAATTTCCTAAATGTTAAGGTCATTGTGTAGTCCTATGTGATTATATACTAACATGAGTAAACTCGCAGTATTTTAAGCTTATTTCATAAATTGAAATTATTACAAAGCACATAATAAAAATGTATATGAGATAAATGAAAAAGAACACGGATCAAAATTAGAGAACACTTTCAGATACCTGCAAGTCATTGGTGTTAATATGGCACCTGGTGCTAATTTCCTTAATTATCTGACAAACCCTATGTAACTGGCAGCCTAACTTCCAGTTTGCACTGACTGCGAAAATGGTGTGCCATTCCAAAGTGACTGAAACCCTCCAGCAGCAGGTTGTCCAGATGAAGGTCAAAGGGATGACCTTATCAACCATAACAAGAGAAGTTGATCATTCTGAGTCTGTAATTTGAGAATATTGCATCTTTACAACAT
Source organism: Anomaloglossus baeobatrachus (assembly GCF_048569485.1). Classification (NCBI taxonomy): domain Eukaryota; kingdom Metazoa; phylum Chordata; class Amphibia; order Anura; family Aromobatidae; genus Anomaloglossus; species Anomaloglossus baeobatrachus. The sequence goes on along the minus strand of NC_134355.1, from coordinate 154,826,532 downwards.
CACAAATTCTTTCAAGTCCCCCAAGAAGGCTTGTCACCCTCGAAGGACAAATGCAAGAGATGACAGGATATTATGGAGAATCTCCATGGGTAATCATTTCAACATTGCTGCTGGAATTGCTCTCCAGATCAGCACTGAACAGGGTAAGGATATGTATCGTCATACAGTGTCACAATGTTTAAGAGCATTTGGAGTGAAAGCCCACTCTGCAGTGACAAAACCCTCTCATCAGCAGAAAGAATCAAAAGGCTTACCTTTGGTGAGGAGCATGTTGTGTGGACAGAGGAGAAGTGGTCCACAGTTCATTTTACTGATTAAAGCAAGTTTAATTTATTTAGGTCTGATGGGAAACATTATGTTCCTCGACAAACTAGGGAACGAATGAACCAAAAATGAGTTAAGAAGTCAGTGAAAGGTGGTGGAGGAAGTGTCACGGTTTGAGGAATGTTTTCTGCAGCAGGAATTGGACCTCTCATACAGCTACACGGCACAGTGAATGAAAGTGTGTATCAGAACCTTCTTCAACAACATGTGGTTCCTTCCTTACTTGTGTCCATCACTCAATCAGCCAACAATTTTCATGCAGGACAATGCCCCCTGTCACACAGCAAAACAGGTAAAGTAGTTCCTTGAAACAGCCAGCACAAAAATTCTCAAGAATATACAACTTTTCTTTTATTTCTTCATTTTAAAAAAGAGTGTGCAAAAGTGGAATAAAAAACATAGCGTACCCTTACATGTTTCAGACTTCACAGGGTCCTTAGTCATAGGCTATGAGCCGTTTGATCATGACTTTGCTATTAACTGTGGTTATAATGTTTCTTCCCTCGTTCATCCCATTCAAGTTTCAGTGATTGATAACTTTCCACTTTCCCAAAGCCACGTGACCTTAAAGGTCGAGGATGTATTTATGAAGGTAGGGGGTATTACACTCTGAATTCCTTTCATTTATGGTGTTTCCTTTTTTACCTACATAATTTTTGTTGGGTTTGCCTTGACCAGTTAAGCTTTGAATTGGGAGTCTCAGGTGGTTAAATCTTGGAGCGACTACTGTTTTTCTAGTTGTTTATCCAGACCCTTGGCTTCTGTAAGGTCTCATCTTTCAGATTTCATTCAGAATTTTGATAACCTAATTTCTGAGTCTGGTTGTGAAGTTTTCCCACCGCATAGGACATATGATTGTGCGATCAAATTCTTACTAGGAGCAATAATGCCCAAGTATTGTTTATTTAATCTTTCTTCTTAAAAGAGAGGCCTTAAAAGTGTATATTCAGAAGAGTCTTGCCAAAAGGCATATACGGCCATCCACCTACCCTCTCGTTATGGGATTTTATTAAAAAAAGGATGGTCTGCAATTCTTCTTTCTTATACCAGACCTGTTTACTCATTTAGCAAGAGCTAAATGGTTTTCTAAACTTTACATGAGGGGGGCATATAATCTTATATGTGTTCAACAGACTGATGAATGGAAAACCACTTTTAATATGGTGGAGAATCATTTTGACAATCTGGTGATGCTTTTGGTCTGACCAACGCTCGGCAGATTTTCAGCATTTCATAAATTACGTATTTTCCTCTCTTGCAGGTAGATTAGTGGTGATCTATGTTGATGACATTTTGATTTACTCACATTCTCAGGAGGAACACCGGGGACATGTCTGACAGGCCCTCCAGATTCTTCATGACAATAATTTATTCGCTAAGCTGGAGAAATGTGTTTTTGAAGTGCAGCAGGTCTAATTTCTACCGTATTTTTCGGACTATGAGACGCACTTTTTTCCCTCCAAATGTTGGGAGAAAGTGGGGGGTGCGTCTTATAGTCTGAATGTAGGGCATGGCTGCAGGTAATGAGAGTGCTGCGGTGGAACGGGTCATCGGCGGCATGATCAGGCTGTAGCAGCACCTGCCGTGACCACGTGAGCCCGCTCATTTCATATTTTCATATGCATGCATCCTCCCGCCCTTCATCTCTCAGCGCTGAAGCCGATGCTGACAGGTGGGCGGGATGATGAGCGGGGGATGTGCACATAATTAGCAGCCTGCCTACGTGATCACCCCTGGCAACTACAGCCTGAAATGATCATGTGTGGCTATATTCACTGCCCCCCAAACATCATCATCAGCGCGGGGGCAGTGAATAAGTATGGTAAACTCACCATTCCCTGCAGCATCGTGATGTCCTCCTGTCTGCCGGTCTGCTGATCTGTGTATAGAGCGGTGAGCACAGAGGTGATGTCATCGCTGTGCGCACCGCTAGTCTCCACACACATCAGCAGGCAGGCAGACAAGAGGACATTGTTATGCTGCAGGGAACAGTGACCGGCTCCACACAGGTCAGCGGCGCTGCTGCTGGCACTGACAGGAGGATGAGCGATGCTGCTGGAGTAAGGAAAGGTGAGTATAACCGTTTATTTTTTGTGTGCCACAGGATGCAGGCCGTATATCATCTGGTTTGTGGCTCAGTATTTCAAATGTATATTGTTAAGCAGCAGGCCATTCTTGATTGGGTTCAACTGACTAACCTTAAAGCTTTGCAGAGATTTTTAGGTTTTGCAAATTATTACCAAAGTTCATTGAGAATTGAGAATTTTTGGGTTATAGCTAAACCATTAATTGTCATAACCTAGAAGGGGTCTGACTTTTCTTTATGGTCATTTGAGGAAGAGAATGCATTTTCTTCCCTCAAGACAGCCTTTTCTAAAGCTCCTGTTGTCAGTCAGTCTGATATTGAGCTGCCTTTTGTGGTCTGCTGTAAGAATGGAGGCCGTTCTTTCACAGAAAAAGAATGGTTACCTTCATCCATGTGCTGTTTGTTCTCAGAAGTTCTCTCAAGCTGAATCTAACTATGGTATTGGTGACTTTTGGCAGTTAAGAGAGCCTTTGAGGAATGGAGACACTGGTTGGAGTGGGTTAGGCATAAGGTAACAGTCTTTATCGATCAAAAAAAAACTACTATATATTGATGCTGCTAAGTGTCTAAACACCAGAAAGGCCCGGTGGGTTCTTTTCTTTGCTCAGTTTGATTTCTCAGTGACCTATCTCCCCAGATCTTAGAATATTAAAGCTAATGCTTTGTCTCACAGTTTTGTTATAGATTTGAGGGATGAAAATCCTTTTAAAATTTTTAGTGTGGGGGTAGTGGTAGGTGCTCTGGGGATTTATCTCAGACAGTGCATTCAGAGGGTTTTTCTGTAAATAAACTGTATGTTCCGCCATTTTACACATAGATCTCCCTGAGGAGGTGCATGATTCCATTTTGGTTGTGCATCTGGTTTCTTCTGTCACTTGGAGATCTCTTTCTAGGTGCTTTTGGTGGCATAATGCTCGTAATGCTCTCATGTGGATGAGTATGTTCACAAATGCAGGGTCTGTGCCAGGGCTAAAGCTTCTCGTCAGGTCCCAGTGGGTTATATCCTGCCTAACGAGATTCCGTCACAACCTTGGACCCACTTGTCCATGGATATTATCACTGATTTACCTACTTCTGGTGGTAATACTGTTGTGTGGGTGTTTACCTTCACTGCGACGTCGCTCTGGCCGGTGATCCGCCTTCTTTCTAAGGGGGCGGTTCGTGCGGCGTCACAGCGACGTCACACGGCAGCCGTCCAATAGTAGAAGAAGGGCGGAAATGAGCGGCCGGAACATGCCGCCCACCTCCTTCCTTCCTCATTGCCGGTGGACGCAGGTAAGGAGATGTTCGTTGCTCCTGCGGTGTCACACATAGCGATGTGTGCTGCTGCAGGAACGACGAACAACATGGCTACTGACCAGACAACGATTTTTGGTAAATAAACGACCTCTCACAGACAAATGATTTTTGCCTCTTTTGCAATCGTTTAAGGTCGCTCCAGCCTGTCACACGCTGCGATGTCGCTAACGACGCCGGATGTGCGTCACAAACACCGTGACCTCGACGATATATCGTTAGCGATGTCGCAGCTTGTAAATGGCCCTCCGTGGTGTTCCCAAAAATGTTATATCCGATAGAGGGGTTTAATTATTGGCTAGCTTTTGGTGAAGTTTTTGCCCCAGACTGGGTATCAAGTTGCTATTTCCCGAGGATACCATCTGAAAACTAATGGACAGACTGAGAGGATGAACCAAGAGATAGAGCAATATTTGAGGTGTTTTGTTTCATCTAAGCAGGAAGACTGGGTAGAGTTTCTGCCACTTGCTGAATTTGCTTTAAATAATTGTACTTCCACTACTAGAACCTTGCCTTTTTTTGTTGCGGGGGTTTTCATCCAGTGTTTGCTAATTTTTCTGGGTTGCATTCCTCTATGCCAGAGGAGGAGAAATTTTCTTCCTGTGTGATAAAAGTCTGAAAGGAGGTTGAAAGGGGTCTTTTGGTTGCTAGTGATCAATCCAAAAAAGGAGCACATCGCAGACGCAGAATTGTTCCTGTCTTTAAGTTGGGGGTATTTGTGTGGTTGTCTTCTAAAAATATACAAATTAAAGTAGCCTCCAAGAAATTTTCTTCCAAATTTGTAGGTCCTTACAGGTAAACCGAAGTTTTGAATCCAGTAACGGTTAGGCCGGGGCCACATGGGGCACTAGTACAATCCTCGCATGACACTCGGCTCACGCTGGCAGTACAGCAGAGCCGAGTGTCATGCTAGTATCCCTACGACTGAGGTCCGACTGTGTGAGCGGACCTCAGCTGCGGGGGCGGGCCAGTACTGAGGAGGGGAGGGAGACATATCTCTCCCTCTCTCCTTCGTAGCCAGCTATTGCTATCCTTGCACTGCACTCGCACCAGTGCACATTTTCTGTTCGTACAATAAACCTCATTTCAATCCAGAAATATTACTCAGTCCATCAGTTATTAGATATATGAAACTGAAATAGCTGTTGCAAAAACCCAAATTGTTATAAAGAAAAAAGGTTAACATTAATAGGGGTGCCCAAACTTTTTCATATGACTGTATATGCTGTATGTGTCTATATATGTATATGCCAAACAGGTGATAACACTCATCACGTATGTAGGTTGAAAAATTGTAAACTAAAACATAAACAGTATAGGAAGCTTAAAATTAGTTATGGAACAGCCAGGCTCTGCTACAAAAATAATGTTGTGGAAGGCAGTTTTATGTCAGTGCTCATACACCATGGCAAGACTGAGCACAGCAAAAAAACAAAGCAGTTCTACTGCATTATCAAGATCTTTCCCCGGTAAAGCATACTGGGGTTTCAAGATGTGATCTTTTAAAGGAACACCAAAAAATGAACAATGCTGAGGAGCAAAGAAGTATTGGTCGGCCAAGAAAACTTAGTGCAGCATATGTAAATTGAAAAATAGTCAACTAAAACAGAAACTGTGTAGGAAGCTTAAAAAGGAATCTGTCACACTTGTGGTTTTTTTTAGTTATTAATATGGGAATATAGGTGAAATTAGCCAAACCTGTATGCCTTTTGGCTGATGGGCTATTTTGTAAAAATCCTCTTTTATAACTTTTATCTTCTGGGCTATGGGGCATGTGCTGCCCGGAAGAAAAGCCGTCCTCCGGTCTTCATTATCCATAATTTCTTCTCATATTCTCTTTAGTATGCGCCTGTGATGTCAGGACTTCGGACGGAAATCCTGCACCAGTGCATTCTGCATGCCATCTCTCCCCCTATACTTTTCTGTCCTTCCATGGGCACAGTCTTCAATTTTGATGTGCGCAGGCGCCAGGTAGTCATGGCTAATTTCACCTCTATGTCACCAGTATGCCCAAATTAATAACTAAAAACCACAAAAGGGTAACAGATTCCATTTAACACTGGGTAAGGATCAACCAGGCTCTGCTACACAAGTGAGGTTATGGCAGACAGTTTTATGTCAGTGCTCATACACCATGACAAGACTGAGCATAGCAAAAAAAACAAAACAGGCAAGCTATACTGTATTAGCAAGATATTTACCCAGTAAAGCATACTGGGGTTTCAAGATGTGTTCTTTTTAAAAAGCACCAAAAATGGAGCAATGTTGAGGACCAAAGAAGTAGTGATCGGCCAAGAAAACAGTACAGTATAAGCAAAACATCACGCTTATTTCACTTTTCAAAATTGTAAGAAATCCAGCAAAACCATTAGCTGTGAACGAACAAAGAACTGTTGAAATCTGTTCCTTAGAGAGAATTTGCTGATGCAGTATAACTACCTTGTGTATTGTTGCATTGCTTAGTATTGCAATTATGTGTGACCTGTGACCTGAAACTGCCTTCCACATCCTCACCTTTGTAGCACAGTATAACTTTTCCTTACACAAGCATAAGCCTCCAGCACAGTTGTTTCTGTTTCAGTAGTTGACTATGTTTCAACCTACATATGTAAATGATGATCATTATCATCTGTTTGGTATAACTGGTTACTTATACATCTGATTATAATCCTTTATATTCCTACAACATCCCAGGCTTTTTTGTAAGGGTACCTAGAATTGACTGTTTTGAAGGCGAAGGATACGGACACCAAATGTAGACTTCTTTGTTGTTCATTCATTTTGTGTTTTAATTGATAAAAAAAGCATTGACACAATATTGTATATATACAGTATATTGGACAAAAATATAAATGCAACACGTGTTTTTGTTCCCAGTTTTCATGAACTGAACTCAAAGATCTAAGACTTTTTTATGTATACAACAGGCCTTTTTCTCTCACATATTGTTCACAAATTTGTCTAAAGGGTACTTTACACGCTGCGATCCCGTTAGCGATGTGAAATTCTAGATCACAAGTGCGATCTTTCGAGATCGCACATGCGTAAAATGACCTATGTGCAACCTCAAAAGATCGCACTTGCGATTTAGAATTTCACATCGCTAACGAGATCGCTAGCGATGTCGCAGCGTGTAAAGTACCCTTAAATCTGTGTTAGTGAGCATTGCTCCTTTGCTTAGATAATCCATCCACCTCACAGGTGTGGCAGATCAACATACTGATTAGATGGCATGATTATTGTACAGGTGTGTCTTAGGCTGGCCACAATAAAAGGCCACTCTACAATGTGCAGTTTTATCACACAGCACAATGCCACAGATGTTGCAATTTTTGAGGGGTGTCCAATTGGCTGCTGACTGCAGGAATGTCACCAGAGCTGTTTCCTGTGAATTGAGTTTTCATTTCTCTACCATAAGAGATCTCCAAAGGCATTTCAGAGAATTTGGTACTAAGTTCAACCGGCCTCATAACGTAGACCACATGTAACCACACCAGCCCAGGACCTCCATACTCAGCATCTTCACCTCTCAAGATCGTCTGAGACCTGCCACCCGCACAGCTGCTGCAACAATCTGTTTGCATAACCAAAGAATTTCTGCACAAACTGTTAGACACCATCTAAGGGAAGCTCATCTGCTGCTCATCGTCTCCACCTGACTGCAGTTCATAGCTGTGACTGACTTGAATGGGCAAATGAGCACGTTTTATGGCATCTGGAATGGAGAGATGTTCTCTTTATGGATTAATTACTGTAATGTTTTCACTGTACAGAACAGATGGCAGACTGAAAAATGGTGGTCACACCAGAAACTGACTGGTTTCCTTGTCCCCCAGACCCCTCCCAATACTGTTATTCTGCACATTTGAGAGTGGCCTTTTATTGTGGCCAGCCCAAGGCACACCTCTGCAATAATCATGCTGTCTAATCAGCATCTTGATATGCCACACCTGTGAGGTGGATGGATTAACTCGGCAAAAGAGAAGTGGTCACTAAGGGTATGTTCACACATCAGGTTTTTGCTGTGCGGCACAATCCGGCGCTTTTCTGAAAAAAAACGGATGCGGCAAGCCGGCAACAGCTGTCGCCGCATCCGGTTTTTCCCCCATAGACTTGCATTAGCGCCGGATTGTGCCGCATGGCCTTGCGTTGCGTCCGTTTTTTCCCATATGCGGCATATTTAGTCGGTGTGGCGGCCGGATAAAACGTTGCATGCTGCGTTTTTTGCTGTGGCGAAAAAAATGCATCGTGCCGGATCTGGCGCAATGCAGCGCCATTTACAATGCAAGCCTATGGATGCCGGATGCGGCGTCCTGCGGCAAAAAAAACGCATCCGGCCGCCGGATGCGTTTTTTTGAACTGCGCATGCTCAGTATCAAACCGGATCTGGCAAAAAACGGACGGACCGCATGGAAAAACTTATGCAACGCATCCAGGTTTTTTTGCCGCATTCGTTGCATAGGTTTTTGGCCACACAGAAAAAAACTGATGTGTGAACTTAGCCTACGGCTGCTTTCACACATCAGGTTTTTCCGGTTTGTGCCTGATTCAACGGATCCGGGATTTTTTGCTGAGAGAGAGAGACCACATCATCCCCGCACAAACGACGGCACTATCACCCCCATCATGACCGCACACACCGGCACTACCGCACGCATCATCACCGCACACACCTGCACTCCCGCATGCATCATCACCGCACACACCGGCACTCCCGCACGCATCATCACCGCACGCACCGGCACTCCTGCACGCTTAATCACTGCACACACCGGCACTCCCACACTCATCATCACCGCACACGCAGGCACTACCGCACTCATCATCACCTCACACGCAGGCACTCCCGCACTCATCATCACCGCACACGCAGGCACTACCGCACGCATCATCACCGCACACCCCGGCACTCCCGCACTTATCATCACCGCACACACCACGGCACTACCTCAGTGACGTCACCGCTGACAGCGCGACTCCCTTCAGTTGCTGCGTGAAGCTAAGAGGAGCGGCGGTGTTCTACGGCCGCTCCTGTCAGCTTCATGTAGCAGAGCTGAAAGCGTCGCGGGACCTCGTGTGGATTATGTTGGACCTGGAGGGGTATTTGGGGATTTTAATAAAGTGGTGAAAGAGGGTGTTTTTTATCTTTTATTCCAAATAAAGTATTTTTTTGTGTGTGTGTGTTTATTTACTTTCACTTACAGGTTAATCATTGGGGTGTCTCATAGACGCCTGCCATGATTAACCCCTTATTACCCCGATTGCCACCGCACCAGGGCAATTTGGGATGAGCCGGGTAGAGTCCCGGGACTGTGGCATCTAATGGATGCTGCAATTCCGGGCGGCTGCTGGCTCATATTTTTAGGGTGGTGGGCTCCCCATAACGTGGGGCTCCCCATCCTGAGAATACCAGCCTTCAGCTGTGTGGCTTTATCTTGGCTGGTATCAAAATTGAGAGGGACCGCACGCCGTTTTTTTTTTTATTTTATTTTTTTTTTTTTAACTGCAAGAAAGAAATAGACCCGCCCACCGGCAGCTGTGATTTGTTACAGTGAGACAGCTGTCACACAGTGTGGGCCTGTCTGCCTGCAACCAATCATAGGTGGGCGGGGAAAGCAGTGAATACGAGATTGAATAATGGGTGGCCGGCATTTTCAAATCAGGAGAAGCCGCCAGCAGTGTCACAGCCGTGCAGAGCCGCGCCGGTGATCGGTGAGTGGGTGAGAGTGAGTGAATGAGTCAGTAAGTGTGAGTGTGAGAGAGAGGCTGGGGCCACACGGGGCACTACTGCGATGCTCGCATGACACTCGGCTCGCGCTGGCAGCACAGCAGAGCCGAGTCATGCTAGTGTCCCTGCGTCTGTGGTCCGACTGTGCGAGCGGACCTTAGCTGCGGGGGTCCGGGCCGGCTCTCAGGAGGGGAGGGAGGGATTTCTTTCCCTCTCTCCTCAGTAGCCGGCTATTGCGATTCTCGCTCTGCACGCGCGGTACACTGGTGTACTGTGAGTGCAGTGCGATTTTTCTCTCGCCCCATTCACTTGAATGGGTGCGAGAGAAAGAGTCTCGCATTACAGTTGCAACATGCTGCGATTGTTTTCTCGGTACGATTAGGACTGAGAAAATAATCGCTCGTGTGCTGACACACAGGCTAGAATTGGTCCGAGTGGAATGCGATGTTTTATCGCACTCCACTCGCACCGATTTTCTTAGGCCAGAGAGAGAGATATTTTCTGACAAGCAATGAATTTATCTCACTTCTGGGCATGCTCAGAAGTAAAAACCGAATTTGGTACATGCTTCCGGCGTTTGATGCATGCCACCGGATTCGGCGTACATAGACTTTCATTATGCACCATGCCGCACGGGGCTATGCAGTTTTTTGCCGCTGGCAAAAAATGTTCCTCTCTGCGTCCTGTGCGGTCGCCGGAGTGACGATTTTTGCCGCAACCGGCAAAAACTGGATCAAACGTGATTACATGCGGCACAATCATGCGGCGCTAATAAAAGTCTATGAGGAAAAACCGCACCCGGCGGCAAAAAAAACGGATGCGTTTTTTTCTGCAAAGCGCCAGATTGTGCCGCACATCAAAAACCTGATGTGTGAAAGCAGCCTAACACAAATTTAGACAAATTTGTGAACAATATTTGAGAGAAAAAGGCCTTTAATGTACATAGAAAAAGTCTTAGTTCTTTGAGTTCAGTTCATGAAAAATGGGACTAAAAACAAAAGTGTTGCATTTATATTTTTGTTCAATATAAACCGTATTTTTTGGATTATAAGACGCACTTTTCCTCCCAAAAATTTAGGAGGAAAATGAGGGATGCGTCTTAAAATCTGAATGTAGCTTACCGGGAGGTGGATAATGGATGCTGTGCTGGCTGTGGTGGGCGCTGTATGGAGCAGGGCAGTGCGACAGGTGAGATGCTCAAACGGCGGTGCGGAGCTGTGCTGGCTGCGGCGGGTGAGATGCTCTGTCAGCGGTGCAAGGCTGTCCTGGCTGCGACGGGTGAGATGCTTTGTCAATGGTGCAGGGCTGTGATGGCTGCGATGGGGAGCTGTGTGAAGCAGGGCGGCGCAGCAGGTGAGATGCTCTATCGGCGGTGTGGGGCTGTGCTGGATGCGGCGGGTGAAATGCTGTGTGGAGCAGAGCGTTGCGGCCAGTGATATCTTCTGTCAGCGGTGTGGGGCTGTGTTGGATGCGGTGGGTCCTGTGTGGAGCAGGGTGGGGCGGCGGGTGAGATGCTCTGTCGGTGGTGCGGGGCTTTGCTGGCTGTGGTGGGCGCTGTGTGGAGCAGGGTGGTGCGGCGGGTGAAATGCTCTGTCTACGATGCAATCTTCAAATAATGCAGCCAGGAGTTAGCGTGTGTGCAGACAGAGATCTCGGATTGTCATTGAGGTTAGAGCTCCATCTGCGCAGGCGCCGATTCCGGGCGGCATTATTTGAAGATCGCACCGCCGACAGAGCATCTGGGAAATCTGCCGATTTGCCCTTCTCCACAGAGCCAGCACGGTCGACCCCCAGCACAGTCGGCGACACAGCAGCCAGCACAGCCAGTCACACAGCAGCCAGCACAGCCGGTCACACAGCAGCTAGCACAGCCAGCCACATAGCAGCCAGCACAGCCGGCCACACAGCAGCCAGCACAGTCGGCCACACAGCAGCCAGCACAGCCGGCCACACAGCAGCCAGCACAGTCGGCCACACAGCAGCCAGCACAGCCAGCCACACAGCAGCCAGCACAGCCGGCCACACAGCAGTCGGCCACACAGCAGCCAGCACAGCCAGCCACACAGCAGCTAGGACAGCCAGTCACACAGCAGCCAGCACAGTCAGCCACACAGCAGCCAGCACAGTCAGCCACACAGCAGCCAGCACAGTCAGCCACACAGCAGCCAGCACAGCCAGTCACAGCAGCCAGCACATCCGGCCACACAGGAGCTAGCCCAGCCGGCCACACTGCAGCCAACACAGCCAGCCACACTGCAGCCAACACAGCCAGCCACACCGCAGCCAGCATTACCCTACTCCAGCAACCCCCCGCCTCCAGGGACCCCCCCCATTCCACCACTGCTGTCATCTCTCTACGGTAAGACACCACCGGAGTATAAGACGGACCCCTTCTTTTCTTACCTTTTTTATCTATAAATTTGGGGTGCGTCTTCTAATCCGATGCGTCTTATAAAACGAAAAATAAGGTATATACTTATATTGTAAGATGCTGACTCCCTTGTTAGAGGTCGACCCAGGAATCGTTTCCATTTAAATTTCCAACTGGTTTATTTGATCTTCATAAATCCCACTGTAAAACTCAAAAACAGCCTCCCTATGGCACAAAGATACAAATGCAAAATAATAGTTTCACATAAAGCTGCGGGGTTTGCCTGATCAAGCTAACGTCCAGCTCTTTACCGAGAACAACACCACTGTAGGTCTGAACACCTTCACACACAGACACATGAATGAGACTAATGGTCTCCATTTTACGTCTTGTACCACATCCCTGGGTAGGGATATGTGAGTAGTCATTCCCACCCATCTCTCCGACTGCTTGTAAACCCGGCCCCTATTAATTCTTCCAGCATTAATGATGCTGGAGCCTTATTCCATGCTTACAACACTGAGGTAATTAACCTCGATGATACATATCTCTCCTCGAGGACTTTTACACGGACCTTCTCACAATTTATGTCTATATGTATTAGCGATTTACAATACAGAAATGACATTCACTTTTTCGTCAAACATAATGCTTCTACAGATGAATCATTCATTTCTAGCAGAATCTCCATAATATGGAGTCCTAGTTATCAGACTGTTCTTTCTATTTTCATTACTCTAAAGGCCCCGTCACACTAAGCAACATCGCTAGCAACATCGCTGCTAACGAACAACTTTTGTGACGTAGCAGCGATGTTGCTAGTGATGTCGCTGTGTGTGACATCCAGCAACAACCTGGCCCCTGCTGTGAGGTCGCTGGTTGTTGCTGAATGTCCTGGGCCATTTTTTAGTTGTTGCTGTGTTGAGGAGAGCCATAAAATGAAATACTTAATTAACCTCTGGACATAGAGCATTGTGGGAAATATGTCGATTTGCCTTACATAATTCAGGTTTCAGATCATATACATGACACAGATATAAAGGTGGCTGTCATTGCCTGTTTCTCCACACCTTGCCTGGAATGCAAGGAATGTCCAGGTGTAAGAAGATACCATATAAGAGAAGATCAACCCAAAGATCAGATGACATTACAGACCAGACCATCCAGCATGGATCCACCAGATGACGTCCCTCCCATCACCTTCGCCATGGATCCATCCAATGATGTCATAGACCCGCCTACAATGACGCCTACCAATCAGCTCATGGACTAATACATTGTTCGACCCACTGACCAATGAACACATCCGGACATGCCCCTTTGCAAGGTTATATCAGAGCAAGCTCAGTTGTAATAAAGCAGAGCATGGGCTGACTTCTGTCGAGGAAAGATGAATATCCGACTGTGTCTGATCTCATTTTTCAAGCATGCACTCGACCCACACCAATTAGGCCAGGCAGTAGGCAACTAGTGATCTCTGGTTAAGAGTTCACCTTAACATTATTGGCGCCCAACGTGGGGCCAATAGACGTAGACACCTGAAATCCTGATGAACCGGCAACTGGAATGGCATGATGTGCTGGACACCCCAGGAAACTGATCACTTCCGAACGAGAGTACGGTAGGTCTGCTGATTTTTCATAATCTGTAGTCTTCCCGTGGTCTCGGTGGGGTGTGTGGCACTGATTGCCTGACTGTGTCCGGTTTGTTGGGGTATCTGTTGACGGGCAGACGGGTCTCACGGCTATTGGCCATATTAATCTCGGAAGAACCGTCACATATTCAGTTGCCTGCTGTCTGTTGTGTGTATTTGTGAGGGGGGGAATTAAGAGAGCATGTGGGTTTGTGAGTTCTGTTAGTTGTCGCCTGTGATATGGTTTGTGGTTCTAGTGGAGACTTAAGTAGTTAATACAGTTTGGTACAAGACCTAGAGTTATAGCGTAGGTTTTAATTGGTCAGGTTAGGCACGTGTTTTTCACGGGCTCTCAAATTTGTTGATATGGTAAAGGATTTTGTCTGTGGTATAGTATACGGTTGTCGCCTGTGGTACAGTTTATGGCTCTGTGAGGAAATACGTGGGACTGCTGGTATGTGGTAATCTTGGGGCCTAGCGCAGTGTAGCGTGGAATGGCTGGTACGGATACCATTGGGGCATAGCGTTTAAGTTGCGCATTGTGGCTGGTACGTGGTAGTCTTGGGGCCTAACGCTGGACGTGAAATGGCTGGTACGGATACCATTGGGGCTTAGCGCAAGCTTGGGTGATATAATTGGTATGAGGTGTCTTGGGGTCTAGAAAAAGCGCTGGACGTGAATCGGCTGGTACGGGCACCTTGTAGCCAGGGGTGACACCATTGGTGTCTTTATGAATTACGGACCATGTAGAAACTGGGCAGGGACACCGTGCCAAGGCGCCTGCTGCAGACTTAACAAAACTTTACTTAGTGTTCAAGTTGTGTGTCAGTTGTGAGTCATCTACTCCTGTGTTTGTTTGTTGGTTTTGTTGGTGTTGTTTATCTTGAGAGAAAGATGGAGAAATTGGTGAAGTTGCGTCTAGTTGTGCTGGAAAAATCCGGATGAGAGTGGATTTTGTTGGGATGGGGGGACTCTAGGCTGCAATCCTGTGATAAACCATGTGCTATTTTTGGTTGCAGCCATTTTAGGTCAGATTTTAAAATGGTGGACGAAGCACATGGCTGAGGCATGCATGGTTTAAAATGGTGGATGAAGCACATTGTGGCCGAGGCATGCATGGTTTAAACAAAGAAAAGGCAGGGGATGTGTGAAGAAGACCATGTGCTCTGTAAATGTTTGAGCAATGGATTGGATGGAGTACTATATACTTAGCCAGAAAAATAAGTGTTTTTATCTATAATTAGACTTAGATCGTGGACACGTGTGTGTGTGTTTGTGTATATATATATATATATATATATAAGTACAGACTACAGAAAATAGGAGAGAGAGAGTTGGAGCAGATGTGAGGTCCTTTTTCCCTGCCACATGCCAAAATGGTGGATGAAGGCCACATGGTGGCCGAGGCATGTTTGAGACAAAGAAAGGAAGTTAGTGGGGGGGGGAGGTGTGAGAAAAGCCATGTGCTATTCTGGCAGTGGCCATTTTGTTAGTAAATCTGTGTAAAGTTGACAAAACTGCTCCCACCAAATAACATATGAAGTGTTAGTAAATGTTTATAGCACTAAAAGATGGAACATTGAATGATTGGGTAGTTGTGGAAAACACTAAATATAGATCCAGTGTGCAGGTTGGATTGAGTCAGGACAGTCACAAGGAGCAATATCTTATTAATTACTAAGCAATAAAATAAGAAAAAAAACCTTAAAATAACGTACCTTTGCGGCAGATATCATGATAAATAAATATTCCAATTATGAATGTGGCAAATAAATCCTGAGAGTTGCATGTTTTAGGTTAAAAAAAAAAAAAAAAATCCAACAGAAGAGAGATGTGACTTGTGTCCAGTGAAAATAAATAGTGTACTTCCTGTTTTGGGGGAGGAACAACTTGTTTGTGTGTTTGTGGCTACAGGGGGTGGATGAAAATACAGGTTCTTCCACTAGAGTATCAAGTTACAAGGGGGGGTAGTTCTATCTATTTAAGTTTACACCTTAATGAGCAGCCCAAGCAAACAAAAACAAAAAAAAAGAGCTTTCTGCATTTAATTCATTGCAAATTATACTGGAAAAGGTATAATTTATTTTACTAATTTTATCCTAAAGGAATAAAACTTAATTGTGTAAATGTTTAGATTTATTGGTAGATACAAGAGCATAGGAAGCTGTTTAATCAGATGGATTTCTATGGTAAATCAGCATTTTATAAAAAGTAATAGTATTTATGGACAGAATTATCACAGAGATGCTGAAAATTTACTGATGATGTCCTCAGTTTTGCAAATATGAACGCCTCTATATCCAGAGGTTGTGTTACGTTATTAATATTATTGTTGTTAATAATAATGATAAAATAATAATTTTTATTAATAATAATTTATTCATAATTACAATAATTTGGTTTAAAAGTATGTGGATGATTTATGGAATTCTGTGTTTTATATATAATGTATTGAATCATCTGTTTTCTTTTTATAGAAAGTTTGTAATGCAGATATCTGTGGTCCAAGCAAAGGTTAAAAAGCCAATGAAATAGTTTTCCATTATAAGGCTACACATAAAACGATATTTCTGCTGTTCCCGTTTAGGTACAATCTTCACAATGTGACTTTTTTGCCTAAATGTAGAGCTCCGGGGCCACACACTTTTTGAATCTAATTATGTTTTGGATAATAGATTCAAAAAAGGGGGGAAAGATGATGTGGAAAATCACGTATTATTTAAGGTTTTAATTTGTTCATCGATTGGGTTTTTCTATTAAGTTGTCTTTATATTTTTATCTGTAAGGAGGATACAGCAGACAGACATATCTCATGATTGCTCTGATGTAACAAGAATTGTCAGGTTTTGAACATGTCTCAGATGAGGCCATTGCTAATGCAGATTTTGAGTTTTTCCGTAGATGGATCCAGATACCAAGATGCTGGTTGATTCTGCACTGGATATGCTGAGGTTACGCAACATGAGGTATTAAAAATCAAACCACTCCTCTCTCATCGGAATAGGAGAATGAGATGAAGATTTGCGATCACTGTGGTTCGTAGAGCGGAAAGGGGTAAGATAGTCAAAATGTGGATATAGGCAGCAGCCGGAGGAGATGCTCGCACAGGTGCACAACAAAGAAGCAGTGAATGGGCCTAGAGTTGAGAGTCCTTATACAAAGCAGACCAGTACCTCGGTGGCTCCTGTCACGTCGTCCGTGACATTGGTCACTCCTTGTGTTCTTAAATCCTTACAGGAACAAGCGATTCAGCAAGGAACGGAGTGTGAGACGCAGGGAGCCAGTGACTGAGGAAGGTCTGTGGATAAAGGGCGGTAAGCTTTCTCTGCCGTGAGCGCTCTACTCAATAATGGCCCAGGTAACCCATGTGACAAAGGTGTTGGGATGGACAAGATATGGGCGGCACCACTGCTCAGTACCCAGGTGGCGAGACACCTCCAGTCTTGTAAGACGTGTGCCTATTAAGATAGACAAACTGTAAAGACCTCGTAGAAACACCCCCCTCATCCGCTCTACTGCTCCGGTGATTGCAGATTAGTCATATACATCTACCATGAGTAGGTTTATATGAGGTTTGTGCGTGTTGTGTGAATTTCTTTTCAGGCCTGCTCTGAAACATATCCAGTATGGAAAACATTACTGCTGAAAAACTCATGATGCTGGTGGTATGTAAAGATGGAGTTCCTAATAAGCGGTAAAAGTACATATTCTATAGCACAGGTCATTATAGAGATCCTACAGTACCTGGCGATGCCCCTGATGAACCCCTGTCTGCCACTGTGAAGAGGGGAGAAACTCGTTGGGCTTCTTTCATGCTAAGTGTCTGATAAATATGCGTTTATTTTATTAGTCTGAGTGTGACATGTACAGTGGAGAGTCTGTGATTGGACGAGATCTCCTCATGACTTTACCTGGCCTTATTATTATTATATTGATACAGTGGGTACATGTTATACATGTGAGATATTTAATTTCTTTTAGGGTTTGGTCCTTGAATTTGCTATATCATATTGATTTAAGCTACCAAACAGCTATGTAAATACAGAGTGTGAATATTTAATCTTTGGGAATTAATTGGATATATATAATTGCATATTGACGCCTCTTTATCCTCTGTATCTCACGGTTTCTATATTCCCTCACTGACATTAGCAGCACGTATTAGCTTAGCAGTGTAGGGATAGGGAGGGTGAGCCGTCGGTGAGCGGGGGCGCCAATTCGCCTTATAGGGTGCCGACCTCCGCTGCGAGGTAGGGAGAGTTTAGGGCTATTGCCCCAATCCCTGCCCCTCCTTTATTGGAATATTTAATTGTGTCTATAGTCACATGGGTGTATGTTGTTTGGAATTTTAATGATTATAACATAAACATGTAACGATCCACAAGATAATGGTGAACGCTGCAAATCATGTAACAAATGTTCGTTTTCCTTAATAATTCGATCTTTACATAAGGTATTTTTGGTTTAGGACCTAGAGCGTGATTATATTTCTCACAGATACTGCAGATACAGTGTGATGTCCTGACCAGTGATGTACGAGCCGTATACAACTGCCTATATAGTGTGTTAAACATGTGTATCCTCCAATTCCAGATCCTAAATCAGTGTCAGGAGCACGTGGTCTCCAGCCAGGAGACTGGGTGATCCTAAAAAGACAAGTCAGAATGATCCCTGAGCCAGGATCAGGTGGACCGATCCAGCTTATCCCAACCACAGCAACTTCCATGAAGCTTGAGGGAAAACCCATCTGGAGACAACAACCACTGTAAAGAGTCCATCGTACCAGCAGAATGAGGGTCACAACACACATAGTGCTGGATTATCTCACATAGAACTTTATGGAGAATTTCTAGATTGGGGATGATACATGGGAAATAACCATAAGGGAACAATGGGTACAGGAACATTACACAAATAAGGGCTCATGGTGGGAAAGACATTATTTGACCTGAACCAATCAATTATTTTAAGGGTTTAAGTGACTTAAGGATAACATACACTTATAGGTAACTGGTATTGTTTTATTTGTTGGTATTTGAAGCCGTAAAAGTGCTACTCTGTGTTACTGAAGGTAATCGGATCCATGTGTAAGGGAAATCTTGTTAAAGGCCTCCTGGTGGTAGATTATAGACCCCAGACAAGAAGAGATCCATTAGTGTTGTGATACAATTAGGTGTATTAAGGTAGAAAAGTCTCGAAGACGCGGACAGCACTTGGATATTGACTGAGAATCAGTCTTTCAGAAACAGTAACGCTAAAAGCTGCAGCATAACAGTAAGAAGCTTATTCTTACAATTGCCTTACTCTTTCTAATCGATTAATCTCGAAATCTGAGTGAGCTCGTCAGCATTAAATAGTCTGTTCTAGTTACCTATACCTCTGTGAACTGTGTGTGCGGGATGTGATCAACTCTTTGATCAGCAGTCTCTACCAGCGGGGGCAAAGGCTTAGCATTGCTTGTATAGTGGATAGCAAAACGAAAAAAAGGTTGCAGTTAAAGCATTAGAGCTGATGTGTTAGAGGACCATGGTAGGGTCAGAAGGTTAATAAAGTATTTAGGGGGGACTGTTGAGGAGAGCCATAAAATGAAATACTTAATTAACCTCTGGACATAGAGCATTGTGGGAAATATGTCGATTTGCCTTACATAATTCAGGTTTCAGATCATATACATGACACAGATATAAAGGTGGCTGTCATTGCCTGTTTCTCCACACCTTGCCTGGAATGCAAGGAATGTCCAGGTGTAAGAAGATACCATATAAGAGAATATCAACCCAAAGATCAGATGACATTACAGACCAGACCATCCAGCATGGATCCACCAGATGACGTCCCTCCCATCACCTTCGCCATGGATCCATCCAATGATGTCATAGACCCGCCTACAATGACGCCTACCAATCAGCTCATGGACTAATACATTGTTCGACCCACTGACCAATGAACACATCCGGACATGCCCCTTTGCAAGGTTATATCAGAGCAAGCTCAGTTGTAATAAAGCAGAGCATGGGCTGACTTCTGTCAAGGAAAGATGAATATCCGACTGTGTCTGATCTCATTTTTCAAGCATGCACTCGACCCACACCAATTAGGCCAGGCAGTAGGCAACTAGTGATCTCTGGTTAAGAGTTCACCTTAACAGCTGTCCCGCTGTGAAGCACACATCGCTGTGTGTGACAGCGACAGAGCAACAACTAAATGTGCAGGCAGCAGGAGCCGGCTTCTGCGGAGGCTGGTAACCACAGTAAACATCGGGTAACCAAGAAGCCCTGTCCTTGGTTACCCGATATTTACCTTTGTTACCAGCCTCCGCCGCTCTCCCTGTCAGTGCCGGCTCCTGCTCTGTGCACATGTAGCTGCAGGACACATCGGGTTAATTAACCCGTAGCTAGGAGAGCAGGGAGCCAGCGCTCAGTGTGCGCTGCTCCCTGCTCTCTGCACGTGTAGCTCCGTGCGCTGGTAACCAAGGTAAATATCGGGTTGGTTACCCGATATTTACCTTAGTTACCAAGCGCAGCATCTTCCACGTGGCGCTGGGGGCTGGTCACTGGTTGCTGGTGAGCTCACCAGCAACTCGTGTAGCGACGCTCCAGCGATCCCTGCCAGGTCAGGTTGCTGGTGGGATCGCTGGAGCGTCGCAGTGTGCCATCTCACCAGCAACCTCCTAGCAACTTACCAGCGATTCCTATCGTTGTTGGGATCGCTGGTAAGTTGCTTAGTGTGACTGGACCTTAAATCAAACTCTGTAAAGCTTCAGTCACAAACCCTCAAGTGTGCATATTTAGTGCATACACACAATAGGAAAGGCCAGTGAATCGGTAGCTGTGAGGTCATGCTGTGCTTTTATACATCCTTGCCAATCTGTATCACTTGCACACAGTATGTGGGAGCCCGGCTTTATATGACGGGGAGCCCCTGACTGGCCAGCCTGGTTGTGGCTTGTTATGCCCTCTTTTCCCTGGTGCATTGTAAAGGGTTAATTCTCCATGGCTTGTTCCCTTCCCGGATCCGGATGTGAGGCAGTCCTCCTTCCCCCCTCCCCCTTGGGGGTATATATTCCTGTGACTGAGGTGCTTCCGGCCTCTTTGATCTGCGATCGAGAGCTGCACCCCCCATTGTGCTGCGCTGTTCTTTATCTGTGCTTTTCAGGATGGCGTCGCCCTTGGAAGCTGCTATCAGGGACAGGGTAAGCAGGGAGGGAGCTGAATGGCTTGCAGCACTCCTGCCAGAGCCTGCTCCTGTCCCGGTGCCTCTGTTATTAGATAGAGAAGGCCGGAGATCTGGGCGTAAGCCACGCCCCCCAAAGCGTTTGAGCCCGCCTACCTTTCGGGCCCGAGGATCACGTTGCCCTGCCACTCGGCAACATGGGAGGATACCTTCCAGCATTCAGCAACCAGGGAAGGACCCGCCCCTTGTTGAGGAGGTTACACCTCCCGCTTTTGGCCCACCCCCTAGCCATGCTGGGCAATGGGTGGGCGGGACAAGTTTGAATAACACTTCTGCTAAATGTTTGGCCACTTCACAGGGGGGGCGGAGTTACAGCTTCCAGCGTCCTCAGCCTCGTGCAGCAGAATCACAACATCAGCGTCTGCCCTGCTCTGCCCACGGCCATATTCACAGCCTGCTTTAATGGGGGGTACTCACAGTGCCAGCTCCTCATCTGTGGATGAAGCTGGGCATTGTGTGAGCCACAGGCAGCCTCAGCTGCCGGTGGTTCAGTCTGGGGACAATCAGATGGTTGCTCCTGGGGCCTCTGGGAGTCAGCAATCATTAAGGTCCCCACAGTTTGCTCCCCTTCCTCCTTCTACAGACTTTCCCCTAGTGCATTCAGCTGTCCTGCAGCCCCTTCCCAATGTACAGCTGCTGATTGCTGGCAGTCAAACACCCTCCCCTCTGATTACATCGCCACAGCCCCCCCTTTCCCAGTCACTGATAATGCACCAGGTGCCTGCTGGAGGAGTTAACCCCTCTCAAGCTGTTGACACTCTCCTGGCTTCTGCCATTGCCCCTTTGCAGCCGGGTGTTGTTTCTGCAGAATCTAGTGCTATTTCCACAGCTGCAGGTAACTCTTTGTTACTGGGTTTATCAAACCAGCAAGGGATGATGCCTACCGTTTCCACTGTTTCTGTTCAACCGTTTACAGCCTCCAACGTGGCCTCGCCAGGCCTGGGTCGTTCGAGGCGAGGCAGGAGAAGACATCACAGGTCGTCTTCCTCTTCGTATGGACAAGTATGTTACAGTGGACACGTTGAGAAGCATTTTAAGTGGGGATAAGGTGGTTTTGAACCCTAAACTGTTGCCTCAAAGCGCGTCCCCTTCGCCCCTCCCGCCTGTTCGCGCAGATATTCATAGGGACGTTTTCTATTGTGGTGTTGCCCCTTTGGGTTCCCACCTGGATCAGGAGACCATAAATAAGATCTGGACCAATGATTATATAGATATTTGGTCCCTTTTGTCGCCAGAACAAAGCTCGGTTGACCGTGAAAAGCGGCCTGTGGACAGGCCGTATGAGCGCCGTCCTAAGATTGCGAAGTCCATAAATAATTGGCTTCAAGCGTTTTTTGTCTTAGGCTGTGTCATGGGTAGAAAGCATCCTGAGCGGTGCTCGGAACTTTTTCTATACATGGACACAATTTATAATTCGTATAAGACGCATGGCGGTTCCGCTTGGTGGAGATATGATGAGGATTTCCGGAGTCGCCTTGCTCTTAATCCGCAACTTGGTTGGGGTGTTAAAGCCACAGATTCATGGCTGCGCCTTATGATGTCCCAAAGGCCCATCCAGCCCTTTCATTCCGGGGCCCCGGGCCAGCAGCCTGGCTCGGGGCCAGTTTCAGCCCGCAGGCCTGGCACCTGCTGGCTGTTTAATGACGGCCACTGCAGGTACTTCGGATTATGTAAATACAAGCATGAATGCTCGGCATGTGGTGGCCCACATGCACTCGTCAAGTGCTCCCGCCCTGCTCAAAAAGCCACCTCCAGTAGGTCAACCCCACAACAAGAAATTAAGGACCCCGGTGAACGTCTCCGCGATGGAGCCGTGGCTAAGCAGGCACCACAATAAAGTGGCAGCTGCTCAGCTGCGGGTTGGTTTCACGTTCGGATTTTTCATACCTTTTCGGTATTCTGTGACCCCTTCGTTTTCCTCTAACCTTATATCGGCCAGAGAGCTCCCAGATGTGTTGTCTAAAAAAATAGCGAAGGAGGTGTCCCTTGGTCGCATGGAAGGGCCTTTTGCTTCCCTCCCTTTCTCCAACCTTAGGGTATCCCCTTTGGGTGTAGTCCCTAAGAAGGAGCCTGGAGAATACAGGTTGATTCACCACTTATCTCACCCCCGAGGCTCATCCGTAAATGACGGAATTAGTGAGGAAGAGTCTTCGGTGGTTTATGCCTCTTTTGATCATGCAGTTTTGATGGTCCAGCAAGCCGGGCGTGGTGCGCTAATGGCTAAATCAGACATCGAGTCCGCTTTCCGCCTTTTGCCTGTACATCCGGATTGTCATCACCTATTGGGTTGTGTCGTCGATGGGGCTTATTATTATGATACTTGCCTGCCCATGGGGTGTGCAATTTCATGCAGGCATTTTGAGCTTTTCAGCAGCTTCCTGGAATGGGTCATTAAAGATGATTCAGGCTCTAAGTTGGTCACTCACTACTTGGATGACTTCTTGTTTGTCGGTCCAGCAGGTTCGTACACGTGCAGCAATGTTCTGATGAGGTTTAAGGAGTTAATGGGCGTTTTTGGTGTCCCATTATCTGAGGAAAAAACTGTGGGTCCTCTTACGTGCCTTTCATTTTTAGGCATTGAAATCGATACCATGGACATGGTTTTCCGTTTACCTGTTGAAAAAATTGATAAGCTTCTAGGTTTGATAGATGGTTTCCTTTCCCTTAAGAAAGTTACGTTGGAACAGATGCAATCCCTCCTGGGGTCTTTGGCTTTCGCGTGCCGCATTATGCCGATGGGCAGGATTTTTTCCAGGCGACTGGCCATGGCCATGCGAGGTGTTCAGCTTTCACACCATAGGATTCGAATAGGCCTCCCTTTAAGGGCGGACTTACAAGTGTGGAGGAGTTTTTTGTTGCAATATAATGGTCGCACTTGCTTCCAAGGCGAGGAGCAGTCGTGTCAGGACCTCCCCCTGTTTGCTGACGCGGCTGGGTCGGTTGGTTTTGGAGTTATTTTTCAGGACCAGTGGTGTGCTGAGCGTTGGCCATCCAGATGGATTGAATGTGAATGGACAAAAAACCTCACGCTGCTCGAGCTCTTTCCATTGGTGGTGGCGGTTGTTATTTGGGGTGAGGAATTGGCCAATTCTCGAGTTTGTTTCTGGTCCGACAATGAAAGTGTTGTCCACGCTGTGAATCATTTGTCGTCTTCTTCACTTCCGGTTGTGAAGCTGATTCGTTTCTTGGTGTTGAGTTGCTTATCCCTTAATATTTGGTTTCGTGCTCGGCACGTGCCGGGTATAAAGAATTCTATGGCTGATGCGCTTTCACGTTTTGATTTCCAGAAATTCCGGGAGCTTGCTCCATTGGTCAGTCAGCAAGGAGCAACGTGCCCGGACTACCTCTGGGAGGTGCCGGAGGCCCCCTGATGCCGCTGGTTCGTGCTTCCATAGCTTCATCAACATGGACGGCGTACGGTAAGGCTTGGCAAGAGTGGTGTGTTTGTGCAGGTAATCTGCCAGTTGCTTCATCTAGCTCGGCCAGGATTGAGGCCTTAGAGCGTTACTTGCAGCAGCTCCATGCCGCTGGTTCGTCAGCGGCTTTGGCTAAGAATAGGCTGTCAGGTTTGGCCTTTCATTTTAAACTGCGCGGATGGGAGGATGGCACAAAATGTTTTATTTTGCGCCAGGCTTTAAAGGGTTGGGAAAGATTAAGGGAGCAGAAGTTGCTTAGGCGTCCAATTTCTTTTTCGCTTTTGCAGCGTCTTATAGTAAATACTAATTCGGTTTGTAGTTCACCTTTTGAAGCGATTTTATTTGCTGCTGCGTTCGGGATTGCATTTTTCGAGGCCCTGCGGGTTAGTGAGCTGGCGGCCCCTTCGGCGCGGGTTCCGGGGGGACTGCAAGATAACGATGTCGCTTTTTGTAACGGCGGTATACGCATTCGTATTCGGCGTTCGAAGACGGACCCGACGGGTAGTGCGTTGTGGTTCCCCCTGTTTTCTATTACTGGTCCTATTTGCCCCATCAAATTAGTTTCTGATTATTTGGCTGTTCTCCCTGAAAGTCCTTCGTTTTTTGCGCATGCTGACGGGTCCCCGTTGACTAGATTCCAGTTTTTGGCGGTTTTGCGACGGATTTTGATTTTCTTGGGTCTCTCTCCGGGTGAGTTTGGTACCCATTCGTTTAGAATTGGCGCAGCTACAGAAGCTGCACGCGCAGGTTTAATGAATGAGGACATTAGGAGGGTTGGCAGATGGCGCTCAGGGTGTTTCTTTCGTTATATCAGGCCTGAACTGCTTACGCTTTGATAACCGTTATTTGCATCTGACTTTAGTAATTTCTCGTTTCAGGTTGTTCCAGGCCAAGTGTTTGGGTCCTGGGACACTCTTATGTTTATTGGGCTGGGCAGAGGGCCGAGGTACGTCCTGGTGGTAAATCACTTGGTTTTGTTAATGCGGAAGTGAATTGGAGAGGCATCCGGGGGCTTACGTGGTCACAAGTGCTTCCGGAAGTTGTGAATATATCCAGAACGGCTGTTGGACCAGTCGTCTTGGTTTTGCATGCGGGGGGCAACGATTTGTGCTCAATACAGATGACGGAGCTTCTTACGCTTATGCGAGCGGATATTGATAAGTTCCCCGCGTTTTTCTCACAAGTACTTATTGTATGGTCGGAGATAGTACCCAGGGTGGTGTGGCGCGGAGCGCGGGATTGGGCAGGTATGGAAAGAACCCGCAGGACCATAAACCATCGTATTTCACGATTTGTGCATTTTAAGGGCGGGGTTATTGTGCGGCACCGCCAATTAGAGGGGACTAATGCCAGGCTGATGCGTCCAGATGGGGTCCACCTGAATGATATTGGGTTGGACATCTTTCTGTCTGGGCTGCAGGATGGAATTGAGGAGGCGTTGTTTGTACTGGGTGGGGGGTCGTAGCTCCGCCGTGTCGGCGCTACTCCGTGGCGGAAGATCGGCTATGGGTAACATGTGTCGGGAGTCCGGCGGCATAACCCCAACACTTCCGGTGGTCAATGTCAGGAGCTGCGACCTTACCCTTCCAAAATGGTGGTCTTAAAAGATGAGAGTGGTTGTAAGTTTTGTTTACTCTCCAATAAAGTTATTTAAATTTCTAATGTGGTCTTTTCTTTGCGTCGGGGAAAAAGGGGCCTTTGTTTAATGTGTGGGCAGTCTGTGGGAGCCCGGCTTTATATGACGGGGAGCCCCTGACTGGCCAGCCTGGTTGTGGCTTGTTATGCCCTCTTTTCCCTGGTGCATTGTAAAGGGTTAATTCTCCATGGCTTGTTCCCTTCCCGGATCCGGATGTGAGGCAGTCCTCCTTCCCCCCTCCCCCTTGGGGGTATATATTCCTGTGACTGAAGTGCTTCTGGCCTCTTTGATCTGCGATCGAGAGCTGCCCACCCTCCCTCCCCTTTTATGTTGCTGTTTGTTGTTGGGATTAATGATGTTGTAAGTTGCAGTGGATGGCGGAAGATCGGCTATGGGTAACATGTGTCGGGAGTCCGGCGGCATAACCTCAACACTTCCGGTGGTCAATGTCAGGAGCTGCGACCTTACCCTTCCAAAATGGTGGTCTTAAAAGATGAGAGTGGTTGTAAGTTTTGTTTACTCTCCAATAAAGTTATTTAAATTTCTAATGTGGTCTTTTCTTTGCGTCGGGGAAAAAGGGGCCTTTGTTTAATGTGTGGGCAGTCATATGTTTCTCCAGTTTTACACAAGGTCGTGATAGTAGCAGTGTGTAAATAGAAACAGGACGCATGCAGTGACACAAATAGCCTTGTGCTACCAATGAAGCCTGCGTCACAGAACATATTTCCGAACAAAAGAAATCTCTATTTTCCGGCTACTTAACATTTATTCCATTCTTAGAAAATAATCTGGTTCTGTTTATCATCATATGGTGACATTTTAAAGATGACACATTGCTACTTTTATCATTAAAAATGAACAAGATGGGGTGCACAAGTCTCCTCCAGACAACGCTGGGGTTTACCGCTTTTATATAATAAATTGTTCAATAGCAAGAGCTGTGAAAAATCCAGTCGTCATGGTGACTAGAAAATTGGCCCTGTTGACTGGGCCTTCCTTTAAGCCCAAATACACGAAGCTCGTCACTGGGCGCTTTCCTGACACCGGTGAATCCGATGATGAGAGCACTGTGCACGATCTCTGCACTCCCGGATGTTAGTAGAAATGGATGCAACAAAGTAACTGACAGTTCACGTACGAAGACTTATTTACATGCACAGATAACTGGACAGAAGTAATGAGTGAGCGATTAGTGATAAAAAAAAATGGCTGAATAAATGCAGAATTACTGATATGAATCTAAAATAATCATTGGTATAAGTTATTGATTGGTTAAGTCTGACCATCTGGACCCCTGTAATCTCAATGTGTTAATGAAGTAGGGTGCAGAGTATGACCACCGCACTTTTCACTATGGGACTGATGGAGATGACAAGTGCTGTATTTCATTATTCCTGACAGTCTCATAGGCAGTGTGGAACAGTGGTCACACTATGGCTCCATTCACTCTGGGGGCTCGTGTAATTATAATGTGTAATAAGAAAATCCCCATCTAGCCTTCATTCAGATGTCTATTTTTCGTACACTTATTATAATTTATGGAGTTGTTCACATGTCTGTGTTTTTTTGCAGACCGTTAGGCAAAAAACAATAATCCAGGAAACGTCTGTTTTTGATCTACATCATGGCTCAAAATTACCAATAAAAGTCTTTGGGTCCATGAAAATCACAGACAGCACACAGATTCCATTAGCGTGCAATCTGTGTACTGTCCGTAATTATCGTTGTTATGGATTGGACAAGTTTTGCAATTTAGCTATATTTTTAATGCATGAAAATTACTGAGGAAACACTGATGGTAAAAACTGACGCACTGACCAAACACCGCTGAAAATCGGATCAAAAACCCTGGTCTATTTTTTGCATATCTGAAAAATCACAGACATCTGATTGAGGTCTTACGGCCTGCAATCGGTGCATTATGTGAATGTTTTGCAGTATCAGGATGAGTATATTAGGGTTCACTCACATCTGCGTGTGAAATATGGCTCCGCTGCTGCTCCTGAAACCGTCTTGGAGTGAGATGCGAGTGTCATTCTGTACGTCATGCAGGGCTGTATTTTGCCTTCGTGCTGCCCTAGGCACTTTAAGTGGTCGCGCCCCTTAGTGACAACGTGACACAGAGTTTTCGCACACGACATCTGTTTAAGGCAGATCTACTCTGTAAAACACTTGAAAAAGTATCAATGAGAAACGAAGGGCACTAACCACCCCACCCCCCCAATGGGGATCACCACGGGCACATCAAAACATAGCATAAGTATAAAATATTCCCACCACACCGTCCCACTTATATACTGTGACTGTCACACTGCCCCTAATAAACTACACACTGCCCTCCCTTATAAATTATACCCACCACACCTTCCTCAATTATGAAATATGATCTGCACATTGACCTCACATCATGCTGCCCCCTCCTCACAATGTCCCATGCATGCTGCCCCCTCCTCACAATGTCCCATGCATGCTGCCCCCTCCTCACAATGTCCCATGCATGCTGCCCCCTCCTCACAATGTCCCATGCTTGCTGCCCCCTCCTCACAATGTCCCATGCATGCTGCCCCCTCCTCACAATGTCCCATGCATGCTGCTCCCTCTCCATGAGCTCCTAATGCTGCCTTCCTCTTTTTCATAATGACACCTCCATGCTGCCCCATTCATCATACTAAGACCACCACACTAACGCTTATGCTGAGACACCCCTCCCACACACACACACACACACACACACACACACACTACCCCACTCTTGATATTGACTCCCCTACATTGCTCCACTCCATACTGAGCCCACACATGCTGCCCCTTTTCCATAATGAGCTCCCAATGCTGCCCCCCTCTCATTCTGAGTCCTTACACTCCCCCGCCATCGATTTTGTAATTGCACTATCCCTCAACCCTTGTCCTCTGTCTCTAGGATTGGCCCCTCTCTCCCATTCCCCCAGCAGCAGCCGCTCTCCCCCGCCTTCACCAGCAGCCTATCCCCCAGCATCAGCCTCTCTCCCCCCAGCCCCCCCCAGTATCAGCCTCCACCCTCCCAGTCTCCCCGAGCATCAGCATCACCCCTCCCAGCCTCCCCCAGCATCAGCCTCCCCCAGCACCAGCCTCTCTCCTCCCAGCCTCCCCCAGCATCAGCCTCTCTCCTCCCAAACTCTCCCAGCATCAGCCTCCCCCAGTATCAGCCTCTCTCCTCCCAGCCTCCCCCAGCATCAGCCTCCCTCAGCATCAGCCTCTCTCCTCCCAGCCTCCCCCAGCATTAGCCTCCCTCAGCATCAGCCTCCCTCCTCCAAGCCTCCCCCCTCCCAGCCTCCCCCAGCATCAGCCTCCCCCAGCATCAGCCTCCCCCAGCATCAGCCTCTCTCCTCCCAGCCTCCCCCAGCATCAGCCTCCCTCCTCCCAGCCTCCCCCAGCATCAGCCTGCCCCAGCATCAGCCTCCCCCCTCCTAGCCTCCCCCAGCATCAGCCTCTCTCCTCCCAGTCTCCCCCAGCATCAGCCTCCCTCAGCATCAGCCTCTCTCCTCCGAGCCTCCCGAAGCATCAGCCTCTCCCAGCATCAGCCTCCCTCAGCATCAGCCTCTTTCCTCCCAGCCTCCCCCAGCATCAGCCTCTCTCCTCCCAGCCTCCCCCAGCATCAGCCTCCCTCAGCATCAGCCTCTCTCCTCTGAGCCTCCCGAAGCATCAGCCTCTCCCAGCATCAGCCTCCCTCAGCATCAGCCTCTTTCCTCCCAGCCTCCCCCAGCATCAGCCTCTCTTCTCCCAGCCTCCCCCCTCCCAGACTCCCTCAGCATCAGCCTCCCTCCTCCCAGCCTCCCCCAGCATCAGCCTCCCTCCTCCCAGCCTCCCCCAGCATCAGCCTCCCCCAGCACCAGCCTCCCCCAGCATCAGCCTCTCTCCTCTCAGCCTCCCCAGCATCAGCCTCCCTCAGCATCAGCCTCCCTCGTCCCAGCCTCCCCCAGCATCAGCCTCCCCCCTCCTAGCCGCCCCCAGCATCAGCCTCTCTCCTCCCAGCCTCCCCCAGCATCAGCCTCCCTCAGCATCAGCCTCTCTCCTCCGAGCCTCCCGCAGCATCAGCCTCTCTCCTCCCAGCCTCTCCCAGCATCAGCCTCTCTCCTCCCAGCCTCCCCCAGCATCAGCCTCCCTCAGCATCAGCCTCCCTCCTCCCAGCCTCCCCCAGCATCAGCCTCCCTCCTCCCAGCCTCCCCCAGCACCAGCCTCTCTCCTCCCAGCCTCCCTCAGCATCAGCCTCTCTCCTCCCAGCCTCCCCCAGCACCAGCCTCTCTCCTCCCAGCCTCCCCCAGCATCAGCCTCTCTCCTCCAAAACTCTCCCAGCATCAGCCTCCCCCAGCATCAGCCTCTCTCCTCCCAGCCTCCCCCTCTCTCCTCCCAGCCTCCCCCAGCATCAGCCTCCCTCAGCATCAGCCTCTCTCCTCCCAGCCTCCCTCAGCATCAGCCTCTCTCCTCCCAGCCTCCCCCAGCACCAGCCTCTCTCCTCCCAGCCTCCCCCAGCATCAGCCTCTCTCCTCCCAGCCTCCCCCAGCATCAGCCTCTCTCCTCCAAAACTCTCCCAGCATCAGCCTCCTCCAGCATCAGCCTCTCTCCTCCCAGCCTCCCCCTCTCTCCTCCCAGCCTCCCCCAGCATCAGCCTCCCTCAGCATCAGCCTCTCTCCTCCCAGCCTCCCCCAGCATCAGCCTCCCTCAGCATCAGCCTCCCTCCTCCCAGCCTCCCCCAGCATCAGCCTCTCTCCTCCCAGCCTCCCCCAGCATCAGCCTCTCTCCTCCCAGCCTCCCCCAACATCAGCCTATCTCCTCCCAGCCTCCCCCAGCATCAGCCTCCCTCAGCATCAGCCTCCCTCCTCCCAGCCTCCCCCAGCGTCAGCCTCCCCCCATCCCAGCCTTCCGCAATATCAGCCTCCCCCCTCCCAGCCTCCCCCAGCATCATACTCTCTCCTCCAAGCCTCCCCCAGTATCAGCTTCTCTTCCCCCAAGTCTCCCCCAGTATCAGCCTCTCTCCTCCCACCCCATACGCAGATCTCCAGTCTGCATTAGAGACACCCCCACGCTCCTTATGAATCTTCAGCTCTGCGAGCACTTACCTGCTCCAGGGCCCGCCGTCATCTTCCTGGCTCACGTGAGTATCCTCTTCTGACACCGGCTTCCATCGCGGCGTCCTCTGCGGCGTCCTGCTGTGAGCTCTGCATGTGAAATCCACACAGCATTGGACGCAGCACAGAGGAAAGAGCTGATTGGCGCGCCTGTGACCCCGGAAGTGCAGGCGCCGGCAGTTCCGGGGTCAATCAGCTCTCTGTGCCCGGCCGCCGCAGTTTGTCTGCATTCGCGTCTTAATTGACGCGGATACAAAGAAATAAAGGTGCGCCTCTCCCCCCTCCCCCCTCCGAAAATACAGCAGATTTAATGAATTTATAAAAAAAAAAAATTTTTTTTTTTTACTGCTAGAAGGTGCCGCCCCCTGCATCCTGCCGCCCTAGGCACGGGACCACGGGTGCCTAATGGTAAATACGGCCCTGACATCATGCAAATTCATTTTCCCCTTCGCCTAGCCTCCATGTGACATCTGTGTGGGCAGCTTCTGGGGTGACTACAGCCTATTTTTAGGCTGGGAAGGGACCAATAACCATGTCCCTTTCCACCCTGAGAATAACAGACCCCAGCTGTCAACTTCACCTTGGCTGGTGATCTAATATGGGGGGACCCCACTTTTATTTTTTTTAAATTTATTTAATTTTAAATAAATAATTTAAAAAAACATTGGGGGGTGACCTCTGTTTTGAATAACCAGCCAAGGAAAAGCTGCCAGCTGCGGGCCGATCTGTCAGCTTTACCTTAGCTGGCTACCAAAATCGGGGGGACCCCTCATCATTTTCATTTATGTATTAATTTTATGGCTAAATTCAAGGCTAAACACCAGTTACTGTCACATGAAAGGCACTAAAGGGTACAAGCTTACAATATGTACAGGAGGTATAAGACATTATATACAGGCGCATCTCAATAAATTAGAATATTATCAAAAAGTTAATTTATTTCAGTAGTTCAATACAAAAAGGGAAACACGTATATTACAAACAGAGTGATCTATTTCCTGTCTTTATTTCTCTTAATGTTGATGATTATGGCTCACAGCCAATGAAAACCCAAGAGTCATTATCTCAGAAAATTAGAATTACCACAAAACAACTGCAAAGGCTTCCTACGTGGTTAAAATGGTCCCTTAGTCTGTTTCAGTAGGCTACACGACCATGGGGAAGACTGCTGACTTGATAGATGTCCAGAATGCAGTCATTGACACACTCCAAAAGGATGGTAAGCCAATAAAGGTCATTGTTAGAGAAGCTGGCTGTTCACAGAGTGCTGTATTCGAGCATATTAATGGAGAGTTGAGTGGAAGGAAAAAGTGTGGTAGAAAAAGGTGCACAAGCAACCGGGATAATCACAGCCTTGAACGGATTGTTAAGAAAAGGTCATTCAAAAATTTGGGGAGATTCACAAGGAGTGGACTGCTGCTGGAGTCAGTGCTTCAAGAGCCACCACACACAGACATATCAAGGACAAGGGCTACAACTGTCACATTTCTTGTGTCAAGCCACTCATGACCAA
Organism: Anomaloglossus baeobatrachus; assembly: GCF_048569485.1. Taxonomy (NCBI): domain Eukaryota; kingdom Metazoa; phylum Chordata; class Amphibia; order Anura; family Aromobatidae; genus Anomaloglossus; species Anomaloglossus baeobatrachus. Next base: position 154,794,191 of record NC_134355.1, on the reverse strand, counting down.
TAGACAATGCCAGAAGCGTCTTACCTGGGCCAAGGAGAAAAAGAACTGGACTGTTGCTCAGTGGTCCAAGGTGTTGTTTTCAGATGAAAGTAAATTTTGAATTTCATTTGAAAATCAAGGTCCCAGAGTCTGGAGGAAAAGTGGAGAGGCCACAATCCAAGCTGCTTGAGGTCTAGTGTAAAGTTTCCACACTCAGTGATGGTTTGTGGAGCCATGTCATCTGCTGGTGTAGGTCCATTGTGTTTTATCAAGACCAAAGTTAGCACAGCCGTCTACCAGGAAATTTTAGAGCACTTCATGCTTCCCTCAAGCTTTTTGGAGATGAAAATTTCATTTTCCGGCAGGATTTGGCACCTGTCCACTCTGCCAAAAGTACCAATACCTGGTATACTAACCACAGTATCACTGTGCTTGATTGGCCAGCAAACTCACCTGACCTAAACCTCATAGAGAATCTATGGGGTTTTGTCAAGAGGAAGATGAGAGACAACAGACCCAACAATGCAGACGAGCTTAAGGCTGCTATCAAAGCAATGCGGGCTTCCATAACACCTCAGCAGTGCCACAGGCTGATCGCCTCCATGTCACAACGCTTTGATGCAGTAATTCATGCAAAAGGAGCCGACCAAGTACTGAGTGTATTTACTGTACAGACTTTTCAGTAGGCACCAACATTTCTGAGTTTAAAATCATTTTTTCAGTTGGTCTTATATAATATTCTAATTTTCTGAGATGACTTTTGGGTTTTCATTGGCTGTAAGCCATAATCATCAACATTAACAGAAATAAACACTTGAAATAGATTACTCTGTGTGTAATGACTATATAATGTATGTGTTTACCTTTTTGTATTGAATTACTATAATAAATTAACTTTTTGATGATATTCTAATTTATTGAGATGCACCTGTATCTATCTAATTTATCTATTTTTCATGTGCCCCGCATATTTCTCGAACCCATTGACTTGCATTGGTGAGGTACGCAGGCACTCACAGCATGCCAAATTTTGCAGAGGAAAAACTGGCAGATATGTCCTTCCATATTTTTTAACATTGGTGCGAGTGCAATACGATTTTTTTATGCAAGGTGTCGATTCGTATTGAATTGACGATGCCCTACAACTTTGTAGTTCACTTTTTTTCTCTATCTAGTTCCGTTTTCGAAATAAAAATGCTAACTCCGTTGTATAACCAGGCTGCGGATTTCTATGAACAGCACCTTTATTATGCCAGATCCTGATGACAAGTTTAGATTTTATTAATTAAATGTAATATATATATTCATCTACCACTGCTCGCTCTGGTGTCCAATGCTGTTATTTTCCTTTTCTGAGTGATACTATTGCAATATGTGTGAGTCAGAAGTCTCTTTTACAGTATAAGTCTATGGAGCCTCATTCTAACTCTCATAGGCCAGTGATGGCGAACCTATGGCACTCCAGCTGTTGCAAAACTACAATTCCCATCATGTCTTCACAGCCAAAGCTTTTGCTTTGAATGGCCAGGCATGATGGGAATTGTAGTTTTGCAACAGCTGGAGTGCAACAGGTTCGCCATCACTGTCATAGGATAACGTAAAAGTCTCTTGCAGGTCAGGCAGAGTGCAGTTTCACCTGGAGAGTCTCTGTGGAGCAGTGCTGTCACTGAGAAGACGAAGAGAACGGCTCTAGATCTTGGAGAGAGTGGCTGTGGTGAGCATATCAATACACTCACAGAAGAAGTTACTAGGCTCCTTGCATCTTCTCGCCCTACTACCTACACCATTGACCCTATTCCCTCACATCTCCTTTAGGGGTACTTTGCACGCTGCGACATCGCAGGCCGATGCTGCGATGCCGAGCGCGATAGTACCCGCCCCCGTCGCAGCAGCGATATCTTGTGATAGCTGGCGTAGCGAACATTATCGCTACGGCAGCTTCACATGGACTCACCTGTCCTGCGACCGTCGCTCTGGCCGGCGACCCGCCTCCTTGTTAAGGGGGCGGGTCGTGCGGCGTCATAGCGACGTCACATGCCAGGCGGCCAATCGGAGCGGAGGGGCGGAGATGAGTGGGATGTAAGCATCCCGCCCATCTCCTTCCTTCCGCATATTCTACGGAAGCCGCAGTGACGCCGGTAGGAGATGTTCCTCGCTCCTGCGGCTTCACACACAGCGATGTGTGCTGCCGCAGGAGCGAGGAACAACATCGGACTGTCGCGTCAGCGTAATTATGGATTACGCCGTCGCTGCAGCGATGATACGATTACGACGCTTTTGCGCTCGTTAATCGTATCATCGAGCCTTTACACACTACGATGTTGCATGCGATGCCGGAAGTGCGTCACTTTTAATTTGACCCCACCGACATCGCCGCTGCGATGTCGTAGTGTGCAAAGTACCCCTTAGTCCCTTTCCCCATCTTTCAACACTCATCTAAACTAAAATATTTAACTTCTCCCTGTCATATGGTACTTCCCTCCTTCAAACATGTCAGCATACACCCACTATTAAAAAACCCATGCCTGTATCAAAACCGCACTGCGAACTACAGACCAGTCTCTAATCTCCCCTTCATCTATAAAGTTCTGGAACGCTTGGTCCGGGCCCGTCTATTCCGCTATCTTTCAGAGAACTCTCTTCCTGACTCTTTACAACCCGGTTTCCGCTCCTTACACTTTACTGAAACTGTTCTTACTAAAGTCTCTAATGATCTGCTAACAGCTAACTCTAAAGGTGGCTTTATACACTGCAACATCGCAAACGACATCGCTGTAACGTCACCGGTTTTGTGACGTTATAGCGACCTCCCCAGCGACATTGCAGTGTGTGAAACACATCAGCGACCTGGCCCCTGCTGTGAAGTTCTGATCGTTACAAATCGTTCAGGACCATTCTTTGGTCCTTTGTTTCCCGCTGTGCAGCAAAGTTTTAGTGTGTAAAGGGGACTTTACAGCGACTTCGTTAGCGACTTCCCTTTCAAAAAGCTGCTTTACAACGTCCCCAATGACTAGCGAGGTCGTTCTGCAGGTCCGGATCGCTGTTGCGTCATTGGCCAGGTTTGCCTGTTTGACAGCTCACCAGAGACTTTGTAGCGATCCCGGCCAGGTTGGGATCGCTGGTGGGATCGCTAGAAAGTTTCAGTGTGTAAAGGGGCCTTAATAGTCACTACCCCCTGCTGATTCTCCTGGATCTCTCTGCTGTGTTCGATCACCAGCTGATCCTCGTCAAGCTCCTCTCTATCAGGCACAATGACACCGTTCTCTCTTGGTTCTCCTACCTCTGTGACCGCTCCTTCACTTATTCTTTTCCGGCTCCTCTTTCTCTCCTCTTTTCCTCTCTGTCAGGGGTTCCTCAGGGCTCAGTCTTAGGCCCCATCCTCTTCTCTCTATACACTGCTCATATTGGACAAACCATCAGTAGAGTTGGTTTCCAGTACCATCTCTATGCTGATGACACCTAATCATACATATCGTTCCCTGACATTACCCCTGCATTTTTACAAAATACTAGTGATTGTCTGTCTGCTGCCTCCAACATCATGTCCTCCCTCTATCTGACACTGAATCTATCAAAAACTGAACTTCTCATGTTTCCTCCCTCGACTAACCTTACTAAACCCAATATTACCATTTACGTGTATAGTTCAACCATTACTCCCCAGCAGCACGCCCGCTGTCTTGGGATCAAATTTGTCTTAGATCTTTACATCACTCCCTACATCTGATCGCTCGCTCATGTCATCTCGACCTCAAAAACATCTCTAAAATTCGACCTTTTCTTACCGTTGACGTTGTAATAACTCTTACTGTCGCTCTTATTTATTCTCGTCTAGACTACTGCGACTCTCTACTAATCGGTCTCTCTTTTACTAAGCTCTACTCTCTCCAATCTGTCCTGAGTGCAGCAGCCAGGATCATATTCCTCTCCTATTGCTACACCAATGCCTCCACCTTGTGCCAGTCATTGCACTGGTTGCCCATCCACTACAGAGTACAAAATAATCTTACCTCTCTCACCCACCAAGCTCTCCACAATTTTGCACCGCTCCATATCCCCTCCCCCATCTCTGTCTATCAACCTACCAGTGCCCTCTGTTTCGCTAATGACCTAAGACTGTCATCCTCTACAATCTGAACCTCCTACTCTCGCCTTCAAGACTTCTCACAAGCTGCGCCAATTCTCTGGAACGCACTACGCAGGACAATTTGCTTAATTTACAATATCCACAGTTTTGAGCGTGCCCTAAAAAAAATTTCTTTAGACTAGGCTATCTCTCCTCACTTAGCTAACTATTCCTGTTTTGCCCTTAGAATATTTTCTTCAAAATCTGGTCCCTTTTATCATTTGTTTACACCATCTAGGCACTTAATATCCCTTGTACCTGTACTTGTACACATACTGGCTGGTGACCGGTTCATGCAGCGATATGTGAATTCCTTATTTATTATATTGATGCGTGGACCATACTATTCAAGCACTTTTTCTTCAGCGCTCTATTGGGAGACCCAGACGATTGGGGTATAGCTACTGCCCTCTGGAGGCCACACAAAGCACTACATTAAAAGTGCAAGGCCCCTCCCCCTCTGGCTATACCCCCCCGTGGTATCACGGGTTCTCCAGTTTTAGCTTTGTGTGCGAAGGAGGTCAGACATTCCATGCATAGCTCCACAGATTTTAGTCAGCAGTAGCTGCTGACTATGTCGGATGGAAGAAAAGAGGACACATATAGTGTCCCCAGCATGCTCCCTTCTCACCCCTGGATGGTGTTGTAAGGTTGAGGTACCTATTGCTGGTACAGGGCTGGAGCCTGACATGCTGTTTTCCTTCCACATCCCCTTGTAGGGCTCTGTGGAAGTGGGATCCTGCCGGCCTCTCAGCTCTGATGCCGGGCTCCATCCACAGACCCATTAGAACCTGATGGATTCGGAGCAGGAGTACGATCAGGGACAGGGCCCTGCATCTTACAGGTACTCTGTGTCCCCGGCAGGCACAGACACACTCCGGGCTGGCTGGGTGTTATAGTGCGCCGGGGACCGCAACGTGGAGTTGGTGTCCCTACAGATTACTGGGGGATTGTTTGTGTTTGGGAACGCAGCGCCGACCCCCTCTGGACCGGGCGGCGCTGCTGTGACTTGTGGTGCGCCGGGGATCCGCCGTCCGCGCTTTTACGGCGGCGGCGGTTATAACTTTAGTCCCCGGCTTTTTGGGCCTAGGACGCCGGCAGCTCCGTTTCGTTCCCGCCCCCACCCTGTCATTCAGGGTAGGGGAGAGACGCTGTTCGCAAGCAGCGACGAGGGCTGGAGCCTGATTTACATGCTCCAGCCCTCTCACTTGGCACAGAGGGAAGCAGGCTTCCCGCTCTTGGCCAGGAACGCCCAGGGCCCGCCCCCCTTCCTCTCTCGAGACGCCGGCAGCCATTACATGCATGCCTGGCTGGAGGAAGGACGCAAGGCTCTGGGAGACCTGGACTAGGGGCTATCTGGCGACCACACACCCGCTTTTTAAGCGGGCGGTAAGCGATTTTTCTGTGCTGGTCCCTCTAGTGCCTCACTGTGTATCAGTGTACTGGATACAGTTATATAGATATTGTATTTCTTGCACTGTGAGGTGCGCTTCTGGCTGCATATCCCAGATCGCTCTGTGGAAGCAGCAACATGTCATCCTCAAAACGCAAGGCGGCCAAGGCAAAAAGGGCTGTGTATACTGCGTGTGCTGCATGTGGGGCTAATCTACCAGCAGGCTCTGATGACCCCCATTGTGTGCAATGCTCCGACCCGGTGCTGCTTCGCCAGCCGGAGTCAGGAGAGGTAGCGACCCAGGCTGAGACGCTTGTAAGTTCTGCCCCGGTGACAGGGACGGACTTTGCAGTTTTTGCAGATAATATGTCTGTATCTATGGCAAAAATCCTTGAGACCTTGCAATCTATGCATGGGGCTCAGTCTCTGGGCACGGCGAGGCCTCTGTCCTCAGGTCCCCCTTACTTGGAATGTATCCAGCCCACAGGGGGGTCCCCGGCTTCACAGGCCGAGGATTATGACTCAGATGATGGCCCCAGCCACCCTAAGCGAGCTCGCTGGGAAAGACCCTCGACGTCTTCACACTGCTCAGGGTCTCAGCGCAATCAGTCTCCCTGTGATGTGTCTGATGAGAGTGATCAGGAATCCACTCCTGGAACCCCTCTCAACCTGGATACCCCGGATGGGGATGCCATGGTAGACGACCTTATCTCAGCCATCAATAGGCTGTTGGATATTTCTCCCCCAGCCCCTTCAGCAGAAGAGGCGGCTGCGGAGCAGGAAAAGTTTCGTTTCCTTTATCCCAAGCGTAAATTGAGTGCTTTGTTAGATCACTCTGACTTCAGAGAATCAATCCAGAAGCACGACGCTCACCCAGAAAGGCGTTTCTCTAAACGATCTAAAGATACGCGTTTCCCTTTCCCCCCTGAGGTGGTCAAGCGCTGGACACAGTGTCCAAAGGTAGACCCCCCGATTTCCAAACTTGCAGCTAGATCCATAGTTGCAGTGGAGGATGGCGCTTCACTTAAAGATGCCAATGACAGACAGATGGACCTTTGGTTAAAATCTGTCTATGAAGCTATAGGCGCGTCGTTTGCTCCGGCATTCGCAGCCGTATGGGCACTCCAGGCTATTTCAGCTGGCTTAGCAAAAGTGGATGCTATCATGCATCCAGCAGTGCCGCAAGTGGCGCACCTTACCACGCAGATGTCGGCGTTTGCGTCTTACGCTATCAATGCGGTCCTAGAATCTACCAGTCGCACCTCAATGGCGTCCGCCAATTCGGTAGTTTTGCGCAGAGCCTTGTGGTTAAAGGACTGGAAAGCAGATGCTGGTTCCAAAAAATGTTTAACCAGTTTGCCTTTGTCTAGAGAGAGACTGTTTGGCGAGCCATTGGCTGACATCATTAAGCAGTCCAAGGGTAAAGACTCCTCTTTACCACAACCCAGAACACCCAAACCTCAGCAGAAAAAGTGGCAGCAGAGGTTTCAGTCCTTTCGAGGTTCGGGCAAGACACCATTTACCTCGTCCAAAGGGACTCAGAGGACGCAAAGAAACTCAGATTCGTGGCGGACTCACACACGCCCCAAGAAAGCAAATGGAGGTACCGCTTCCAAAGCGGCTACCTCATGACTTCCAGCCCCCCCCCTCCGCATCGCCGGTCGGGGGCAGGCTCTCCCGCTTTTCCGGCATTTGGATGTCACAGGTCAAAGACCGGTGGGTGACGGACATTTTGTCTCGCGGGTACAGAATCGAGTTCAATTCTCGTCCTCCAGCTCGGTTCTTCAGAACCTCCCCACGTCCAGACCGAGCAGATGCTCTGCTGCAGGCGGTGGATTCCCTAAAAGCGGAAGGAGTGGTTATCCCAGTCCCTCCTCAGGAACAAGGGCAAGGGTTTTACTCCAATCTCTTTGTGGTTCCAAAAAAGGACGGCTCGTTCCGTCCTGTTCTGGACCTAAAACGGCTCAACAAACATGTGCACGCCAGGAGGTTCCGGATGGATACCCTCCGCTCTGTCATTGCCTCAATGTCCAGAGGAGACTTCCTTGCCTCAATAGACATCAAAGATGCTTATCTCCACGTGCCAATTGCTACAGAACATCAACGTTTTCTACGTTTTGTGATAGGAGACGACCATTTTCAGTTCGTAGCTCTTCCATTTGGTCTGGCGACAGCCCCACGGGTCTTCACCAAGGTCATGGCGGCGGTGGTAGCAGTCTTGCACTCTCAGGGACACTCGGTGATTCCTTACCTAGACGACTTATTGGTCAAAGCTCCCTCTCAGGAGGCATGCCAACTCAGCCTGAATGCTACGCTGGAGACTCTACAGTCTTTCGGATGGATCATCAACTTTCCAAAGTCGATCCTATCACCGACTCAGTCACTAACGTATCTTGGCATGGAGTTTCATACTCTAGCAGCGATAGTGAAGCTTCCGCTGGACAAGCAGCGGTCACTACAGACAGGGGTGCAATCTCTCCTGCAGGGCCAGTTGCATCCCTTGCGGCGCCTCATGCATTTCCTAGGGAAGATGGTGGCAGCCATGGAAGCAGTTCCCTTTGCGCAGTTTCATCTGCGCCCACTTCAATGGGACATTCTCCGCCAATGGGACGGGAAGTCAACGTCCCTGGACAGGAAAGTCTCGCTTTCCCAGACGGCCAAAGACTCTCTACAATGGTGGCTCCTTCCCACATCATTGTCTCAGGGAAGATCCTTCCTGCCCCCATCCTGGGCAGTAGTCACGACAGATGCGAGTCTGTCAGGGTGGGGAGCAGTATTTCTCCACCACAGGGCTCAGGGGACGTGGACTCCGCAGGAGTCCACCCTTCAGATCAATGTTCTGGAGATCAGAGCAGTGTATCTTGCTCTACTGGCCTTCCAACAGTGGCTGGAAGGAAAGCAGATCCGAATCCAATCGGACAACTCCACAGCGGTGGCATACATCAACCACCAAGGAGGGAAGCGCAGTCGGCAAGCCTTCCAAGAAGTCCGGCGCATTCTAATGTGGGTGGAGGACAGAGCATCCACCATATCCGCGGTTCACATCCCAGGCGTAGAAAACTGGGAAGCAGACTTCCTCAGTCGCCAGGGCATGGACGCAGGGGAATGGTCCCTTCACCCGGACGTGTTTCAGGAAATCTGTCGCCGCTGGGGAGTGCCGGACGTCGACCTAATGGCATCCCGGCACAACAACAAGGTCCCGGCATTCATGGCGAGGTCGCGCGATCAAAGAGCTCTGGCGGCAGACGCCTTGGTTCAAGATTGGTCGCAGTTTCAGCTCCCATACGTGTTTCCGCCTCTGGCGCTCTTGCCCAGAGTGCTACGCAAGATCAGATCCGAGTGCAGCCGCGTCATACTCGTCGCTCCAGACTGGCCGAGGAGGTCGTGGTATCCGGATCTGTGGCATCTCACGATCGGTCGACCGTGGTCACTGCCAGACCGACCAGACTTACTGTCCCAAGGGCCGTTTTTCCATCAGAATTCTGCGGCCCTGAACCTGACTGTGTGGCCATTGAGTCCTGGATCCTAGCATCTGCTGGATTATCTCAGGGAGTCATTGCCACAATGAGACAAGCTAGAAAGTCGAATTCGGCTAAGATCTACCACAGAACGTGGAAGATTTTCTTGTCCTGGTGCTCTGCTCAGGGAGTGTCTCCCTGGCCATTTGCATTGCCCAAGTTTCTTTCCTTCCTGCAATCGGGGTTAGAAAAGGGCTTGTCGCTCAGCTCCCTTAAAGGGCAAGTTTCGGCACTATCCGTGTTTTTTCAGAAGCGTCTAGCACGTCTTCCTAAGGTGCGCACGTTCCTGCAGGGGGTCTGTCATATTGTGCCCCCGTACAAGCGACCGTTAGATCCATGGGATCTGAACAGGGTACTAGTTGCTCTCCAGAAACCGCCCTTCGAGCCTCTGAAGGAAGTTTCCTTTTCTCGGCTGTCGCAGAAAGTGGCGTTTCTTGTTGCAATCACATCGCTTCGGCGAGTGTCTGAGCTGGCAGCTCTGTCATCTAAGGCTCCCTTCCTGGTGTTCCACCAGGACAAGGTTGTGCTGCGCCCTATTCCGGAGTTTCTCCCTAAGGTCGTATCCTCTTTTCATCTTAATCAGGATATTTCCTTGCCTTCTTTTTGCCCTCATCCGGTTCACCGGTATGAAAAGGCCTTACGTTTGCTAGATCTGGTGAGAGCACTCAGAATCTACATTTCCCGCACGGCGCCCATACGCCGTGCCGATGCACTTTTCGTCCTTGTCGCTGGTCCGCGCAAGGGGTTGCAGGCTTCTAAAGCCACCCTGGCTCGATGGATCAAAGAACCAATTCTAGAGGCCTACCGTTCTGCGGGGCTTCCGGTTCCTTCAGGGCTAAAAGCCCACTCCACCAGAGCCGTGGGTGCGTCCTGGGCATTACGTCACCAGGCTTCGGCTCAACAGGTGTGCCAGGCAGCTACCTGGTCCAGTCTGCACACTTTCACCAAGCATTATCAGGTGCATACCTATGCTTCGGCGGATGCCAGCTTAGGTAGAAGAGTCCTGCAGGCGGCAGTGACACCCCCGTAGGGGAGGGCTGTTTTGCAGCTCTAACATGAGGTATTTATTTACCCACCCAGGGACAGCTTTTGGACGTCCCAATCGTCTGGGTCTCCCAATAGAGCGCTGAAGAAGAAGGGAATTTTGTTACTTACCGTAAATTCCTTTTCTTCTAGCTCTTATTGGGAGACCCAGCATCCGCCCTGTTGTCCTTCGGGATGTTTTTTTGTTGTTTGCGGGTACACATGTTGTTCATGTTGAACGGTTTTTCAGTTCTCCGATGTTATTCGGAGTTAATTTGTTTAAACCAGTTATTGGCTTCCTCCTTCTTGCTTTGGCACTAAAACTGGAGAACCCGTGATACCACGGGGGGGTATAGCCAGAGGGGGAGGGGCCTTGCACTTTTAATGTAGTGCTTTGTGTGGCCTCCAGAGGGCAGTAGCTATACCCCAATCGTCTGGGTCTCCCAATAAGAGCTAGAAGAAAAGGAATTTACGGTAAGTAACAAAATTCCCTTCTTACCATTTACCTTTTGTGGTTTCCCCTATTTTCTCATCTCCTTTTGATTTCTGTTGGATTGTTTTACTCTGTAATGTTTGATATTGTCTGAATATGTCCCCTTTGAATTGTAGAGTGCTGCGGAATATGTTGCCGCTATATAAATAAAAATTATTATTATATTGTTATATACTGTACACTCACACTACATTACATGCACATATACACACATTTAATGAATTGACATCTTAAAAAAAGGGATTCTTTAAGGCTGCTTTCACACATCATTTTTTTCCCATCAGGCACAATCCGGCAAAAACATGAAAAAACGGATCCGGCGTCTGTTGCCGCCGGATCAGTTTTTCCCCCCATAGACTTCTATTAGCGCCGGATTGTGCCGGATTTCCTTGCATTCCTTCCGGCTTTCACCGGATCCGGCAAAATTTGCTTGTCCGGCGGCTGGATCCAATGTTGAATGGAACTTTTTTGTCTCTGGCGAAAAAACAGATCGCCGTACGGCGTGTTTTATAATGGAAGCCTATGGCAGCCGACCCCGTCGTCATCCATCATATGCCGGAATCCGACACTGGTTTACGTTTTTTTTTTTAAAACTGAGCATGCTCAGTATCAAAACAGAAGAAACGGATGGAAAAAACTGATGCAATGGAACAGTTTTTTCGACGGATCCGTCGCATCAGTTTTTTTGCCGGATTGAACCTGGAGGCAAAAAACTGATGTGTGAAACCGGCCTAAGGCTAGGGCCCCACTTTGCGTTCTCCTACTTGCAGTTCTAAATGCACGTTTTGGGCTTAATTGATTTGACCAAAGTTGCCTTTTTCAGAAATTTAGCGATGAAAACGCATGCGTATTTACCTCGTTTTAGATGTGTTTTCAGCGCTTTTTACATGCTTTTCCACCTGCGTTTTGACAGATGCATTTTGAACATCAAGACACTGCTAAATAAAGTTTAAACAGTCAAACACAATGAAAAAAAGAAAAAAAAAAGGAACACACATAGAATTTTAGAAATAATTAAGGAAATAGAAATATTTAATAAAATGATAGCGGTGATATACTACTTATTGGAAAAATAGCAATACATTATTATTTTTGTTAAATTTAATTGTCGACTATGTGTGTGTGTAAAGGGACATATGAAATCATTATTTTAATGTTCAAAAAGCATGCGTTTTGGTAGTCCAAAACGCATGTTTTCTGCACATAAAAAGCAGGTAAAACGCAGGAATTTGAAGGAATCTTGGTTTTTGCAACTTCTCATTGACTTCAATGTTAGCAAAACGCACCCAAAATGGCAAAAACAATTGACATGCTGCTTCTTTGAACGCATGGTTTTTGCCACAAAATATGCAGATTCGCAGATGCGTTTACATGGGGTCAGATAAATCACAAATGCGATTGAAATGGCTGGAAAATGAAAACGCAAGCATTTTGGCATAAAAAAGGTGCTTCTCAAAACGCACCCAAAAAGCACCTGAAAAGCAGGTAAAAACGCAAAGTGGGGCCCTAGCCTAAGACATTGCAGTGGGCACCCAAAGTAAAGGACTACTAAGCCTACTAGAGCAGGAAGAGCTGCTATTACTACTGGGAAAAGGAGAGAAAACACTGCTGTAATTACTGCTTGGACATACACGTGTGCGAGAAGACGGCAGCCTCGAGCCAGCGATCACTGTCGATATCCCAGCTGTAATTCTGATTGTGTAGTAGCTTGGAGTGGAATCAGTCGCATGTCATCGCCACAATAGGTGCTGTGACTTCTTCAAGCATGGAAATAATAAAGTAATTCTTATATTGAAAAAAAAATGTGATTCTTTATTGTTTACACATTACAATGCATTTTGTCTGAGGTCCTGAGCCTTTATCGAGACCAGAATGCAAAATTCATAGTTAAGCACTATATTGTGTTCTGCGCTGTTAGCAGCCAGGAAGCTACATGTGAACAGCCATTCATAAGAGGCTGAACGCATTCATATGGTAATCACCCGAGAAGGATGTGTGTGCAGCAGGAGAGCTCCGTTACTGATAGACAGGTTTTGCTAGGCCAATGTTCACTGCTACAATGCTACTACCCTCAGGGAATGCCGCCATTTAAGCTTTATCTTGTTTTATGCATGATGCCATTTGAGGCCCTGCCATATAAGATCACTTTGTTAATACTGAGTTACACTGGTGCAGGCACTGATTTAGAGGGGCAATCTTCTATATGGCACATCTGTTATAATGATGTACAGAAATACAAGGACAAGTAATCTATCTACAGCCGACTCATGGAATACCTGCGTTATATGCCAAACTCAGTAACATGGGGAGCAGAGTGGGTAGCTATGTTTCAGGTATCTGTAAGTAAATGGTTAAATCAGGTAAACGAGAATCGTATTGACAAGCTAAGCAACAAAAACATATAAAAACTTTAATAAAATGTTATAAAATCTGGCTTTCTATATTATATTATTTGGTTAACTGTGGGAGATGCTATGTGGTAATCCAGACTAGACAAGTCAGCAATTAATTTTAAAGGGAATGTGTCACCCTGTTTTTGCTATACTTTCTGAGAGCAGTATGATGTAGGGGCAGACAGCCTGATTTCAGCGATGTGTCACTTACCGGTCTACTTAGTGTAGATATAATCAAATCGTTGCAGATCTACCAGTCCCATAACCCCGTCCACACTACTGATTGGCAGCTTTCTGTGTACACTGTGCATAGACAGAAAGCTGCCAATCAGTTTTAGGCCCTGTGCGCACTAGGCTGTTTTACCCGCGGATTTACCCACGGATTTGCCGCGGAAATTTCTTGAGAAATGTCTGCAATCTTTGTGCAGACATTTCCCAGAAAATCCTATGTGAAAAAAAAATAGCTGTGCGCACACTGCGGATTATTCTCAAGAAATTTCCTTGAGAAGAATTTCTTGAGAAAATTTCTTGAGAAAATGAGCATGTCCATTATTTCCCGCAGGTACCTGCGGAATACCCCCGGAATTTCACTCCATTCACTGTAATGTAATCGCGAAATTCCGGGGGTATACCGCAGGTAGCAAATGATGTGCGGTATACCCCCGGTATAGCCGCGATTTACCTGCGGTAATGCTCATCGCTGCCTGCGGTTTTGCAGGGAGTGATGTCATTATGCCAAGAAGAGGAAGCGGAGCAGAGTAAACACACACGTCACACTCCCTGGACGCCGCACAGAAGCGCTTCCGTGTGACCTCCAGGTGCCCGTGCAGTCTGTGTCCCGCTCCAGCCTCGCGGCTGCCTGCACTGCAGCGTGTCAGTGTGTGCCCGCAGTGTCAGCAGCTTGTCACTCTGCAGCGCAGGCAGACACTGACACAGGCAGACACTGACACTGCACTGCAGGGTGTCAGTGTCTGCCCGCAGTGTCAGCAGCCTGTCACGCGGCAGCGCAGGCAGACACTGACACCCTGCAGTGCTGGCAGCCGCGGGGATGACGATCGCTGCTGTCAGGAGGTGAAATCATTACCTGCTGTGACGATCTCCTGCCTCCTGACGTCTATGCCCGTCTCGCGAGCAGCCCGAGACTGTCACTAGCGGTGACGTCACAGGCTCTCGTGATACTTCTGATAACGCGGCGGGCATAGAAGTCAGTGACAGCGCTGACGTCAGCAGTACAGGAGATGATCACAGCAGGTAATGATCTCATCTATCCTCCTGGCAGCAGCGCTCGGCATCCCATGCAGTAACCTGGGCTATTGATGTTAGCTCAGGTCACTGCATTGCTCTCCCAGCCAATGGGGAACATTCTGTTCTTCATTGACTGGGACAGCGACTATGGTATGGATCGCCGTGGGACACCCCCCTTTATTGGATTACGCCGGACGTGGAATTGATTGTTCTTTTCAATAAATTAGTGAAAGAGGGAATGTTTTGGGAGTGTTTTTTCAAATAAAACTTTTTTTGTTGTCTATTTTTTATTTTCAAGAGAGAACTACCAGGGCACTGTTCCCCACCAAGTACCAAAAAATCGTCCTATTCCAGGCTGAAAAACCTCATGCTCTGTGGTGCCATTGATGTAGCAGAGTTTATGAACATCAAAGTAGTTGAGAAAAAAACATCAGGCACTCACCAGAGTTTGCTTGTGCAGGTTTCCAGTTTATTCGTGCAGGTTACATGTGCATGGGGGTGGAGGGGAGGGAGAGGACACTAGACACGTCCAACGACGACGGCCGTTTCGCACCTGTCTGGTGCTTCAGCTGGTCTGGGTTGATCTGACATCACATCCGTTATAACCACATTATCCATGTGGCTGATGTCAAAAGTGATTAAAACAGTTTAAAATCAAACTATAGTATTACTACTAAATGGAGTGTTAGTAAACATTTACAAAATATAAGGACATATTATAACCTTTTATACAAAAAATGGAATATTATCCTAGGAACACACTTAATTCATTCTTATCATTTAGTCCTAATGGACCTAAAGCATTAAACTTCATAATATATTCTGCCTCTTTTCTGAGCAAAATTTTGTGTGTGTCCCCTCCTCTGGCTGGGGGTTTGATCAGATCAATACCTGCAAATGACAGTACATTTGAGTCAGCATTGTGGGCTTCTTTTATATGATTGATTAATCTTGTTGCATCTACTCCACCAAGAATGGAGTTTTTGTGCTCCCTAAACCTCACAAATGATATCGGTAAAACCATACGGCAATTATTTGTGAGGTTTAGGGAGCACAAAACTCCATTCTTAGTGGAGTAGATGCAACAAGATTAATCAATCATATAAAAGAAGCCCACAATGCTGACTCAAATGTACTGTCATTTGCAGGTATTTATCTGATCAAACCCCCAGCCAGAGGAGGGGACACACACAAAATTTTGCTCAGAAAAGAGGCAGAATATATTATGAAGTTTAATGCTTTAGGTCCATTAGGACTAAATGATAAAAATGAATTAAGTGTGTTCCTAGGATAATATTCCATTTTTTGTATAAAAGGTTATAATATGTCCTTATATTTTGTAAATGTTTACTAACACTCCATTTAGTAGTAATACTATAGTTTGATTTTAAACTGTTTTAATCACTTTTGACATCAGCCACATGGTTAATGTGGTTATAAGGGACGTGATGTCAGATCAACCCAGACCAGCTGAAGCACCAGACAGGTGCGAAACGGCCGTCGTCGTTGGACGTGTCTAGTGTCCTCTCCCTCCCCTCCACCCCCATGCACATGTAACCTGCACGAATAAACTGGAAACCTGCACAAGCAAACTCTGGTGAGTGCCTGATGTTTTTTTCTCAACTACTTTGATGTTCATAAGCTCTGCTACATCAATGGCACCACAGAGCATGAGGTTTTTCAGCCTGGAATAGGACGATTTTTTGGTACTTGGTGGGGAACAGTGCCCTGGTAGTTCTCTCTTGCACATAAAGTTCACTCATCTATATTCATCAGTGAGCACGTTCCTGCAACACCAGAACAGAAAGCATTATAAAGAAGTAAAGTCCTGCAATAATATGGCTGAATCAGAAATAATGGAGGTGGTCACTCCGACCAGCAGTGGGGATGGAATCCTTGCGGGGAGGGAAGACGCTAACACGTATTTTTTGGAGTGTAATAGTAAAATGGACACGGACATTTTAAGTGTGAAATCATTGGAATATAAAATATCCAACTTGGCTGAGAAGGAAATCTCTTTATTTTGGTCAGCTCAGTCGCTACGTTCATATAAGGACTGCCAGCGTGTGCCCAGAGGGCTTAGAGTAATGAAGGCTTTATCATTTTATCAAGATGAGGTCGAATTTAAACAACTGTGGAATAATGTTCAAGCAGAATGTTCACTTAAATTCTTAGATTTAGTGTTACAAAAAAATGAAAAAGAACACGCTAAAATAACAACTGAACTGATAAGATTAAGAAAAGAGCTGGAGATGCGTTTATCACAAGATCAATGGAACAGATTTCTGCAGAACCTGGACAAAAAATTGATACCATATCAGTCTATAGTGAAAGAGCGCAAGAAGGAAAAATTTCTAAGAGACAAAGCAGATTATGATTCAGGCAACGTCTTTAGATGGAACAAAAATAATGATAATTTTTCCTTTTACAAGAAAGGAAAAGCAAAGAAAAAATCTAAAACCGCATCCAATAAAATAGCCACATGGACAACAGATTCGGATTCCAGTGGGCAGGAAGAACCCCCACCTGTGAAAAGGAGATTGAGTGAAGACAGATCTACCCCGAATTCTTCTATTAACCCTTCAGAAGGAAGACAAGGAGAGGTCGGAGGAGAAACAAGCGAGCCTCTGATGGGAAAAAGGAAAAACGTATCTTGGAGGGATTGACAATCTATCCAGCAATAAACAGAAAGAAAAAAAAAATGATAATTTGACTGATGAGATATTAGATGATGTGATTGCTGTCCTGGAAAAAGGATTACATTTCTGTATTCCAGAACCCTTTAATATGGTGGAATTCGAGATCGATCTGTACAACGCTTGCAGAAAATTACATCTAAAAAAACATTTCTCCAATACGGATAAGAAATCGGTCCAAGATCCCATAGATGAGAGACAATGTAATATTGGTCCTCTTGGTTTCTCTTTGATAGGTCCAGAGATTGGAAAAATCGCAGAGGATGCTCTGCAATTATTGAGTCTAACTGATGACAAAATAAATGTGGCAGATTTTCCAAGTATAGAAAGTAATCTAAGTAATAATACTAATTTTACTGGGGGCATAAAATCAACATTTTTTCCACCTACATCTCCTGGAAATAATATTGATTTATTCCAGGAGGTTGTATTGAGAGACGTAAGAGCCTTAAAATATCCCACTTTAAAGAATAACCTGTCCAATTCAGAAAGAACAGCTTTAAAGAAAATTAAATCCTTTAAAAATGTTACGATACGGAAGGCAGATAAAGGTGGTGCCACAGTGCTTATGACTACCGACTATTACTTGGAAGAATCAAAAAAACATCTGGATAACCGCATAGTATATCAGAAATGAGAGAGTGATCCCACTGGTAAAATAAAAGAAAAATTGCGCAGTTTTCTAAATAGACAGATATCAATTGGCCTTATAACAAACAATAGAGCTGAAAAACTCTTCCCTAGTTTCCCAACAAAACCGCACTGGTACTGGCTGCCAAAGGTGCATAAATGTGAACAGAGACCACCGGGGAGACCAATAGTCTCGGGAGTGGGATCTCTCACCGAACCTCTCTCAGCATATCTTGACTGGCTGTTGCATCCATTGTTAAAAACAATTCCATCTTTTGTGAGGGACACAGGAGATTTGATTGAGCAATTGGAACAGTTTGAATGGCAGGAAACATTCTCCTGGGCTTCCTTAGATGTGGAAAGTCTTTTTACAAGGATTCCACAGAAACTTGGAATTGATAATATCATAGATATGCTGAGAGAGCTTGGTGAGGATACCCATTTAATAAATTTCATTGAAGAGGCTTTAACATTGGTATTAAAATATAATACCTTTAAATTTGGGCACACCTGGTACCAACAAAATAGCGGGGTAGCAATGGGGACCCCGGTAGCATGTACCTTTGCGAATCTGTTTCTCGCACACCTAGAAGATCGCTTAATTTATAATCCAAACAATCCCCATATCAAACACATAAAAAAATACATGCGATTTGTGGACGATGTCCTTATCATTTGGGATGGAGACAAGGAACAATTTAAATCCTTTGTGACATATTTAAATTCAGAAAATAATTGCAATATGTTGTTTACATATTTTTTTGGTGACAAAAGTATAGAGTTCCTAGATGTTAAATTAATAGCCCACGAAGGGTTAATTTCAAGGGAACTCTACAGAAAACCAACTACGGTAAACACATTATTGCATTACAAGAGTGCCCATCCTGAACATGTGTTGAAATCGGTTCCTTTCAGTCAGTTTCTAAGATTAAATAGGATCACTAATAATCCTGACACATTGCAGGTTCAGACAGTAGATCTTAAACAGCGCTTCATAGAAAGAGGGTATCCTTTAAATTTGATTAATTCTATGCAGAAACAAGCAGAGGAAAAATACAACTCGAAAAACGATCCCATGGTAAAAATTATAAAGAATCCCAGTCTAAAAAACAATTAAATCGTTTTGTATTTAATTTTAAATTTGGTCCTATGGACCATATGATAAAATCGATTATAAATAAAAACTAGCATATAATCGAAGGGATTGATGAACTTAGAGATATGGCCATAAATAAACCTCTAGTGACGCACAGACGGTGTAAAAATATTGGGGACGTTTTGATTAAGAAACGCTACATGCGGCGTGGCCTGAGCAGCATGTGAGGAAGACCTGTGTAGAGAGAGCTCCTGCAAAAAACTCCTGTATAATCCTGTCCAGCTGGGGTTAAAGTTTGTTTTACTGCTTTCCTGGAGTGGTGACCTCTCCTAGACTGAGGGGGCTTCAAAGACCTGAGTGATATGACCAGAACTCGGGCTGATAAGAAGCGTGGGACACAGGCCACACTCATGGACGCTGGAGCTTCAGGTGGGGGCAGGGCGTCTGATGCAATAGCTCGCCTCAGCAAGTTTGCACGAGATCAGCCTGAGATACCTGGAGCTGTTAAGCAGTCTGACCTCAGCGTGGAGGAGCTACAGATCCCAGGACAAGAACTGATGGAGGAGGAAGAGCAGCAGGGAGCTGTGAGTATGTTGGCTGCTGCCAGTAATGTGGAGCAGGGGGACCTTAGAGCTGCAGATGAAAACACAGATCCTGGGAGAGCAGAGCCCACCCTCAGTGATGTGCTTGCAGCAGTAAACACCTGCAACAATATGCTAGCCACTTTGAACATACAGATGGGAGGAATTAAAATGGACATTTCATCTATCAGGCACGAGTTGCAGGGGGTCAATGTACGGGTGGGGGCCCTGGAAGACCGGGTCAGTGCCACAGAGGATAAGCTTCCCCCTCTGACTCGGGACCTTGGCAGAGCAATCCACAATATCTCATTGCTTAGGGCTAAGGTGGACGATCTAGAAAACAGATCCCGCAGAAGCAATCTCCGACTGGTCGGGGTCCCAGAAAAGGCAGAAGGCAATAATCCAGTAGCTTTTTTTGAAATGTGGCTCCCCAAGACTTTGGGTATGGATCTGTTTTCTCCTTTCTTCACTATTGAGCGGGCACATAGGGTCCCCACTAGACCCCCACCACCAGGGGCACCCCCTCGTCCTATCCTCCTCAAGCTACTGCACTTCAGGGACAGGGACACTGCGCTCCGCAGAGCCCGGGAGATTAAGGATCTGGCTATTGACGGCCATAAGGTCTCACTGTACCCGGATTTTTCCACTGAAATCCAGCAGAGGAGAGCGCAATTTATTGATGTCAAAAAACGCCTGAGGCAGCTGCAGATCTCTTACTCAATGTTATACCCTACCAGGCTGCGGGTGGCGGCGGATGGTGGGACAAAGTTTTTTGACACTCCAAAGGATGCAGCCGCATGGCTCGATACCAATGAAAAAGGACTGCGCAGAAATCACCGCTGAGGATTATTGCGGATTCCTTGCTGTTGGACTTGCTGAGGTGAACGTGCTATGTTTCCCAGCTGGAACACTTATGGACGGTTGGCAGGAGCCACCCAGATAGGTTACTATGCAGTTGATGACTGTTCAGGAATTTAAACCGTTATGTGCTCTTACGGTTATCTTTAGCCCCACTTCCCTTTGTTTGAGAGGAATGTCCTGGTTTACTGCGTATGTTTTTATGTTGTTTGACCTTTTTGTTTTATGCACCTGTTTGGTCTATGCTCATCTATGGGAACTGCTGCAGATGGGTCCGGGGGTCCCCGCTTGCTGCCCCCTGCTGTTACATATGTGCACTCACCCTTATGGCGAAGGAGGTTAATATAGTGGCCTGGAATGTGCGAGGATTGGGTGAAGCCACTAAAAGATGTGCAGTTTTTCTGTTTCTACAGCAGCTTAAGCCAGACATAATATTCTTATCAGAAACGCACTTGGTGAAGGAGCGGCTCCACTTGCTTCACAAAAAATGGATAGCCCATGAGTATCACTCTGTATATACCACACATTCCAGGGGGGTGAGTGTCCTGATACACAGGACAGTGCCGTTTGAGTGTCTTAAAGCTTCTGTGGATCAGGAGGGTAGATTTGTATGTCTTTACTGTGTCCTTCATAATGTGCGCTGTGTTCTAGTTGCAATTTATATTCCGCCGCCATACACAGGGGAACCATTGAAACGTATCCTCAATTTTGTTGCTTCCCTCCCTGAGGTCCCCACCCTATTAGTAGGAGACTATAATAATTACTTGCACCCGTATTGGGATAAGTTACATACAGGGAATATCTCAGTGGGGGCGGCAGCTACATCCCTTGCCAGACTGATGGAGGAGGTGGGATATGTTGATATTTGGCGTATTAGAAACCCGCAGGTCCGGCAGTATTCATGCTATTCTAGTTCTCATCATTCACTGTCCCGGATTGACCTGGCCATTGGAAATGCTCAGCTGCTGCCTTGTGTAGCTTCAGTCACGTACCTGGCCAGGGGGGTGTCTGACCACTCCCCACTACAGGTCCGTCTAAGGCTTGGGGACCCAGACCGGCTGGCGGGGATACCTTGGCGGCTCAACCCTTTTTGGATACAACTGATAGGGGGCACTCTGACTGACACTATACAGGAATATTTTGTGACAAATGACGGTACGGCATCTAAACATATAGTGTGGGACGCAATGAAGGCGTATGTTCGTGGGACATATATTAGGGAAATTTGCACCCGAAAGGCGAAAACAAGAGAGCGCACTAAGTATCTGACGGACACTTTAGGTGATGCAGAACGACTTCTTATATCTAACCCTACAGATGATGCCAAGCGGGACTTAGAGAGGGCACAGAGAGCTCTGAGAGACCATATGACTTCCTTGGCCACTAACAAACGCTTTTTCCTTAAGCAGCGGTACTTTACGGAGGGGGAGAGTGTGGGACATCTCTTGGCTACAATTGCTAGGGCGCAGGAGGGATTGACCTATATCACCAAATTGAAACTTGACACTGGAGAGGAGGTGAGGGACAGCGGGAGGATTGTGGAGGTCATGCAACAGTATTACACTCAATTATACTCCTCTAAATCGCATTATGGGGATGAGGAACTGCGGGACTTTGTGGAGGAGATCACTCTCCCCAGTCTGTCAGATAGTGAGAGAGAATCCCTGAATAGAGATATAGACCTGGAGGAGCTGGAGGAGGCGCTCGGTCAAATCCAAAATGAAAAGGCCCCAGGTGCGGACGGACTCCCGGGTGAATTCTACAAATTATATACCCATCTGCTGCTGCCAAGACTCTTGGATGTGTTCAGAGATGCTGAGGAGAAGGGATCCCTCCCTGCATCCATGAGGGAGGCTATTATTGTTCTGATTTTAAAACCCGGGAAAGATCCGACCGCGCCTGACTCCTATCGCCCAATCTCGCTGCTTACATTAGATATTAAATTAATCGCTAAAATTCTAGCTAACAGATTGTCCCGGGTGATCACGTCAGTGATCCACGAGGATCAGACTGGATTCATCCCCAATAAATCTACTTCCATTAATTTGCGACGTTTATTCCTGGGGATACAGCTAAGTTCTGAGGGGAGAAACAAGGAGAGAGCAGTCCTGTCATTAGATGCAGCCAAAGCCTTTGACAGTATTGAATGGAATTTCCTATGGGTAGTTTTGGAGAAATTGGGTCTTGGCTCCAGATTTATTGGCTGGGTCAAATTGTTATATGCCTCTCCGAGGGCCAGGATTCGAGTTAATCGTTGTACCTCCTCGTCTTTTAATTTGGCCAGGGGCACGAGACAGGGCAGTCCTCTCTCTCCATTACTATTTGCAGCGGCAATTGAGCCATTGGCGGCTATGCTTCGTGCATCCGCTGGCGTAAAGGGGTTTGAGATAGGCGGTCTGGAGCATAAGGTTTCCCTCTATGCGGACGATTTGTTGCTGTATCTCAGGGAGGTGGGGACATCGGTGGGCCCAGCAATAAATATTATTATAGAATTTGGTAGGCGCTCGGGACTCCTAATAAACTGGAAGAAATCGGCCCTGCTCCCTATAGATCCACTCCCATCTAATTTTAGTACTCTGGGGCTGCCAATTCCGACGGTGGATAAATTTAAATACCTGGGGATTGTGGTTAGTGCCCGACCGCGTGATTACTACTCTCAAAATCTGGAACCAGTGTTGGCTCAGTTTAGGAACAAGATAGATGCCTGGTGTCGACTCCCACTGTCCCTTATTGGCCGTGCTAATCTACTAAAAATGGTACTGATGCCCAAACTTCTGTATCTTCTCCACAACGCCCCAATATGGATCCACTGGAAATTTTTCCGTAAAATCAACACTTTGTTTCGGGAACTCTTGTGGCAAAAGCAGCAGGCTAGAATCCGCCTTGAGACCCTGCAGAGAGGGAAGGAGGATGGGGGTCTGGCAGTCCCCAACCCGTGGGTTTATTATGTTGCGGCACAGATGCAGCACTTCAGGGGGTGGGGAAAGGATGAGGCATATGACGCTGGGGGCAAATTGGTGAGGGGCCTTGCAGAATGGGGACACCCAGTGGCTTTTTTGGATGCAGGATACTCACCCAGAGGAGGAACATTATATCCAACATTATCATTGATGTACAAGGTGTGGGATAGAGGGAAGCAGTTGCTGGGAATATCAGGAATGACTGAGTACTGGCCCTTATGGCATAATCGTGGACTGGCGGAGCTGCAGAGACTCCCGGGTTGGAGAATGTGGGTGAGCAGGGGGGTGCATCAGGTGTCTCAGATTCTTCAGAATAATATACTTAAAAGATTTGACCAGCTTCAAGCTGAGTTTGGGATACCGCACAGTTCTTTTTACCAATACCTGCAGCTCCGTCATGCCTATGAGACACAGACACGTCGTATGGACATTAGGATAGAGCGGAATCACACTCTTACTGAATTGTTGACATCTGATCGCTCCTATGGTATTATTTCTAGGTTGTATACAGTGATGTTATCTAGACACCTCGACAAATTCCCTTTGCAGGCTAGAGAGAAGTGGGAGAGGGACCTAGGCCCTATGACAGAGGAACAGTGGGGTGAGGTCCTGTCTCAGACTCCAAGCCTTGCTGTATCTGAAGGCCAACGACTGTCACAGCTATTCCTGTTACATAGAGTATATAGGACACCTAGTCTATTGCATAAGATGGGAGTTAGGATGGATGATCTGTGTCCTAGGTGCGGACAGGAAGGTGCGAATCTGATGCATATGATGTGGTCCTGTGGGAACATTGAAGATTACTGGAGGGCAGTACTAGATTTGGTTAGACAAGTTTTCAATATCCGTCTACAGCCAAGACCTATTATATGTATCCTGGGTCTACTGGAGGGGGGGGTGGACTTGAGTTCGCCGGTAATGGTCGGTATTACACGTCTCTTGTACCAGGCTAGGAAACTGTTGGCCTACCACTGGTTGGACCCAGCGCCTCCGGTCATCGGGGATTTTAGGGAAAGAGTAAATGCTATACTTCGACTGGAGAGAG
The DNA here is from genome assembly GCF_048569485.1 of Anomaloglossus baeobatrachus. Classification (NCBI taxonomy): domain Eukaryota; kingdom Metazoa; phylum Chordata; class Amphibia; order Anura; family Aromobatidae; genus Anomaloglossus; species Anomaloglossus baeobatrachus. The sequence continues at coordinate 154,770,155 of NC_134355.1, read as the reverse complement.
GAGTATACCTTAAAAGAAATGCATTGAAAAAGTTCTATAAGATCTGGGGGGCATGGTTGGATACCCCAGGCCTTCCCTCCTCGGCGTTACTGCAGGACAGTGCGAGCGACCAGGTCCTTCTCCTTCTGACCGGTTAACAAATTTCCTCAAATAGGGTGATATGCGTACTGCTGGAAGGTGTGTGCATGTATATGTGTGTGCATGTATATGTGTGTGCATGTATATGTGTGTGCGTGCGTGCGTGCGTGTATGTATATGTGTATATATATAATGTCATAATGATGCTGGGTAAGCTATACTATGGAGAATATATTGGGAAATAATATGCACTTTGAGACCCATATTGAAATGAGACGTGGACTGCGGGTGCATTGTTTATTATGTTATTTGTGTGGTTTTTCTTATTGACTAAAGGTTTTTTCCCTTTCTGTGATATTTCTATGGAGGGAATTATTTTATGTGTTGTATAATTTTGATGTTAAATAAAAATGAACCTGATTTAAAAAAAAAGAAACGCTACATGCCGCCTATGACCTGGCTACACCACGCCGATCCTGCAGGTAATTTCAGATGCGGCAACTGCTCCTTCTGCCGTTTTCATATAACGGGCAAAGCATTTGAAATAGGTGGTCATGCACATTTAGTTAAACATCTGATTACCTGCAGGACCAAAATGGTAGTATATGTAATATTCTGTCCATGTCAATATTTTTATATCGGTAAAACCATACGGCAATTATTTGTGAGGTTTAGGGAGCACAAAAACTCCATTCTTAGTGGAGTAGGTGCAACAAGATTAATCAATCATATAAAAGAAGCCCACAATGCTGACTCAAATGTACTTTCATTTGCAGGTATTGATCTGATCAAACCCCCAGCCAGAGGAGGGGGGACACACAAAATTTTGCTCAGAAAAGAGGCAGAATATATTATGAAGTTTAATGCTTTAGGTCCATTAGGACTAAATGATAAAAATGAATTAAGTGTGTTCCTAGGATAATATTCAATTTTTTGTATAAAAGGTTATAATATGTCCTTATATTTTGTAAATGTTTACTAACACTCCATTTAGTAGTAATACTATAGTTTGATTTTAAACTGTTTTAATCACTTTTGACATGAGCCACATGGTTAATGTGGTTATAACGGACGTGATGTCAGATCAACCCAGACCAGCTGAAGCACCAGACAGGTGCGAAACGGCCGTCGTCGTTGGACGTGTCTAGCGTCCTCTCCCTCCCCTCCACCCCCATGCACATGTAACCTGCACGAATAAACTGGAAACCTGCACAAGCAAACTCTGGTGAGTGCCTGATGTTTTTTTCTCAACTACTTTGATATTTTTTATTTCTTAGTGACTGGGTTTGTGATGTCGGGTATCTGATAGACGCCTGACCTCACCAACCCCAGGGCTTGATGCCAGGTGACATTACACATCTGGCATCAACCACATATATTACCTCGTTTGGCAACGCACCAGGGCAACGGGATGAGTTGGGGCGAAGCGCCAGGATTGGCACGTCTAGTGGATGCGCCACTTCTGGGGCGGCTGCGGCCTGCTATTTTTAGGCTGGGGAGTGTCCAATAACAGTGGACCTCCCTAGTCTGAGAATACCAGACCACAGCTGTCCGCTTTACCTCGGCTGGTGATGCAATTTGGGGGGGACCCCACGTTTTTTGTTTTAAGTTATTTATTTAATGTAAAATAACAGCGTGGGGTGCCCTCTGTTTTGGATTACCAGCCAAGGTGAAGCTGCCAGCTGTGGTCTGCAGGCTGCAGCCGTCTTCTTTACCCTAGCTGGCTACAAAAGATAGGGGGACCTCACGTCGGTTTTTTTTTTAATTATTTATTTATTTTATGGCTAAATACAAGGCTAAGCACCCTTTAGTGCCACATGAAAGTCACTAAAGGGTGCCAGCTTAGAAAATGCAGGGAGGTGGGATATTATATAGGTCTTTCTCATCTATCTATCTATTCATCTATCTATCTATCTATCTATTCATCTATCCATCTTTCCCTCTATCCATTATCTGTCTATCGATTATCTATATTATTTATTGCAAAACCGCAGGGACCAACCTGCGGTAAATCCGCGGCAAATCCGCATGCGTTTTTCCCGCGGATTTTTCCGCGGGTGCGGAAATCTTCAACTCCCAGAAGTTTCTCAAGAAATTTTCTTGAGAAAAATCACTTTTCTAGTGCGCACATAGCCTTAGGGGCAGGGTTATACAGAGCTCATAAATAGAGAGAACTAAATGGCAATCGGTTTACTAGTCCTCTAGTGATAATCTCCTGCTGTTAAAACAGTGATGTCATACAAATGCCAGCAAGCAGGTTGTCCATATTGAACATGCTTAGCTTGTATGTCTTAATCATGTCCATATAAATCATATTTCTCCTAACATGCTTTAATAAAGAATATCATTCTCTGTAATATGACATTTCTTAAAAATTTGCATTTTGCTCCTTTGTTATTTGTTATTGCTCCTAATAATTAATGAATACATTGATAACTGGGCACTGCCATTTGTGGGTGGTCCCCTGTACAGTCTGAAGTTAAGATTATACGAGTTGTGAGGTAGCACGGTCGGCTGCGCAGCAGAAGACACGGGATCCAGGCATTAAGGTTCACAGCACACGGTTTTAATGTCCAAACAAAAGTCCACAACAACATACATGTGCCTCTCCAGCAGAGAGCTCAGGGAGTTGTGTTCACTCCCCCACACCCGGCACACCTGCCCTTGTTCCTGATTCTATTTAACCCTTCCTTCAGCCTGTAGGGAAACAGCATTAACCCTAGAGTGGATTTACTTTCTACATTGGAGTGAGCACAACCGGGGCGAGACATACCGGCCGTCATAGATAACCCCGGTCACAGTCTCACATACCCCCCCCTCAGTTCAAGCGTGCGGGGTTGAACTCCCGCCATCAAACACGGGCCGCGGGACAAGGCATCGGCGTTGCCCTGCAACCTACCGGCCCTATGTTCAACCGTAAACCGGAAGTTCTGCAGAGAAAGGAACCACCGGGTAACCCGGGCATTCCGTTCCTTGGCGGACCTCATCCAGACCAGTGGAGAGTGATCCGTCACCAAGCGAAACTGCCGTCCCAGCAGGTAATAGCGTAGGGACTCCAAGGCCCACTTGATCGCCAGGCACTCCTTCTCCACTACGCTATAATTCCGCTCGGGAGGGGTGAGCTTCCTACTTAAGAAGGTGACGGGGTGTTCCTCCCCCTGAACCACCTGAGACAACACTGCCCCCAGGCCGACCTCTGAGGCGTCAGTCTGTACTATGAACTCCTTCCGGAAATCAGGGTGTACGAGAACGGGCTGTCCGCACAGGACCCCCTTCAGGGCCCGGAAAGAGTCCTCGGCCTGCGGAGTCCAGCGCACCATGACGGACTTCTTGCCTTTGAGAAGGTCCGTCAAGGGGGCTGATAGTCCCGCAAAATCTTTTACAAACCTCCTTTAGTACCCCACGATACCCAGGAAGGCCCTAACCTGCTTCGTGGTCAGGGGTCTAGGCCACTTCTGGATCGCCTCAACCTTGTTAATTTGGGGCTTAATCACTCCTTGGCCTATCACGTAGCCCAAGTAGCGGGCTTCCATGAGTCCCAACGCACATTTCTTGGGATTGGCTGTCAATCCGGCTGTTCGAAGCGCGTCCACCACCGCTTGTAGCTGTTCCAAGTGGGTCTGCCAATTGGAGCTGTAAATAATGATGTCATCAAGGTACGCTGATGCATACGCCTGGTGGGGTTCCAGCACTAAGTCCATCAACCTCTGGAACGTGGCCGGAGCGCCATGTAACCCGAAAGGCAAGACAACATAGTGGAAGAGACCCTCCGGCGTACCAAAAGCGGTTTTCTCCTTGGCGGACTCCGTCAGTGGCACCTGCCAGTACCCCTTGGTCAGGTCGAGCGTGGTAAAATATCGCGCCTGTCCCAGCCTATCAATCAGCTCATCCACCCGGGGCATGGGGTAGAGATCGAACTTGGATATTTCGTTCAATCTCCTAAAGTCATTGCAGAACCTTAAGGAGCCATCGGGTTTTGGTATTAGGACAATCGGACTAGCCCATTCACTCCGGGATTTTTCGATGACCCCCAGGCGTAACATTGTCTTTACTTCCTCCGATATGGCTTGTCGTCGAGCCTCCGGTACCCGATATGACTTCAGGCGTACCTTCAGGTGGGGCTCGGTGACAATATCATGTCGTATCAGACTGGTCCTACCGGGCAGCTCGGAGAAGACATCGGGGTTCTGCTGAACCAACCATCTGGCCTCTCGCCTCTGCGTCTTGGTGAGGGCTTCTCCAATCCTTACTTCCGGTTCGTCCTCTCCGGAGGTCGCTGGAGCCGGAGGTGAACGACCCGAAGAGGAGGGAGATGGGGAAAAAACAGCCATCAGGCTTTCCCGTTCCTGCCAAGGTTTTAATAGGTTGATATGGTATATTTGTTCAGGTTTCCGCCTACCGGGCTGCAATACTTTATAGTTAACCACCCCGACTCTTTCCTTTATCTCGTAGGGGCCTTGCCACTGAGCCAGGAATTTACTCTCCGCCGTGGGGATTAATACCAACACCCGATCCCCGGGTTTAAAGGTTCGCACGGTGGCTTGTCTATTGTAGCGGCCGCTTTGCGCGGCCTGAGCCTCCTGTAAATGCTCCTTCACAATTGGCATGACCGCGCTTATGCGGTTCTGCATACCCAAAATGTGTTCAATCACACTTTTATGGGGGGTGGGCTCTTGCTCCCATGTTTCCTTTGCCAGGTCCAACAATCCCCGGGGATGTCGCCCGTATAACAATTCAAAAGGCGAAAACCCAGTGGATGCCTGTGGCACCTCACGGATGGCAAACATCAAATAGGGAAGCATCATATCCCAGTCTTTCCCGTCTTTTGAAATCACCTTTTTTAGCATGGTTTTCAGGGTTTTATTGAAACGCTCGACTAAACCGTCCGTTTGAGGATGATACACAGACGTACGCAACTGCTTGATCTGGAGTAGCCGGCATAGCTCTTTGGTCACTTTAGACATGAATGGGGTCCCCTGATCCATAAGGATCTCCTTGGGCAACCCCACCCGGCAGAACACAGCAAACAACTCACGAGCTATAAGCTTTGCTGCAGTATGTCTGAGAGGTATCGCCTCGGGATACCGGGTGGCATAGTCAACGATCACTAGGATGTGTTGGTGCCCTCGAGCGGACTTTACGAGGGGCCCCACCAGATCCATCCCTATCCGTTCAAAAGGGACTTCTATAATGGGTAACGGTACCAACGGACTGCGAAAATGGGTCAGGGGTGCGGTAAGCTGACACTCCGGGCAGGTTTCGCAGAACCGTTTTACCTCCCCAAAGACCCGGGGCCAATAGAACCTTTGCAATATTCGCTCCTGCGTTTTCTTGACCCCTAGGTGGCCACTCATCAGGTGTTTATGAGCCAAGTCGAGGACCCGCCGGCGATACGGCTGGGGCACCACCAACTGTTCTACCCCCACGCCCCGTATTTCATCTACCCGGTAGAGTAAATCCTGCTTAAGGGCGAAATGGGGGTACCTTTCCTGGGCACCGGGCAGCTGTGCCACCCCGTCAACTACTGTCACCCGACTCCGGGCATGTATTAACGTAGGGTCCTGGAGTTGGGCTGTCCCAAACATATCCGGGGACGCCTCCAACTCCGGGATGGGTTCGACCATCTCAGCCTCTCCTGCCAATACCTCTAGGGGCGACCTATCGGGTTCACATTCTGTCCCTATCATGGGGACCCCTACGGCAGGCGTCCCGGATTCAGGATTGTAGGGCTCAGGTCCCGGACTGACCAATATCTGAGGAGACTTAGGGGGTCCCTTCCATAAAGTCCAAAAATAGGGCAGATCCCTTCCTAGGATCACGTCATAAGGAAGAGTGTTAAGAAGTCCCACCTCATGTTGCACCTGACCGCAAGGTGCTGTGATGGTGACAATCCCCGTGGGATAGTCTCGGCGGTCCCCATGTATGCAAACCACCCCCACGGTACGTCCTGTGGCCTTTACTTTAGCCCTCAAGGTGGATCGCACAAGGGTCACTAAGCTTCCGGAATCCAACAATCCTGTAACCGGACATCCATTCACCTGTATTTGGCACAAGTGGGGCTCCGTCTCTGGGGAGACCAGGTCAGCGGTATACACCACCTGAGCATACATTGAACCCCGCCGGGTAACCCCACAATCCATGGGCTCCGTGGTGAGTGGACACTGGGCTTCCATATGTCCCACCCGCTGGCACCGCCAACATCTAATGGAGACGGAAACCCCCTTGACGGGTTGTCGTTTAGGGTACAGAACCTTCCGGACCTCAGGAATGGCGGCCGCGGCCTCAGACGGGACGGTAGGGGACTCCTGCACCGGTGTCAGCGGTGGGTCCTTGGCCCTAGGCTTGGAGGGGCCGGACCGACGGGCGGTATGCAAAGTCTCAGTGTCCCGTATCAAGTCCTGCGTAGCCACATGCCGCTCTACCAGGGACACTAATTGGTCCAGGGTACTCGGGTCGCCCTGTCCTACCCACCGTTGAATGGTGACGGGTAAAGTGCGCACAAAACGATCCACTACTACCCTTTCCACCATTTGCGCCGGGCTCAGAGTGTCAGGCTGCAACCATTTTTTTACAAGATGCAACAAGTCATAGGCCTGGGAGCGTACGGGTTTGGCTTCCTCATAGAACCACTGATTTACCCGCTGAGCCCGTACATAGGTATTCACCCCCAACCGAGCCAGTATTTCGGCTTTCAGGGTCACATAGTCAATGGCGTCCTCGGTACAGAGGTCCAGGTACGCTTTTTGGGGTTCCCCCGTCAGATAGGGCGACAATACCTCAGCCCACTGGGGGGTCGGCAGCTTTTCCTGCTCGGCCACCCGCTCAAACACCGCCAGGAACGCTTCCACATCATCCCCCGGGGTCATCTTTTGTAATGCTTGTCTCACCGCTTTCCGGACGCTGCCGTCGTCACCCGGTCCCGGGGTTGTTGCTGCCGGTCCGGCACGGATCGACTTGGCCAGGAGAACCATCTGTTCTTGGTGCCTTTTTTCCTGCGCTTGTAAGGATTGCTGCTGACGTTCCAACGCCCGGAGCAGGTGTGCATTGGTCTGTTGCTGCTGTGCATTAGCCTCTTGTAGCTGTGCATTAGTCTGTTGCTGCTGCCTTAGTATGTCCTCCATGGTGTCACCGGGTTTGGGCTGTAGTATAGCCGCTCGAATCCAGGACATGTGCTGCTGGGTCACCAGGGATGGATGCTACACCTCACCGGCTGTCATGCCCGCATTCTCCACCATATGTGAGGTAGCACGGTCGGCTGCGCAGCAGAAGACACGGGATCCAGGCATTAAGGTTCACAGCACACGGTTTTAATGTCCAAACAAAAGTCCACAACAACATACATGTGCCTCTCCAGCAGAGAGCTCAGGGAGTTGTGTTCACTCCCCCACACCCGGCACACATGCCCTTGTTCCTGATTCTATTTAACCCTTCCTTCAGCCTGTAGGGAAACAGCATTAACCCTAGAGTGGATTTACTTTCTATCATGGAGTGAGCACAACCGGGGCGAGACATACCGGCCGTCATAGATAACCCCGGTCACAGTCTCACAGAGTATATACATTTTTTCTGATTTTCATCCAGAACAAAAACGGATGATTTTTCATCTATCTTGTCATTTGCATGGTACACCATTGATCTGTATGGAATCTGATTTCTTTTTGAGTACCCAGCCATAGACCAAAATATGGATAGACTAGTGCATGCTGCGATATTTTTCACTGAGGTATCGGATCAGTCTGTGAAAGTGTGACGCCCTGGACTAGCCAGGTAGTCACAGGTAGACCCCCGCACAACACCTGTCCCCCAATAAGGTAACATCAGACAAACCATAAAACCTAGTCACCTCCCTCAGGGCTTGATGGACACACCAGGGGGCGGACCCGGGCAGTTGGTCATGCCCACCGAGGAGTCCAGAGGGCCTAAGGCAGGAAAAGAGTAGTCAGTCAGTTAGTCAGTGAGTTGTGAGCAGAGTCAGGAGGTCAAGCCTGTAGGACAGGCCTGTGACAGTCTGACAGGTGCCAGGGTCGGAGCCCGGGCACCTTTGGCTAGGAGGCAGACGGTGGCCTAGCCTGCAGGAGCCGGGAAGACGGCTCGGTGGAACCGTGGTGGACCGGGACAGGGTAGTGGCTCGCCGGTACCGACCCAGGGAACCGACTCAGAAACTGGAGCACACAGGGGAGTACTCAGACCCTGAAACGAGGTCCAGAAGGCACTGGACTGAGTTAATCAACTGATTGCGGTCTGGACTTTAGGTCCTTTCCCACCAAAGTCCCGACTGAAGACAACAGCCCACCGAGGGGGATAGAAAGACACCACACAGGCAGAGAGATCCCACGGGCCAGCGTCTGAGGGCAAAAGGGCTCTCCCGATATACACAATGCTGGGGAGCGGACTCCCGTCGCTGAAGCGCAAGCAGCCCAAATACACTACACGGTGCAAGAGAAAGGCAAAGACCACCGAACCGGGTGGGGGACCAGACGCAGCCGGCTGCGGGCACCGACCACCATCAACTTTGTTTATCAGAGACTTGTGTGTGTCAATAACAGTGAGTACAACAGTGTCATCTGGCCGCGCACCGCCCTGCACCGCCCAGCTACTAACACCCAACGGGTCCCGGGGCCATCATCCCTGCAGACGAAGGGGTTAAAATCTTGCTGCATAACAATCTCCCCCGGGTGCCCCGTAACTGCAGCGGTGGTGTCTACCTTCACCACAACCCATGGGTGGCGTCATGAACTTAAACACGGCTACGGCCGTACACCTACCTACCACCCCCCTAAGTAGCACCAGCACCCTTTCAGAGCGAAGTGACCCCGGGTTCGGAGGCGCTCGAGCCACCCACCAACGAGCCCGGATCCGAGCGGCTCCGCTGCAGCCGAGCGTGGGGCGGTACACATCGACTCTTCTGGCGTTACAAACAGGATACTTACCTATTCACTTACCTAGTGAAGTGCGCCTTGAAGTGAAGTCAGCGGTGATCCGCTGCGAAATTTGCAGAATCCGCCATCTTGCCGCCATCTTTTGGCGTGAAGATTCCTGCCAGAGTCTCCTTCCCTGCAGAAAGGGCGCGAAAAACTGAAGCCCCACCCCCTGGGAACGCGGCCTTGCAGCAAAGCGAGAGGCCGGAAAACGAAACTGATCGGCCGAAGAAGAGAGCCGCGAAAAGACCAAGGTGGGAGCAGATGGAAGATGTTGGCGTTCAGGGAGGAGAGCGGAGCGGTGCCCATCACCGGAGTGGCATGACCCAGAAGCAGCAGAGGCGGAGTAGCGCAACTCATGGAAGAAGAGGTACCGTTTACGCTGCCCCTGCCGCCATTCTTGATGGAGGTCCATAGTCCAGGGATCTATTGCACCTGGAAGGGGAACCCGATAACCCGTCCGAAGATGGCGCAGTGCGGTCCCCTGCAATGGCAACCGCTGTAAGTTAACCCCCGAAGTTGAAAAGTTAAAAACTTGAAAAGTTTTAAGTACAGCACCTGCTCCTGGTAAAATAGACTCTTGTCCCTTTGTTGAACGTCCCCAAGTTCCCCGGAAGACACCATCCAGCACACTGGATGGAAGGGAAAGAAAAGCTGCCCGACTTGTTGAACGCCGCTGCGGTTGGAGTCCCAGAGGGCGCCATCAGGGGTGGGAGCCCCTGGTGGAGGACGGCAAGCTAGTTAAGCTGGAGCAAGGACAGTTCCCGTTACAGAAGCCCGGTTTACCGTACCCGCACTGCAGGCAGTGGAAGACGGGGTCTTTCTGGACAGTGTCACCGTGAGTGAATGTGGCATTGGGGACCCGTGCTGCTCTGTGGTGGACTGTGGGAAAGTTGCCGAGGGAGCTGCACCGGCTGCAGGGTTTTAAATAATCCCGGACCACCCTTTCTGGTACTGAAGCCCCGGGGAGGCTGGTTGGAGGAAGGGCCTGCGGGATGTTGTAGACCGAGGCTCCGTCACCATTGCAACCGGTGACTACCCTCCGGGTCAGGGATCCCCTGGACTTGGGGCCTCTGAGAGACTGCCAGGTAAGGAACTTTGTACCTGGCCCATATGGGCAATAACCGGACCTGAACCCGATTCCTGGACTGGGAAAAAGGGGTGCTGACCTGTTTTTAGAGGCAGCATCAAGGTTTAGGTTTGCTTGGGTGGGCAACTGAAAGGACCCGGTCCAGTCCCATTCCCAGTTAATAAAAATGTTCCGTAACGTTTAATCAAAATGCCTCCCATCAAGGGATGAATCCTAAACCTTCATAACGTAAATATGTTATTATATTTGTAAATGTTCTAAAACTTTTATCTTTTTCAGTTACAAAATAAACGGTGGTGGTCGGACAGCCCGCGGACGGTCTGTAGTTAACCAAGGGGGAGTGTGACGCCCTGGACTACCAGGTAGTCACAGGTAGACCCCCGCACAACACCTGTCCCCCAATAAGGTAACTCCAGCCAAACCATAAAACCTAGTCACCTCCCTCAGGGCTTGACGGACACACCAGGGGGGCAGAACCAGGCGGTTGGCCACGTCCACCGAGGAGTCCAGAGGGTCTGAGGCAGGAAAAGAGTAGTCAGTCAGTCAGTCAGTCAGTGAGCTGTGAGCAGAGTGAGGAGGTCAGGCCTGTAGGACAATATAAGGTAAAGTCTGGCTCACTATCAAAATAGTAGGTGCCTCCGAGGAAATACCACAGTGTAGCAAAAACCAATAACTCGGGCACGCAGAAAAAGGTAAGAGTCTGAGACAGAATAGTACTTGAATTTCAGTTTGCTTGTTTTTATTGATGCAAAGGATCCAAAAATAATAATTCTAACGTTTCAGCCTTCACATACAGGCCTTCGTCAGAGAAAGTCTATGATATAAATATACAGAAAGAAAAATTTAATTAGTTGTTATACAAACAAAATAATGTTCATACCATACATGTTCAGTATAAGAATGTACCATTAAGGGAAAAAAAAAGGACAAAACAATATCAACAAGCTTTTTGATACTGATAGTTAATCTATGACGAAAAAGAGAATCAACATAATGTATCATAATGGTCTGTCTTTGAAATAGTGTCCTCTGGAGGAGGTAACGGTAACAATGACCGCTGTACAGGAAAACCACCATAAAAAGGGTTATCAGGAGTACATGAGACATACCTATATGATTGTAAAGAAAACAGAGTGTATTCAAATATACGAGATCTCCGTGAGAGGAAGGGATACCTAGAAATAGAAGGTAGTCAGATAACAAGTCCGGCTGAAAATGAAGGAAAAATTTACAAAAAGGAGAAGTCAAGAAAATAGTAAGTGAATTGAAGAGGGCCAAGATGGTTGCAGAGAGATGATTAGAAGGAAGGAAAAAGCAGAAAAGAAAGGACAAAGAGGAGAGAAGAAAAGAGAGGAAAAGGAACATGGAGCAAAGGGACATAAATGAACAGAGGAAAGGAATGGAAAAAGGGAAATGAGGAACAATGTACAGTTCTAGAAATAAGAATAAGCTGAGAATACCTTTGTTGACATCAATGGTATAACTAATAGCAAACAGGTGATGCAAGAGTAATGTTAAAGAAGTGGAATCCACTGTAAGGTACTGTGAAAGGGGAAAAGGGGGAAACTACTGTTTAGTCATGATATCTGAGGTACGCAATACTGTGAGGGAATATGTCCATAGATTTAATCAAGTCAAGGTGTACATACCCAGTTGCCGTGTATATGGTGCAGATAAAACTGCTGGTGCGGGGAGTACCCTTACCATCAAAGGCAACGTGTATCAGGTCTGATAGCCTGTATAATCAATAGATATGAAAATTGATCAATCTGTTAGTATAACATTTATGAAGGAAATAAGTGTAAAGTTGGAAAATTGGCACGTACCAAACGGTAGAAATACTATGTAATAAGTCTCGGTCTGGGCAGACACCCTAAGGGTGTGAAATACCTAATGGTATGGTCTGCAGATACAAAAGAGAATGTCTAAATAAGTATATGCCTCCATGGATAAAGTTACACTGAAATATGGATAGGACATAATATGTCATAACACGAACCTTTGTCTTGTTAGATAATAAGGCTAGGTATTGATGCATCAAAAGATAATGATATAAGGGGGATCAATCGGACTCCTAAAGGGAAAATTATAGAGATCATAGTAAGAGATAGGTATGAAATCTGCACAAAGTCGCAACCAGAGGAGAAAGAAAGTGAGCAGTCTGTACCTTGGAGTGGAGAAAATCCTATGTGGTGGCCGGTCCCCGTGTGAATTCCTATGATGCATGTGGAAGTGAGGAGTGCGCCTTTTAATGATGCCTAATGACCCAGGTGGGTCCGCTCTATCAGGAAATCCTGCCTGTGGAACGCAGGGCCAGACCGTGGCACGCACGCCGCCCATGCTCGGAAGAACCCTATGAGCTCATTGGCGCATGCGTCGGCGGCGGCAACAGCTGGTCCATGTGCGTGTGTGGTGGCAGAGTTTTCCTGTACAGCGGTCATTGTTACCGTTACCTCCAGAGGACACTATTTCAAAGACAGACCATTATGATACACTATGTTGATTCTCTTTTTCGTCATAGATTAACTATCAGTATCAAAAAGCTTGTTGATATTGTTTTGTCCTTTTTTTTCCCTTAATGGTACATTCTTATACTGAACATGTATGGTATGAACATTATTTTGTTTGTATAACAACTAATTCAATTTTTCTTTCTGTATATTTATATCATAGACTTTCTCTGACGAAGGCCTGTATGTGAAGGCCGAAACGTTAGAATTATTATTTTTGGATCCTTTGCATCAATAAAAACAAGCAAACTGAAATTCAAGTACTATTCTGTCTCAGACTGTTACCTTTTTCTGCGTGCCCAGGCCTGTAGGACAGGCCTGTGACAGTTTGACAGGTGCCGGGGTCGGAGCCCGGGCACCTTTGGCTAGGAGGCAGACGGTGGCCTAGCCTGCAGGAGCCAGGAAGACGGCTCGGTGGAACCGTGGTGGACTGGGACAGGGTAGTGGCCCGCCGGTACCGACTCGGGGAACCGACTCGGAAACCGGAGCACACAGGGGGGTACTCAGACCCTGAAACGAGGTCCAGAAGCCACTAGACTGAGTTAATCAACTGAATGCGGTCTGGACTTTAGGTCCTTTCCCACCCAAGTCCCGACTGAAGACAACAGCCCACCGAGGGGGATAGAAAGATATCGCACAGGCAGAGAGATCCCACGGGCCAGCGCCTGCGGGCAAAAGGGCTCTCCCGACATACACAACGCCGGGGAGCGGACTCCCGTCACTGAAGCGCAGGCAGCCCAAATACACTACACGGTGCAGGAGAAAGGCAAAGACCACCGAACCGGGTGGTGTGGGGGACCAGACGCAGCCGGCTGCGGGGACCGACCACCATCAACTTTGTTTATCAGAGACTTCTGTGTGTCAACAACAGTGTCATCCGGCCGCGCACCGCCCAGCTACTTACACCCAACGGGTCCCGGGGCCATCATCCCTGCCCACGGAGGGGTTAACATCTTGCTGCATAACCATCTCCCCCGGGTGCCCCGTAACTGCAGCGGTGGTGTCTACCTTCACCACAACCCGTGGGTGGCGTCACGAACTTAAACACGGCTACGGCCGTACACCTACCTACCACCCCCCTAAGTAGCGCCAGCACCCTTTCAGAGCGAAGTGACCGAGGGTCCTGAGGCGCTCGAGCCACCCACCAACGAGCCTGGATCCGAGCGGCTCGGCTGCAGCCGAACGCGAGGTGGTACATAAAAAAATGGTCATCTGAACCATGAGCAGTTCTGGGTGTATATTGCTAATCCCTGCCTAACCATCCCTGTATACACTAGATAAAGAGATCTTTAGAAAAAGTATTTCTAAAGATCTTTTACTGTATACTAATGAGCGTGGGGATTTGTCCCCTGGGCGTTATATCCCCTGGTTAGTCAGCTCCCTTAGCATTTTAGTACACCCCTGTGGGAGTGCTAACGTGCTAATGAATGTGCAGCGTCAGAGGATTATCTCACTCACCTCTCCGCCGCCATCGTGTCCGACGCTGGATTTTGGCTCAGTGTGCATGGTCATGCGCACTATGAAGCCGAGTGTACGTGTCCTGGCTTCAAACTGAAGTAGTGTGCATGACCGAAACTCCAGAGTCATGCGCACTGAGCCGAAATCCAGCGTCAGAGGTGAGTGAGATCATTCTCTGACGCTGCACATTCATTAGGATGATAGCACACCCAGGGCCGCCATCAGGGCATTACTATTGAGACTGGTGTAGGGGGCCCGGTGAAGAGGGGGGGGCCCGGCTGAGCCAGGGACAGTTACATAGCTTTATTAAGCCCCTGGCCAGCCGGACCCCACCCCCTTCACCGCCCCCAACCAGTCACAGCCGCAACAGAGGACCCCGGCAGTGTTGCTTTTGCAGCTATACACGTGGCTAATTTGCATTGCATGCAAATTAGCCACGTGTGCTGGATATACCGGGTATGCAGCTGCATACTCGGTATCTAGAGGGGGCGCTGGCAGTGCATCTGTCCCGGGTGCAACTGTGAGGGGGGCGCTGTCGGGCTGCCTGATGCGTCAGTGTGAAAGACTGCCCGGGGGCTGCGTTTGCGGCCCCGTAGTGGGAGCCGGTTATTTCTGTCATGCTGGGGCCCTTGCTCACCGGTCAGTGATGAGGGCAATCTAACCTGTTGTCCGGAGCTCCAGGCTCCGAGGGGCCCTGGTCAGATAGCCCTCATTACACGCTGCGTGCCGGGCAAGGAGCGATCTTGCAGCTCCGCACAGTCAGTGCAGGCATCAGAACGCAGGAATCTCTCCTCTGTTCCCTGCCCGGCACTTTCTCTGTGACACACGTGGCGCACCCTGATGACTTCAGCACTGCGCACGCCTGTGTCATTTCAAAAGTTCCTGCATAGTGGGGGCCTTCACGGAGAGAAGAAGCTGAGGGGCCCCTAGGAGAACAGCATTGACGCAGCCAGGACCCGTACAAGAGGAGAAGCGTACGGAGGTGCCTGAGGAGGGGGAGGTGAGTGGTGATAAATAACCTGGGGAGGGGACAATGAGATGAGGGGGGGATTACTGGTGACTAATACTGGGGGTGTAGCAGTAGCTTACCTACCGGGGGGGAGGTTGCCCCGAGCTGCTGCCTCCCAGGGCCATGTTAAAACAGTTTGTTTTTTGTTTTAAACTGTCATTTCCTTTTGTCATCTAGCAAATCCGGCGTTTTTTTCCAGGGTGAGGGGAGAGGGGGTTAATACCTGAGTGCTACAGAGGCAGGGAAGCTCTAAAATGCTCTCATGCAGGACCTGCGATGACGTCATGCAATGTCACCCCCACGTGGGAGGAGCCAGAAGATACTCATTACCTGTCGTCATGTGCCCTCATCTGCTACAGCTACTCAAGAGTAGCTGTAGCAGATGAGGGCACATGATGACAGGTAATGAGTGAAGAGGAGGACATGGGGGGTGCTGAGTGTGACAAGAGAGGGGCAGAATGTGATGGGCTCAGTATGACAAGAGAGGGGCAGACTGTGAGGGGCAGAGTGTGACGAGAAGTGCTAAGTATGACAGAGGGGGGCAGAGTGTGACAGAGGGGGGCAGAGTGTGACGGAGGGGGGCAGAGTGTGACGGAGGGGGGCAGAGTGTGACAGAGGGGGGCAGAGTGTGACAGAGGGGGGCAGAGTAGAGGATGTATTACGGAAAGAGGTGGTGTAGAGCGTGTATTATGGAAAGAGGCAGTGTAGTTGGTGTATCATGGTGTTATGTAGAGGGACGGTGTAGAAGGTGCATTATGGAGAGGGGCGGTGTAGAGGGTGTATTATGGAAAGAGGTGATGTAGGTGGTGTGTTATGGAGAGGGGTGATCTAGAAGGTGCATTATGGAGAGGGATAGGCAGTGTAGAAAAGGTTATTATGCACATGGGAGGAAAATACCATTTTTTTACCCCCCTTCCAAACAGGAGTACACACAAATCCAAAATAATCAATTATATTTTTATTAGTATCAAAAAATTGTAAACAACCAACACCACATAATTATAAAAAATAGTTGCAGCACTCAATTAATAATCTGGACAGCGCAGCATACAATTGCACATGAAAAAAATACATAAAGTGACTACGTGCTAAGATTTTATAAAAATACAAATAACAGGGACTAAATTTATCATGAACGTAGTATGTTCAGGGCTATAAAGAATACAAGTGCACATTGCACATAGCACCCTCAATACACAATATTACAAATTCATGTCCTCCATGATCATTGATGAAAAAAATAGCACCATCTAGCCAATGAATGTAACAACCAGGTCGCTGTTTGGAGCTCTGCTGCAGTACAATATCCCCTTTAGTACACGGAGCCGACTTACTGAATGCCCGCGGTCATGCAGCATTCGGCTCACCGATTACAACAATATATTCAAGACCGGCAGAGAGAGCTACAAACAACATATATTACCTGGGTAAATAGTGCAATGTGGCCGCTGATGTCCGATTCCCCGACGTACGTTTCGCCGCCTGGCTTCTACAGCCCCCTGTAGAAGCCAGGCGGCGAAACGTACGTCGGGGAATCGGACGTCAGCGGCCACATTGCACTATTTACCCAGGTAATATATGTTGTTTGTAGCTCTCTCTGCTGGTCTTGAATATATTGTTGTAATCGGTGAGCCGAATGCTGCATGACCGCGGGCATTCAGTAAGTCGGCTCCGTGTACTAAAGGGGATATTGTACTGCAGCAGAGCTCCAAACAGCGACCTGGTTGTTACATTCATTGGCTAGATGGTGCTATTTTTTTCATCAATGATCATGGAGGACATGAATTTGTAATATTGTGTATTGAGGGTGCTATGTGCAATGTGCACTTGTATTCTTTATAGCCCTGAACATACTACGTTCATGATAAATTTAGTCCCTGTTATTTGTATTTTTATAAAATCTTAGCACGTAGTCACTTTATGTATTTTTTTCATGTGCAATTGTATGCTGCGCTGTCCAGATTATTAATTGAGTGCTGCAACTATTTTTTATAATTATGTGGTGTTGGTTGTTTACAATTTTTTGATACTAATAAAAATATAATTGATTATTTTGGATTTGTGTGTACTCCTGTTTGGAAGGGGGGTAAAAAAATGGTATTTTCCTCCCATGTGCATAATAACTAATGTTTGGAGTGTCCTATTATAGGCAGTGACCTGTGTTGTGTTATTAGTGTAGAAAAGGTGTATTATTACTTTTCTGAGGGAAATACTTCATTTTCTGGAACAACTTCAAGGGTACTAAGACTTTTGGCCATGACTGTGTGTGTGTGGGTGTGTGTGTGTGTGTGCATAATATATATATATATATATATATATATTAAACACACATGCATATATGCTTTTCCAAAAGTGGTGTTGGACTGGGGAAGGTTTGCGGGGTGGAGGCGGAGCTGGGGTGGAGCCTGGGTGGAGTCTCAAGGGGGCCCCATAATTTTGCCAGTATGGGGCCCTGAAATTCCTAGTGGCGGCCCTGAGCACACCCACAAGGGCGCACTAACATGCTAATGGAACCGACTAGCCAGGGGAACTAACGCCCAGGGGACTAGTCCTCTCGCTCATTAGCATACGGTAAAAGATCTATAGAAATACTTTTTCTAAAGATCTCTTTATTTATGCTACTAGATACAGGGACCTAGGCAGGGATTAGAAATAAGCACCCAGAACTGTTTGTGGTTCTGGGTGCATATTGCACCTGACAGGTTCCCTTTAATTAAGTAACATTGGTCAGAGTGCTTTCTGTGTGATGTTAGTTTTTTACACGAACAGCACTTGGGCAACAAGTACGACAGTGTGAACAACGCCTGAGGCTGTATTTAAAGTCTGTGCATGGACAAATATGTCTGGACCTACTGCGAGTTTTCTCACCTGAACCAAGAGCCTCAAAGGGCATATATAAGGCCCTGTGCGCACATTGCGTTTTTACCTGCGGTTTTACCTGCGGTTTTGCTGCAGAAATTTCTTGAGAAATGTTTGTAATCTTTCTGCAGACATTTCCCAGCAAAACCTGTGGGAAAAAAAATAGCTGTGTGCACACTGCGTTTTTTTCTCAAGAAAATTCTTTCTGCAGAATTTCTTGAGAAAATTTCTTGAGAAAATGTGCCTGTCACTTCTTTTCCGCAGGTACCTGCGGTATACCCCCGGTATTTCACTCCATTCACTGTAATGTAATCGCGACATACCGCGGGTATTCCGCAGGTAGCAAATGATGTGCAGTATACCCTCGGTATAGCCGCGATTTACCTGCGGTAATGTTCATCACTACCCTGCGTTTTGCAGGGAAGTGATGTCATTATGACAGGAAGAGGAAGCGGAGCAGAGAGTAAACACACACACACATCACAGACATAGAATACACACACATCACACTCACACACAGACACAGACATATAGAATACACATACAAATCAAACGGACATATATAAAAAAAAAAGCGTGTGCTCCGCTGTATTTTTACCGTCCAGCCGTGGTAAACACGCAGTGGCGGCCCGGTATTCACAGGCTGAGGAGGGCGAGGGCCAGGGTTAATGCCTCCTCCCTCCCGCAGCAGAGAATATCAGCCCGCAGCTGCCCCGAGACTGTCGCATCCATTATGCGGCAGTCCCGGAGTTTCCCGGCTCTTCCAGATTGCCGTGATGCGGAGGCAATTAGGGTAATAATGAGTTCAATGGCAGCGGATTGCTGCCATTTAAGTCCGAGTTTAATCATGGCAGCGTCTATGAGGCCGAAAACACACATCCGTTAAAACCACGTCCGTGTAAAACGGGCCGTTTTTCGGGTCCGTTTTCCGTTTTTTAGGTCTGTTTTTATGGTATGTGTGGCCTGCGTATGTATCCCGTATGCTAGCCGTATGTGCGTGTGAAATGTCCGTGTGTGCGTGTGAAACTTAACTGACATGTGTTTGTGTTGTCCGTGTGGAATGTCCGTGTGTGATGCAAAATGTCGTTTACTACATGTCGGCAGACAGCAGACAGAGTAGCGCGATGAGAATGAACTCGGGTGAAGTTCACCCGACTTCATTGTCATGCCGCGGCTCAGTCTGTGTGCCGTGTACTGATTAGCGGTCACCTGTGAAGGATTCACCGGTGACCACTAATCCCCCGAGTGACTGAAGTGTCCCCTCCTCTCTCATACTTACCGCTCCCCGATCACCGGCGCTGCACGGCGTTCACACTGCTCCGGCGGCTTTTTCTAATTTGAAAAATCCGGCCGCTCATTAAACAATCTCGTATTCCCTGCTTTCCCCGCCCACCAGCGCCTATGATTGGTTGCAGTGAGACACGCCCACACGCTGAGTGACAGGTGTCTCACTGCACCCAATCACAGCAGCCGGTGGGCGTGTCACTATGGAGTATATAAATAAATAAATAAATAATTTAAAAAAACGGCGTGCGGTCCCCCCAATTTTAATACCAGCCAGATAAAGCCATACGGCTGAAGGCTGGTATTCTCAGGATGGGGAGCCCCATGTTATGGGGAGCCCCCCAGCCTAACAATATCAGTCAGCAGCCGCCCAGAATGGCCGCATACATTAGATGCGACTGTTCTGGGACAGTACCCGGCTCTTCCCGATTTGCCCTGGTGCGTTGGCAAATCGGGGTAATAAGGAGTTATTGGCAGCCCATAGCTGCCACTAAATCCTAGATTAATCATGTCAGGCGTCTCCCCGAGATACCTTCCATGATTGATCTGTAAATTACAGTAAATAAACACACACAACTGAAAAATCCTTTATTAGAAATAACAAACACAAACACATTCCCTGGTTCACCAATTTAATCAGCCCCAAAAAGCCCTCCATGTCCGGCGTAATCAAGGATGGTCCAGCGTCGCTTCCAGCTCTGCTGCATGGAGGTGACCAGAGCAGCAGAAGAAACCGCCGCTCCTGTCACCTCCACGCAGCAAATGAAGACAGACGCGTGATCAGCTGTGCTGTCACTGAGGTTACCTGGATCCAGCGGTGGATGCAGCGGTGGCCGCGGGTAACCTCAGTGACAGCTCAGCTGATCGCGCTACTCACCGCCGCTCCGGTCAGCTCCACGCAGCAACTGAGGTGAGTAGCGTGATCAGCTGAGCTGCCACTGAGGTTACCCGCGGCCACCGCTGCATCCACCGCTGGATCCAGGTAACTTCAGTGACAGCACAGCTGATCACGCGGCTCTCTTCATTTGCTGCGTGGAGGTGACAGGAGCGGATGTATCTTCTGCTGCTCTGGTCACCTTCATGCAGCAGAGCTGGATGCGATGCTGGACCATCTTGGAGTACGCCGGACATGGAGGGCTTTTTGGGGCTGATTAAATTGTTGAACGAGGGAATGTGTTTGTGTTTGTTATTTCTAATAAAGGATATTTCAGTTGTGTATGTTTATTTACTGTAATTTACAGATCAATCATGGAAGGTTTCTCGGGGAGACGCCTGACATGATTAATCTAGGATTTAGTGGCAGCTATGGGCTGCCAATAACTCCTTATCACCCCGATTTGCCAACGCACCAGGGCAAATCGGGAAGAGCCGGGTACTGTCCCAGAACAGTCGCATCTAATGTATGCGGCCATTCTGGGCGGCTGCTGACTGATATTGTTAGGCTGGGGGGCTCCCCATAACGTGGGGCTCCCCATCCTGAGAATACCAGGAAAAGCCGCCGCAGTTTAGAGAACAGCAGTGCAGCGCCGCGCCGGAGATCGGGGAACTGTAAGTATGAGAGAGGGGGGGAACCGGCCGATAGACAGCAAGAGGGACGGATAAGACAGAGAGACCGACCGACAGACATAGAGAGAGACCGACCGACGGACTGAGGGAGAGAACGAAACAGAAAAAGAAAAAAGACCGACATCACATGAAAAAAGCACAAAACGTACAGGGAGCAAACAGAGATGCGTCCGTGTCACTCGGACGTGCGCACAGACCCATTGACTTTCATTGGGTCCGTGCTGCGTGTTGCGTGCTGAAAACGGACATGGTTCTGTGCAAAACGGAGACACAAACGTAGCACGCACACAGACCCACGGACCTTAATGAAAAACGCACATGTGTCCTCAAACATTAAATAACATTGGTGCACGTTTGGCCGTGTCTCCGGTATATACGGAAACGGACCAAACACGCACGTGTTTCACGGATGTGTGTTTCAGGCCTGAGACAGCTTTCATGATTAACCTGTAAGTAAAGTGAATAAACACACACCGAAAAATCCTTTATTTTAAATAAAAGACAAAAAGCCCCCTCTTTCACCCCTTTATTAACCCCCCAAACACACAGCTCCGGCGTAATCCACGGAGGTCCCACGATGCTTGCATCCAGCCGCGACTGACAGTGTACTGAATGCAGCCTCGTAACGAGCCTGCAGAGGTAAGTAGCCAAATGCAACTTTTACAGGATTTCCAACAGGTCATTTCCCACGGCCAGTAATGTGAACACACTACCGACCATGAGAAATGCTGTGTGTGTTCACAGGGACTCTATCTATTGATTGATCTGTCCTCTATCTATCCCTCTATCTATCTATCTATCTATCTATCCATTATCTATTTATTTATCTATCTATCCATTATCTATTTATTTATCTATCTATCCATTATCTATTTATTTATCTATCTATCCATTATCTATCTATCCCTCTATCCATCTATTATCTAGCTATCTCCTATCTATCTATCCATCTATATATTATCCATCTATCTATCCATCTATTATCTATCTATCCCTCTATGCATCTATCTATTTATCCCTCTATCCATCTATCTATCTATCTATCTATCTATCTATCCATTATCTATCTATCCCTCTATCCATCTATCTATCTATTTATCTCCTATCTATCTATCTATCAATTATCTATCTATTTCTCTATCTATATCAGAAGGAAATGACCTTTTTTCTTTTTTTTTTCTCTTTTTCAAAATGCTTTATTTATAAAGAACCACAGGGACCAATCTGCGGAAAAACCGCAGCAAAACCGTGGCAAAAACGCATGCATTTTTCCCGCGGTTTTGGTGCGTTTTTTTACCGCAGGTGCGGTAATCTTCAACTCCCAGAAGTTTCTCAAGAAATTTTGTTGAGAAAAATCACTTTTCTAGTGCGCACATAGCCTAAAGCGGGCTTTACACGCTACAATTTCGCTAAAGCGATCTCGTTGGGGTCACGGATTTTGTGATGCACATCCGGCCGCTGTAGCGATCTCGTTGTGTGTGACTCCTAGGAGCGATTTTGGATCGTTGCAAAAACGTCCAAAATCGCTTCTCGTTGACATGGGGGTCCTCTCCCAATTATCGCTGCTGTCGCTTGGGCGAAGTTGTTCCTCGTTCCTGCGGCAGCACACATCGCTACGTTTGACGCCGTAGGAACGAGGAACCTCTTCTTACCTGCCACACGCCAGCAATGAGGAAGGAAGAAGGTGGGCAGGATGTTCGTCCCACTCATCTCCGCCCCTCCGCTTTGATTGGGAGGCCGCTTAGTGACGTCGCTGTGACGCCGAGCGAACCGCCCCCTTAGAAAGGAGGCGGTTCGCCGGTCACAGCGACGTCGCCGAGCAGGTAAGTACTTGTGACGGGTCTGGGCGATGTTGTGCGCCACGGGAAGCGATTTCCCCATGTCGCACAACCGATGGGGGCGGGTACCGACGCTAGCAATATCGGTCACGATATCGCAGCGTGTAAAGTGGCCTTATGACTGTTAATTTGGGTCCAGACATTGTGATCTGTATATTGAGCATAAAACACGGACGTGAGAATGCAGACCTGCACTGTCCAATCAGTACAACCAGTATTATACTAAGGGGACACACTGCTTTGACAAGGAGACTGGCAATGCTCGTAATGTCAATTTATTCAAAAATTTCTAAGAGTAGAAACAGATGAACAGCACAACACAAAATTCTAAGGGAAGATGATCCAAAATTGTAATCTGATAGAGATTACATGTACATGTAAAAGTTTGGGCACCCCTGGTCAAAATTACTGTTATTGTGAACAGTTGAGCAAGTTGATGATGAAGTGATCTCTAAAAGGCATAAAGTTACAGATGACACATTTACTTTGTATTTCAGGGGGAAAAAAAAAATATTTTCATCTTTTATATTTTAAAATTAACAAAAAAGGAAAATGGGCCAATGCAAGAGTTGATATAATGAAAAAAGAAAAATTGCTCACTTGGCACTATTCACATGTGGACAGCAGGTCTACATATGACCTATGACTAAGGAACAATCCGAAACACATAATGCGTGGGCCCTGCGTTGGCCCGAATCATGGGACTTATGTTTTTAAATTTTTTGCGCGTATGATTTTATAAATAAATTTGGACACCACTTTTAAGAAAGAACCTGATGCTGGATTTCCTTCCTTCCTCGCTTATATGTGGTGGCCAGCCACGTCCATGCATCGGTGAGGTTTGCAGAGAACCCGGTGAGCTTCCCCCTCCCCCTTTGCCATATCTTGGTAATTTGTTATTAAGCCTCTAACCTAGATAATGTGATGAGTATCTTTCCCCCTCTATTCTCTGATCTATGTATAACCCACCCATGCACTAGTCCATATTGACTTTAAGGCCGGGGCCACACGGGGCACTAGTGCGATGCTCGCATGACACTCTGCTCACGCTGGCAGCACAGCAGGAGCCGAGTGTCATGCTAGTATCCCTGCGACTGCGGTCCGACTGTGCGAGCGGACCTCAGCTGTGGGGAGCGGGCCGGCTCTCAGGAGGGGCGGGCCAGCGCTGCGGAGGGGCAGGCCGGCACGGAGGAGGAGAGGGAGGAATTTATCTCCCTCTCTCCTCCGTTGTCGGCTATTGCCATTCTCGCTCTGCACACGCGGTACACCGATGTACCGCGAGTGCACTGTGATTTTTCTCTCGCCCCATACACTTGAATGGGTGAGAGAGAAATGAGTCTCGCATTACAATCGCAGGATGCTGCGATTGTTTTCTTGGTCCGATTAGGGCTGAGAAAATAATCGCTCATGTGTGCTGACACACAGGCTAGAATTGGTCCGAGTGGAATGCGATGTTTTATCGCACTCCACTCGCACCGATTTTCTCGCCGTGTGGCTTAGGCCTAAATATGACTCATTCTAGCACACAGTATTATCGACCAAAAGGTTCTCCATTTGCCTCTATATATTGTCTACTAACTCAATCTGATACAGAACTCAGCACCCTATATATTTTTGCAGGTGGTGTGGATTTTAATTCATCATTTAACAATCCGGAATCAACAGCATATAACACGTTGCGGTCTTGTATGGACCTTCATCAGATGGCTGAAGATTATGTGTTGGAGTATGCGTATGTAAGCTCATGGATAGCTGATGAGGATATTATGGATTGTCGTGGCCTATAGAGGCTAGTATGCGCTAGGTGAATTGTGACCATGTCATTATAGGTAGGGCCATTTATCTGATGAAGGTTCATAAAAGACCAAAACGTTATATATGCTGTTGATTCCGGATTGTTACAATGATGAATTAAAATCCCCAAAACCTGCAAAAATATCTCAATGAGTGCTGAGTTTTATTACTATTATTGAACACGGATTGGAATCTTACTTGGTCACCACAGTTTGCACAGCGGAGTGCCATATATGATTTTTCAAACTGATACAGAGGTATTAGTTTATAGGTGAGACTTCCTTTCTGATGTAACATGCCACCATTTGTGACGTGCCATACTTTTTTCACAAATTCCATATGGTGTACAGAGGTACAATATGTGCCGATACCAGGCAGGCTAAAGGCATTGTGTTAGGCTGCTTTCACACACCCGGTAGGTGCAGAGCCGGCCAGTCCGGCTCTAAAACCTATGCAACGGATGCGGCGAAAAAGCCGCATCCTTTGCATACGTTTTTTAAATGCGGCCCGTCCGGTTTTTGTCGCTTGCGGCATGCTACTGAGCATGCGCAGTGGCGCAGTGGCAAAAACCGCATGCGGCGGCCGGATGCGGTTTTTGCCGCATCGCGCCGCATCCGGCGTCCATAGGCATGCATTGAAAAATGCGCCGCATCGGCCGGATGCGGTGCGATGCGTTTTTTTTTTTGCCGCACAAAAAAACGTGACAGGCAACGTTCCATCCGGCCGCCGCACCGGATGGAACGAAAGCCCATGCGGCACAATGTGGCACTAATTAAAGTCTATGCAGGAAAACGCAACCGGCAGCAAAAAAAACAGTTGCATTTTTCCTGCAAAGTGCCGGATTGTGCCGCACAGGAAAAACCGGAGGTGTGAAAGCAGCCTTAAAGAGCCATGCAAACTAGATCCATAAGCCCATAAAAACACCTTAAGTAGTGGTCGATCGAAATGATGGTTGGTTGGCAGCTTACCCCTCTCCCCCATACATGAGAGAGCTACTGCCAGATTCCTCTGTTATCAACTTATCTCAGGGAGAACAAAGCGATCGGTAGTGACAATTTGGACACACTGGTTCTTTAACTCCTCTGACAATCATTTGTTCAGGACCCCCATACTGAATAGTCGGCTGAACTCACAGACAGCTGGACGTGTGGCTAATGTTAGTCTAATGTGTATGGGGAGCTTAATACAAATTAATAAATGACCCACAGTATTTATAGTATCAACTGAGTAAAAGTTGTTGGCTTTATTGATCTTAAGTGGACTTTACACACAGCGACATCGCTAGCGATGTCGCTGGTGAAAGCACCCGCCCCCGTCGGTTGTGCGTCACGGGCAAATCGCTGCCCGTGACGCACAACATCGCTAGAACCCGTTACACATACTTACCTGCCTAGCGATGTCGCTGTTGCTGGCGAACCGCCTCCTTTCTAAGGGGGCGGTTCTTGTGGCGTCACAGCGGCGTCACTAAGCGGCCGCCCAATAGAAGCGGAGGGGCGGAGATGAGCGGCCGTAACATCCCGCCCACCTCCTTCCTTCTTCATTGCGGGCGGCCGCAGGTACGGTAATGTTCCTCGTTCCTGTGGTGTCACACATAGCGATGTGTGCTGCAGCAGGAACGACGAACAACCTGCATCCTACAATGGCAACGATAATCGACATTAGAACGACGTGTCAACGATCAATTATTAGGTGAGTAATTTTGATCGTTAACAGTCGTTCCTGCGTTTCACACGCAATGACGTTGCTAACGAGGCCAGATTTGTGTCAAGAATTCCATGACCCCAACGACATCTCGTCAGCGATGTCGTTGCGTGTAAAGCCCGCTTTAGTCTTACAGCCCCTGGCACAAGTAGGGCTACACAAAGCGGTGTATATACCACAGAGACGGCACTCTTATCTACTTTGGGTTTTATAAGTTGGATAAGGGAATTCCAGTTGTGCTTTGCTTAGCACCTTTCTTAATGGCTGAGCAGCTGCACATTAAGGCTGCGACCGCACTTTGCGTTCTCCTACTTGCAGTTCTAAACGCACGTTTTGTGCTTAATTGATTTGACCAAAATTGCCTTTTTCAGAAATTTAGCGCAGAAAACACATGCGTATTTACCGCGTTTTGGATGCGTTTTCAGCGCTTTTTACATGCTTTTCCACCTGTGTTTTGAAAGATGCGTTTTGGAAATCTAGACACTGCTAAATAAAGTTTAAACATTCAAATATATTGAAAAAAGTGAAAAAAAAAAGGATTAAATACATAAGTTCAGAAATTACAAAGAAAATAGAAATATATAATGGAATTATAGCGGTAATATTGTATTTCTTAGATAAAAAGCACTAAATTTAACATTTTCTTTATTTTAATTGTCGGATTATGTGTGTGTAAAGGGACATATGAAATCATTAATTTAATGTGCAAAAAGCATGCGTTTTGTCAGGTCAAAGCACATGTTTTCTGCACTGAAAAAGCAGGTAAAACGCAGGAATTTGTATGAAACTGGGTTTTTCTCATTGACTCCAATGTTAGCAAAACGCACCCAAAATGGCAAAAACAATTGACATGTTGCTTCTTTGAACGCATGGTTTTTGCCACAAAATATGCAAATTAAACGCAGCGTTTAGAAACGCAAAGTGCGGTCTAGAAATCACCATTTTCCATAGACTTTGCTGTGAAATCAAAATGCATGCATTTTGACATGAAAAAGGTGCTTCTCAAAACGCACCTAAAAAGCACCAAAAACGCAGGTGGAAACGCAAAGTGCGGACGCAGCCTAAAGCTCCATTTCTTTTTGAAATCACTGTGATTTTAAATCAATGAGTAAGAATGGTTTTAGAATACAAAATGATAGATGGCACCTTATTCTGATTCGCTATATGCTCCTGACTCGTCTAGGTGATAATACCTAAAGGGAATCTGTCAGGAGAATTTCACAACCCCAACTATACAGTGCCTACAAGTAGTATTCAACCCCCTGCAGGTTTAGCAGGTTTGATAAGATGCAAATAAGTTAGAGCCTGCAAACTTCAAACAAGAGCAGGATTTATTAACAGATGCATAAATCTTACAAACCAACAAGTTATGTTGCTCAGTTAAATTTTAATAAATTTTCAACATAAAAGTGTGGGTCAATTATTATTCAACCCCTAGGTTTAATATTTTGTGGAATAGCCCTTGTTTGCAATTACAGCTAATAATCGTCTTTTATAAGACCTGATCAGGCCGGCACAGGTCTCTGGAGTTATCTTGGCCCACTCCTCCATGTAGATCTTCTCCAAGTTATCTAGGTTCTTTGGGTGTCTCATGTGGACTTTAATCTTGAGCTCCTTCCACAAGTTTTCAATTGGGTTAAGGTCAGGAGACTGACTAGGCCACTGCAACACCTTGATTTTTTCCCTCTTGAACCAGGCCTTGGTTTTCTTGGCTGTGTGCTTTAGGTCGTTGTCTTGTTGGAAGATGAAATGACGACCCATCTTAAGATCCTTGATGGAGGAGCGGAGGTTCTTGGCCAAAATCTCCAGGTAGGCCGTGCTATCCATCTTCCCATGGATGCGGACCAGATGGCCAGGCCCCTTGGCTGAGAAACAGCCCCACAGCATGATGCTGCAACAACCATGCTTGACTGTAGGGATGGTATTCTTGGGGTCGTATGCAGTGACATCCAGTCTCCAAACGTCACGTGTGTGGTTGGCACCAAAGATCTCGATCTTGGTCTCATCAGACCAGAGAACCTTGAACCAGTCTGTCTCAGAGTTCTCCAAGTGATCATGAGCAAACTGTAGCCTTGACATGACGCTTTGAAAGTAAAGGTACCTTACGGGCTCGTCTGGAACGGAGACCATTGCGGTGGAGTACGTTACTTATGGTATTGACTGAAACCAATGTCCCCACTGCCATGAGATCTTCCCGGAGCTCCATCCTTGTTGTCCTTGGGTTAGCCTTGACTCTTCGGACAAGCCTGGCCTCGGCACGGGTGGAAACTTTCAAAGGCTGTCCAGGCCGTGGAAGGCTAAAGGCCCCGTCACACTAAGCAACATCGCTAGCAACATCGCTGGTAACGAACAACTTTTGTGACGTTGCTAGCGATGTTGCTGTGTGTGACATCCAGCAACAACCCGGCCCCTGCTGTGAGGTCGTTGGTTGTTGCTGAATGTCCTGGGCCATTTTTTAGTTGTTGCTGTCCTGCTGTGAAGCACAGATCGCTGTGTGTGACAGCGAGACAGCAACAACTAATGTGCAGTGAGCAGGAGCCGGCTTCTGCTGAGGCTGGTAACTAATGTAAACATCGGGTAACCAAGAAGCCCTGTCCTTGGTTACCCGATATTTACCTTTGATACCAGCCTCCTCCGCTCTCACTGCCTGTGCTGCCGGCTCCTGCTCTGTGCACAGATAGCTGCAGCACACATCAGGCAATTAACCCCATGTGTGCTGTAACTAGGAGAGCAAGGAGCCAGCGCTCAGTGTGCGCTGCTCCCTGCTCTGTGCACATTTAGCTGCAGCACACATCGGGTTAATTAACCTGATGTGTGCTGTAACTAGGAGACTGGGGGCTGGTCACTGGTTGCTGGTGAGCTCACCAGCAACTCGTGTAGCCACGCTCCAGCGATCCCTGCCAGGTCAGGTTGCTGGTGGGATCGCTGGAGCGTCGCAGTGTGACAGCTCACCAGCAACCTCCTAGCAACTTACCAGCGATCCCTATCGTTGTTGGGATCGCTGGTAAGTTGCTTAGTGTGACTGGACCTTAACAGTAGTTCCATAAGCTTTCCACTTCCGGATGATGCTCCCAACAGTGGAGACAGGTAGGCCCAACTCCTTGGAAAGGGTTTTGTACCCCTTGCCAGCCTTGTGACCCTCCACGATCTTGTCTCTGATGGCCTTGGAATGCTCCTTTGTCTTTCCCATGTTGACCAAGTATGAGTGCTGTTCACAAGTTTGGGGAGGGTCTTAATTAGTCAGAAAAGGCTGGAAAAAGAGATAATTAATCCAAACATGTGAAGCTCATTGTTCTTTGTGCCTGAAATACTTCTTAATACTTTAGGGGAACCAAACAGAATTCTTGTGGTTTGAGGGGTTGAATAATAACTGACCCTCTGAATAAACTTTTCACAATTTAAAAAAAAAAATAAAAAAAGAAATAACATTCTTTTTTGCTGCAGTGCATTTCACACTTCCAGGCTGATCTACAGTCCAAATGTCACAATGCCAAGTTAATTCCGAATGTGTAAACCTCCTAAATCTGCAGGGGGTTGAATACTACTTGTAGGCACTGTATATGTGCATGTATCTTTCAAAGATAAATCCAGCAACATCTTTACACTAGCTAGTTTGTTCCTCCATTACTTAGAAATTAGCATTTCATTTGATATGCAAATGAGTTTGAAGACTTAAGGGGGCTTTACACGCTACGATATCGTTGATGTTTTATCGTCGGGGTCACGTTGTTAGTGACGCACATCCGGTGTCATTAATGATATCACAGCGTGTGACACTGACCAGCGACCTTAAGCGACCTCAAAAATGGTGAAAATCGTTCACCATGGGGAGGTCGTCCCAAACTCAAAAATCGGTAAGGGTTGTTTATCCATGTTGTTCATCGCTCATGCGGCAGCACACACTGCTATGTGTGACACCGCAGGAGCGAGGAACGTCTCCTTACCTGCCGCCGGCCACAATGCGTAAGGAAAGAGGTGGGCGGGATGTTACATCTCCGCCCCTCCGCTTTGATTGGCCGGCTGCTTAGTGACGTTGCGGTGACGTCGCTGTGATGCCAAACGTCCCTCCCCCTTGAAGGAGGGATTGTTTGGCAGTCACAGCGCCGCCGCCGACCAGGTAAGTACGTGTGACTCTGCTGTAGCGATAATGTTCGCTACGGCAGCGATCACAAACAATCGCATGCGCGACGGGGACGGGTACTTACACACTCGATATCGCTAGAAATTGCTAGCAATATCGCTACCATGTAAAGCCCCCTTTATACTTTGTAGATCTGAAGCCTCTGTCACTCCAGCTCTATTCCTGACCCTGCGCCACCTCCTCCTGCTTAACTCACAGCTTCTATGCTGTGTGACTTCAAGCAAAAAAGTGGTCAATCAAGCAATAGGAGGCGGTGCTGATTGGGAAATAGAGCTGGAGTCATTGAGGCTTCTGATCTACAGCCTTATTTGCATATCATTCAAACCCTGATTTCTCAGTAATGGAGGAATGTACTGTCCATATAAAGGTATTGCTCGACTTGTCTTTGAAACAGCTACATGCTCATATAAATAGTTTTGTTTGTGTGTGTGTGTGGGGGGGGGGGTGGGGTTAAAATCATTTTGTCATATTCCCTTTAAGAAATTAATAAATCCAATCAGAGGCTTAAGCCTGCTTTACACGTTGCAATTTCGCATATGATATCGTATGCGATTTGCAACGCCCCCATCGTATGTGCAGCACGTTCAATTTGTTGAACGTGCCGCACAAACGATTAACCCCCGTCACACGTACTTACCTTCCATACGACCTCGATGTGGGCAGCGAACGTCCACTTCCTGGAGTGGGAGGGACGTTCGGCGTCACATCGTCGTTACGCGGCAGCCGGCCAATAGAAGCGGAGGGGCGGAGCTGAGCGGGACGTAAACATCCCGCCCACCTCCTTCCTTCCGCATTGTGGGCCGGGAGCCGCAGGACGCAGGTAAGATCTGTTCATCGTTCCCGGGGTGTGACAGACTGCGATGTGTGCTACCCCGGGAACGTTGAACAATCTGATGTTCAATTCTAGAGAAATGAACGATGTGCATGGGATGAACGTTTTACCGTTCAATCGCACGTACCTGTCACACACTGCAATGTACCTTACGATGCCGGATGTGCGTCACTTACGACGTGACCCCGCCGACACATTGTAAGATATATTGCAGCGTCTAAAGCGGGCTTTAGCTTGAGGTGTCTGGGTCCCAATGTGGACTCTATACCTGGGCCTTGCACCTGTCTTTGACTTTACATGTAGTGGACCTAAATACAAAAATGGATTAATTTCCATTCATTCTATTAAGTGTGAGAACATCACTGAACAGTTATCACATTATATCACAGCTATTTATGGTGTTTTCATGTGCCATATTTGCACCCTTTTGTGCCTACCACCTCATGAGCCCCCAAAGAAAATTAATCTAATATATAAAGCTGTGTGTGTGTGTGTGTGTGTGTGTGTGTGTGTGTGTGTGTGTGTGTGTGTCCGGGATTGGTATCTGCCCTGTCGCAGCTGCAGCCACAAAATTTTGCACACTCACACGTCTGGACCCCGAGAGCGTGATAGGCTATGTTGTGAGGCAAAATTTTAACCCCGCACGTTCCAATTTCCAATCAATTTTGCCCCTATCTACAGAATGGGGAAAAAGTTAAATGAAAAGTGTTGGGGGCAAATTGACAGCTGCCAGATGTGTACAAGGGGGACTTAAAGAATGAGAGCGATGGCGCCAAAGAGCATATGCCGTACAGTTGCTAAGGTGGGGCCCCGAGATAGGATACTCACCACACTCGCGGATATGAACACACACAAAGTGCGCCACACACTACCACGTACTTGAACACATATACCACCCTCAGCACTCATCTCACCACACATACACCAACCTCACCACATAATCGCCCTAAAACACACACAAGTCTGGTATTATCCTTCAAAAATAAAAATCTTATTAATAAGCAGCCAAACTACAAGAACAACAAATGTACCATATAGGAAATACGGCAGCTGTCAGTCACATGACCTGTCTATTATGTGTATGTGTGAGCTACTATATACTGTCAGGGGGAGGGCTTTCTGTTGCCTGGGGATTTATCAGGCTGCCAATAGCAACCAATCACAGCTCAGATTCGATTTTGCTACAGTTAATTAATCTGAGCTCTGATTGGTTAATATAGGCAACAAATGACATTCTCAGTATAACAAAGCTTGTGTGAGGTAATAGGATGTCAGTTAGGGTGTGTTGGTGGAACGGCTGATGTCAGTCACATTACCTCTATGTGAGAGGCAGCGGCGTACATAGAAATCATGGGGCCCCATAGAAAAAGTCTGAATGGGGCCCCCCCACCGATAAAAAACAAACAAACAAAAAAACATTATCATAATAATCATGATACATGTTATTGGGGGCCGGCATGCATTATTGGGGGCGGCTGATAGACAGAAATAACACATACTACTACATAGTGTTACTGAACAACACCCACCATATAAAGGTTTGCAATATTATTACATTGCAAAATAATGCCGCCACACCATGACCAAATATCACCACATAGAGTCTGAATATAACCACCGTCCTGTTACTGAGCAAAGGCCACTGCACCAAGACTAGTGGATTCACACCGCAAATCCCTAAAAATCTGCAATATGTGAACTTGGCCTAAAGTAGGGATGTCCTTCTTCGTGCCCCTCACTACACACAATATACATTTTCACATCTGTGTCCCCCATTTAATGGTAAGGATTATGACCCTCTTTATAGCCTTAGGATCTATATTAAAACTCTGCAAAGTACAGGGATAATACACACACACTCACACACACACACACAGATGGCACAGCAAAGGGGCAACACACACACAGTGATGGCACAGCACAGGGGCAACATACACACAGTGATGGCACAGGGGCAACACACACACACACACACACACAGTGATGGCACAGCACAGGGCAGTTTTTCTGTAGTATTACAGGCAGACATTTGTACATTATAATACTCACCTGCTCCTGTGCTGTGAGAGATGATGATAGTGGCTCAGGCCTCTCTGCTGCACTTCCTGTGAGTCTTCCTGGCTGCTTTTCCTGTCCTCTGCTTTTTCTTTCTATTCCTTCTGTTCTCCGCTTCTCACTGTTTTTCTGCTCTCTGTTTGCTTTTCTCTCTTTTTTGTGGTCTCTACTCCTTCTTCACTCCTGCAGTCTTTTCCTTTTCATCATTTCATTTTCCCGCGTCTGCCCCCTCTCCTGATTGGCTGGTCTCCTCCTGGCATCTCTGCTGCCTGGCCACTCCCTCCTCTTCAGCACAGGCCTTGCACAGTGTGTCCTCTGAATCTCTGCGTTGGCTAGTCTGCAGCTATACAAACGGTGTCGGCACCCAGCGGTGTTAACCAGCTGCTTGGTGATGGGGTCAAGGGGTGCTGCCCACTTCTTAGGGGCAGCATCAGGGCTAGGTTGCTTGGGTGGGAGAGCGGAAGACATCCGTCCGTCAGTATTAAAAATGTTTATATGTGCAACGTTTAAAGTGACCTGAAAAGAAATGCTTGTGTTTTCAATGTTTACCGTATTACTTGTTATTTATATTTTTTACAGTTTTTGAACAAAAATAAAACCGGTGATGGACAGGCAGCCCGCGGACGGTCTGCATTTTACCAAGGGGGAATGTGACGCCCTGGACTAGCCAGGTAGTCACAGACATACCAACACACACACCCCCACCCTAGGCAGTTACAGCAGCCAAACACAAAACCCTTGTTGCCTCCCTCCAGAGTCTGATGTCCACACCAGGTGGGGCGGAGCCAGGCGGTTGGGCCCACCCACCGAGGAGTTCACAGGCCTGGAGGCGGAAAAAGTGACAGTTTAGTTTTGGAGTAGGAAGTGAGAGGAGTGAACACTTGGGTGTCTGGGTTGGAGCCCAGACACTAACAGCAAGGTTGGCAGACGGTGGTGGCTATCTGCAGGAGTTAGTGGAACTCAGCAGAGCCGTAAGGCCCGGGGTCGGGCGTCGGCCCGCCGGTACTGGACCGGGGAATGGAGTGAAGCTAAGCACACAGGCAGGACCATCGGACCCGGACCATCCTTGGAGCCGCCGTCAATAGTCAAATCCGAATGTGACAGGAACCACAGGGGTTTCTCAACTACTAAAGTCCCGATTGAAGGCAACCGTCCACTCAGAAAGGATATACAGCCACCGCCACAGGCTAGAGATCCAAGGGCCAGCGCCTGCGGGCAAAACGGGCTCCTACGGCACCTATACGCCAGGGAGCGGACTACCGGTGGGCAACCACAGAAGTCAGAACATTCTAAAAGGTGCAGGGAAATACAGCCACCATCAGCCGTCCGGGGAGAGCACAACAACAACACTGCGGCCGGCTGCGGGACCCGTCCATCCGGCCGTTTTGGTTTACTAGAGACTTTGTCAGTGATTGTCTGAGTGAGTACACCAGTGCTGTCCGGCACCGCGCCGCCCCTGCAACCCTGCACCCCAGCCATCCGGCCTCCCCGTTACACCACCAGGCCCCGGGATCACCAACCCCTGCCAACGGAGGGGACAACATCTTAGCTGCACCCTACCATCTCTCACTGGATCCCCGTCACCAGCAGCGGTGGTGCCATCATCACCACGACCCGTAGGTGGCATCACGAACAATCTCCCTAACCCAAACCACCCCCCTTTTCACTCACGGGTGAGGAGCGCTGCTCGAGTCCCCGGGTCCGGTCCACCGCTCAAGCCAACGAGCAGCAGCAGCAGAAGCGTGGTGAGCACGTCTCCTCCGCCCACGACATCTTCCTATCCCAATTTTCTTGTCCACGTGTGAAAGCACTCTTGCACCCTGAACAGCTCGAACAGGTAACGAGTTGGCTAGCAGAAAATTCCCCCAGTTACTTGTCGAGTAGCAAATCCCAAGGGTCCACATAGACAGACTTGAGTAGCCCAGAGGCTGGCCCATCGAATCCTCAGCCTGGTCCTCCTTCCTCACATCAGTATTCTAAGGAAACATATGACATATGACACCAAAGCAGATTACTGTGAGGAACTGTTTACAGGACCCTTTGACCTTTCTTGCCTCTCACCGCACAACACCACCAACGCAGGTGAGGCCGTGGTGTGCAGTAATGCACAGATCTTTGAGCACTCAAGGCCAGAAGAAAGCCATGTTGATGGCCGTGACATGCTGGGCAATCAGGTGGAAGTGTTGGAGGATGATGAGACACAGTTGAACCTGGTGGCGGCTGTTAAAGAGTCGGCAACATCCCATATAATTCCCACACCCAGAATAGCAGGGCCCACTTCATTCACAGTTTCAGTAGCCTCCTACACAGCAACAACTCCCTCCTCCTCCTACTATTCATCTGTTTCCTGTGCATCCTCTTCAATATCCGCCGGTGTCCATCCATCAACATCATTCTCTAGCTGGAATCTCTGCAGCACTGCCTCGGCTAAGCGTCAACACGCTCTACTGAAGCTCATCTGTATCGGTGACAAATCGCACACGGCACTTGAGCTTTTGAAAGTAATAACTAAGCAAACAGATGAGTGGCTTGAGCCTTTGGACCTCCAACCAGGGATGGTAGTGTGCGATAATGGTAGTAATCTGGTGGCGGCTTTAAAGCTTGGAAAGCTTGTACACGTTCCTTGTATGGCCCACGTTGTAAATTTAATAGTTCATCACTTTCTGAAGAAATACCCTGGGATACCAGACCTACTTACCAAGGTACGACGTATTAGTGCACATTTCCGAAGTCATCTCCCTCTTTTGCTGGCCTGGCAGTGATGCAGCAGCGCTTACACTTGCCTCATCACAGACTAATATGTGACCTCCCTATGAGATGGAATTCAACCTATCATATGTTGGCCAAGATCCATGAGCAGCAGAGGGCAGTATCCCAATTCCAGCTGGAACATGTCTGTCAGACGCAGCTGCCAGATATAAGTATTGTCGAGTGGGTGTGGATTGCAGACATATGTCAGGTCTTGGAGAATTTTGATTACTGTATCAACATTGTGAGCAGTGAGGATGCTGTTATCAGCATTACCATTCCACTGATTTGTTTATTGAAACACTCTCTGAATGGTCTGACTGACCAAAGTGTTCATGCACCCGAGTTGTCTGTAGATCCAGACTTCACAGTGGTTGCTAGTAATCCACACAACCTCAGCCAACAAGCTCAGGCCACCTTTGCTCAGCATCATGAGGATGAGGATGAGGAGGATGATGAAGAACAGGAATGCTTTGAAGTTGGAAATCAAGGGATTGACAACCCAAGCTTCAGGGCTGTCCAGCTTGGATGGCTTGAGGAGGAGCAGGAGGAGCAGAGAGAGACTTGAGGAAGAGAGGAAGTTTAGGGAGACAGAATGTATTCTTAGCAGTGACACACAAAGTTTTCCAGTTCGGAGTATGGGACACATGGCACAGTTCATGTCACACAGCCTTTCTCATGACTGTTGGCTAGTCCGCATTTTGGCAGACAACAAATACTGGTTATGTACCCTTCTTGACCCACGCTACAAAGACAAATTTGCTTCGCTACTTGTGGAGGCAAATAAGGATTGTACTACGGAAACATTCAAGAGGGCTGTAGTGGAGCAGTTGATGAAACGATTACCCTCAGATCATGCTGGCATCAGAGGTAGCATTTCATCTCATGCAACAGAATTACAAGAGAAGGCTTCGCATAGCAGGAGCAACACAGGCGGGGGACTAATGTGCCAAAACTGGTCCATTTTCCACAAACCATCAACTGCGAATCAGATAACGGTTGGGAGAACTATGACAAGGAGGGAACAGTTAAGTAAGATGGTGAAGGACTATGTAGGTGACCGTATCAGCGTGCTTTCCGAGTCTACTGTTCCCTTTAACTTTTGGGTTTCCAAGCTCAACACTTGGATAGACCTCGCCTTATACGCTTTGGAAGTGCTAACTTGCCCTGCTGCGAGTGTGTTGTCTGAATGTGTTTTCAGCTCAGCGGGGTCAATAATAACAGTCGCACACAACTATCCACGGAAAGTGCAGACAGTTTGACGATGATCAAAATGAACCATAGATGGATTGCCCCAGAGTATCTTAGGCCACCTGTTAACAATACCCAATAATAAGTGTAGCCCCAAAATTTGGATTTCTTAAGTTCAAATAAATTCCATTGTTTCTCATTCAAGACTATTTTGTCTTCTATCATCTAATGAGACCGCATGACTAATCTAATTTGTTATGCTTCTGCGATATAATTGTTTGGCCCAATCATCCAGGGCAATATTTTTCAATGAAGGTACAAAGGTACATTATGCACTGGCACAAGCACTGTCGAGGCTACACTGTCTAGAACAATTGGTCAGGCAGTCTCTATTGTGTCCTTTATTGATGCTGTGCTCCACGGTGTGTTACACCCTGCAAAATCACATTTTTTTTTAGCTCCTTGGCATGTTATGCCCTATTGCTTATCCTACCAATTTTTTTTAAAATAAGCTGTTGGGAGCTGTTGGGAGTACCTTATGATGCTTTGCTACATGGTCTCTGAACCACTACACCCTAGGGAAACTGAATTTATTAAACATCTTGGCATGTTATGCCCTGTTGCAAATCCTACCAATTTTTTTTAAAAAAAAGCTGTTGGGAGTACCTACTGATGCAGTGCTCCCTGGTGTCTGAACCATTATCCCCTGGGGAAACTGAATTTTTTGAAATCCTCGGTGTTAGCTAGTGGAATAAAGCCTGAGTTCCACAGTGAAACAACTGCCACTTCCCCTTGGCTGCTTCCCAAACTGGTGTGCAAGAAGGTGGCGCTGATGCCTCCTTCTCACAACCTGATGTTGGCCAAACTCAATCATCAACGACCACATCCGCTTCGGTGTCCCAGCGTTCCGTTCAGTTGTCCATACCACAGACCTTTGAAAAGAAGCGAAAATACCCCGTTACGCACCCAAGGGCAGAAACCATAACTGCACACATTGCACGATTGATATCCCTTGAGATGTTGCCATATCAGCTTGTGGGAACAGAGGCTTTCCTCGACATTTTGGCAGTGTTAGAAACTGAATTTATTAAACTCCTTGGCATGTTACGCCCTGTTGCAAATCCTACCAATTTTTTTTTAAAAAAGCTGTTGGGAGTACCTACTAATGCAGTGCTCCATGGTGCTTGAACCATTCCCCCCTGGGGGAACTGAATTTATTAAACTCCTTGGCATGTTATGCGCTGTTGCAAATCCTACCAATTTTTTTTAAAAAAAAGCTGTTGGGAGCTGTTGGGAGTACCTTGTGATGCTTTGCTACATGGTGTCTGAACCATCACACTCTAGGGGAACTGAATTTATTAAACTCCTTGGCATGTTATGCCCTGTTGCAAATTCTACCAATTTTTTAAGAAAGAGCTGTTGAGAGCTATTGTATATACCTTCTGATGCTGTGCTCCATGGTGTTTGAACCATTTACCCCTGGAGAAACTGATTTTTTTTAAAATCCTCAGTGTTAGCTAGTGGAATAAAGCCTGAGTTCCAGAGTGAAACAACTGCCACTTCCACGGTGCCATGCTTCATAAACTGTGGTCTAGGAAGCAGGCAATGATGTCTCCTGCTCCCAACCTTCTTTTGGTCAGATGCAATCATCATCAACAATATCAGCTTCGATGTCCCAGTGTACATTACAGAATCATTTGAATAGAATTTGAATAGAGGGCTACTGGAGCCGATGGTGTTGGTGTGTCGCCCCCGTGCGAGCAGCCGGGCTGCTCGGATCCGGATCCGCGGTGGCTTGAGAAGGCTCCGGACCCGGGGGTCGTACAGCTCCCCAAACCAAGGGGGGTTATGTACAGGGGATGATGTGCAAAGTTCGTGACGCCACCTGTGGTGCGTGGTAAGGTGGAGTACCACCACTGCGATTGGGAGTACCCGGTGGCGATGGTGTGGGCAGCTAGGTGTTTAACCCCTCCACGGGTAGGGGGGATGCCCCGGGACTCGGTGAAAGTGACGGGGAGGTGCCGTTGGGACGGTAAGGGTCACTTGCGTACTCACTCAGTCCAATAACACTGACACCGACAAATGTAGTAAGCCAAAGTTCTGGACACCACTGCCGCTGGGTCCTGTGCCCGTTGGTGTTGCCTGCTAGTCTGTGACCTTTTTCCCATGGCACCTTGTCTTCTAGTTGGTCCCTTTAGCCTGAAACTAATCGGGTCCCGCGCCCCAGTATGGCTAACTGGGTGAGCTTGCTCTCAGGGTTCACGCTTGGCATTTTCTGGACCATGTAGTGGGAAAGTCCTATCCCCCTCGTTGTTCTAGTACCCCGATTTTGGAGTGGGTGGAGAATGGATCTTGAAGGCTCCATCCTCGTCGGGTAAATTGTCAGGACGCCTGCAGCTACTTCCTGACCTAGGGTCCACGTACCCCGTCGTCCCCTGGCCCCTGCCCGGTGATGGCACAAGGCCGCCGGCTGTCCTCCTGCGACTGGGGTCCAGCTCCTACCAGGCCCAGACCAACGACTGCCACCTAGTAGTTCACGGAGCCCAGTTCCTGACCTCTCCTCTCGAGAGTCACTCCACAACTCACTGACTCCTCACACTCCTGACCCCCCTTTACCAACACCCAAAGTGGGCAACCCTATTCCACTCAGGCTGTCCACTGGTTTGTTTGGTGGGTGAGATGCAGAGTGTTCCTAGGATTTTGATTAGCCTGTTCTTGGCAACACCAAAGGTGAGGGACCCGTAACCAAGGAGGAGATGGATATTGCACTGAAGGGCAGATTGCACAATACCCTGTGACGACCTGATAGGCCACGGCATCACATTGGTGTATGTGGAGGAGGAGGAGGAGGGCAAGGCTAACACCCAAATGGCCACATTGGCAATAGCACTATAAAGTGTTATGGAGTACATATTCCAACTTTCACACTAATGATATAGGGGACGCAGAAAACCTCAAATGACTGCCATCCCTCCCCAATCTATGTTACAGGGCCCACCTGAGAACCCTCAGAAGTCTGAGATTTGAGGACAGCCAGTGGCCCTTCTTACATTTGAGTAGAGGGCCACTGGAGCCGGTGGTGCTGGTGGAGGAGGACAAGGTCAACATCCCAACGGGCACATTGTAGCTGACTTTTTAAAGTGCTGTCAAATATGTCCCAAAAAAGGAGGTGTGAGACAGACACCAATATAATTTATAAGTTACAGCCCTTTCTAATCGAAAAAGAAGGAAAAATGTAAAAAACGAAACGTGTGAACATATTCTAATGTGTTTTTTTTGGGAGGTCGGGGCTTGATTTAAAGTTTTATTCCAGTGATTAGGCACTAGAAACTGTTTATTAGCAATTTCCCCTTTTACTTTGGTTTGAGAGCTGTTCTTGTGACTACGTAAACGCCACGTGCTGCTCTGACCACGTTATTCAAAGACACCAGAAATGCAGTAAGGCACCTTCTACAGACTGTGCCCATACTGTTTCAGCCTTTTCACATCCATTTCAGTCTTTTCCTCAGTCACCACAGGTCACCGTTAGGTCCAACGTAAAATTATTCTGGTTTCCCATAGACTTACATTGGGGGGGGTCGAATATTCGCGAATACTCGAATAGTGGCGAGGTATTCGTCAGATATTCATTGAATTGAATAATAGGGTATTCGAACATCCCTAGTGAATACCACTCATCTGACATTCCTGATTTATGAAGAGACTTATGCCTCATCATGAATCAGGAGTGTCTGACTCCAGCACTTCCATTCAGTGCCAGTCTTGATGATCTAAGATTCTGTGTGTTTATAGGAGTGTGCCTGGTCGCATGGGTGCCACTGTCCTTTGCCAAGAAGAATATCTGTGCAGAACTGACCAGGTGGGGTGCACCACACTTACTTGCTGCTTCACACCGGTGTCTGTCACCCCTGCTGCCGATCCTTGATGTAGTAAGACATGCAACATCAGAGTTCTCTTAGTCAACTATTTTTGTTTCCTTTTAATCTTCACATCATTATGACAGACATGGCCTTTCTTCCTCTCTCTGTGGGTACTACTCTTCTTTCTGTCCTCCACTCTTTTGGACCTTATCCTTAATACTCTGAGATCTCAGCCTCTTTCTCCCTAATACCGCACACCTTCATCAACTTCTGGGCCCTAAAAGCTCTAGCCGGATGACTCTAAGGTGGGCTTTGCACGTTGCGACATCGCAAGCCGATGCTGTGATGTCGCACGTGATAGTCCCCGCCCCTGTCGCAGGTACGATAGCTTGTGATAGCTGGCGTAGCGATAATTATCGCTACGCCAGCTTCACATGCACTCACCTGCCCTGCGACCGTCGCTCTGGCCGGCGACCCACCTCCTTCCTAAGGGGGCGGGTCGTGCGGCATCACAGCGACGTCACACGGCAGGCGGCCAATGGCGGCGGAGGGGCGGAGATGAGCAGGATGTAAACATCCCACCCACCTCCTTCCTTCCACATAGCCACTGGTGGCAGGTAAGGAGATGTTCCTCGTTCCTGCGGCTTCACACACAGCGATGTGTGCTGCCGCAGGAATGAGGAACTACATCGTACCTGTCGCGGCACCGGCATTATGGAAAAGTCGGAGCCTGCACCAATGATACGATAACAACGCTTTTGCGCTCGTTCATAGTATCATCTAGGATTTACACACTACGACATCGCAAGTGACGCCGGATGTGCGTCACTTTCGATTTGACCCCACCGACATCGCACCTGCGATGTCGTAGTGTGCAAAGCCGCCCTAAGCCTGCCGGGGTGAGTGGTAGGCTCCAGTCCTCCAGTAGTTACCTCTCAGTAGCCTGACTGGTTCTTTCTCCGAGGCCACATGTTTTGACTTTAACCCCTTCACGACCTTGGACGGATCTATCCGTCAAGGATCGTGTCCCGTTAAGCCCCGCCCCCTGCCGCAGGCAGGCGGCGGTGGTTGGCACACATATCAGCTGTTTTCAACAGCTGACATGTGTGCCTGCTAGCAGCGGGTGGAATCGCTTCCACCTGCGGCCATTAACCCCTGAAATCTTGCTGCCAAAGTCTGGCAGCAAGATCTAAATGCGCGCGGCCATGTTTTTTACTTACAGCAGAGAGCAGAGGGAAAAACAAAGTGACTGAATCTGCTGTTTACAGCTGTATACAGTTAGGTCCAGAAATATTTGGACAGTGACACAAGTTTTGTTATTTTAGCTGTTTACAAAACATGTTCAGAAATACAATTATATATATAATATGGGCTGAAAGTGCACACTCCCAGCTGCAATATGAGAGTTTTCACATCCAAATCGGAGAAAGGGTTTAGGAATCATAGCTCTGTAATGCATAGCCTCCTCTTTTTCAAGGGACCAAAAGTAATTGGACAAGGGACTCTAAGGGCTGCAATTAACTCTGAAGGCGTCTCCCTCGTTAACCTGTAATCAATGAAGTAGTTAAAAGGTCTGGCGTTGATTACAGGTGTGTGGTTTTGCATTTGGAAGCTGTTGCTGTGACCAGACAACATGCGGTCTAAGGAACTCTCAATTGAGGTGAAGCAGAACATCCTGAGGCTGAAAAAAAAGAAAAAATCCATCAGAGAGATAGCAGACATGCTTGGAGTAGCAAAATTAACAGTCGGGTACATTCTGAGAAAAAAGGAATTGACTGGTGAGCTTGGGAACTCAAAAAGGCCTGGGCGTCCACGGATGACAACAGTGGTGGATGATCGCCGCATACTTTCTTTGGTGAAGAAGAACCCGTTCACAACATCAACTGAAGTCCAGAACACTCTCAGTGAAGTAGGTGTATCTGTCTCTAAGTCAACAGTAAAGAGAAGACTCCATGAAAGTAAATACAAAGGGTTCACATCTAGATGCAAACCATTCATCAATTCCAAAAATAGACAGGCCAGAGTTAAATTTGCTGAAAAACACCTCATGAAGCCAGCTCAGTTCTGGAAAAGTATTCTATGGACAGATGAGACAAAGATCAACCTGTACCAGAATGATGGGAAGAAAAAAGTTTGGAGAAGAAAGGGAACGGCACATGATCCAAGGCACACCACATCCTCTGTAAAACATGGTGGAGGCAACGTGATGGCATGGGCAGGGCCGGCGCCAGCACCCGGCAAACCCGGTCAAATGCCGGGGCCCTGAGCTGCCGGGGGGGGCCACTCGCAGTGGCAGGAGTGGCGCACCGCTACTCAGGGTGCCCCGGTGGCCGCGCTGTCACCGCCCCCCGCCGAGGATCGCGCTTTCAATTGCATCGGCATCGCAGGTGCCGATACAAGTGAGAGCAATGATGAGAGAGTGAGCGGCGCGCTTCCTCTCTTATCATAGTCCCCGCTGTGACTGTCGGCGTTCTGACAGCTCTGCAGCGGAGCGCGGTGACGTCATCACTGCGCGCCTGCTGAGAGGTCAGAGCGAGCGACAGCAATGGACGACGCGCCGAGGAGACCGGATCAGCGGGGGAACGAGGAGAAGTGAGCCGCCCCTCTACTGACACTGGGCTCCCCTGACTCACAGGCCGGCCACTACACAGCGGCACTAGTACACATAGGGGCCCGGCAGCCGCTCTATGTGTAGTGCCGCTGTGTAGTGGCCGGCCTGTGAGTCAGGGGAGCCCAGAGTCAGTAGAGGGGCCCCTGACCTGGAGAGGCCACCAGCCGTGTCTTAGCTGCAGGAGTGCTAGTCCTGACCTGCACAGAAGACGGAATCTCCATCCTGCAGGACCTGCGATGACGTCACACCCATGTGACTGTGTGGGAGGAGACACAGGATGCCGGGCAGAAAGCAAGATACTGAATCCTGAAGGAGATGTGGACACATGATGACTGGTAATAAGAAAAGAGGGGACATGAGGGTGAGGGGGGCTGCAGGGTGAGGGGCATATGAGGGCTGCAGACTGTGACAGAAGCATGTGAAGGGGTGCAGAGTGTTTGAGAGGGGTAAGTTGGGGTACAGGCAGGGTGAGATATGTGGGCAGGGTGTGTGTGATATGGGGGTGTAGTGTGTGTGATATGGGGGGTGCAGGCTGTATGGGGAGCAGGATGTGAGATATGGGGGTGTAGTGTGTGATATGGGGGTGCAGGCTGTATGGGAAGCAGGGTGTGTGAGATATGGGGGTGTAGTGTGTGTGATATGGGGGTGCAGGGTGTATGACATATGGGGGCAGGGGCATAACTACCGCAGTCGCAGGGGTCGGAAGGAGAAGAGAGGTACTTGTTTTTTATTTTGCTGGCTGCATGACACATGGAGGACTGGAGAGGCCTGGCTGCATGACACATGGAGGCCTGGAGAGGCCTGGCTGCATGATACATG
The DNA here is from genome assembly GCF_048569485.1 of Anomaloglossus baeobatrachus. Lineage (NCBI taxonomy): Eukaryota > Metazoa > Chordata > Amphibia > Anura > Aromobatidae > Anomaloglossus > Anomaloglossus baeobatrachus. Next base: position 154,725,793 of record NC_134355.1, on the reverse strand, counting down.
GAGGTCTATGGGACTGCATAATAAACATGAAGGACACCTTATACATGGACTAGGGGTGCATTATACATGGAGGAGTATGGGGCTGCATAATACAATATGATGATTTATGGCGCTACATTATAATACATATAGGACTATGGGGGCTACATTATAATAAATGGAGAAATATGGAGGCTACCTTACACATGGACTATGGGTGTGCGTTATAAAACATGGAGGACTGTGGTGCAGTATAATATATGGAGTACTATGGGGGTGCATTATAATACATGGAGAACTATGGGGGTGCATTATAATATATGACGGGTTATGTGGGACCCTTTATATTATACGGAAGGCTATGTGGGGGCCATTATAGTATTTGGAGATCTATATACAAGGAGAACAAAGATATAAGTATGGGATGGGAATGTTTTGTGCTGAGAGAAAAAGGCTCTTTCCCTCAGCACCCAGCTTTCCCATGCTCTGCTATACATCTTCTCTCAGCACCCAGCTTTCCCATGCTCTGCTATACATCTCTCAGCACCCAGCTTTCCCATGCTCTGCTATACATCTCTCAGCACCCAGCTTTCCCATGCTCTGCTATACATCTCTCAGCACCCAGCTTTCCCATGCTCTGCTATACATCTCTCAGCACCCAGCTTTACTCTGTTATGGGAAAGCTGGGTGCTGAGGGAAAGATGTATAGCAGGGCATGGGGAAGCTGGGTGCTGAGGACAAGATGGATATCAGAACATGGGAAAGCTGGGTACTGATAGATGGATTTCAGATCATGGGAAACCTGGGTGCTGAGGGTAAGAGCCAAGTGTCAGCATCATTATCCTGTACCCCGAGTGTCAGTGTCATTATCCCGCACCCTAAGTGTCGGTGTACGTGGAGGGGGGCCCCGGTCCAAATTTTGCACCAGGGCCCATCAAACTCTAGTTACGCCACTGCATTTTAATCACTGTATTCTACATGAGGGTGCCTACTGCTATCTGGCTCTGCACTGTGCTATATACAGGCTATGCTATATACAAGCTGTATGCTACATGAGGGTGCCTAATGCTATCTGGCTCTGCACTGTGCTATATACAGGCTGTGCTATATATTGCTGTATGCTACATGAGGGTGCCTAATGCTATCTGGCTCTGCACTGTGCTGTCTGGGTCTGCACTGTACTATATAGGTCTGCGTACTACATGAGGATACCAAATGCTATCTGGCTCTGCACTGGTATTTAGGGGCTGTGTACTACATGAGGGTGCCTATTGCTATCTGGGTTTGCATTGTGCTATATGTGGGATGTGTACTACATGAAGGTGCCTAATGCTATCTGGGTCTGCATTGTGCTATATGGGGGCTGCATAGTGCATATGGGGGCTACTTAATACTATATGGAGGACAATGGGGGCTTCATAACACAATATGGGGGCTGCATACTACTATACCCCCAGAGTTGTATGTCCCCTCCACCCAGGTGCTGTATACCCCCTCAGAGCTGTATGTTCCCTCCACCCAAGTGCTGTATGTCCCCCCCCACCCCAGAGCTGTATACACCCAGAGCTGCATGTCACCCCCCACCTCACAGCTGCCCCCCTCCACCTCAGTCACTGCCCTCCTCTAGAGCTCTATACCCCTTTCCTCAGTAATATGTATTCCCCCCAGTATTGTGTTTGTCCCCAGCCTCTCTTGTGATGTATATACAGCAGTGTTAGTGTGCTCTATGTGCGGCCATGTCTGTTAGACAAGCCGGGAGGTGAATGAGGCTGTTGCCGGCTTCCCAATATTAGAAATATATATACAGGATAAATATATAAAAATAATGTGTGAGTGTGTGTGTGTGTGTGTGTGTATGTATGAATGATGCGTATCTATGCATGTCAGAGTATATGACTGTGTCTAGATTTATGTCTATTTGTGTTTTTGTGAATTTCTCTTTAAATAAGTATGTGTACGTATGCCTGTATGTGTATGTATCTGTGCATGTCTATGTGTGGATGGGGCCCACTGAGACTCTTTCGCCCAGGGCCCACAAAAACCTGGAGCCGGCCCTGGGCATGGGCATGCATGGCTTTCAATGGCACTGGGTCACTTGTGTTTATTGATGACATAACAGCAGACAAGAGTAGCCGGATGAATTCTGAAGTGTACCGGGATATACTTTCAGCCCAGATTCAGCCAAATGCCGCAAAGTTGATCGGACGGCGCTTCATAGTACAGATGGACAATGACCCCAAGCATACAGCCAAAGCTACCCAGGAGTTCATGAGTGCAAAAAAGTGGAACATTCTGCAATGGCCAAGTCAATCACCAGATCTTAACACAATTGAGCATGCATTTCACTTGCTCAAATCCAGACTTAAGACGGAAAGACCCACAAACAAGCAAGACCTGAAGGCTGCGGCTAAAAAGGCCTGGCAAAGCATTAAGAAGGAGAAAACCCAGCGTTTGGTGATGTCCATGGGTTCCAGACTTAAGGCAGTGATTTTCTTCCTTGATTTCTATATGGCAGCCCAGCCCTCCGTGCGCAGCCCTGGATATACAGCGGATCACAGCAACTCGGTGAGCTGATTTCTCTCTTTTTTGTCTTCAAATTAAACGTTACAATCTGCACTTGAATTCTGTTGTAGAGGTTTCATTTCAAATCCAATGTGGTGGCATGCAGAGCCCAACTCGCGAAAATTGTGTCACTGTCCAAATATTTCTGGACCTAACTGTAGCTGTGATCAGCAGATAGATAATAGCGATCGGATTGCTGATCGCTATAGCCCCCTAGGGGGACTAGTAAAATAAAAAAAAAAGTAAAAAAAAAGTTTTAAAAAATAAAAAAAAAAAAACAACCTAAAAGTTCAAATCACCCCCCTTTCCCACCATTGAAAATTAAAGGGTTAAAAAATAAATAAATATACACATATTTGGTATCGCCGCGTTCAGAAATGCCCGATCTATAAAAAAATATAAAATCAATTAATCTGATTGGTAAACGGCGTAGTGGCAAAAAATTCCAAACGCCGAAATTACGTTTTTTGTTCACCGCAAGTTTTACGCAAAATGCAATAACAGGCGATCAAAATGTAGCATCTGCGCAAAAATGGTACCATTAGAAACGTCAGCTCGAGACGCAAAAAATAAGCCATCACTGAGCCATAGATTCCAAAAAATAAGAACACTACGTGTTTCGGAAAATGGCGCAAAACGTGCGCCACTTTTATTGGACAAACTTGTGAATTTTTTTTAACCCCTTAGATACAAATAAACCTATACATGTTTGGTGTCTACAAACTCACACCGACCTGAGGCATCACAGAGATACATCAGTTTTATCATATAGTGAACACGGTGAATAAAACATCCCAAAAACTATTGTGCGATCACACTTTTTTTGCAGTTTTTCCACACTTGGAATTTTTTTGCTATTTTCCAGTACAATATATGGTAAAACCTATGGTTTCATTTAAACGTACAACTCGTCCCGCAAAAAACAAGCCCTCATATGGCAAGATTGACGAAATAATAAAAAAGTTACGGCTCTCGGAAGAAAAGGAGCAAAAAACAAAAACGCAAAAACGTAAAGTGCCCGGGGGCTGAAGGGGTTAAACCCACTTCTTAACTGACCCCCTCTGGAGCTCTCCTTCCCAACCATCCGCCCTGCCATCTGTCAATCCTCCCTTAACTACTTTAACCATATGTTATGTAACACCTCTTCTAAACTCACTGTACCGCCGGCTAACCCAACCACTGAATAAAACCTTTGGTAATCTGTTGAACAATCCTAGCTCTGCAACATTCTAAGGGTATTCTCCTCTAAAATGCTTAAATATCTACACACGTCACGGCCCCCCGAAGAAGTTATCGAAACGTGCGCGTCGGGGCACGTTTTACTCGGTCACGGCTACTAATGGGTGAGTGCTTTGAGGGGATTGTTTTCAGCCCACGTGTATCTTTTCCTGGGCTGGCTCCCCCCTGCCATTGGGTGTTTTTTGGCCCCTCGGAGTGATGAGTGACCAAATGTCACTACACCTATTAGTCTAGTTAGGGTTTTTATGTCCCTAACTTTGTATATGACTTGTGTAAATGTATAAATAGGTTATATTGGTCCTACTATTAACTCTGTGAGGCCCCCCTACTGTGAGGATATGGATATACTGCACTCCCCATATGATCTGGTGATCTGTTTTTCATCTATGACTCTGCCTTAGCCTGATCATTGTTCACTACTTTTCTTAAATATGTATTTTATACAATTCCCTTTGCTAAGCACTAAAATGAATAAATATTTTTGATATTTTTGCAAAGGTTGGTATATTGATTATTGACTCAATCTATGACTGCGTTACCCCTGTTCTCTTTGTGTGTGCTCATGTATTTTGGGTGCAGTCCTTATAATATGATAAGATTGGTCACACATCTTGTCCCTATCCGTTTGATTTAACCATATGTTATGTAACACCTCTTCTAAACTCACTGTACCGCCGGCTAACCCAACCACTGAATAAAACCTTTGGTAATCTGTTGAACAATCCTAGCTCTGCAACATTCTAAGGGTATTCTCCTCTAAAATGCTTAAATATCTACACATACAATTAGAATATACGATAGTAAATACATAAAACATAATATATTTTATTCTTGGGTAATTGCCCACCTATTACATACCTACCCACTTAAATATGGTGGTCCCTGACAATAACTATTTATAAAACATCAAACAGGTATTATTTTCCACAGTCCATTAAAATTCCTAATACCCTGACCCTCTTAGCCCAGAGTTTACACATCTGCCCATACACGGCAGACCTCACGTGTCAGTCCCAGACCCTGTTGATACCTCAGGTCTTCCATTTCCCTCCTCTCCTCTTTGTGGTTGACAGTCCATTCTTTCGCACCACACTGGTACAAGTCCTGGGGACACAAGGCCAGTGGCAGAGTCCATGGGGTAAAAGGGGCAAGAGTCCATGGGACAAGGATAGTGTGCGAAGTCCAGGAGCAGGGACAAAGTCCATGGCAGATGACTTGCAACTCTCTCACCAGTCACAGTCCTGCAATCCAGCAGAGGGGTGCATAACAGCAGCAAAACAACTTGGTAGGGGAAAAACAAAACTTAGGCCACTCCGGGCCAACTTCAAAACTTCTGATCCAAGAAGCCATTTTAACTTTTCCTGTGACTGACCTCACACCAAAATAGCCTGAAGGGTACTTTACACGCAGCGATATCGGTACCGATATCGCTAGCGAGCGTACCCACCCCCGTCAGTTGTGCGTCACGGGCAAAACGCTGCCCGTGGCGCACAACATCGCTAACACCCGTCACACGGACTTACCTTCCCTGCGACGTCGCTGTTGCCGGCGACCCGCCTCCTTTCTAAGGGGGCGGTTCGTGCGGCGTCACAGCGACGTCACATGGTAGCCGTCCAATAGCAGAGGAGGGGTGGAGATGAGCGACTGGAACATGCCGCCCACCTTCTTCCTTCCTCATTGCCGGTGGACGGAGGTAAGGAGATGTTCGTCGCTTCTGCAGTGTCACACATAGCGATGTGTGATGCCGCAGGAACGAAGAACAACATCGCTACTGACCAGACAACGATTTTTCATAAACAAATGACCTCTCTCAGACAAACGATTTTTTGCCTCTTTTGCGATCGTTTAAGGTCGCTCCAGCCTGTCACACGCTGCGATGTCGCTAATGACGCCGGATGTGCGTCACTAACACCGTGACCCCGATGATATATCGTTAGCGATGTTGCAGCGTGTAAATGGCCCTTTAGACTTTGCCACCTTCACATACACATCTGAGAGGGTTCCCTAAGCCATGTTCATCATGACTGGGAGTCTCGCCACATCCATAGCTACGAGAAAGCTGGCTTCTGTCTCCCCACCAGGATTGTGGGTCTGTAGCGTCAGCAAAGGCGGGGAGCTGCTCTTCTATAAGGACCCGTTGGTTTATAGCACTCCCCAAAAGGCTCCCTCAGCTAAGGCTTGCACCACCATGATCGCATACCAGCCCATGGGCTCTCGTCTTTGATAAAGCGGACCCAGTCCCCCCAGGTAAGAGCGGAACCCTCACAAAATCCGTGATTCATGTACACCTTGGTTCTGGTACCCCTCCACCTGGATGAAGCCAAAGCCCTGCTCGTGGTCCAGATGATGGATTACACCGAAAGTTATGTGGACGCTGACTGCTCTGCCACCTAGAAGCACCAGCTGGGTCTGAACCCAGGCTTCCCGTCGCTTCTTTCCCTCAATGATCTGGGTGACCCACGTGATCTCTGCTGGGTGCAGGTCAGGGGTCTCTCAGCTACAGGGGCAGGTGCTTATGGGTCATAGGGTCACTTACAGACACCTCAGTCTGTGGTGGCCAGGGCATCGGGGCCACCTTGCGGCATAGCCTGGTATCTCCTTTGTGGTCCCAGGCTCCCTCACAAGCAGTGAAACCTGCAGCTGCTGGTTCCGCTCTCCACGGCTGCAGGGCTGCGAGGTCATTCTGGGGGTCATCATTGCAACTTTCTGGTCAAGTGGCAGGGCCTGTTTTTTCATGGCCCTCGGCTAGTTGCATCACTGCAGTCCTCCTGGCCTCCCCTCCTTTGGTTCCACAACTATTTGGGCACCCAATTCTGCCAGCCGTGACTATTGCAGGCATGCAGCCCATACCAGCAGCTGTCCTTAGCTAAGAATAGCTTCATCTCGATGTTTCTTTCCAGCCTCTTCCATGTTGTCTACAGAAATGGCGCTGACCTGTATTGTTGGGGAGTTTCCATCTTCCGGACCACACCCTCCAGGGTGGGTTCTCTTCCAGCTCTCCTGTCCATTTTTGCAGATCCACTGCCGGTTCCTTATCAACTTTCTGGGAATGGTGGGCTCTCTCTTGTCGGTACACTCACTGTACCACCACACATGGGGAGTTTCTTAATTCCCAGCTTCTGAGCAAACAGGGTCCGAGTTTGCACTCTTTTTCCACTGTACCACCCATGATGATTGAGGCTCTTTTCCTGTCCCAGGGGATGTCCTGCCATATTTGTTTTCTTGGCCATTAATAGTCCCTTAACTTAGGCAGCCTTCTTTCTGAGATTCTGTGGGGAATGACCCTGCTCTCAGCACCACTTGAAGGAGGGTGCTGCCCCGGGCCCCACAGGTGCCATGCTCCTTCTCCAAGGAGGCTCTGTGTGCGGAACTGACTTTCAGGTGGAAGAGTTCACTTAGCCAACCAGTTTTGTTTACTTTTATTCTTCACACCATTATGACAGACATGGCCTTGCTTTGTGGGGTTCTACTCTTCGTGCTAATGTGGCACCCCTTGGGGTATTATCCACAGTAAAACCATCATTAGTTACTCAACACAAGCACTAGAGCAGACACCGCACTACCACCTCTGGCCAGAAGGGGGAGCTCAAGAGACTCCCCTAGATATATTCTGATCTGAGGTAAAATTGACAGTTTAGTTTGTCTGTTGGAGCCAGGACGCTCAGAGGAGCAGCCACAGAGAAATTGCTCTGAAGTCCTTGGGAGAGACTGACAATTTCCAGGCCCAAGCCATCGGTCTGAGGAGGAGGAGACAGAGAAGAGGAACATTTCAGGAACCGGGTAGCCAATAATATCTACCCCTGAAAAGGCGCAAATACGGACACCGGATCCGTGGCTGCATTAGTTTCACACAATACAGCAACCAGGAAAAGTGAAGGCGATTCAAGCTTCACCAGGGTCAGACACAGCAACATCCAGAGAGTTCAGCGTTACTCCCAGAGGGGGTAAGCAGAGAAAAAGGACTCAAGTTGCCTGTTGAATTAGGCCCCGAGAGGGACAGTTTGGGCCAGCAGCCAGTTCACACACAGCAGCAGGGCCACACACAGACAGCGCAAAGAAGGAGGCCAAGGACCCGGCAGGGCAGAGTAACTTAGTCCTCCTGATACAGACTCCGGTGATGGGACTTGTTGTTATGCAGTTTTTGTTAAAGTAAACCGGTTAAACGTTGCCTGCGCCTCAGTCTCTCATTTAGACAGTTGCCACCTATCCAGGATTGGGACCATCGAAGCTGAGAAAACCTGTTGCTGATCAAGTAAGTGTCTGCGCCCCTAAAGTCTCCTCACAATACCATTATCTATAACCACCATTGACTTTTACCTCACCTGCCTGGGACCCACAGCCCTACCCGGAAAGGGCTTTCCACCTCAGCTGCCTAACATCATCATCCCCGGCCAGCTACTGGCAGTGGTGGCTATAAATAGCCACATTTATTCCGGGTGGCGTCACGAAAAACTCTTATAAACTGTTATTTATCCCTTGTAAATACCCCCCATTGCACTGTGCATCGCCTGAGACCACAGCCCGGGTCGAGCCACCCGTGACATCCCCTCAAGAAATAGACCCCGATCCGGTGCTGGGTACCCCGGTCTCCAGGGCGACACAAATTGGCGTCACGAACAGGATCTACCGTGCCCAGCTAAACTGGGTATTGTGTGCCATGATTTCCAGTAAAATTGGTCAAAAACTGTGTGAAAAACATCAAAAATTGACTTTATTAAAGAAAATTTATTTTCCCCATTGAAAACCATTGAAATTGACTTTTTCCCATTGAAAGACATGGGGACAAAATGGCCGCCATCCTCTGAGGTAATCACCTTATATCTGCCTGTGTTATTTGAACTGCTCCACAGCCTGAGCTCTGACTAAGAAAAACAAAAAAAACCAAACAAATCCTGCTGCACCACAGAACTATTGTGCGCCATCCCGACGGGAGCAGAGGACCGGAAGGGTCCAGATTAACTAAGGGGGCACAACATGTCGCACCACGGAGATGCTGATGCACCAGGTGATGCGACTGCAGCAGAAGGACAAAATATGAATAGAGTGTCTGGCAACCCAGCGGCGCAAGGAGCAGCGCCCATTATGCCATTTCTGATGCCCTATACTCCAGGTGACCCGTGGCTACCACACTATGAAGGTAAACCAAATACTCTTGATAACTTTAATGAGAAGCTGCAAGCCTACTTCTACATGTACCCTGCCCTGACAGAGATTCAGCGTGTTGGTCATCTTATGGGACAATTAGCTGGCAGTGCCCTGCGGGAAGTCACAGCCTGGCCAGTAGATGCAAAAGACACTGTTAAACATATAATAGCCGGATTGAAAGCAGCTTTTGAAATCACTGCCGGCAGTAAGGCTAAAACAAGATTCTTTAATTGTAAACAGAAACCCAATGAGAGCCTGAGAGACTTTGCTTTAAATCTACAGGAGGCGCTCAAAGCACTTACATTAGCAGAACCTGTCTTTACCACCGGAGCAGATAAGCTATTGAAAGATCAATTTATTGAGGGACTCTTAACCCCTTCTCACCGGGGGCATTTAAGCATGCTGGCCTTTAAGGATCCCGAACTGACATTTGCTCAAATAAAGGAAAGTGCCATTCGTCTCCAGCAGGCAGAGGCGCCCCGGGATCTGGATTTGTCTCAAACTATTGCAGAGGCACCTCAGCAGCAGGGAGTGCCAGTGACATCAGCCATGTCAGGGGCTATTGCTAAATCTCTGGAGCCTAACACCAATGAGGCTCTCCATCAAAAGCTTGCTGCCCTGACAGACACCGTTGCTTCAATGGCTAAAATCATTCAGGAGTTGCGTGGATCCCAGACTGCACCCAAGATCGAGTCGGCGACCAGCAAAGAGGACGTTCCATGGATGAGGCCCAGGAGATACTCAGCGTGGAGAGGACGACCCAGCGACCACTACCAGCCGGATGGACAGCCCATTTGCCGTCGTTGCAAGGAGCCAGGCCACTTTGCCTGGGAATGTGCTTTAAACAAGGATCCCCTGGGAAGGCGGGCCGCTTCGCAGGAATGAACTTTCAAGGTCCAACACCCTGGCATGACAAGTACGTAGGAGGGCGTCCCGTTATCCCTATCGTGCTGGACGGTATTCCCCTCAACGCCCTGCTGGACACCGTTTCCCAGATATCATCGATTCCGCATATCCTTTATAAGGCCCCCTTCACACGTCCGTGAAAAACACGCACGTGTGTTACGGGCCGTTTTTCGGGTCCGTGTCCCGTTTTTGTGTCCGTTTTTATGGTCCGTGTGGCATCTGTGTGAATTGCGTATGCTAGCCGTGTTTGTGTGTAGAACGTCCGTGTGTGTGTGTGGAATTAACGTGTATGTGTACGTGGAATGTCCATGTGGAATGTCCGTGTGTGTGATGCACAATGTCGTTTATAAATGTCGGCTGACAGCAGACAGAGTTGCGCGATGAGAATGAACTCGGGTGAACTTCACCCGACTTCATCCTCATACCGCGGCTCTGTCTGTGTCGAGTACTGATTAGCGGTCACCTGTGAAGGATTCACCGGTGACCGCTAATCCCCCGAGTGACTGAAGTTCCCCCCCTCTCTCATACTCACCGTTCCTCGATCCCCGGCACGGCGCTGCACGGCATTCACACTGCTGCGGCGGCTTTTACTATTTTGAAAAAGCCGGCCGCTCATTAAACAATCTCCTATTCCCTGCTTTCCCCGCCCACCGTCGCCGATGATTGGTTGCAGTGAGACACGCCCCCACACTGAGTGACAGGTGCCTCACTGCACCCAATCACAGCAGCCGGTGGGCGTGTCTATACTGTGCAGTAAAATAAATAAATAAATAATTAAATAAAAACGGCGTGCGGTCCCCCCCCAATTTTAATGCCAGCCAGATAAAGCCATACGGCTGAAGGCTGGTATTCTCAGGATGGGGAGCTCCACGTTATGGGGAGCCCCCACCCTAACAATATCAGTCAGCAGCCGCCCAGAATTGCCGCATACATTATATGCGACAGTTCTGGAACTGTACCCGGCTCTTCCCGATTTGCCCTGGTGCTTTGGCACACACACCAGAAAAAAATCCTTCATTAGAAATAAAAAACACACACATATACATACCCTGGTTCACCAATTTAATCAGCCCGAAAAAGCCCTCCATGTCCGGCGTCATCCAGGATGGTCCAGCGTCGCATCCAGCTCTGCTGCATGGAGTGTGACAGGAGCTGCAGAAGACACCGCCGCTCCCGACAGCTCCACGCGGCAAATGAAGACAGCCGAGTGATCAGCTGAGCTGTCACTGAGGTTACCCGCTGTTACTGGATCCAGTGACAGCGGGTAACCTCAGTGACAGCTCAGCTGATCGCGCTTCTCACCTCAGTTGCTGCGTGGAGGTGACCGGAGCGGCGGTGTCTTCTGCAGCTCCTGTCACCTCCATGGAGCAGAGCTGGATGCGACGCTGCATCATCCTGGATTACGCCGGACATGGAGGGCTTTTTCGGGCTGATTAAATTGTTGAACCAGGGTATATGTGTGTGTTTTTTATTTCTAATAAAGGATTTTTTTCTGGTGTGTGTGTTTATTTACTGTAATTTACAGATTAATCATGAAAGGAATCTCGGGGAGACGCCTGACATGATTAATCTAGGATTTAGTGGCAGCTATGGGCTGCCATTAACTCCTTATTACCCCGATTTGCCAAAGCACCAGGGCAAATCGGGAAGAGCCGGGTACAGTTCCAGAACTGTCGCATATAATGTATGCGGTTTTTTTTAATTATTTATTTATTTATTTTACTGCACAGTATAGACATGCCCACCAGCTGCTGTGATTGGGTGCAGTGAGGCACCTGTCACTCAGTGTGGGGGCGTGTCTCACTGCAACCAATCATAGGCGCCGGTGGGCGGGGAAAGCAGGGAATAGGAGATTGTTTAATGAGCGGCCGGCTTTTTCAAAATAGTAAAAGTCGCCGCAGCAGTGTGAACGCCGTGCAGCGCCGCGCCGGTGATCGGGGAACGGTAAGTATGAGAGAGGGGGGGAAACAGACCGACAGACTGTGAGAGAGGGACAGAGAGACCGACAGAGAGACCGACCGACGGACTCAGGGAGATTGACCGACATACACAGAAATAGAAAGAATAGCCGACATCACTAGAAATTAAAACACCAAACGGACACGGACTATAGGTAGATGCATACGTGTTTACTAACGTGTGTGCACATACCCATAGACTTTCATTGTGTCCACGTGTGCGTGCTCCGCGCAGATAACGGACATGCATTCGTGCAAAACGCAAACACATACGGATCACGGACACGTACACACGGACATAATGAAATAACACACGTGTGACCACAATCATAGATTAACATTGGTGCACGTTTGGCCGTGTCTCCGGTATATACGGAAACGGACCAAACACGCACGTGTATCACGGACGTGTGAAGGGAGCCTAAGAGGTACTGGGCTGGTACAGACATTGATAAAGGACCATCTAACGTTGCATTGAGTATATGGGCTAGTAATGGTGAGATAGTACCGCAAGTAGGTTTTAGGGAAATGACTGTCAAGATTGGTAGGGTAGAATTACAGAAGCAAGGTATTATTGTTGTTGATGTTGACCGGCGAGAACGTGAACCAACTGTATTGATAGGAATGAATGTAATAGAAAATTGTTTTTCCGAGGTCCTTACTGTCTTACAGCAACTCGCCAAGACTGCCAGATGTGACCAGCAAAGAATTCTACAGAGAGAGATAAAAGCTTTGGTGTTAAAGCAACAGGTAGAAGTTGCAGGTGGAGAAATTGGCAGTGTGAGGGTAAGTGATCCAACCCCTATTGTAATTCCGCCTAAAACCGAAATGTTGGTATGGTGCAGAGCCGCAATAGGCATAAAAGGGCGAGATTATCAGGCTTTGGTAGAACCCGTGTACACTGATAGTAGGCCCACTATACTGACAGCCAGGGGAGTAGTCGAGGTACACCGGGGAAGGGTGCCAATACGTCTTTTAAATTGTGGAGAAGAAGAGGTCACTTTACCGAGGTATGCTACTATGGCAAAACTATATACCGTTGACAACAATGCCATCTCAGCCATTGAGCCCTTGGATCCGTCATGCCAGGCGGATGACAATGGTTCACATGGAGAACTGGTGGATTGGTTTCAACAGTTGTACGTAGGAACAGATTTAACACCTACCCATCAAAAACAAGGGGTGTACAGGCTAGTGAGAGAATATGAACAAGTTTTCAGTAAACACCCGCTAGATTTTGGGCAGATCAAAGGGGTAGAACACACAATACCCACCGGTAACCACCCACCAATAAAAGAGAGATATAGACCCGTACCGCCCGCTCACTACCAATGTGCAAAAGGTATGCTAAGGGATATGAAACAAGCCGGGGTAATAAGAGACAGCTGTAGCCCCTGGGCGGCCCCTCTAGTGATGGTTAAAAAGAAAGACGGAACCATGAGAATGTGCGTGGATTACCGGCAGATTAATCACATTACCCATAAAGACGCGTACCCCCTACCTAGAATAGAGGAATCATTAGCAGCATTAAGATCTGCTAACTATTTTTCCACCTTAGACTTAACAAGTGGGTATTGGCAGGTCCCTGTGGCGGAGAGAGACAAGGAAAAAAACAGCATTCACCACACCGATGGGTCTCTGTGAATTTAATTGTATGCCGTTCGGACTCTGCAATGCACCCGGTACCTTCCATCGACTGATGGAGTGCTGTCTAGGACACAAGAATTTTGAAACCGTCCTCCTGTACCTAGTTGATGTAATAGTCTACTCCAAGACTTATGAGCAACACCTACAAGACTTGGCAGAAGTATTTGAAGCCTTGTCCGAATATGGCATGAAGATCAAGCCATCCAAATGTCACCTTCTTAAGCCAAAGGTACAGTACATGGGAGACGTTGTAAGTTCAGAAGGAGTAGCACCGGATCCCGAGTAAGTAACCATGATAAGGGATTGGCCAAGACCCACCAGCGTGAAAGAGGTGAGGCAATTCCTGGGACTGGTGGGCTACTATCGCAGATTCATAAAAGGTTCACAAAGTTAGCAGCACCCATACAAGACATCCTGGTAGGGCAGTAAAGGAAGCCCTCAGCCCGGAATCCTCCTTTCCAGTGGGGTGACGAGAGGGAAGAGTCATTTGAGATGCTAAAGAAGGCACTGACAGGAGAAGAGGTTCTAGCATACACAGATTACCATCAACCCTTCATCCTCTACACAGATGCCAGTAATGTGGGACTAGGAGCAGTACTGTCACAAAAGCAGGGAGGCAAGGAGAAAGTCATCGCCTTTGCAAGTAGAAAGCTCCGGCCTACTGAAAGAAATCCGGAAAATTACAGCTCCTTCAAGTTAGAACTATTGGCAGTAGTCTGGGCTGTAACCGAGCGTTTCAAACACTATCTGGCAGCTGCAGAATTCACCATCTATACTGATAACAACCCGTTGACCCACCTGAATACAGCAAAATTAGGTGCGCTGGAACAACTATGGATAGCCCGGCTGTCTAATTACAACTTTGTGATCAAGTATAGAGCAGACCGCAAGAATGGAAATGCAGATGCCTTATCCCGAATGCCACACTTGGAAAATGTGGAAGAGGAACTGGAGGAGCTTGAAGAAATTGAACTACCGGCCTTCCATCGTCCCAAGCTAGGACAGTATCATTCAGGTGCCTATCAGAAACAACAACAAGCGACTCTTAACCCATTAGCACACCACAGATGGGCTGACACGCAAGACAGCAATCCGGCTGTGAAGTTGGTAAAGGAACTGCTGATGGAACATGGTGCATTTCCCAACCAGAATGCCCCGGAAGAGACACATCAACTCTGGAAAGAGAGAGGCAGAATGTTCTTGTATCAAGGGAAGCTCTGCAGAAGGTACACTAATCCAAAGACACATGAATTAGTCTGGCAAATAATAGTGCCTAAACAAGATGTAAAGATGGTCCTGGAAGCTTACCACAATGGTGCCGGTCATTTCAGATGGAAGAAACTAGAAATACTCTTGAGAGAAAGATTCTACTGGGTTGGTATGAGAAGATCAATTGAAGAATGGTGCAGAAACTGTGGCCCGTGCAACCTCAGAAGGAAAGATCAACGAAACCAAAGAGCACCACTCCAGCCCATAGTCACCAAGCAACCACTTGAGCTTGTCGCCATAGACCATGTGAAGTTGACACCAACCGGTCTGGCTATGTCTATGCCTTAACCATCGTGGACCATTACTCACGCTTCTTAGTGGTGGTACCCGTGAAAGATCTCACAGCAAAAACAGCAGCTAAGGTGTTCCAAACATACTTTTGCAGACCCCATGGTTACCCTGAGCAAGTACTTGCAGACCAAGGTACAGCCTTTGAATCAGAGATATTCAGAGAGTTCTGCAATATGTATGGTTGCAAGAAGATCCGGACAACAGCATATCATCCTCAAACAAATGGCTTATGCGAAAAGATGAACCATATTGTAATTGACTTATTGAAGACCTTGCCGGAGTCAGAAAGAAATCAATGGCCGGAGAAATTGCCCAACTTGGTAGACCTATATAACAATGTCCCAGTAAGCTCTATAAATTGCACCCCAGCTTACCTTATGCGTGCAAGACCCGGTAAGCTACCAATTGATCGCGAAATGGGAATTCTGAAACCGGATGCAGAAGTGCAAGATTCCAATTGGGATACCCTACGTCAACAGCAGTATCGCCAAGTACAAGAGTATGTGGAAAGAAGTCTCCAGCAAGCTAGAGAAAGACAAGAACGAACTTATAATCAGCATGCTCTAGCAACCCCCTTAAAACCTGGTGACCAAGTACTAAAGAGAAATCGTCGCACCAATAAACTTGATAATCAGTGGGAAACCATCCCGTACACAGTTTTACCAGCAAGAGTGAACAATCCTAAAATGTGCCTTATCAGCAAAAACAGAGGGCTAACATCAGTACTAGTGTCAAGAGACAATCTGAAACTATGTCCTGAAACCTTGAAAGAGCCAGAAGTTATCCAATCGGAACCTGAAGTAATCCAACCCGTACAGGTTCAACCAGTTAAGGAAGAGGAAGAAAAAATTCATACACTCTTAGGAGACTTTCCTAAAACCTGGCCCACGTACCATGGTGCAGTGGTAGTACCAATGATGGCCTTTTACCAAGTACCAGAACTAACACCAGAGTCCATACAACCAGAAGCCCCAAGACAAACAGAATCAGAAGTTGACCCTGTACCAGAAGAAGTCCCAAGACAGGAAGAACAGATTCCTAGTTATAGTGATCCCAGTCACGGTGGACTTGCCAACCCCACAAACGTGGAATCATCCTTAGCAGAACCAGAAGCACCCGGTAGGTACACATCCACTCATACCATCATGCTAAGTACGCCTAGGACACTAATTTTACGTAGGTCCCAGCGTAATACTCAAGGTCAACTACCGGCAAAATATGCAGATCATCAAATGTGAATAAGTTAAAATGTGAGTTGTGTATATGTTATGTAGTACATTTAACAGAATTTAGAAAAATTTAGTTTAGTCATTAGTAATTAGTTTGCAACGTTTAAGCCCAGTACCTACAGAGACTTTCCTGTATGAACTGCTTACATATTCTTGAACTTTTCTTCATTATTAACTATGAACCATGCCACAGGACCGGTTGTGGTAAAACTACTTGTAAATAGTTATCAGCCGGAGGCGATAAACTAAAACTCCGGAAAGACTGCTTTTTGATCTTTTTCGACATTCTTTTAGACTTTCTTTTAGACTCTGTTGGAAAAATGGAACCAAGTTCCAAGACACTAATTGCAGTGCCTTTTCTAGCGGATAGTTAGTTATTTCAATATCTTCAAGAATAGAACTGTATTAATGGATGCTGTTTGAAGTGACTTTTTACAGAACTCTATTTTTGCACTTTGAGTGGTTTTTGTATTTTTTTATTTTTACGACTCTGTACATATTAATTGTTATATCATTTGTTTATTGTATCACAGTCCCGGAGTACTGTTTTTCACTAAGGGGGAATGTGGCACCCCTAGGGGTATTATCCACAGTAAAACCATCATTAGTTACTCAACACAAGCACTAGAGCAGACACCGCACTACCACCTCTGTCCAGAAGGGGGAGCTCAAGAGACTCCCCTAGATATATTCTGATCTGAGGTAAAATTGACAGTTTAGTTTGTCTGTTGGAGCCGGGACGCTCAGAGGAGCAGCCACAGAGAAATTGCTCTGAAGTCCTTGGGAGAGACTGACAATTTCCAGGCCCAAGCCATCGGTCTGAGGAGGAGGAGACAGAGAAGAGGAACATTTCAGGAACCGGGTAGCCAATAATATCTACCCCTGAAAAGGCGCAAATACGGATACCGGATCCGTGGCTGCATTAGTTTCACACAATACAGCAACCAGGAAAAGTGAAGGCGATTCAAGCTTCACCAGGGTCAGACACAGCAACATCCAGAGAGTTCAGCGTTACTCCCAGAGGGGGTAAGCAGAGAAAAAGGACTCAAGTTGCCTGTTGAATTAGGACCCGAGAGGGACAGTTTGGGCCAGCAGCCAGTTCACACACAGCAGCAGGGCCACACACAGATAGCGCAAAGAAGGAGGCCAAGGACCCGGCAGGGCAGAGTAACTTAGTCCTCCTGATACAGACTCCGGTGATGGGACTTGTTGTTATGCAGTTTTTGTTAAAGTAAACCGGTTAAACGTTGCCTGCACCTCAGTCTCTCATTTAGACAGTTGCCACCTATCCAGGATTGGGACCATCGAAGCTGAGAAAACCTGTTGCTGATCAAGTAAGTGTCTGCGCCCCTAAAGTCTCCTCACAATACCATTATCTTTAACCACCATTGACTTTTACCTCACCTGCCTGGAACCCACAGCCCTACCCGGAAAGGGCTTTCCACCTCAGCTGCCCCACATCATCATCCCCGGCCAGCTACTGGCAGCGGTGGCTATAAATAGCCACATTTATTCCGGGTGGCGTCACGAAAAACTCTTATAAACTGTTATTTATCCCTTGTAAATACCCCCCCCATTGCACTGTGCATCGCCTGAGACCACAGCCCGGGTCGAGCCACCCGTGACATCCCCTCAAGAAATAGACCCCGATCCGGTGCTGGGTACCCCGGTCTCCAGGGCGACACACTATCGTTTACTATCTTGGACTGTGTCCTCATGACTCCAGGGTCTGTGCCTCCTTCCCTCTCATACCGCACACCTTTGTCCGCTTCTGAGCCCCAATGGCTATCTAGCCGAGGAACTCTCTGTGCCCGCTAGGGTGAGCCATAGGCTCCGGACCTCCAAAGGTTGCCTCTAGGTTCCCTGTCTGGCCCTTACACCGTGGACACACTTTCTCACTTTGAACTCATTTCTTGACTGATCCCTTCCCAAATATCTGCCCTGGCATCTGTCACTGCTCCCTTAACTACTTTAACCCTATCTTATCAAACACTACTTCTAAACTTGCTCTACCACCAGCTAACCTAACCACAGAATACAACCTTTGGTAAGCTGTTGAACAATCATATCTCTGCTACATCCTAGGCTATTATCTTCTAAAACACTTAAATATCCACACATGCATTTATAATATAGTACAGTAAATACATAAAATTTAGTATATTTATATCATGAGGCATTGCCCACCTATTATATGCTGCTGCATGGACTATGAGTAAGTACAAATATTCCTCTACCATTAGAGACACCAGGACTCTACATGGGATGTCATGGTTGGGGGATCACGATTACTCCCTCAATAGTTTTCTATTTGTTGCTTGTGTGTTTTTAACACAGATATCTACAGGAGCGTACACTGAAATCATGGGGCCCCATAGAAGTTTGAATTGGGACGCTCACCAAAAAAAAAAAAATATTAATATTTGGTAGGGTCACAGTAGAACATATTTCACAACGTTGCTGCCCTTACAAAGTAATTTTCCTTCAAATTAAGCCCTTGGATTCCTGTGTCATTGCCTCCTGCTCCCGTAAAGTATGATAGCAACAAAAGTGCCATCAAAACACAGTATGAGACCCCGACAGTGAAATCCTTCACAGTACCCGCCACAGCCCTCCAAACAGTATAATGGTCCCCATACTGCCCTCCATACAGTGTGATGGACCCTACATAAATCTTCATACTGTATAATTGCTTCCATATAGTATAGTGGTCCATTATAGCACTCCAAATAGTAAAATAATCACCCACATAGCCCTGCAAACAGTATAATTGGCCCTAACAAAGTCTGGCAAACTGCAAAATGGCCCCCACATAGCCCTGCATACAGCATACTGGACCCACATAGCCCTCTATAAAGTATAAAGACTCCCACATAGCACTCGTTATAGTATAATAGCCCACACATATCCCTACAAACAGTATAATGGCCCCCACATAGCCCTCCATAAATTATAATGGCCCACACATAGCACTTCAACTAGCATAATGACCCCCCATCGGCTTTCAAACAGTATAATGGGCTACACAAAGCCTTTTAAACAGTATAATGGGCCCCATATTGCCTCCCATATAGAAAAATGGGGCCCACATTGCCCTACATTTAGTATAATGAGCCCAATATAGCCTTCCATATAATATAATGTGTCCCATATAGCCTTCAATATAGTATAATGACCCCCATATGGCCTTTCAAACAGTATAATGAGCCTCACATCATAGCCTTTCAAACAGTATAAAGGGTCCCACATTGCCTTCCATATATTACACAGGGCCCCACATTGCCTTACATATAGTATAATGGGCCCCACATTGCCTTTAATATAGTATAATGCTCCCCACATTGCCCTCCGTATAGTATAATGGACCCTACATTGCCTTCCATGTAGTATAATGTACCCCGTATTGCCCTCTATATAGTATAATATATAATGCACCCCATATTGCCTTCCATGTATTATAATGCCCCCACATTGTACTACATATAGTATAATGTGCACCACATTGAGTTTGATGTAATATAATGGACCCTACATTGCCTTCCATATAGTATAATTTTCCCCATATTACCTTGCATGTAATATAATGGGCCCCACATTTCCTTCAATATAGTATAATGAGCCCCTCATTGCCTTCTATATTGTATAATGGCCCTGCATCGCCTTTCATGTAGTATAATATGCACCACATCCATATAGTATAATGCCCCACATTACTCTCCATATAGTATAATGAGACACCCATAGCCCTCTAAACAGAATAATATACTCCACAATGTTCTCAATCATTAAAAAATAAATAAACACTCACCTTTTGTGACGCCCTGGACTAGTCAGGTCGTCCCAGGTAGTCCCGTGCACACACACCCCCTCCCTAAAAAGGTGACAGCAGCCAAACTTAAAAACCTTGTCACCACCCTCCAGATTTGATGTCCATACCAGGGGGGTGGAGCCAGGCAGTTGGCTCCACCCACCGAGGAGTTCACAGGCCTGGAGGCGGGAAAAAGACACAAGTTCTAGGTAGATTCGCTTTGACAGTGAAGGAGAGAGGTCGAGTTCAAGGGCAGACCTGTGACCAGGCCTGCCAATAGTCTACTCAGGTGTCTGGTTTGGAGCCCAGTCACCTCTGGCAAGGAGGCAGACGGTGGTGGCTGCCTGCAGGAGCTGGGATTACAGCCGGTGGAACCGTAGGGACCGGGGTCGGGCGGTGGCCCGCCGGTACCAAACCGGGGAACTGATTGGAAACTGGAGCACCAGGAGGGGTACTCAGACCCAGTACGAAGCCCCGAACCGACAGGGCCGAGTCAAATCAACTGATTGAGGACTGGACTTAAGGACCTTTCCCACACAAGACCCGTTAGAAGACAACAGCCCAACCATACAGGGTAAAGCCACCGCCAAGGCATAGAGACCCAAAGGGCCAGCATCTGCGGGCAAACAGGGCTCTACAGGCAACCAGCAAGCCGGGGAGCGGACTACCGTTGCTTAGGCATAGGAGTCAAACATTAACACAAAGAGGTGCAGGAGAAAGGCGGAAACCACCAACCTGTTAAGGGAGAAGCTGCAGCCGGCTGCGGGCCCCGTTCATCATCCCGTTTGGTTTACCAGAGACTCCAGTGTATTGTGTCATAGTGAGTGAGCACCAGCATCCAGCCTGCGCCTGTCCCCACACCTCAGCACCTCCCTCGGGCCCCCGGGACCATTACTCCCCTACCCACGGAGGGGTCAACACCAAGCTGCGCAACACCGTCCCCGGGAGGTCTAGTTAACGGCAGCGGTGGTGTCCATCTATTCACCACAACCCGTGGGTGGCGTCACGAACTTACATCCCTTCCAAACCACCGCGGCCCCGGACGTGGAACTCCCCACCGAAGTCCCTGCATGTATCGCCAACCCCCTTGCAGAGCGACGTGACCCCCGGGTCCGTGAGGAGCTCGAGCCACCCACCATACGAGCACGGATCCGAGCGGCTCGGCGGTCGCAGCCGAGCCCGCGGGGCGGTACACTTTTCTCATTCCTCCACTACTCTGGTTTCTGCAGTGTGTGGCCTGAAGCGCTGCACATCTCGGCGCAGTGGGCGTGATATAGTGACATCATCGCGCCCACTGCGCTGAGTCATCAAACACAGCGGTGGCATACCTCCATTGGAAGCAGCCCATGCGGTCGCTAAGGGGCCCATTCGTTGGGGGTATGGTATATTGCCATCTCCAGCACCTTCCCACCACCACCCAGCATCACACTTTCAACATACAGTCGAAAGCAATGAGTGAGTACATTGGTGGCCAATGGGGATAATACACTATGGATGACTATGGAGTGTGAATTATACCATATAAAGGACTATGGGTCAGTGCATTATACTTTATGGAGCACTATAGGGGTGCATTATACGATATGGGGGACTACGTCAGTGCATTATATGATATGGAGGACTATGTGGGACCCATTATACTATATGGAGGATTATGTGGTGCATTATATCATATGGAAAGCTATAGGGTGCATTATGCTATATAAAGGAAGGACTATGTGGGGCCCATTATACTATATGGAGGACAATGTGGGGTGCATTTTACTATATAGAGGGCTATGTGCAGGCAATTATACTATTTGGAGGGATACGTGGGGGTCATTATAATATTTTGAGGGGGCTATTTGAGGACCATTATATACTGTGAAGAGGTGTGGGGACTATTATCCTGTATCTAAGCCTACTCTACATGGAAAGCTATGTAGGGGTCACAGTAGGGTTATCATACTGTGCATGTGGAGGGTACTGTAGAGGAATTCACTGTGGGGGTATCATACAGTGTTTGTGGGGCACTTTTATTTGCATCGTACTTTTTGGTGTAATGAAAGGGGAATCTAGGGTCTAGGGGGTTCAGTAGTAGGAAAATTCCTTTATAAGGGCTGCAAAGTAGTGAGATATGATCTTATGTGTCATAGCCAAATATTAATTTATTTTTTTTTTGTTTTTGGGGGGGGGGGGGGCGCAATTACAAATTCTGCTATGGAACCACTTAATACACCCCATGTCACACATAGAGGGAGAATGATGGAAGAGGGAGATGACAGCTCCCTCATCTATCATTGCTTTCAATTATATCGGCATCTGTACAGTTGAACGTGAGATTCCAAGCGGAAGGGGCTCGATGCTAGCCCTAACACTGGGCCCCTGACTTAAAGGCTCCATAGCGGTCGCATGGTCCTCTGCCATTGGCGGTACAGCACTGCATGTCTGTATGACAGCGAGGATGGAAAGAGCTACAAATGCATCTCAATAAATTAGAATATCCTCAAAAAGTTCATTTATTTCAGTAATTCATTACAAAAAGGGAAACACATATTATATAGAGTTATTACACAGAGTGATCTATTTTACGTGTTTATTTCTGTTAATGTTGATGTTTATAGCCAATAAAAATCCAAAAGTCATTATCTCAGAAAATTAGAATATTATATAAGACCAAAACTCAAAAATGTTGGCCTACTGAAAAGTCTGTATAGTAAATGCACTCAATATTTGGTTGGGACTCCTCTTGCATGAATTACTGTATCAATGAGGCGTGGCATGGAGGCGATCAGCCTGTGGCACTGCTGAGGTGTTATGGAAGCCCAGATTGGTTTGATAGCAGCATTCAGCTCATATGCACTGTTGGGTCTGGTGTTTTTCATCTTCTTCTTGACAATACCCCATAGATTCTCTTTGGGGTTTAGGTCAGGCAAGTTTGCTGGCCAATCAAGCACAGTGATACTGTGGTTATTAAACCAGGTATTGGTACTTTTGGCAGTGTGGACAGTTGCCAAGTCCTGCTGGAAAATTACATTTCCATCTCCATAAAGCTTGTCAACAAAGGGAAGCATGAAGTGCTCTAAAATTTCATAGTAGATGGCTGCATTGACTTTGGTCTTCATAAAACACAGTGGACCTGCACCAGCAGATGACATGGCTCCCAAAACATCACTGATTGTGGAATCTTCACACTGCCAAATCCTGCCGGAAAATGAAATTTTCATCTCCAAAAAGCTTGAGGGAAGCATGAAGTGCTCTAAAATTTCCTGGTAGACGGCTGTGCTAACTTTGGTCTTGATAAAACACAATGGACCTACACCAGCAGATGACATGGCTCCACAAACCATCACTGAGTGTGGAAACTTTACACTAGACCTCAAGCAGCTTGGATTGTGGCCTCTCCACTCTTCCTCCAGACTCTGGGACCTTGATTTCCAAATGAAATATAAAACTTACTTTAATCTGAAAACAACACCTTGGACCACTGAGCAACAGTCCAGTTCTTTTTCTCCTTGACCCAGGTAAGAAGCTTCTGGCGTTGTCAATTGGTCATGAGTAGCTTGACACAAGGAATGCGACACTTGTAGCACATGTCCTGAATATGTCTCTGAGTGGTTGTTCTTGAAGCACTGACTCCAGCAGCAGTGTTTCCTTGTGTTTCTCCAACAAATTTTTGAATGGCATTTTCTTCACAATCCTATCAATGCTGCAGTTATCCTGGTTGCTTGTGCACCTTTTTCTACCACACTTTTTCCTTCCACTCAACATTCCATTAATATGCTTTGATACAGCACTCTGACCAGCCAGCTTCTTTAGCAATGACCTTTTTTGGCTTACCCTCCTTGTGGACTGTGTCAATGACTGCCTTCTGGAAATGTCAAGTCAGCAGTCTTCTCAATGATTGTGTAGCCTACTGAATCAGAATAAGGGCCGCTTTACATGCTGCGACATTGCTAGCATTTGCTGGCGATGTCGAGCGCGATAGCACCCGCCCCCGTCGTACGGCTGATATGTGGTGATCGCTGCCGTAGCGAATATTATCGCTATGGCAGCGTCACATGCACATACCTGTTCAGCGACGCTGCTGTGACTGCCGAACAATCCCTGCTAAAGGGGGAGGTGCGTTCGGCGTCACCGCGACGTCACTAAGCGGCCGGCCAATAGAAACGGAGGGGCAGAGATGAGCGGGATGTAACATCTCGCCCACCTTCTTCCTTCCTCATTGCCAGCGGACGCAGGTAAGGTGAGGTTCCTCGTTCCTGCGGTGTCACACATAGCGATGTGATCAAAAATTATTATGTGGCGAAAAATGGTACCAATAAAAACTCG
Source organism: Anomaloglossus baeobatrachus (assembly GCF_048569485.1). Taxonomy (NCBI): domain Eukaryota; kingdom Metazoa; phylum Chordata; class Amphibia; order Anura; family Aromobatidae; genus Anomaloglossus; species Anomaloglossus baeobatrachus. The sequence goes on along the minus strand of NC_134355.1, from coordinate 154,701,449 downwards.
AACTCATCCTGCAAAAAAAAAGCCCTCACATGACTCGGTCAGCAGAAAAATAAACTATAGCCTTCAAAATCCGTTGATGTAAAATAACATTATTTTGTAAAAAGTGTATACTATGGCACCCCCCTCAAAAAAGAAATCCAGAAAAATCTGAGCTCCCAAATCCAAATGCCCCCTCTCTGAGCCCTCTGGTGTGGCCAAACGCTACTGTACAGTCACATGTGGGGTATTGCCATGTTCAGGAGTAATTGGAAATCTGAGGTTAAAACAACATTTTAGTGGTAAAAATGTAATTGTTTTGTTTACCATACAATAGTATAAAATTTTGTGACACACCTGTAGTGTTAATATGCTCACTGCACCCCTGGGTGACTTCATTGGAGGGGTGCAGTTTGTAAAAAGAGGTCACTTGTGGTGAATTTATGCTGTTCTGGCACCTTAGGGGCTCTCCAAACACAACATGGCATCCGGTAATGATTCCAGCCAATTTTGTTAGCCAAATGGCGCTCCTTCCCTTCTGAGCCCTACGATGCGCCCGAATAGTTGATTTCCACCACATACAGTGCCTACAAGTAGTATTTAACCCCCTGCAGATTTAGCAGGTTTACACATTCGGAATTAACTTGGCATTGTGACATTTGGACTGTAGATCAGCCTGGAAGTGTGAAATGCACTGCAGCAAAAAAGAATGTTTTTCTTTTTTTATTTTTTTTTTAAATTGTGAAAAGTTTATTCAGAGGGTCATTTATTATTCAACCCCTCAAACCACAAGAATTCTGTTTGGTTCCCCTAAAGTATTAAGAAGTATTTCAGGCACAAAGAAAAATGAGCTTCACATGTTTGGATTAATTATCTCTTTTTCCAGCCTTTTCTGACTAATTAAGACCCTCCCCAAACTTGTGAACAGCACTCATACTTGGTCAACATGGGAAAGACAAAGGAGCATTCCAAGGCCATCAGAGACAAGATCGTGGAGGGTCACAAGGCTGGCAAGGGGTACAAAACCCTTTCCAAGGAGTTGGGCCTACCTGTCTCCACTGTTGGGAGCATCATCCGGAAGTGGAAGGCTTATGGAACTACTGTTAGCCTTCCACGGCCTGGACAGCCTTTGAAAGTTTCCACCCGTGCCGAGGCCAGGCTTGTCCGAAGAGTCAAGGCTAACCCAAGGACAACAAGGATGGAGCTCCGGGAAGATCTCATGGCAGTGGGGACATTGGTTTCAGTCAATACCATAAGTAACGTACTACACCGCAATGGTCTCCGTTCCAGACGAGCCCGTAAGGTACCTTTACTTTCAAAGCGTCATGTCAAGGCTCGTCTACAGTTTGCTCATGATCACTTGGAGGACTCTGAGCAGACTGGTTCAAGGTTCTCTGGTCTGATGAGACCAAGATCGAGATCTTTGGTGCCAACCACACACGTGACGTTTGGAGACTGGATGGCACTGCATACGACCCCAAGAATACCATCCCTACAGTCAAGCATGGTGGTGGCAGCATCATGCTGTGGGGCTGTTTCTCAGCCAAGGGGCCTGGCCATCTGGTCCGCATCCATGGGAAGATGGATAGCACGGCCTACCTGGAGATTTTGGCCAAGAACCTCCGCTCCTCCATCAAGGATCTTAAGATGGGTCGTCATTTCATCTTCCAACAAGACAACAACCCAAAGCACACAGCCAAGAAAACCAAGGCCTGGTTCAAGAGGGAAAAAATCAAGGTGTTGCAGTGGCCTAGTCAGTCTCCTGACCTTAACCCAATTGAAAACTTGTGGAAGGAGCTCAAGATTAAAGTCCACATGAGACACCCAAAGAACCTAGATAACTTGGAGAAGATCTGCATGGAGGAGTGGGCCAAGATAACTCCAGAGACCTGTGCCGGCCTGATCAGGTCTTATAAAAGACGATTATTAGCTGTAATTACAAACAAGGGTTATTCCACAAAATATTAAACCTAGGGGTTGAATAATAATTGACCCACACTTTTATGTTGAAAATGTATTAAAATTTAACTGAGCAACATAACTTGTTGGTTTGTAAGATTTATGTATCTGTTAATAAATCCTGCTCTTGTTTGAAGTTTGCAGGCTTTAACTTATTTGCATCTTATCAAACCTGCTAAATCTGCAGGGGGTTGAATACTACTTGTAGGCACTGTATGAGGTATCTGTGTATTCAGGAGAAATTGCGCAATACATTTTATAGTTAATTTTTTCCTGATACCTTTGTGAAAAAAAATCCTACCTGGTTGAAGTAACAATTTTGTGGTAAAATTGTATTTTTATTTTCACGCCTAAACTTCTGTGAAGCCCTCCGGTGTTCAAGGGGCTTACCAAATATCCAAATAAATTTCTTGAGGTGTCAAGTTTCCAAAATAGAGTCACTTGTGGGAGTAATCCATTGTTTAGGCACCTCAGGGAGTCTCCAAATGCGACATGGTGTCTGGTCTACTGATTCCAGCTAATTTTGCTTTAAAAAAAATTCGAATAGCACTCCATCCAGTCCGAGCCCTGCCGTGCACCCAAACAATTGATTTCCACCACATATGAGGTATCTGCGTACTCAGGAGAAATTGCACAATAAATAGAATGGATCATTTTTTCCTGATACCCTTGTAAAAATGCATTGCAAAAAAACATTTTTTGTGTAAAAAAAAGAAACATTTTCATTTTTTTTCCTTGAAGCACCCATGTAGCACCTAAAGGGTTGTTAAACTTCTTAGATGTGGTTTTGAGCAGTGTGATGTGTGCAGTTTTCAGAATGGTGTCACTTTGAGAAGCCTAGATGACAGAAAATACCCAAAGTCCTTAAAAAAACGGTTTTGTAAATTTTGTTGGAAAATTGAGAAATTGCTTTTGAACTTTGAACCCTTCTAACTTCCTAACAAAAAAAATTATGTTTCAAAAATTGCACTGGGGTAAAGTAGACATGTGGTAAATGTTATTTTGTAACTATTTTGTGTGACATAACTCCGATTTATGGTCATAAAATTTCAAAGTTTGAAAATTGTGAAATTTTCAGCAAAATGTTTTTACACAAATAAAAAATATTGGCCTAAATTTACAAACTATCATGAAGTACAATATATCACAAAAAAGCAGTCTCCAAACCACCAGGATCCATCAAAATTGTAAAAAATGGCTTGGTCAGAAGAGTGTTTTCAGACCGGGGATGAAGGGGTTAAACTGTATGACTTGGATCAAACATTTTAGATATATTTTCACAAGCTTCTCACAATAGTTGGTAGAAATTTGGACCCATTCCTCCTGACAGAACTGGTGTAATGTAACTGAGCCATGGTTGCACGTCACCTTGCTTGCACCTACCTTTTCAGCTTTGCCAATAAATTTTCAATAGGATTGAGATCAGGGTTTTATGATGGCCACTCCAAAACATTGACTTTATTATCCTTAGGCCACTTTGTAACCAATTTGGCACTATGTTTCAGGTCATTGTCTATTTGGAATACCAGTTTCCTACCAAGCTTTAAGTTCCGGGCTGATATCTTGAGATGGTGCTTCGGTATTGCCACATAATCTTCCTTTCTCACAACACCATCTATTTTGTGAACTGCACCAGTCCCTCCTGCAGCAAAACAACCCCACAACATGATGCAGTCATCCCCGTGTTTCACAGCTGGGATGATGTTCTTAGGCTTCAAAACTTTTTCCTTTTTCCTCCAAACGTAATAATGGTCATTATGGCCAAACAGTTCAATTTTAGTTTTGTCAGACCACAAGACAGGTTTCCAAAAATTAAGATCTTTGTTCCTGTGTGCATTTAGAAACATGAATCTGTTTTTTTTTCCTTATGCTTCTTTTGGAGCAATGATTTCTTCCTGGCAGAGTGGCCTTTCAGCCCATGTTGATACAGTACTCGTTTCACTCTGGATAATGACACAATCTTACCAGCTTCTGCCAGCATCTTAAGGTCTTTTGCTTTTATTCTGTCTTATCGAAGCAAGTTCATCTCTGGTACACAGAACCGTCACCTTCCTGAGCGGAATGATGGCTGAACATGCCCATCTTGTTTGTACTTGCGTATAATTGTTTGTACAGATAAATGACACACCTTCAGGTATCCGAAAATTACACCCAAGGATGAACCAGATGTGCAAGTTCACAATTCTCTTCCTGAGATCTTGGCTGTTTTAATTTGGCTTTCCCATGATGCTACACAAAGAAACAGTGTGTTTCAGGTGTGCATTAAAATACATCTACAGGTATATCTCTAATTAACTCAGATGTTGCCAATAAACACATCAGAAGCTTCCAAAAGATATGACATCATATGGGCTGTCCCATGTTGTTTAAAGGCATAGTACTCTTAAGGGGGCTTTACCACTGCGATATCGGTAACGATATATCGTCGGGGTCACATCGTTAGGGACGCACATCTGGCGCCGTTACCAACATCGCAGCGTGTAACACAGATCAACGAGCACAAAAACGTGAAAAAATCGTTGCTTATTGACACGTCGCTCATTTCCTTAATATCGTTGCTGCTGCCGGTACGATGTTGTTAGTCAGTCCTGTGGCACCACACATCGCTGTGTGTGACACCGCAGGAGCGACGAACATCTCCTTACCTGCCTCCACCGGCAATGCGGAAGGTGGTGGGTGGGATGTTACGTCCCGCTCATCTCTGCCCCTCCGCTTCTATTGGCCTGCCGCTTAGTGACATCGCAGTGACGCCGAACGAACCTCCCCCTTGAAGGAGGGATTGTTCGGCCGTCATAGCGGCGTCGCTGCACATGTATGTGCGTGTGACGCTCCCGTAGTGATAATGTTCGCTACGGCAGCGATCACCAAATATCGCATGTACGACGGGGGCGGGTACTATCGCGCTCGACATCGCTAGCAAACGTTAGCGATGTCGCAGCTTGTAACGCACCCTTTAGTGTATGTAAACTTGACTTTGCAGAAAATAATAAAAATTGCCTGAAAACATTCTCTCTCTCATTATTTTGGGATTTGGCAAATATAAATAATTTTTGTAATCCTAACTGACCTAAAACGTGAAAGGTTTATTCTGATTTCATGTCAGATAGTGAGAAAACCATGCATATGGGTCTTTTTTGATAGTGAATGTAAACTTATGGTTTCAACTGTTAGACATCCCCTGAAAATAAGCTCTAGTGCATCTTTTGATGCCAAAAATTTTGGGGAGAACACCGTCCAAGAGGGGGATAAAGATTTGGGACATTACTACAAGAAAAGGACCAGGATGGTAAAAGACCATGTCTAGGTCGTCCATGGATGGAATGCTCTTATCCAAACCCATACTCTTTGTTTCTGAGTCTGTGGAGCTACGTTTGGAAGATACGCATTCGGAGAAGATCTCCTTCATTGTTCTTCCAAATTTGTCTTTTTTTTTTTTTTTAAGTCTGACTTGGCTCCATGCCCAAGAGCCCGTTCTGGACTGGAAATCCGGTGAGGTACTCCGTTGGGAGCAGAAATGCCTTGAGAAGTGTCTAGTTAGTGCTTATCCATCCAGGTCTTCTGAGGTAACATCTTGCCATCCGGTCCTGCCTGTCAGCCAGCTACCATTGACTTAGCCGAGAGGAAAGATGAATTTGAAGGGGTCCCTGAATCTTCGGATGTCTACCTCGATTATGTTTCCCAGAGAAAGAATTCTAAACAAAAAGACATCCAGCCATCTCTTCTTACATTAACTCTGAGAACATCATTGTAAAGAAGACGTCTATTTCTGGCCTGGTGAAGAGGGGGCCAGGGGCTTCTCCACAGTCCTCCACATGGGTTTCCCCTGCTTCCTCCTCCAGGGACCTGTGCACACCACACAGGTCCTCAGAGAGCACTCCTAAGGCATGTAAACACCGTTGCCCTTCTCTTAAAAAGGACCTGTGTCAATTCCAGGAATTTCCCCTCAAACTATCACTGGGAGGCATTGGCTACTTCAGGCACTCTCCCACTAGGCAAGCAAAGGAGAGAGGCGATCAGTTGGTACAAAAATTGTTTTTATTCACAATAATAGCAAACAGGTGAAGGGATAAGAGGCAAAAAGCGATTTACATCACCACAATGTAAGGTGGTATACTATATTTAATAACAAAATGGCTGACAAGCAGTGCATAAAGGTATGTATGTTGAGTCCATGCTACCGTGTATAGCATCCAATATTCATTATATCCATATCATTATCACATCAATAATATGGGGTCAACACAGTACATACCATACATAAACAAATAATCATACACATATATTCATACTAGTATCATACCGCTGTGTCCATGTCAAAAATTATTCATTATTCTATGATCAAAATAATTCCGATCATAGGATATAGCCTGGCGCAACAAGGAAAGCACATAAATCAGGGATTAATGAATTACTCCACAGAAAAAGCTCATGATAAGTGTGTATGCAAAGCTATACATGATAGAATACATACAAGCCATCATTGCATATATAAATATTAAATGGAAACCTATCCCAAAAATATCATCCACCATGGGATCACGCCCCCTGACGAAGGTACACACCGAAATGCGCATCGGGCGCATTACCACCACAGTGTTCATTATCATCTAGGTAATGTTATCCATGTTGACTTATGGCTAGCGGTGCATTTTTCTTATCTTCTGCACTTTTATGTGAGTACCGATAGCGTATGGCTGTGTCTATGATATCCTGGCGCTACATGTGCTGCAGTTTTACTGCGCCCTTGGTTGACATATAGGGAATTATGTTGGCTCTTTATCTGTATGCAATCATTTAATGGACTACCTGTGAGACATCTGTTATGACCTTATGTTAGATAGCTCCCTTTTTTCTGCATGTGATTATATGGTGATGTCTGATGTGCGCTCCATTATGTGTTATATTGCGATTATGTGTTGGAGTACTGATTAGACATCCCTTGTGATCCCATGGTGGATGATATTTTTGGGATAGGTTTCCATTTAATATTTATATATGCAATGATGGCTTGTATGTATTCTATCATGGATAGCTTTGCATACACACTTATCATGAGCTTTTTCTGTGGAGTAATTCATTAATCCCTGATATATGTGCTTTCCTTGTTGCGCCAGGCTATATCCTATGATCGGAATTATTTTGATCATAGAATAATGAATAATTTTTGACATAGACACAGCGGTATGATACTAGTATGAATATATGTGTATGATTATTTGTTTATGTATGGTATGTACTGTGTTGACCCCATATTATTGATGTGATAATGATATGGATATAATGAATATTGGATGCTATACACGGTAGCATGGACTCAACATACATACCTTTATGCACTGCTTGTCAGCCATTTTGTTATTAAATATAGTATACCACCTTACATTGTGGTGATGTAAATCGCTTTTTGCCTCTTATCCCTTCACCTGTTTGCTATTATTGTGAATAAAAACAATTTTTGTACCAACTGATCGCCTCTCTCCTTTGCTTGCCTTGTAACTTTTTAGCGATTTGGTCCATATTTAGTAGTCCTTATTTGCACTCTATGATATATATATATATATATATATATATATATATATATGATATATTGATATATCCTTATGAACATGCTGATGGTTATGCCGTTATTTATTTTACTCTCCCACTAGGGAAGGTGCCTGATCAACATGATTAGTTAGTGCTTCTTACCCTAGCCAACTAGTTGTTAGGTCCCTTTATCTACTGTGCAGCCTCATGTCAGTGTACAGTGTCCCATTCCAGTTTCCCTGCCCAGTCAGTTCCCCAGTGTCTGTCTATGGTATCAGCCTCAGCTGTCCCGGTGGTTCCTGTTGCTTTAGTGACTCTATTCATCCATCCTAACCATGCTGTGCCTCAGCCGTCCAGGCTACTCCTGCTAAACTAATGACTCTGTCTGCACCAGCATCCGTCCTTGCCTTGAGAGTCAGCTGTTACAGTCCTGGTCACTGCCCTTTTGGAGGGCACTTAGTCAAACCCTTCCGACTAAAAAAAAAAAAAAAAAAAGTAAGCTTGGGTCCCATCTGTGGTCCAATAGATCCACTCCTACTCACCGCTTTATCTCCAGTGTTTAGCAATACAGTATCAAAATACTTATTTCCCCTACTGTACATGCTGTCCAATCTGTGGGCAGCATGTATCAGCTATCAAGTCCCCGTTAACCTCAGAAGAGCTGAAGAAAATAAAGATTATGGTACCCATAGAAGAAACCTGTATTTGGCAATTCACAATGTTGTCAAAGTAATATTTATTTGTTTTTTAAAGGAAACCTAGTCAACTGAATTATGCTGCCAATCCAAGAGACAGAATGAAATCAGATATGATTTTCCCTGAAAATCTGACATTTCAGAGAAAACATGGTTAGAAGAGCTGGTGGACTATAAGGAAACACCTGCCCCAGCCAACTTCCTCTGCCAAACTCCTGTCGATTGACAGTTCTTTCCCCTGTGTGTACAGAAGATACTTGTCAATCAGCTGAATCAGACAAATTAAAAGCCATCTGGACATGAAGCTGAACTTGTCATATCGCCCTACAGTCCCAAGCCGGCTCTTCCAAACTATATCTTCTCTGAAATGCATAAGCTTGTCAAACAAAAACATACCTAGCTTCAATTGTGCAGCCAGTGCCCCCTCTGTCCCCCCCCTTTACTTCAACATGACTCAAGTACCATTGAAATCCTATGGATACACTAAGGATGTGGTAAGAAAGAAATAAAAGCCACTCAGAAAAAAAAAAAAAAAAGTTGTACTGGTTCTTTACTATCATTTCTAGTCATCATCAGTAACTGTGATAGGGGTTTCTGTAAACACATCCAGGGACAGGGAATGATCAGAGCTAGTTACAGCCCGTAGAAAGCACAATAATATAGCTATAGAACACACAACACATTTAATTAATCTAACACATTGTAGGAGTACAAAATCTAAATCAAATGACTGATTAAAATGTACAATATGTAGTATAGTTTATCTTCTCTCCAAGTTTTGTTCCTGCAAGATATTCCTCAAACTTAGCATCCACCTCTTTGCTCTGTTTCTCAGTGAAAAGACTCTTCCAGTCTCCAATTTCCCCTAAAAAAAAAAAAAAAAAAATTAAAATTATTACTTCTACTAGTACTATAGATAGATATCACAAGGTAGAATCTCCAAACGTTATTGTGATTACGTGACAGATGATCTTTAATTACCTTTCACGTAAGTTAATAAATACAGCATTACTTTCTACATATCCCAGATTATAAAATGAATAAGATTATTGTTTTCCGCTAATAAAATATTGTCCCACAACAATGGTAGATCAGATAAGACAATAGTAAGGCCTCACTCACATGGCTGTAGAGTCACTCATATGAGATAATCTATAGCTGTTTATACTGTCACTAGAAGGTGGCCCGATTCTACGCATCGGGTATTCTAGAATTTACGTATTGTGTAGTTCATGTATGATTTTTGTTATAGTTATATCTCTATCTATCTATCTATCTATCTATCTATCTATCTATCTATCTAGATGTTGTTGTGTGTAGTTACCAAGTGTTTGTGTAGGGCACTGTACATGTTCTGGGTGTTGTCTGGGTGTGGCGGGGGGTGAGAGCGGTGTTGTATGTGTGTTGCGTTGTTTGTGGAGCGCTGTGTGTCTGTCGCGTTGTGTGTGTGTGTGTGTTGAGCGGTTTGTGTGGGTGTGGTGTGTTTTGGGGGGAGGTATGTTTTGTGCAATGTGTGTGTTGTGCGGTATGTGCGTATATTTATGTATGCCGCGGTGTTTGTGTGCTGGGTGTTGTGTGTGTGCAGCGTTGTCTGTGTGTGTGGGTGTGTGTATGGCGGTGTTTGTGGTTCCGTGTGTGTGTGTGTGTGGTGTGTTGGGGGGAGGTGTGCACCTCCCATCGTGCTCCATCCCCCATGCTGCGCACCCCCCATCATGCCCCATCCCCTATGCTGCGCATTCCCCATCGTGCTCCATCCCCCATGCTGCGCACCCCCCCATCGTGCTCCATCCCCCATGCTGCGCACTCCCCATCGTGCTCCATCCTCCATGCTGCGCACTCCCCATCGTGCTCCATCCTCCATGCTGCGCACTCCCCATCGTGCTCCATCCTCCATGCTGCGCACTCCCCATCATGCTCCATCCCCCATGCTGCGCACCCCCCATCGTGCTACATCCCCCATGCTGCGCACCCCCCATCGTGCTACATCCCCCATGCTGCGCACTCCCCATCGTGCTACATCCCCCATGCTGCGCACTCCCCATCGTGCTACATCCCCCATCGTGCTACATCCCCCATCGTGCTACATCCCCATGCTGCGCACTCCCCATCGTGCTACATCCCCCATGCTGCGCACCCGCCATCGTGCTCCATCCGCCATGCTGCGCACTCCCCATCGTGCTACATCCCCCATGCTGCGCACTCCCCATCGTGCTACATCCCCCATCGTGCTACATCCCCATGCTGCGCACCCCCCATCGTGCTACATCCCCCATGCTGCGCACCCCCCATCGTGCTACATCCCCCATGCTGCGCACTCCCCATCGTGCTACATCCCCATGCTGCGCACCTCCCCATTGTGCTACATCCCCCATGCTGCGCACTCCCCATCGTGCTACATCCCCCATGCTGCGCACTGCCCATCGTGCTACATCCCCCATGCTGCACACTCCCCATCGTGCTACATCCCCCATGCTGCGCACTCCCCATCGTGCTACATCCCCCATGCTGCGCACTACCCATCGTGCTACATCCCCCATGCTGCGCACTCCCCATCGTGCTCCATCCCCCATGCTGCGCACCCCCCCATCGTGCTCCATCCCCCATGCTGCGCACCCCCCATCGTGCTACATCCCCCATGCTGCGCACTCCCCATCGTGCTACATCCCCCATGCTGCGCACCCCATCGTGCTACATCCCCCATGCTGCGCACCCCCCATCGTGCTACATCCCCCATGCTATAATAGTTCTCCTATTATACTCAGAGAGGAGTATAATAGGAGGACTGTAATAGGAGGAGTAGTCCTGGGGGGAGAGGAGTATAATGCCGGCTCCCTGCACGTGTACCGGGAGCCGGTGTACACTGGTAACTATGATACACATCGGGTAACTAAGGGACCTTAGTTACCCGATGTGTATAATGGTTACCAGCGTTCACGGGCTCCGTCAAGATCCCAGCAGCGCAAGGTTATGTCTGGCGCTGCTGGGATCATGACGGAGCCGGTGTACACTGGTAACTATGATACACATCGGGTAACCAAGGGACCTTAGTTACCCGATGTGTATAATGGTTACCAGCGTTCACGGGCTCCGTCAAAAGATCCCAGCATCGCAAGGTTATGTCTGGCGCTGCTGGGATCGTGACGGAGCCGGTGTAGAAGCAAGCGATATCCCAGGATGTTGTGAGTGTGTGGATGTGATGTGTGAGGTGTGTTTGAGAGAGACTTCAAATGAGATTTGCCGTGACGTGGCGAAGCAGCTCAAGAAATTGCAATTTTTTGCCAAAAATCTCAAAATTTTTAAAATAAGTACAGTTTGGAATGTTTAGTGCTGTAGTGCACATTTGGTGCTGCTTTTTGTTTTTTCTTCATTGAATTGGTCGGTGGTTGACCTCCACCTTGTTTTGCACCCCAATTTGGGATGTATTCCATCTGTCTAGATTTTGGCGGTTGGTGACTGTTCACATTAAGTCATCAGGCTTTGTCCACAGGCTATTTACTTCATGCAGCATTTGCTTGGACCTGTCCCGCCCACAGCCATGACTCAGTCATGGGTACGGGATTGAAATAGACCAGGTGAGTGCTGCTAAGAGCAGTTCTACTATTCATATGTGAGGCCGTATGGCACATTTTATAAAAATATTTTAGTGTAGGACTGCTTCAAATGAGATTTGCCGTGACGTGGCGAAGCAGCTCAAGAAATTGCAATTTTTTGCCAAAAATCTCAAAATTTTTAAAATAAGTACAGTTTGGAATGTTTAGTGCTGTAGTGCACATTTGGTGCTGCTTTTTGTTTTTTCTTCATTGTGTTTGAGAGTGAGTGTGATCTGATGTGTGTGTGTACTCACCTGGGAGTCGGAGCTCCGTGTCAGTTGGGCCAGAGCGAGCGTGCATTGCGTGAGGGGGCGGGGCCTGCAGAGAGCCGGGGCGAGAGGCCAATCCGTGTGGGGGGGCGGGGCCATGGCGAGCCCAGCGGCCAATCAGCTTTGTGTCACCGTAAGGACACAATTTTGGAGCATGACAGACAGACAGACAGACAGACAGACAGAATAAGGCAATTATATATATAGATTCAGCTCAAGCGCTGCTCAGATCTGAGTGTCAGTTTACTGTGATCCAATTCTCTCACATGAGAGAATCCTATCACAGGTGCAGAGAAGATGGAGAAACCAATTTCCATCTTCTCCATTACTTGCATAATCCAAGTGCAGTCTGATGTTTTGCACGTACCCATAGACTTAAATGCCAATCATAGAATGCTGCATTTTTTTTTTTTTTTTAAAAAGGAATATAGGGCCCCCATGGTATAACATTGGCCTGGTGGCTAGCCGATAGAACATCAGGTAGCCCTTGTCTGTGTCAAATGCTTGTGTGAGCGAGTGCTAATGGTTATAGAACATTATAATCTCAAGTTAAAGTGAGAAGTGGTAAAAAAATGCAGAAGTCAGGGTCATAAGGCTTAAGGATCATAAGGATTTTGTCCAGCCAATAAATTTGTAGATATAGCCCTCTCCACTACTTATGTGTGGGTTATTAATTGTATTACATATATTTATTTAAAAACAAAATGTTTTAATAGATTTTCATTTTTAAATTAGTAACTCACACCTCAAAAATCTAAGGGTGACATTTGGGGGAGAAAGAAGAAAGAATGTATTAAGTGCAAGAAACTTAAAAAGTTGTTATCCAGGACTATACAAGTTTTTTACTGTAGGTTTAAGAACTAGCAGGCAGGTAATTGCTTAGTACCTACCTGTTCTGCTCACAGATTTCTGCTGGCACAGACTACTACTGTCAGCAGGGCCGTATTTGCCATTAGGCACTTGAGGGCACGTGCCTAGGGCGGCGCCTTCCAGGGGGGCGGCGCCCAAACAAAAATTTAAAAAAAAAAAAAAAAAATATTTTTTTTTTTAAATCTTCCTCCCTCCCTCCTCCAAACTCTTTATTAAATCCGGGGCCTTTTTGGAGGAGGGAGGGAGCGCACAGTCATTTATAGTCGCGTCTATAACACGCGACTATAAATGACACTGAGCGTGCCGGCACTTACTTCCGGGGTCAGAGGAGCTGTAATCAGCTCCCCGCCCCGACGTGCTGCCGTGCGCTCACTGTGCAGAGGTCACAGGAGCGTGAGGCCGCGCAGAGGAGGACGGGAGCCGCCGCCGCCGCCGGAGATGGAGCCGCCGCCGAAGATGGAGCCGCCGCCAGAGATGGAGCCGCCGCCAGAGATGGAGCCGCCGCCAGAGATGGAGCCGCCGCCAGAGATGGAGCCGCCGCCAGAGATGGAGCCGCCGCCAGAGATGGAGCCGCCGCCAGAGATGGAGCCGCCGCCAGAGATGGAGCCGCCGCCAGAGATGGAGCCGCCGAGCAAGATGTCAGATGCCGCCGCCGCCGCCACCGTGGAGAACGGGAGATGCAGCCTGGAGCAGGTAAGCGCTTTACAGCCGAAGACAGCGCCGAACAAGCAACCCGGGGGGGGGGCGCAACATGGAGGATGGGGGGATGGAACATGATATGGGGGCGCAACATGGAGGATGGGGGGGATGGAACATGATATGGGGGCGCAACATGGAGGATGGGGGGGATGGAACATGATATGGGGGCGCAACATGGAGGATGGGGGGATGGAACATGATATGGGGGCGCAACATGGGGGATGGGGGGGATGGAACATGATATGGGGGCGCAACATGGAGGATGGGGGGGATGGAACATGATATGGGGGCGCAACATGGAGGATGGGGGGATGGAACATGATATGGGGGCGCAACATGGAGGATGGGGGGGATGGAACATGATATGGGGGCGCAACATGGAGGATGGGGGGGATGGAACATGATATGGGGGCGCAACATGGAGGATGGGGGGATGGAACATGATATGGGGGCGCAACATGGAGGATGGGGGGATGGAACATGATATGGGGGCGCAACATGGAGGATGGGGGGATGGAACATGATATGGGGGCGCAACATGGAGGATGGGGGGGGATGCAGCATGATGTGGGGGCGCAACATGGAGGATGGGGGGGATGAAGCATGATGTGGGGGCGCAGCATGGAGGATGGGGGGGATGAAGCATGATGTGGGGGCGCAGCATGGAGGATGGGGGCGATGAAGCATGATGTGGGGGCGCAGCATGGAGGATGGGGGGGATGAAGCATGATGTGGGGGCGCAACATGGAGGATGGGGGGGCGCAACATGGGGATGGAGCATGATGTGGGGGTGCAGCATGGGGGATGGAGCAGAATGGGAAAATGAGGGAGGGTGGTGGACAGTATAGCAAATGGGAGTTACAGTATGGAGAATGAGAGGCATGGTATGGAGAATGGGGTAGCATGGGGGGGGGGCATGGTATGGAGAATGAGAGGCATGGTATGGAGAATGGGGTAGCACGGGGGGGCATGGTATGGAGAATGGGAAAGCATGGGGGGGTACTCTGTATGGAAGGGGAACCATGGTGGGCTTGGTATGGAGGGGGCTTGATATGGAGAAGGGGCAGCATGGGGAGCGCTCAGTTAGGAGCCTGGAAGGGCTGGGTATACATAATGCGAAGCATAAGGTTTATTATAGAGTGGGGACATCATGAGGGGGACAGTGAAGTGGGGGCTGCATGGAGAGGTGGGGACAGTGGAGGTCATAGTTCATAAGTGAGGAAGGTCTGGAGGGTATAATTCAGTGGTGAGGACAGTGGGGTTTTCATGTGAGGGGGCAGTGTAGTGGGAATGTTATAGGAGAGAATGTGGAGGCTGTATACTATAAGTGACACGGTGTGGGGTCATTCTTTGTGCTGTGAGCTCAGTGATGGGCAATTACTTATTCTTGGGCACAGCCTTGGCTTACTTCGGGTGGTTACTCTTTAGTGAGAATTATGAGTCTGTCACCAGGTTTTTGCCACCTAATTTGAGAGCAGCATAATGTAGGGGCAGAGATCCTGATTCCAGTGTTGTCACTTACTGGGCTGCTTAGTGTAGTTTTGATAACATCACTGTTTAATCAGCAGTAGTTATCATTACAGGACTACTTGGTGTGCTGCAGGTAGTCCAGCATATTCATGAGCTCTGTATAACTGCGAGATCTGCAGCAGAGAAAACGACAGCAAACAGCTCAGTAAGTGACACATCGCTGGAATCAGGGGCTCTGTCTCTACATTATGCTGCTCTCAGATGGGGGAGCAAAACCTGGTGACAGATTCCCTATACGGGCACCATTGCAGTATGTGCTGCAGCAGACCAGACAAGAGGGGAGTCTTGGGAGACGCAGGACAATGTGTTGCTAAGAGCGATGACATTTTACTTTTACTCCCAAAATGGCAATTAATCTGCAGACACATTTATATAGGGGACGTCGCTCTGGCATGTACAGTTTTACCTTAATATTATATATATGCAAACTGTTCTGTCCCCCCTGGTGCGGCCGATGTCTTGGTGCAGATGTGCACCGTCCTATTTGCATATTAAAGACAGTCCCTCGTCCTTAGGTGAGAGTCAGTGCTGTCTAAAATCACTTAGCATTTCTGCACGTGTCCTGACACTGGAGGAGCAGAGTAGCACTCCAAGTGTCAGTGTGGGTGCGCCTGCAATGTGACTGCAGTGTCCGCGTGGGTGCGCCTGCAATGTGACTGCAGTGTCCGCGTGGGTGCGCCTGCAATGTGACTGCAGTGTCCGCGTGGGTGCGCCTGCAATGTGACTGCAGTGTCCGCGTGGGTGCGCCTGCAATGTGACTGCAGTGTCTGCGTGGGTGCGCCTGCAATGTGACTGCAGTGTCCGCGTGGGTGCGCCTGCAATGTGACTGCAGTGTCCGCGTGGGTGCGCCTGCAATGTGACTGCAGTGTCTGCGTGGGTGCGCCTGCAATGTGACTGCAGTGTCCGCGTGGGTGCGCCTGCAATGTGACTGCAGTGTCCGCGTGGGTGCGCCTGCAATGTGACTGCAGTGTCTGCGTGGGTGCGCCTGCAATGTGACTGCAGTGTCTGCGTGGGTGCGCCTGCAATGTGACTGCAGTGTCTGCGTGGGTGCGCCTGCAATGTGACTGCAGTGTCTGCGTGGGTGCGCCTGCAATGTGACTGCAGTGTCTGCGTGGGTGCGCCTGCAATGTGACTGCAGTGTCTGCGTGGGTGCGCCTGCAATGTGACTGCAGTGTCTGCGTGGGTGCGCCTGCAATGTGACTGCAGTGTCTGCGTGGGTGCGCCTGCAATGTGACTGCAGTGTCTGCGTGGGTGCGCCTGCAATGTGACTGCAGTGTCTGCGTGGGTGCGCCTGCAATGTGACTGCAGTGTCTGCGTGGGTGCGCCTGCAATGTGACTGCAGTGTCCGCGTGGGTGCGCCTGCAATGTGACTGCAGTGGGTGCGCCTGCAGTGTGACTGCAGTGTCCGCGTGGGTGCGCCTGCAATGTGACTGCAGTGTCCGCGTGGGTGCGCCTGCAATGTGACTGCAGTGTCTGCGTGGGTGCGCCTGCAATGTGACTGCAGTGTCTGCGTGGGTGCGCCTGCAATGTGACTGCAGTGTCTGCGTGGGTGCGCCTGCAATGTGACTGCAGTGTCTGCGTGGGTGCGCCTGCAATGTGACTGCAGTGTCTGCGTGGGTGCGCCTGCAATGTGACTGCAGTGTCTGCGTGGGTGCGCCTGCAATGTGACTGCAGTGTCTGCGTGGGTGCGCCTGCAATGTGACTGCAGTGTCTGCGTGGGTGCGCCTGCAATGTGACTGCAGTGTCTGCGTGGGTGCGCCTGCAATGTGACTGCAGTGTCTGCGTGGGTGCGCCTGCAATGTGACTGCAGTGTCTGCGTGGGTGCGCCTGCAATGTGACTGCAGTGGGTGCGCCTGCAGTGTGACTGCAGTGTCCGCGTGGGTGCGCCTGCAATGTGACTGCAGTGTCCGCGTGGGTGCGCCTGCAATGTGACTGCAGTGTCCGCGTGGGTGCGCCTGCAATGTGACTGCAGTGTCTGCGTGGGTGCGCCTGCAATGTGACTGCAGTGTCTGCGTGGGTGCGCCTGCAATGTGACTGCAGTGTCTGCGTGGGTGCGCCTGCAATGTGACTGCAGTGTCCGCGTGGGTGCGCCTGCAATGTGACTGCAGTGGGTGCGCCTGCAGTGTGACTGCAGTGTCCGCGTGGGTGCGCCTGCAATGTGACTGCAGTGTCCGCGTGGGTGCGCCTGCAATGTGACTGCAGTGTCCGCGTGGGTGCGCCTGCAATGTGATGCAGGCACGTTCTGACACCTGGTTGCTGCCTGTATTTGACTGCTGATTCAATGAGGAAGGTTGTTGAAGTGAGCAGACAGCACATCACAGCGCCGTGTCCCCCTCCTCACTGTGCTCCTCCTGTGTTGGATGCACACATGCACTGACGCTTGGTGTGTGCCGCTGTGCTCCTCCTGTGTTGGATGCACACCCGCACTGACGCTTGGAGTGTGCCGCTGTGCTCCTCCTGTGTTGGATGCACACATGCACTGACGCTTGGAGTGTGCCGCTGTGCTCCTCCTGTGTTGGAGGCACACCCGCACTGACGCTTGGAGTGTGCCGCAGTGTTGGGTGCGGTGCAGCAGGAGATCTGGTGTTACGGTGCTCACTCTCACCAATGGATCACTATTAAGACACAGGCCTGGCTAGTATTTTCCTATATTAGGTGGTATCGTGCACCCAGGCTTAGGCCGCGCAGAAATGTCCTCATTTTCATATCAAATAAATGTGGCTTTTTCAGTGAACATTAAAGGGAACCTGTTACACCCTTTTTCAATTTTAAACTGCCCCCAATGTCTTGTTAGTGACGCAGTGTAAGTGATGCACATTTTCTGACTAACAAGACAATGGAGCAGTTTAATATTAAAGGTCGTGACCAGTTCCTTTTAAGCTGAACTCTATGGGTGGGTTTATTTCTCCACAGATCATGTCCCCCATATAAATATTTCTGCGGTCTAGGTGTCATTTTGGGGTGACAGATTCCCTTTAAGTCAGCTTAAAAATCATCTCACCTGACGAATGAAAGTTTTTTTGCTCGTGCATCGGGTGATGGACACTGTTTAGATCAGTTTCCCATCTTTGGCTGCAGTGTGAATGCTGCTTTTAAAGGGGTTTTCTCACATTGGGATCTTACCCCCTATCCTTGGGATGGGGAATAACTTTCCAATCGCTGGGGGTCCGACTACCGTGGCCCCGAGTGTTTCCCAGATCCAGAACATGCAGACAGAATGGATTCCGGGAGTAAAATTTCATAGTCCTGTCTCCTGAGCTGTGCACTTAAAAGGTCTTTTGAGCAATTGGTGGGGGTCTAAAGTCCCACCCCATGATGCCCCTTCTCCCTACTGAGCCCACCTCTGCCCTACTAATCTCCTCAGAATTAATGGACCTAAACCTATAAGATCTCGTCCAAAAGTTAAGTCTACTGCCTGGGACTAATCAGTATTGTGGTTCTTATATGGTCTACAGTCTAATGATGTCTGGTAACAACTACCAGCATCTCCTTACCATTGTTAAGGACATACTGAGAGTTGTACGTTAATGCAATACATAGATGTATATGGGTCTAACCTGACACTGCACTTGATTGCTGTGTGAAGTTGGCATTGTATTCATGTACTGATGGTGGTTTTGGCGATGTATTGTCTTCAGGGTGTGTTTGGTGATGTTATTGTGTTTAGGGTGGTTTTGGTGATATTACTGTATTGACAGTAGTTCTGTTGATGTATTACTGTACTAACTGTGGTTTTGGTTACGTATTATAGTATGTAGTGTGGTTTTAGTTATGTATTACTGTACTGATGGTGGTTCTGGTGATAGTCATGTGGCTGTTGTAATCTTTACCTTATCAGTCTTGATCCTAAAACATAGGGTCAGCGTGCTGGACTAAAAATACAGCTATCTGCATGTCTGTCAGCCGAATAAGTAATAGACTAAAGCCCCCATACACTATAGTCTGATTTTTAGGCCGGCAGCTATCTTGCTCGGCTCTCCAATATACAGGAGCACTCATTCTGCCAAGTGTTTCTGTGTTCTTTATTAGAGCCGCTGCTGGACATCTCCGACAGCAGCTTATCATTTAGAGGATAATAGGATCTACACTCCGTAATTGGACATTCTGGATCCTTATTCCCCTGACAATCAGAATTGAGAGCCCCTGTTCACATTGGGCTATCAGCAGAACCTGTCGATATTGGCGGGTTTAGACAACTTTAGGTTAATGTGTATGGAGGTCTTAACTACTATCTGAAGGCTCTGGGCTCTATCAGGGAATGTGCACACGTCTTGTAGTGGTCTGTGAACCCGCGGAATTATTCAGACAGAAAACACTTTAGGACAGTCATCATTTTATCCTGAAGCAAATATTTATTTTTTTTTGCTGTGGCTTCTTGGTTGTTTTTTCCAACATCTTTTAGCTACTGGATTTTACTTATTTTTTAAATGAAGTAGTAAGCGGCATCCAAGCAGCAGGCGCCATATAATGGACCGGTCACAACTAGTAAGCGGCATCCAAGCAGCAGCCGCCATATAATGGCCGGTCACAACTAGTAAGCGGCATCCAAGCAGCAGGCGCCATATAATGGACCGGTCACAACTAGTAAGCGGCATCCAAGCAGAAGCCGCTATATAATGGCCGGTCACAACTAGTAAGCGGCATCCAAGCAGCAGGCGCCATATAATGGCCGGTCACAACTAGTAAGAGGCATCCAAGCAGCAGGCGCCATATAATGGCCGGTCACAACTAGTAAGCGGCATCCAAGCAGCAGGCGCCATATAATGGACCGGTCACAACTAGTAACCGGCATCCAAGCAGCAGGCGCCATATAATGGCCGGTCACAACTAGTAACCAGCATCCAAGCAGCAGGCGCCATATAATGGCCGGTCACAACTAGTAAGCGGCATCCAAGCAGCAGGCGCCATATAATGGACCGGTCACAACTAGTAAGCGGCATCCAAGCAGCAGGCGCCATATAAAGGACCGGTCACTGTCAGCCGCTTCATGTCTGAGGAAACCTGACGCGCTTAAAAAAACTCCAAAGACTGAACATATGAACAGCAAGTCGTTTTACATTGCAGTGTATGAGTTCATTTCTTTAATATTTAGAGTTTGGGTTTTTTGGGCGGGTTATAGGGCGGATCTGTCTGGAAAAAAAAAAAAAGAAGCTGTGTGCATATAACCGTAATCTGACTGATCAGAAGGGGGCGCCACCACTGACAGTGCCTAGGGCAGCAAAAACCCCAAATACGGCCCTGACTGTCAGTGAATCTGCGGATGTCACAACTACAGGGCAGCAGCTTCTCTACCACTGTACTGTGTTGATGGGGTGTGACTGCCAATGTCATGCTTATTGACAGCCTCCTTCCCACTGCAAAACTATGGGACCATAGCTGTCAATTAGCATGATGTTGGCTTCTCCATCGACAGGGTGTGACAGCCCAGAAGAAGAGCTACTCTGTTGACATGGGGGTGGGGGGGGGGGTGGAGGGGATAGAGTTTAATAAAACACACAAAAAAAAAAAAACACACAGTAGTAGAAACAATCAGTGACCACTGTGACCCAGTGGAGAATAGAACAGGCAGGTAGTTTCTAACTAGTTAGCAAACTGCCAATTAGTCTTTTGACTTATGGTGTTAAATAAATAAACAACTATCTATAAGAATAATAAATTATCCTGGATAACGTCTTTAAAAGAATAAATTCACTTCATAACTTGGGGTTTCCTATTATGATTCAGGGACCGAGGAGGACCAAAAAATGCGGAATCCCAAAAAGGTAACAGAGTGGCTGGAAACGTAGTGGACTGCAGACCTAATCCTGACACACAACTAACAGTAGCCGTGGGGCGTGCCTACGATGACCTGGACACCTCTACAAAGCCGGGGAACTAAATAATCACAGATAGAAATATAAGAAAGCTAATCTGCCTCGGAGTAGTCCCCAAAGATAGATAGATAGCCCTCCACATGTAAAGGCTACAGTGATATGGAAAAATACAATACAAAGCCAGAAAAGACAGATTCAGCAAAGGTGAGGCCCAAACTATCTTTATAGGAAAGGATAGGAAAGAGCAACTGTCTGCAGCCATAAAAACCCCAATATATACCAGCACTACTGATATGGAAAAATCCTGAGGTCACACAACCTCTCCCCCACTGTACCAGCACTCAGATGTTACTGGGATCCAAAAACACTAATACAGATGAGGGACTGAATTAATACTAAGCATGACAAACACAAACCTTGCAGAATCATGGAGCCAAGTATACAGACACTCCCAGCAGGGAATGATCCCATTCCACCACTCCACACAGACAAAATAGAAATCATGCTTTAGTATCAAAGCAGAAAAAGCAACAAGAAAGTGGAAAAACAAACAGCAGAGGTACAAAGACCACTTATCTGAGAGTAGTTCTGGAAGTGAGAAGAGCTGGTTACAGAATGTCCTTAACACACGAGCAATTGACCACCGGCAAGAAACAAGAGAAAACTACCAAGTTAAAGAGCCCAATCTGACCCAGATTGCCAGTCCTCTGCAGATGTGTCGCTTTCATTCCACACATCAACTGCACCGCCAGCACTGACCACAAGAGGGAGCCCCAAACTGGAAAACGTATTCATAACAGTTTCCAGTTGGCAGGACCACTTCAAACATTTGCAATTAACATTTAGACAGATATTTGCCCTTCTATACACACAGTTACAAATGTCTGCCATAAAGAAAATAAATAATGCAACATGCAAACTGATAACTTTACAGTTTTATTAAAAGCTGCATTCTCCTCTGCTGTTTAATACACTTCGGGTTATGGGACAAAATGGAAACCTGTCCATTAAAGTTTCTGAGATCATTATCGAAAAAGTCAAGCGTTTGTAATAAGCAGTCATCTCAACTGTACATCTCACAATTGTTGTGCATTTAGACGGAGAAAGAAATATAGAAGGAACAGTTTTAAATATTTACCTTTTCGGAAAAAAACGTTTCCTATCTTCCCATGTGTTTCATCGGATTTTTCTTTCATAGACTTAAAAGTAGATTTCTCTTGAACTCTCTGTAATTGCTCGTCAGTCAAATTTATCCCAAAGAAGTCACAAATTTTTTTCAGTTCTGCAAGGAGATCCTTAAATAAAAATAAATGCAAAAAAAGTTAACAAAAATAAATAAAAAATAAAAGTTATGCCTTACTTTTATTTTCCAGCTTTTCCCTGCCAGTTTCTCCCAGCTCAGAAAAGATGGGTGAAGCTAGGAGATGGGAGTCAAACCCACACCTCATCTAATTCATGACAAGCTGTGGCATTCCTGGCATCAGAAATCTCACTCTAGTACCTGACTGGAGTAAGACTTCACATAGTAAATAGGAGGTGCATGGCACACACCAGACGCTCCAGATTCAAGAAGAGGAATGCACCTCTTCATGGATCAGGCGCACCCATCTCCAGCACTCCCCCTCATTACCACCAGTCTAGATAAAATTGGGCCCTTTATTTCTAAATATTAAAACTTGTATTAAACACTTCACTTACCGCTTTCATTTCTTCAAATGTAAGTACCAGCATATTCCCATCATCAGGTTTTTCCCAGCCGCGAGTAAAATCAAAGTATGATCCATAAATAACTAAAACAAGGAGAAAACAATTGGTCTATATTTAGTAAGAGATAAGACCAGGCCGCATTAAGAGTAGAAGTTACACTTGATTACTTCATGTTGCCTATTTGCCAAATGTCCCCCCCTCCCCTAATCTGTTGATCAAAATTTGACCAATCTGGAAGAAGATTGACTGTGGTTGTGGTGTTCCTGCCCCTGAAGACACACGTCTTGTATAGAATATGAAGGGCTGAGCGGATCTAGACTGTAAAAGTCCAGATCCGCGCGGTATCAACGATATCTGGGTGCTAGACCCGGGATCATGATCCGGATTCAGCAATTAAAGTAAAGTAAAAATAAACAAAAGAAGAAATAAGTAAGTTTCATACTTACCGAGACTGTCATGGCGGCACACTGCTTCCGGGTTGAGCATTCACTTCCTGTACTGTGCATGTATACACAGCTTTCCATGTTTTCACCACCCACCAGTCGTCCTCTTGTCTGATTGGTTGCAAGCTGACGCACTCCGAGCCTGTGACAGTATCTGCCTGCAGTCATTGCGGCTCAGTAATAGGCTACACTCATAGCTGGCAGTCTTCTCTATGGCTGATAGCTGTGAGAAGTAGCAGAGGATTTTTCTGTGTCTGTGTTCATTTACAGGTTAATGTGATGCAGGTATCTCATAGACGCCTGCGCTATCACATTAACCTAGGGTTTAGTAGCAGCTGTGCGCCACTATTAACCCATTACTACCCCGATTGCCACAGCTCCAGTTCAACGGGAAGAGCCGGTATGGCACCGGGATTGTCACATTAATAGATGCGGCAATACCGGGCTGAGAATATCAGCCCCCAGCCAGCATTATCATGGCTGGGGGATGAAAATTAGGGGGGACCGCACATTTTTTTTTTTAAATTAAAAATAAATAAATAAAAAAAGTCTGAGTCACGCTTGCGAGGGATACACTGCATTCCCCGTCCACCGGCAGTCCTGCCGCCTGTGATTGTTTGTCAGCTGACACTCAGAGTGGGGGTGTGTCTAACTGACCAATTACACGCGTCGGTGGTCAGACAAAGTAGTGAATATTGAATTGTCGGCTCCGGAAGGGAAAAGTGTGACCCAGGAGGAGTTTGCCGCCATGACAACACCTCGGGTAGTACCGTGTTTCCCCGAAAGTAAGACCCTGTCTTACATTAATTTTACCCCAAAAAGTCCCATCCTGTCTTACTTTCGGGGGAGGTCTTACATTAGCCGAAAAAAAATGACAATTTCTTTTTAACCAATAAATTAACATTTATTAACATGCTGAAGAGTCGGTCATCACCAAACAGAAGAATAAAACAAATGTAGCGTATCAAGAATATCTTGTTACTACCGTATTACCGTATGACGGTATTTCCATGTATAACATGTAAAACAACGAACTAACAACAACAAACAGTCTGAATGAGTTATATTGGAAGCGCTCATGTCTAGGGGTAAAAATATACGGTACCGTATCAGCATTGTTTATCATTCAGTATCTCTTTTACAGTACAGTACTTAACGTTACACCGTTCAACTGGAAAGCAGACAACAAATCAAAGTACGGTAACAGTAACACACTACGGTACGGTACTGTACGGTAATTGCCGTATACCCTCTGCCTGCATACCATAACAGTGCCGTATCCCACTGCACACAGCCCCATACCCCATAACAGTGCCGTATCCCACTGCACACAGCCCCATACCCCATAACAGTGCCGTATCCCACTGCACACAGCCCCATACCCCATAACAGTGCCGTATCCCACTGCACACAGCCCTATACCCCATAACAGTGCCGTATCCCACTGCACACAGCCCCATACCCTATACAGTACATGTTTCCCTACTTGGTTTTTAAATGCTAGACGTTTTCCTCTGCGGTGCGGCTGTGGGTGCGGAAGGCCTGTGCTGCAGGGAACGCTGTGCCAATCAGCAGGGAAACAGCGGTGACGTGGGGCTGGGGCGGCAAATTACAGCCAGAGCTGCTGGGCCAATCAGCGCTCGAGCCGGGGGCCGGCGGTGACGTGGGGAGCAGGGGCGGCCAATGAGCTGTTGAGCTGGGCGGATTGCGGGGTTAACACGGCGAGTTAACCCCATGAGCGCTGGACCCGCCCAGCTGCACCTGAGGACACCTCTGGAGCCTGGGGACCCAATGGGGGACAGCAGCGGCCCAAAAGGTAAGGGCCTTACATTTCACAGCGGCCCCCCAACCTTGCCTTACATTCGGGGGAGGCCTTACATTGAAGGACCCCCCCGTAACCCCCACCCTGTCTTACTTTCGGGGAAACACGGTATGCCGCACTCGCTCCTACCCCCCTATCCCCTCCAAACGTTTTTATAGTCTCTGGATTCTGGTCCCCATTGACTTATACAGGCACCGGATTCCAGAGTGGATCGGACTCTAAAATCTGGCAGTGATCCGCCGGTCCCGGTTTTTGGCAGGTTCGATCAACTCTAATATGTACTTGTAAGCTTGCGAGCAGGGCCCTCTCCTCTTGGTTTCTGTTGAGTTTTGTTATTCTGTAATGTATCATATTGTCTGTAAATGTGCCTTCTGAATTGTAAAGTGCAGCGGAATATGTTGGATTATATAAATAAAAATTATTAATTATGGTGTAGTGATTTTTAGTAATACAAGTTGGCTGCTAGGCTCACATAAAACTAACTGATTTGCCGGGATCTCAATTTTTATATGTATTTTCTTATCAGTAATGCATGCTCATATTCCTATATTCATTGTTAACATCTTAGCATTTCAGAGTGCCACTGTTTCTTTATTAGTATGATTAAAAAAAATAAAAAATGGTATGGCATAATAATATAGGATATAATAAAGGTATAGCAATTTATAGGATGTAGCAGTGTTGATAATGCAATAATATATATATATATATATATATATTTATTTATATTATATATAAAAATATTGAAATGTAGGTAGTCAGGTTTGCCCAGCAACAGACTGCAGGGTTGGACAGAGTTAATGTTGTCCACGTAAAGAAGGAAAAGCAGCCCACACTGGGTGGGGTCAAGTTTAAAAAAAAAAAAAAAAAAGTTGACAATTCCTGCTAGGCAGTGTAGTTTATTGACCTTGCGTGAAGAACATCTGATGACTAGTCTGCTGACTGTCGAGGCCTTGTGCAATGGGTGATTTGTGGCAGGGACAAAGATTTTACAGGATAGTATGAATCCAGATAGTGGGTTGGGAACAGACAAGAACATCGAGAATGATAAAGATAGACCCTCTAACTAAGTGGCCCAAGGTAGTTAGAGCCAGAGTGCAGTCAGAGCCAGGACCTTTCAACTGTAAATTAATTGGGTAAAGTTTACTGGTGATGAGTGTAACCCCCAATACGAGCAGAGTCTCTGTAAACAACGATAAGCTTAAGGCCTTACTCTGGTGATACCTGAACCCGCATGGAGAGACGTAGGGAAGGGAATTGTCACTGGTGTGTTGGATAGGGACTTTCGTTACCAGAATAAATGGAGGCATCCAAGTTTTACATTGTATACTGAAAGAATGTGTTATGCCTGCCATCTCCTGTGTACTGTTCTAGGTGAAAAAGTGCTGAATCTGTCCAAGACCCCCTTCACTCGTCAGTGATTCTGGTACGTATGCGCTTTTTTTTTTTTTTTTTATTATACGTACCAAAATCACTGACATACACAGACCCATTATAATCAAAGGGTCTGCTCACACATCAGTGATTTTTCACTGAACGCGTCTCCGTGCAGCATACACCCGTGTCCATGATTCTGCACAGAGACAAGTCAGTTTTTTTCTGGCATCACTGATGACGCACGGACCACACTATGGTGTGATCCGTGAAACACGTACCAGAAAAACACTGACATATTAAATAAACATTTTCAACTCATCTTTCCAGCGACGCGCTTTGCAGCCTCTGCAGCTCCTGCCCGGCGCATGACTATTCATGAAAGCACGAACAGCCGACCCGGAAGTAGCTGCAGAGAGCGGTGGGCAGATGCTGCAGAGCCAAGGAGTTCAGCACCATGGACAGCAGGAGCGAAGGCAGGTGAGTAATGTCCATTTGCAATCACGGATTGCACATGGACAATCCACGTGTGCCGTGAATTATGGAACACGGAGGGACATGTGCGTGTTTTACACGTCAGTGAAGAACGTCAGTGTTTTTCATTGACGTGTGAAAACGGGCCTAAGAGAAATTGTGAAAGAAAAAAAAACACCACACACACACACACACACACACACACACACACACACACACGTGTCTCAGATTGCTTCTTGTTCCTGGTCAACCGAATCGGCAGCATGTAGCCTGCACCTTTACACAGGCCACACTATCTAAGTCCACACATCCATCTTTTGTAGAGTGCCAGCGTGTCAGGACTAAACCCCTTGCGCACATTTACCGCCCTGTGCCCTCTTAGGCTATGTGAACACGCTGCGGAAAATGCGCGGATTTTGCCGCGGATTTCTCGCGGAAAAACCGCGGATTTTCCAGAAATCTGCAACACAGCTACTCCCCAGCCATTCCTATAGCATTTGGGAAATGCTGTGCCCACGCTGCGGATTTTTCCGCAGCGGAAATCGTGCGGATTTTCGTGCGGAAGAATCTGCAGCATGTCAATTATTGTTGCGGATTTTCGTGCGGATTTTGCCTATTCAATTGAAATAAACAAAAAACACAAAACACCGCAAAATCCGCGTCAAATCCGCACCTATGAAAAGGTGCGAATTCCGGGAGAAAGCTGCGGATTTTGATGCAGAAAAATCCGCAGATACAGAGTCCCGTGGGCACATAGCCTTACACTTCTGACAGACTTGTTTGAAGCCCTGGGATCTGTCTTTATTCAGCTATTAGGCTATGTGCGCACGTTGCGTACAGTCACTGCAGAAATTCCTGCAGCGATCTGAAGAGCACATGTGCGCTTTAAATCGCTGCAGAAATGTCCGTAGTGAAAAAAAAAAAAAAAAGCAGATTCCATGCGCTCTGCCTGCAGCTCCTGCCATAGACAGAGCAGGGGCTGCCGGCAAAGCGCATGGAAGAAGTAACATGTCACTTCTTAGAACGCAGCGCTTCGGCAGCAGCCGAAGCGCTGCGCTCTAAAACGCCACGTGCGCACGGCCCCTGCACTATCTCCATAGACTGTGCAGGGGACGCAGGACGCATGCAGTTACGCTGCGCTACAAAGCGCAGCGTAACTGCATGAATTACGCACACGTGCGCACATAGCCTTACATTGTATTTCAAATACCATGTAGGGTAGACATAAATTAACAATTTTTACCTAAAAGCATGAAGATGTAACAAACTTTATCATTAAGCATACACTATGTGCACACAACATTGAGCTACTGTGAATAGCATCAATTTACTTTTGTCTCCAATAGCAGGCATATATTTTAAATTTTATTTTTTAATCAACAGGAATTTTATGAATGTTACGAAAAAGTTTGTTTCTTTTTCAGGGTACGGTACCACTCATCACTGCCTGTATATTCTATTGTACCGCCCCGCGGCCTCGGCTGCGGCCGCCGAGCCGCTCTGATCCAGGCTCGCGTGTCGGTGGCTCGAGCGCCTCCGGACCTGGGGGTTACGTCGCTCTGGAAGGATATAGTGGCAGTGCACGCAGGGGGTTTTGGGGTGGTTGTTTGGTAAAGTTCATGACGCCACCCACGGGTCGTGGTGATTGTAAGATGGACACCACGGCTGCCGTTGACTAGGCCTCCCAGTGACGGTGTTATGCAGCTTGGTGTTAACCCCTCCGTTGGCAGGGGCGATGGTCCCGGGGGCCGTACGGGGAGGGATGCAGGCCGGGGTGCAGGGTCGCGGTGCGGTGCCTGACTGCACTGGTGTACTCACTCTGACACAAGGTAACGGAGACTCTGGTAAACCAAACGGCAGGATGGACGGGGCCCACAGCCGGATGTGGTGTTCTCCCTGGACGGGTTGGTGATGGCTGTCGTTTCCTTGCACCTGTGTTACGTTGTGAATGACTCCTGTGCCTGGACACTGGTAGTCCGCTCCCCGGCGTGTAAGGGGCCGTAGGAGCCAGTTTGCCCGCAGGCACTGGCCCTTTGGATCTCTTGCCTGTGGCGGTGGCATTTATCCGGGATGGTTGGGCTGTTGCCGTCAATCGGGACTTGGGTGGGAATGAACCCCTGAGGTCCAGACCGCAACCAGTAAATTTGACTATCAGGGTGGCTTCTAGCCTATTCGGGGTCTGAGTACCCTGCCTGGTGCTTGGCTCCAATCGGCTCCCCGGTTCGGTACCGGCGGGCCACCGCCCGACCCCGATCCTACGGTTCCACCGACCGTACGCCAAATCCTGCAGACGGCCACCACCGACTGCCAACATTGCTAGAAGTGCCTGGGCTCCGACCCAGACACTAGCAGTTCCACTGGCAGGCCTGGACTTAGGTCCGTCTGTATGCGTCTCTCTCTCCTCCACTCTTGAACTCCTCCACTGAACTGTTGTGTTTTCCCGCCTCCAGGCCTGTGAACTGCTCGGTGGGCGGGTCCAACCGCCTGGCTCCGCCCCACCTGGTGTGGACATCAGACCCTGCAGGGTGGCAACAAGGGTTTCTTGTTTGACTGTTGTCACCTATCCAGGAGAGGGGTATGTGTCCTGTTATGTTTGTGACTACCTGGCTAGTCCAGGGCGTCACACTATTGTACCTCATCCACA
The DNA here is from genome assembly GCF_048569485.1 of Anomaloglossus baeobatrachus. Lineage (NCBI taxonomy): Eukaryota > Metazoa > Chordata > Amphibia > Anura > Aromobatidae > Anomaloglossus > Anomaloglossus baeobatrachus. The sequence goes on along the minus strand of NC_134355.1, from coordinate 154,672,058 downwards.
TGTGAATGTGGTAGACCTTGTCAAGGGATTTCTGTCCTTAAAAGGGAAGGTGTCGCGGATTTATATAATCCAAAACAACGATTACTTGTAAGATAACATGCAGTTATAATGTTATCTTGCTTTAAATAAAGATGTCTTTCAGTTTTTATAATGCTGGAAAGCTGGCAATGGGGGCTGCCATTTTACATTCCAAGTTTTAGCACGACAGTGCAAGCTCAATTTACAGCACCTCATGGACATAGGCGATAGTAGTCGGATTCCGACCCCTTTAGTTCTATTACAACTGAAATGGTAACGCCTATGTGGGCTGCCCAATTTGCAGCCGTGGGTGTGTTCAGCCGCCATTTTTCCATAGCTCACGCTTTCAGCTGGGCTGCATTTTTCCCCTACAGCCAGGATCTGAAAGACCAAGCAGTACCATCCTAACAGATCCTAGAACGGTAATGTTACTGACAGCTGGAGCGGCGTGCAGCAGTGGATTGCCATCTCCAATGACACCCTCTCCCCCCACTCCACCCAGCCTCGCTCTTCCCCCACCGCCGGCATCCATGCAGCTGTGTGTGTGTGTGTGTGTGTGTGTGTGTGTGTGTGTGTGTGTGTGTGTGTGTGTGTGTGTGTGTGTGTGTGTGTGTGTGTGTGTGTGTGTAGAGCTTGTGAATACCGGCACCCCGCCCCCCTCTGCCGCTGCTACTGTCTCCGCTGAAACCCACCCGTTCTCCCTCTAATCCTGTCCTATGTGATACTGTCTGCTGAGTCAAGTATCTAATCCTCTCCTGTGTGATACAGCAACTCAGCAGACAGTATCTAATCCTATCCTATGTGATACTGTCTGCTCAGCCATGTATCGAATCCTCTCCTATGTAATACTGCCTGCTGATCCATGTATCTAATCCTCTCCTATGTGATACTGCCTGCTGAGCCATGTATTTAATCTTCTCCTGTGATACTGTTTGCTGAGCTGTGTATCTAATCCTATCCTGTGTGATACTGTCTCCAGAGCGGTGTATCTAATTCTATCCTGTGTGATACTCCAGCTGTCCTTGGTGACACTTTATACATTTCTGGTCACCAGCAAAATGGCTCCGCACTGTGATCCTAAATTTCATTCTCTGTTCCTTTGGAAGCACCCAGGTTGGGAGGGGGAGCTGTGACATCATACACAGGAGAGCAGACTCCGCCCACTTTACTGCAGCTGTAATCCAGGCTATTTCTACAGTGGGATTTCTGTAGGATTTCAGCAGCTGCTCCCCCTAGTGTTTAACAGTGGAAAAGAGCAAACTTTTTATTTTTTTATATTTTGCTCAATTAAAAACAAATAATATTTAAACAAAACATTGATACTTTACATTTTTTTCAGTTATTGAATTTTTTTTTTTTTTGAACGACCCCCTTCCCTTTAAGAAATGTATAGGATTTTTTTTTGGGTTTCTTTTTACATTTTGGACGTGTGTATCAGATTACCCACAATGTACAGGTTTTTTGTAAATTCACATAAAAAACACACACACACACACACACACACACACACACACACACACACACACCTCATTTCCTACATGTAAAATACCTACAGTGCATTGATGAGAGGTACCATTTTCCTCCCTCATTGCTACAGCTGTAAAATGCTGTGAATTGGTGTTTGAAAAGCCTACAATTCTGATACATGTAGATACATCCTAGGAGTAGTGAGGTTTCTGAAAAATTTAAGAATTTCCTTTACTCTATGGCTATAAAAGATAATATATAGTGAAGGAAATTATTTTCTCCCTTGCTGATTTTGTAAGTTTGCCAACTGACAAAGACATGAACAGTCTATAATTTTAAAGGGAAGGTTAATTGTAACCGTGCGAGAATATCCAAAATAAAATCCAGAAAAATCACTGTGTAAATTTGCATTTTGCGGAGAGCAATAAGTATTTGATCCCTTTACCAAACAGTAGGGCTCATGGGCTCGTTGCATACTGACATGCATTTACACTGCGTATTGCACTGCAGCGTAAATGCATGCGTCCTGCACAATCTATGAAGATTGTGCAGGATGCGTGCGCACAATGCTTGTTTGAACGCAGCGATTTGGGTGCTAAAATTTTGACCCAAATCCGTGCGTTCATAAAAGCATGTCAATTATTTGTGCGTTCTGGATGCAGCTCTCACTGTCTATGGTGGGGGCAGTATCCCGAGCGCATGAAAACTGCTTTTTTAACAAAAATACTGCATTCATTATGCAATGTTTCTGCAGTGTTTTGAAGCACAAATGTGCTGTTAAATCGCTGCAGAATATTATGCAGTTACGTGCGCATGAATCCTTAAGAGTTCTGGCTCCTACAGACCAGTTAGAGACTCATAATCAACTCATTAACTGCATTACAAGACCGCTGTTTTAAATTGTCACCTGTATAAATGGCTCCTGTCTACATACACAATTAAGGCTAGTTTCACACATCCGGCTTTTCGCCAGTTTCCAGGATTCAGTGCACGCCAGTACAGTGTATACAGTACAATGGCAGTGCGACAAGCGCTGGTCACATGCTGTCATGTGACCCGGAAGTTGCAGCGCTGCCATTGTACTGTATACACTGAACTGGCGAGCACCGAATCCGGCAAAACGCCGGATGTGTGAAGCCTGCCTAATCAGTCAGACTATAACCTCTACAACATGGGCAAGACCAAAGCTTTCTAGGGATGTCAGGGACAAAATTATAGACCTGCACAAGGCTGGAATGGGCTACAAAACCATAAGTAAGATGCTGGGTGTGACGGCAACAACTTTTGGTGCAATAGTAAGAAAATGGAAGAAATACAAAATGAGTGTCGATCGATATCGATCTTGGACTTCATGCAAAATCTCACCACGTGGGGTATCCATGATCAGGAAGAATGTGAGGGATCAGCTTAAAACTATACGGGGGGAACTTGTTAATTATCTCAAGGCAGCTGAGATTACCGTCACCAAGAAAACCATTGGTAACACATTACGCTGTAATGGCTTAAAATCCTGCAGTACCCGCAAAGTCCCACGGCTCAAAAAGGCACATGTGCTGACCTGTCTGAAGTTTGCCAATGAACACCTGTATGGTTTTGAGAGTGATGGAAGAAAGTGCTGTAGTCAGATGAGACAAAAATTGAGCTTTGGCCTTAACACAACTCACAGTGTTTGGAGGAAGAGAAATGCTGCCTATGACCTAAAGAAAAACGTTCCCACTGTCAAGCATGGGGGTGGAAAATTATGTTTTGGGGGTGTTTCTCTGCTTAGGGCACAGGACTACTTGACCACATCAATGGGACAATAGATGGAGCAATGTAACGTAAAATCCTGAGTGACAACCTCCTCTCCGCCAGGACATTAAAAATGGGTCATAGCTGGGTCTGCCAGTGTCGCGGGCGGGGAGGAGGGTGTCAGCACACTACGCTCACTCCCTTCTGCTCGGGTCTGGCGGCCGCTGCTCAGTGGTGGCTCGAGCTGTAGGCCGGATCCCGGGGGTTCTCGAGCGGCACTCCTCGCCCGTGAGTGAAAGGGGTTGGTTGGGTGTGGGGATAGTTTATTGTCCGTGACGCCACCCACGGTTGTGGTGATTTCACCACCGCTGCTCAATATAGGGATCCCGGGGATGGTGATGCGGAGCAGCCAGGTGTTGTGTTGTCCCTCCGTGGGTAGGGGTTGGTGATCCCGGAGCCAGGTGATGGTGTGGAAGGTGAAGGGCCTGGTGTGCGCAGGGACGCGGGGGCAGCGCTGTGCCTTGCGGCACTGTGGTACTCACTCAGCCTGAGACGTTGACACAGTTTTACGGTAAACCACACGGCTGGAAAGACTGTTCCCACGGACGGCTGCACTTGCTCTCCCAGTAGGTGACGGTGATGTCCCTTTTCCTTGCACCTTTTGTTTCTGTGTTGGTAGCGATGGGTTCCCACCGGTAACCCGCTCCCCGGCTTCAAGCTGGACCGAAGGAGCTCTACTCTTTGCCCGCAGGCGCTGGCCCTGAGAAACTGGTGCCTTGGTGGTGGCGGTGTTTCTGCTACACTGGTTGGGCTGTTGCCTTCAATCGGGACTTGGTTGTTGGGGGGGGGGGGGGGGGGGATCTACGTCCCCTTCACTGACGGATTTGGCAAATTATGGCGACTCCTAGCCTTGCCGGGGTCCGAGAGGCCCCTGCCCTGGTGCTGACTGTCCTTTGGTACACTGCTCCAGACCGCCGGGCCACTACCCGTCCGCGGTCCTTCCGGGAACTTCCAAACGGTCCCCCTCCAGACAGTCACCGCCGTTGCTGACCTTGCTGACCCTGTCCTGCACTTAGAAAAGAAAGCCTGAAGAGAGTCCAGCTGTCACCTTTCACCTTCCTTCCACTTCTCCTACTCCTCCTTTACCACTTCCACTTCACTTCCTTTCACTCCTTTCTCTATCTTAGCTGTTTACTCCTTCACTCCCCTAACTGAACTTCACTCTAGCCCTGCCTGGGCTAATCTGCCTGGTTCTTCCCGCCTCCAGAGCTGTGAACTCCTCGGTGGGCGGAGCCAACCGCCTGGCCCACCGCCTGGTGTGAACATCAACCTCTGGAGGAAGGCAACAAGGATTTTGGTTTAGCTTTGGTGTTCCTAACTGGGGTGTAGGGTGTGTTGGTGCATGACCTGTGACCCCTGGCTTGCCCAGGGCGTCACACCAGCACAACAATGACTCAAAACATACAGCCAAGGCAACAAAGGAGGGTTTCAAAAAGAAGCACATTAAGGTCATGGAGTGGCCTAGCCAGTCTCCAGACCTTGATCTCATAGAAAACTTATAAAAAGGGAGCCGAAGCTCCGGGTTGCCATGCAACAGCCTCAAAATCTTAATGATTTAGAAGTGATCTGCAAAGAGGAGTGGACCAAAATTCCTCCTAACATGTGCACAAACCTCAACTACAAAAAAAGTTTGACTGCTGTGCTTGCCAACAAGGGTTTTGCCATAAAGTAGTAAGTCTTGTCTGCCAGAGGGATCAAATACTTATTTCTCTCTATATACCGTATTTTTCGGATTATTAGACGCACTTTTCCTCCCAAAATTTGGGAGGAAAATTAGGTGGGGCTGTCTGTGTGCAGTCGGCCGGGTGCGGGTGGGCGACTGGGTGCCTGTGGCTGCATGTCGGTGCTGGCTTCCTCTGTCCCGGCGGCCTGCCACTCTGTGCATGTGGGTGGGCAGCTGTGCAGACTGTGGTGGCTGTGCGGCGGGAGTCCCAGTGTGTCTGCGGTCCTGGTTTCAAATGATGGTGCTGGGAGTCAGCGTGCGTGCAGATGAAGCCCTTGGATGAGGGCTCCATCCAATGATTTTCTGGATTTTATTTTGAATATTCCATCTCACACATTTAAAATTAAACTACCCTTAAAATTCGACTGTTCATGTCTTTGTCAGTGGGCAAACTTTCAAAATCAGCAAGGGAATCAATTATTTCCTTCACTGTACAGTGTCCCCCTCAAAAAAAAGTCAATTGGGTTTTGTTTTTTCCTCCCCTTCTTCTAAAAGCCATAACTTTGTTATTTTTCTGGCCACGTATGAGGGTTTATTACAGGAAAGGTTGTACTTTTGAATCACATCACACACACCGTACCGGTACAGCGATAGCAAAACTTGTCCAGTTTTTGTTTTAAACGGTCTTTGTTAGTCCCCTTAGGAGAATTTAATTTATATTTACATGATAGTTTGTACTATATGCAGCAATGCCATTGTATTGCTCTATATAGTAAGAGTCATGACTACAGGTAGAGTTTCAATAGAGCACTAATGACACGCACACAGGCCTTCAATAGATGGCCATGGCAGTCCATCGCCACCCACAATCATGGTTTTTTTTTGGGGGGGGGCCCTATGGGCACGTAGAATAACACTCCATGCTGGCACAAAAGTTAATGCCGCTTTTGTGACGCCCCTGGACTATCAGGTCATTACAGGGTACTGCACAAGCTGCCCTTCCGTGCAGTATTCCGCCTCCCTCTTGGTTCTGGGTCCCTATCTAAATGGTGTTGCCTCCAACAGCAAATCAAATCCTAGATACACCCTGCAGCACACCCACCAGTGGACGGCTTGAGCGGAATAGAGTCGCCCACCTGGGGGGGGGGGGGGGGATGGAGTGTAGTCAGTCTGAGTGGAGAGAGAGAGTTGGGAAGTAGCCTTCATGCTGTGGAGGAGCTCAGAGGAAGTCGGGAGCGGTGGTTCCTGAAGGAACTGTCTAGGTTGCAGACGGTGGTCTGGGCCTCAAGGAATCAGACCCCCGGTCGAGGGGATTGTGGCAAGGTGTCTGGACTGGTCGAGGACGACAGCCGGCAGCCTAGCACCGTCACCGGTCCGGGACCGAAGGCACAACGGGGTACACTGACCCTAGATCGGGGTAGCTTCAGGCAACCCGACAAGTCACTTGAGGAGAATGGAGCCTTTATGATCTGTTCCCACCTACTCCAGAATCGGGGCATTAGCGCAACGAGGGGGATAGGACTTTCCAATCCAAAACGGTCCAGGAAATTCCAAGCGTGAGCCCTGAGAGCAAGCTCCCATACTTAGCCATAGTGGGGAGCAGGGCCTAGCTAGTTCTATACTACTGGGCCACCAAGTTGAAGTCAAACTAAGTGCCAGGAGGCAGGTCACGGATCACCAGGCAACACTATTGGGGACGGGACCCGGATGAGCTCCCCTCAGCGGCAGCGGTACCCAGAGACTTGGTTTACCCGGTTGTCAGTGTCTGCTTATAGACTGAGTGAGTACGAAAGTGACCCCTGCACCCCACAGCACCCCCTACACCGAGTCCCGGGGCATCCCCCTACCCATGGAGAGCTACGACACCTGGCTGCCCCACTTAATCACCCTGTGTACTCCCAGCGGCGGTACTCCCCAAATTACTGTACATCACGGGTGGCGTCACGAACTATATATCAACTCCCCTGTAAATACCCCCTTTCATTTGAGTGGCCGCACGACCCCCGGGTCCGGAGACCCTCGAGCCACAGCGAACCCGGATCCGAGCAACTCGGCTGCTTCCACGGGGGCGGCACACTTACATTGAAAGTGGCATTAAAACAGGTTAAATGTCCAATTCGCCTTCAGCTGATAGAGGCATATGCTGGCTGTTTTTATCCGCCATGTATTCGACTCCAGATTTCCACCATATATGTATGATGGTTGTCGTTAAGGGGTTAAAATGTAACTTATAAGATGCCTAACAAAAATGTTGGCATGCAAATTTTAAGTATGAGAGAATGGAAGAAGCAAATGACCCTTGTTTTTATTGTGTGGGTATGGAGTACTGAAGTGGATGCTGGACATGGGTAGTACTAGGTTTTTCGCTCATCTCTACTAGTGTTATTGGTCGATCGTTTATGATCAAAACATCCTTATGAGTGAGTCGATTTCATACATTGAGAATTATGTATTTCTAAGGACTTTTTTTTTTTATTTAAAATACAATACATTTGTAGTTCAAAATTACCATTTCCGCTTATAAAATCTTCACAAAACGAGTCCCAAGAGCTATATGAGGGAAGCACGGGATTGTTGTTTGTGAAGTGGTAATACGAGACAGCTGCATCTTTTGGATTCCTGAGAATTAACAAGATCTGTAAAAAAAAAAAAAAAAAAAGTTAAATATAAATTAAATTATAAAGGACTGGCACATGACTTCTTTCTTCCAAAGACAATACTAAGGACCAGGGGGCACTCACTGTGAGTGGAAGAAAAGCGATTCCGACAGCTAAATAGGAAAGGTTTCTTTACAGTTAGAGCAGTCAGACTGTGGAATGCCCTACCACAAGAGGTAGTAATGGCAGATACTATAACAGCTTTTTTTTTTTAAAAAAAGGGCTGGATGATTTCCTCAGTACACAAAACATTATTGGTTATAAATGACTTTGTGACCAAATGTAGAATTGGTGGAGGAAGGTTGAACTAGATAGACCTAGGTCTTTTTTTCAAACTAAGTAACTATATAAAATAAAAAAAGTATTATATATTATATACATATACATATATATTATGGGTCAACGCTTGTGGTCAATAAGCCACAAAATTATCAACCTGAAAATTACTAGACTTTTGGCTAAACAATTACCGTAACTCACCCCCATTGTGGTGGCTGGAGCTGCTTCTCTCTGGTGTAGATGTGATAAGTGATACTGATAATGTTGCATTTCAACTGTTTTTCGAGGCTTGTGTTTACCTGGAGCGCAGTCAACTCTTTGTGATAAGTTTTGCAAAGCATATCCATCACATATAGTGAAGAAAATAAGTATTTGAGCCTTTGCCGATTTTGTAAGTTTGCCCACTGACAAAGACATGAACAGTCTATAATTATAAGGGTAGGTTAATTTTAACAGTGAGAGAGTATCCAAAATAAAATCCAGAAAAATCACATTGTATAATTTTTATATAAAATTTGTATTTTGTAGAGCAAAATAAGCATTTGATCCCTCTGGAAAACAAGACAATACTTTGTGGCAAAACCCTTGCTGGCAAGCACAGCAGTCAGACTTTTTTTGTAGTTGAGGATGAGGCTTATGCAAATGTCAGGAGGAATTTTTGTCCACTTTTCTTTGCAATTCATCAAGATTTGAGGCTGTCCCTTGGCAACTCTGAGCCTCAGCTCCCTCCACAAGTTTTCTATGGAATTAAGGTCCGGAGACTGGATACGCTACACCATGACTTTAATGTCCTTTTTGAACCACTCCTTTGTTGCCTTGGCTGTATGTTTTGGGTCAATGTTGTGCTGGAAGACCCAGCCATGACCCATTTTATTGTCCTGGCGGAGGGAAGGATGTTGTCACTCAGGATTTTACAGTACATGGCTCCATTCATTGTCCCATTGATGCAGTGAAGTAGTCCTATGCCCTTAGCAGAGAAACACCCTCGTAAGCATGGAGGTGTAAACATTATGTTGACAGTGGAGACCGTCTCCTTTGGGTCATATGCAGCATTTCTCTTTCTCCAAAACACGGCAAGTTGATTTAAGGCCAAAGAGCTCAATTTTTTGTCTCATCTGACTACAGCACCATCTCCCAATCACTCTCAGAATCATCTAGGTGTTCACTGGCAAGCTTCAGATGGGCCTGCACATGTGCCTTTTTGTGAAGTGGGACTTTGCACTAATGGCTTAAAATCCTGCAGTGCCCGCAATGTGTTACCAATAATTTTCTTGGTAACAGTGGTCCCAGCTGCCTTCAGATCATTAACAACTCCCGCCATCCATGTAGTTTTAGGCTGATCTCTCACCTTCCTTATGATCCTGAATACCCCACGACGTGAGATTTTGCATGGTGCCCCAGATCAATGTCGATTGACATTTTGTATTGCCTCCATTTTCTTACTATTGCACCAACAGTTGTTCCCTTCTCACCCAGCATCTTATGGTTTTGTAGCCCATTCCAGCCTCGTGCAGATTTATGAATTTGTCCCTGACATCATTAGAAAGCTCTTTGGTCTTGCCCATGTTGTAGAGGTTAGAGTCTGACTGATTAATGCAGGTAACATGTATAAAAGACTGTCGACAGATTCAATTAAAGACAGCGGTCTTAAATTGTCACGAGTTGATTAGGAGCATCTAAGTGGACAGTAGGAGCCAAAACTTTCAATGGTTGGTAGGGGCCCAAATACTTATTTCGCTCTGCAAAATTCAGATATTTTTATAGAATTTATACAATATGATTTACTGGATTATATTTTGGATATTCTAACTCCATGTCAAAATTAACCTACCTTCAAATTATAGGCTATTCATGTCTTTTTCAGTGGGCAAACTTACAAAATAAGCAAAGGATCAAATAATTATTTCTTTCACTGTAGGAGACACAGACTGCTCTATGTACATCACAGGAGACACTAGGGGCAAATACATCACAAGGCAGGCAGGAGCATATACATCACTGAGGAGGCTGTGGGACATAGACATCACTGTAGTGGCTGGAGCAGCTGCTACTCTCTTCATCTGTGGGATGGGAGTGCATCGTGTGACGCCCCTGAACCAGTCAGGGTACTGCACTTTGTCTTCTTTTGGTGCAGGACACTAACCCCCATGGTTCTGGGATCCCGACAGCGGTATTGCTCCATCAGCATGCAAATCCTAGTCACAACTTACACCACACTGTCAGGCACACCAGTGGGTGGTCTAGCTGGAACAGGGCCACTTGCCTAGGGGTCAGGCAGGCTGGTGGGAGGGGGCAGGCAGTCAGAGAGGAAGTGGAGAGCAAAGCTTAGTCAGTTCAGTAGTGGCTCCAAAAGAGTGAGGAGCTGGGAGTTTGAGCTCCCTGGGGACTTTTGGCTAGGTGGCAGGCGATGGTCTGGGACCGAAGGAGTCAGAGACCTGGTCGCAGGGTATTGGAGAAGGGTGTCCGGCTTAGTTTCCGAGGACGTCTGGGACCGGAGTACCTAGTAACCGAATTGGGACAGAGCACGATGGCAGGGTACTGGACCCTAGATCAGGGATTAGCTTCACGCAACCTGATAATTAACCTGTGGAGGATAGTTTCTTTAAGGACTTTCCCCAAGAGCTCAGAGATCAAAGGCATCAACACAAAGAGGGGGATAGGGCTTTCCAGCTTATATGGCCCACTGAAATCCCAAGTGTCAGCCATCGAGATCACAGCTTCACTACTTAACAGTGGGGAGCAAGACCCCGACAGCTCCAAGCTGAGGGGGGTCACACGGAAAATCTAAAATACAGTGCATGGAGGCAAGGTACAGACCATCAGCAATACCAATGGGAGCGTACTCGGGCTTCCCTGACATGGCAGCGGCATTCAGAGACTTTTTGTTTACTACTGTGACAGAGTCTGCTTTCTGGTCACATCCACACAAACACGGCCTGAGTGCGTATGCTGTCCTTCCCTGCTTCCAATCTGCACCATGCTTCCCTACACCTCAGCATCACGAGTCCCGGGACCTTCCTTACCCGTGGAGGGAACATCATCTGGCTGCCCCACTCCATCTCCCCGGGTACTCCTATTGGCAGCGGCGGTACTCCCCTTACCGCGAACCACGGGTGGCGTCACGAACTCTTATCCCCTGTAAATACCCCTTTTTCATTTGAAGTGGCCGCGAGCCCCTGGGTCCGGAGACCCTCGAGCCACGGTAACCACCGGATCTGAGTGGTTTGACCGCTGCTAGGGCGGCACACCTCAAATTTCTAGTGTTACGAAAAGGATTTGGACTGGACCCACTAACCTGTGTAAAGTGCACCTTGAAAATCCAAGCTGCGGTGTCAATATTCCGTTCCTGCCATTTTCCGCCATCTGGCGTCAAAACACCATCTTCCCGACCAAAAGCGTGCGAAGATTAAGCCCCGCCCCTCGTCCTGTGAGCGCAGCCAGAAGCTGGAGAGCTGGCTGCCGAAAACCAAGGGGGCGTAACGGGATGTAGCAGCGGAAGTGGAGCAGGGACGCCAGGACTCTGCCCTAGAGATGAGCGAACTGGTCGTGGTTCGGCTCGAGTTCGGTTCGTCGAACGGAGGTCTCGTTCGAGTTCAGTTCGGCGAACGTTCGACGAACCAAACTCGAACCAATAGGATATAATGGGAGGCAATCACAAACACATAAAAACGCATTATAAATGTACACATACAGTTAATAAACATTGCCATAACACTTACCGGTTCCCGCGATCCCTCCTGCACTCTGTCTCCTGCCGCTATTCCATCCGATGATCGCTGAATCCTCCCGGTGACCAGCACTGCCAGCAGTGATACAGGACCTATCGTGACGTCAAAATAGCCATGTGACCAGTCACATGGCTATTATCTCATTGGCCACAGACTGGTCAAATGACTATGACGCGTCATGTAGGACCTGTCATTGCACTCTCCGGTACACGGTGCACATTTGTGTATCGCCGTGTACCGGCGACATGCTCTAGCACACGGTCAACTCCCCGTTCCGTTAGGGACCGGCTGACACAGCCGGTCATTAACGGAGATCACCGTTGCCATAGCAACGCAGTTAGCGGTGACGTCACCGCTAACCGCGGCTCCGGGAATCACATGATCGGAGCCCTGTTGCTATGGTAACGCGTCTGTCACCGCCAGCAGCACTGATCTCTCACGGAGTGAAGGCTGCACGCTGCTTCCAGTGCAGCCTTCACGGAGTGAAGGCTGCACGGGAAGCAGCGTCTTCCCCCATGCAGCAGTGATGGAGCAGAGCTGCATTTGTTGAACGAGAAAGACAGAAGACCATGGATCGTGGAGGGCTGACAGGGGGTAATAAAGATGGAGTCTCTAATGTGTCTGTGTATTTATTTCTATTAAAGTATTTTTTCTCTGTGTGGTGTCTTTTTTTTAACCCTTTATTGGAGATTCTTAATGGCCGGGTCAAACGTGCCTGACATTAAGAATCTCTGGCTTAATACTGGCTAGTAAAACAAAGCCAGTATTAACTCATGATTACCCAACAAGCCACCCGGCTCCAGGGCTGTTAGAAGAGTTGGATACAGCGCCAGATGATGGCGCTTCTATGAGAGCGCCATTTTCTGGGGCGGCTGCAGACTGTAATTCGCAGCAGAGGCGCCCAGAAACCTTGGGCTAACCTGTGCTGTGGATTCCAATCCCCAGCTGCCTAGTTGTACCTGGCTGGACACAAAAATGGGGCAAAGCCCATGTCATTTGTTTTTTAATTATTTCATGAAATAAGTGAAATAATTAAAAAAAAAAAGGGCTTCCCTATATTTTTGGTTCCCCACCAGGTACAAATAGGCAACTGGGGGTTGGAGGCAGCCCGTGGCTGCCTGCTGTACCTGGCTAGCATACAAAAATATGGCAAAGCCCACGTCATTTTTTTGGTGGGCAAAAAACTTCTGCATACAGTCCTGGATGGAGTATGCTGAGCCTTATAGTTCTGCAGCTGCTGTCTGCTCTTCTCCATACAGACAGACAGCAGCTGCAGAACTACAAGACTCAGCATACTCAATCCAGGACTGTATACAGAAGTTTTTTGCCCCCTGAAAAAATTATGTGGGCTTCGCCATATTTTTGTATGCTAGCCAGGTACAGCAGGCAGCCACGGGCTGCCTCCAACCCCCAGTTGCCTATTTGTACCCGGCTGGGAACCAAAAATAAAAGGGAAGCCCTTTTTTTTATTATTTCATGAATTTCATGAAATAATTAGAAAACAAATGACGTAGGCTTCGCCCCATTTTTGTGTCCAGCCAGGTACAACTAGGCAGCTGGGGATTGGAATCCGCAGCACAGGTTGGCCTGAGCTTTCTGGGTCCCACTGCTGTGAATTGCAGTCTGCAGCCGCCTCAGAAAAATGGCACTTTCATAGAAGCGCCATCTTCTGGCGCTGTATCCAACTCTTCCAGCACCTGCCTGCTATACCTGGCTAGCATACAAAAATATGGCGAAGCTCACGTCCTTTTTTTGTAGTTTTTTGGCCAAAAAAAATAAAAAAAATGCTTCCCTGGATTTTCCATTGCCAGTGAAGGTAACACCAAGCAGTGGGGGTTAGCAGCCAGTAGCTGCTTGGATTACCCTTAGCTAGCAATACAAAAAATGCAGCGGGAGCAAATATTTTTTTTTAATTATTTATTTAAATAACTAAAAACAAAAAGGGCTTCCCTGTATTTTGATTGCTGGACATCACAGTGCTGTAAAAATAAATCTTTAAAAAAAATGACGTAGCGCTCCGCGGTATTTTTGATTCTCAGCGCAGATAAAGCAGACAGCTATGGGTTGCCACCCCCATCTGCCTGCCGTTACCTTGGTTGGCAATCAAAATACAGGGAAGCCCATTAATTTTTTCTATTTAAAAAATAGTTAAATAAAATGACGTTGGGTCCCCCCATTTTTGATAGCCAGCTAGGGTAAAGCAGACGGCTGTAGCCTGAAAACCAAAGCTGGCAGCTTTACCGTGGTTGGGGATCCAATGTGGAGGTCCCCTCAGGCTCTTTTTTTATAATTATTTTATAAATAATAATTACACAAAAAAAGTAGGGTCCCCCCCAAATTGGATCACCAGCCAAGGTAAAGCAGACAGCTGTGGTCTGGTATTCTCAGGGTGGGAAGGTCCATAGTTATTGGGCCTTCACAGTCTAAAAATAGCAGGCCGCAGGCACCCCAGACGTGGCGCATCCACTAGATGCGCCAATCCTGGCGCTTCACCCCAGCTCATCCCGTGCCCTGGTGCAGTGGCAAACGGGGTAATAAATCGGGTTGATACTAGCTGTAAAGTCACCTGAGATCAAGCCCAGCAGTTTGTGACGTCATGGCGTCTATTAGATACCCAACATCATAAACTGTCAGTACTAACATAAAAGAAAATGACAAAAGAAATTTATTTGAAAAAAAAAAAAACAGTCCCCAAAACATTTCCTCCCTCACCAATTTATTGTAAGAAAAAAAATAAAGGGGTCCCACGACGACTCTGGACCGTCTAGAATATTAGGGGGGTTGGTTGGGTTATGGGGGAGGAGACACTCAGGGAACGTATTCCCCATTTTCTAGGAGTGCAGACCCTTCATGTGAGGAGTGTGGGTGCAATGAATCTGCACTCACTCTCCCCGGGTCCACAGCAGCAGAGTCCATGTCGTAATGGTTGCTACCAAAGCTGCAATGCCCTGCTCATGAGGTAAGGGCATGCCTAATCAGGAGAACTATTCTACATTTCCAAATATTGGTATTTGCTGATATTATTGCTGTTCCACCTACTAAATATTGGGGATAGGATCTTGGAGATGGAATACCCCTTTAAGTCCAGTTATCCAGCTGAATGAATACTAAACAACAGAGCTCGCTATTTAGATGTGTTTTCTTGTGGCGTATAATGGACTCTCATGTTTGGTAGTCGTTCAGCAGGGAAACTATAAAAGCAAATCCCTCCGTTTGGAAATGTAGTATATAGCTCTCCTGATCAATTATGTTCCTTACCTCATGAGCAGGGCATTGCAGTAATAATAATAATTTATTCATTTATATAGCGTTATTAATTCCATAGCGCTGTATGTCTTTGGAGTGTGGGAGGAAACCTGAGTACCCGGAGGAAACCCACGCAAACACGGGGAGAACATACAAACTCCTTGCAGATGGTGTCCTTGATGAGAATTGAACCCAGGACCTCAGCGCTGCAAGACTGCAGTGCTAACCACTCAGCCACCGTGCCGCCCATTTAGCTTACAGATGCATAACCACCACTCACTGTGTCTGAACACAGGAAGCTGAGCTGACAGCCGCTCTGTGCATGCGGCAGAGACTACTGTGAAGGAGAGGGCCTTGGTGGGGGGGGGGGGGGGGAATCAACGCTGCACAGGTACCGTGGGACACCGGGGAACACCGGTGAGGTTATAGGGGGTGACCTGGCAGGGCCTGGGGTGGAGTTTTCTGTCGCATGTGTCATGGCACATGCGACAGAAATCAGAGTAGGGTGAATGCGGCCGGCGCGCTGCTGTCCGCGCGTGGCCATCTTGGATTTCTGGGAGGGCATCGGGGGGGGGGCACTTTGGTGACACCGGGGGACCAGAGGGGACCGGGGAGGAGATTTATCATATTTGTTCATGCCAGATGGGAGATAAATAATTTTTTACCGGCGCTGTCATTTACTGTAACGTGATCATCGGTATACGGTGTATACCTGTGATCACGTGAGCGGGGACCGGAAAAACCGTCCTGAATCATGATCTCCAGGGTCTCAGCTAACCCTGAAACCCCGGAGATTTTCTGACGCTGGGGGGCGTTATTGACTTATTTCTGCCTGCTGTTTATAAACGGCAGATCAGAATACGGCTACATTCACACGACCGATCCATTTTTGTGGTCTGCAAAAAAGTCAGGTTTTTTTTTCACGGGTGCATCCGTGTGGCATCAGTTTCCGTTCCGTAGACGGTCCGTATGTCATCTGTTTGTCATCCGTGTGCCTTCCGTTTTTTTTTGGGTACTGCAAAAAAACTGAAGGAGGGAAAATACATAAATTTACCCAGGATCCTTAGCTTCAAACTACATGAGGCGGTCACATGTTCACTCCAGTGCCATTTTCTACTGCTTTTCACAGCGTAGAGCGCTCTGGTGATTTTCCTGTGCTTGTACACTTCATATCAGTCTTTTCTGTCATTATAATGGCAGAAAGACACAAATGTCCCACTCTCCTGCATTTTGTAATTTTGCACCCTTTGGTGCCTTTCATGTGGCACTAAGGGGTGCTTAGCTTTAGCCAAAAAAAAAGAAAAAAAAAAAAAAAAAAAAAGACTTAGGGTTCCCCAGGGTTTTTGTAGCCAGCTAGGGTAAAGCAGACGGCTGCAGCCTGCAGACCACAGCTGGCAGCCTCACCTTGGCTGGTAATCCAAAACTGAGGGCACCCCACGCTGTTATTTTAAATTAAATAAATAATTAACAAAAAAAAAAAAAAAAAACCACAACATGTAGGGGTCCCCCCAAAATTGGATCACCAGCCAAAGTAAAGCAGACAGCTGGGGTCTGATATTCTCAGACTAGTGAGGTCCATGGTTATTGGACTCTCCCCAGCCTAAAAATAGCAGGCCGCAGCCGCCCCAGAAGTGGCGCATCCATTAGATGCGCCAATCCTGGTGCTTCGCCCCAGCTCATCCCGTGCCCTGGTGCGGTGGCGAACGGGGTAATATATGGGGTTAATACCAGATGTGTAATGTCACCTGGCACCAAGCCCTGGGGTTGGTGAGGTCAGACGTCTATCAGATACCTGACATCACCAACCCAGTCACTAATAAAAAAAAATAGACGACAAACACATTTTTATTTGAAAAAACACTCCCCAATACATTCCCTTTTTAACCAATTTATTAGAAAGAAAAACAAATCCAGGTCTGGTGTAATCCAAGGGGTTGCCATGACGATCCACACTGTCCCAGTCAATGAAGAGCAGGATGTTCCCCATTGGCTGGGAGAGCAGTGCAGTGACCTGAGCTAACATCAATGGGTCAGCCCAGGTCACTGCAGGGGATGACAAGTGCTGCTGTCAGCGAGGTACATTACCTGCGCTGATCTCCTGCACTGTTAACAGCACCTGTCACTGAGTTCAATGACCGCCGCCTTCACAGCCAAGTATCGCGAGAGGCCCGTGATGTCACCGCTAGTCAGTCTCGGGTCGGAAGCGAGAGAAGGTTATGTGACAAGCGGCGGCCATTGAGGACAGTGACAGCGCTGAGGTCAGGACTTCATCACCGCAGGTAAGCCGAGCGGGACCATGTGTGCAGAGTGCCAGGAGGAAGTCAGTGTCGTGGACTGCATGGCTGGGGACGTGTGTGTGTGTGTGTGTGTGTGTGTGTGTGTGTACACATGCCGCGTACAGGAGGGGGCGGAGTGAGCTGAGCGGGGAAGTGTGGGCTTCCTGCACGTAACTAGGATAAACATCGGGTTACTAACCAAAGCGCTTTGCTTGGATACCCAATGTTCATCTTGGTTACCAGCCAGCGATGGCTCCTGCACACTGTAGCTGTAAAAAGCCCTGCTTTTTGCTGCTAGAACCGTTCTCGAACGTATCTAGAACCATCGAGCTTTAGCAAAAAGCTCGACTTCTAGTTCGATCTAGAACAGCCCCCAAAATCACTCGAGCCGCGAACCGCACTCAACTCTACTCTGCTTATAAAGTTCCTGGACACTGCAGAGGCAAGATGGCGGCAGGAAGGGACTTGTCACTGGAGCGCGCTGCTCCAGGTACCGGGACCTGAATTGAACAAGAGACCGAGCAGCTCTTCAGGAGGATGCAGACACAGTTCCTCTACATCCTGGACCACTGGAGGGAAGAAATTAGGAGCCTGGCTGTGGCGGTGCGGGCCCGTGAGATGGAGGCCCCATGCGTGGAGTGGGTAAGCAGCTACCCAGTTCCAGTTGACCTGGCCGCGGGATCTGGTCTGCCCCCGGCCACCTCAGCTACTGTTACCCTTGGCGGACGCCGAGCCGCTAACCCCAACACTGGCAGCGGAACCTTCAGCCTCACCACCGGCCAGACCAGGCCGCAATGCCTCCAGTCCCATCACCGGCCCGACCAGACCCGGCCACATCACCGGGCCCGTACCCCGGTACGGAGCACCTGGACTCTGCTATTCCGGCTGCGGAACAGCCGGTTCCTGCATCTACCACAGCGGAGGTGAAGCCTGTTGAGATGCTGGTACCACCGCCGCCCGTTAACTGCCGGAGCCGCAGGAATCTGTATGTAGCAGTGGCAGCTGAACCCGGATAGCTACCCACCAGTTTGTTTAAGGTTTGCAAAATGACTGTTTAGACCTGTTACCCTTGTTGAATGTTCTCCAGTGTTGTGTTAAAGTGGAGAAGGCTGTCGGGGACCAGTCACCAGGTCCTCAGTGGAGGGTGACAGGAGAGCTAATGCTCCAGTAAAGATATCCTCTTTGTTGAACCTTTTTTCCCCCATGCTCCGTTAAAGGTAAAAAGGCCATCAAGGTCTTGGACAGTGCGGCGCTGGTAGACGGCACCAGGGGGCCCTTGATGGAGGATGGCATAATGGGTAACGGCTACCAGGTTACTCAGGACTGTTGCCAGAGTTGTCTTTTACACCTCCAGGACTTCAACGGCGTCACCAGAGGCTACTGAGGTGCTGGAAAAGGGGTGCCCACCAGGATTAGAGGTGGCACCAAGGATCCAGGTTGTTTGGCTGGCAGGTTGAAGGGAGAGGGACAATGGGAATGGACTGTTGCAGGAAGGGGCTGCAGCGGAGTAGGCTGAGCCACCGACTACCGCTACAACCAGTAGCATTCCCATGGTTCTTACAAATGTGAACTCTGAGAGTTTTTATGCAATGTTTAAGTGATGTGCCACCCCTGTGTGGGATGAGAAATTGTTGAATTAAAAAGGTTACGACTTTCCCTTTTTTCAATTAAAACAAAATAAACCTCTCTGTCCTGTAGCTCGGGGATGAGCTAAGTTTAACTGAGGGGAAATGTGATGCCCCTGGACTAGTCAGGGTGCCACAGGGTACTGCACCCTATGTCTTTTTTGGTGCAGGACTCAAACCCCCATGGTTCTCCCTGGGGACTTTTTGGCTAGGTCGCAGGTGGTGGTCTGGGACCGAATGAATCGGAGACCCGGTCGCAGGGTATTGGAGAAGGGTGCCCGGCTTAGTTTAGGAAAACGGCCGGGACCAGAATACCTACTTAACCGAACCGGGACCAAGCACAGCGGCAGGGTACTGGACCCTAGATCAGGGATTAGCTTCATGCAACCTGATAATTAACCTGTGGAGGATAGTTTCTTTATGGACTTTCCCCAAGAGCTCAGAGATCAAAGGCATCAACACAAAGAGGGGGATAGGGCTTTCCAGCTTATGCGGCCCACTGAAATCCCAAGCGTCAGCCATCGAAAGCATAGCTTCACTACTTAACAGTGGGGAGCGGGACCCCGACAGCTCCAAGTCGAGTGGTCACACAGAACATCTAAAATACAGTGAATGGAGCCAAGGTACAGACCATCAGCAATACCATTGGGAGCGTACTCCCAGACTGGCTTCCCTGACATGGCAGTGGCATTCAGAGACTGTTTACTACTGTGTCAGAGTCTGCTTTCTGGTCACATCCACACCAACACTGCCTGAGTGAGTACGCTGTCCTCCCCTGCTTCCAATCTGCACCACGCTCCCCTACACCTCACCACCACGAGTCCCGGGGAGCCTCCCCTACCCGTGGAGGGGACGTCATCTGGCTGCCCCACGCCATCTCCCCCGGGTACTCCCATCGGCGGTACTCCCCTTACCGCGAACCACAGGTGGCATCACAAACTCTTATCCCCTGTGAATACCTCTTTTTCATTTGAAGTGGCCAAGAGCCCCTGGGTCCGGAGACCCTTGAGCCACGGTAACCCCTGGATCCGAGCGGTTCGACCACTGTAGGGTTGGCACAATCACATGCAAACTCCGCCCACAAAGTACATTTTCGTGACACACCCGCAGGGCCTTGGGGATTTACTCGTCACCGTGCCAGTGTAGGGGGTGGGATGTCACACCAGCCAGGCCTGGTTCCGTGACCTCGGCGGTGTCAAAGATGGAGGGCTTATTTACAGGGGAGTATAGAGTTTGTATTCATGACGCCACCCGTGATATGCAGCCAACATGGGAGCCGCCGCTGCTAGGAGGTTTCCTCTGAGGGCAGATGGTAGTACACCTAGGTTGTTACAGCTCTCCACAGGGAGAGCTCAGGCCCACAGGGATGTTGGGAGTAGTAGTCTCCTGCTGCTGTGCAGCTAAGGCGCAGGAAGGGTTGGACGACAGAGGTTGCAGTTAAAGTTCTTTACTCACTGAGATTCCACTTCCCTTGGGATGCCGGACTCCGCTGTCATGGGCTCCAGCCGATCCCGGATAGTTCGGAGGCCAGAAACGGTGTTTTTCTGGGAGTCCTTACTACTTACGCTGTGAATGGGCTCCAATGCTGTCCCGTATGGCAGGCAGCGCGAGTCCATTACTGGTGCCGCTTTTTTGTCTCGATTCCTGGCTCCATATGCTGCTGTGCCTTGGGCACTTTGTGTGGGACAGAAGACTTAAAATACTCTGCCCGGCGGATTCTGCTGGTGGGACATGAAGTGCCACCAGCCTAGGGCTCCGCACCCTGTTCTGTGCGCTCGGTCATGAGGGAGCTATGGCACAGCTCTCTTCAGCGACCATGGTCTCCTCTCGTCTCACTTATTTCCTCTCGGTCACTCTTCAGTATCTGATCTGCCGAGTGTGTGTGTCACCTTGCTCCCCTGTGTCAAGCTCCTCCCCCCCCACCCAGGTTCCTGAACTAGAGGGCAGAAGGCCTACTAAATTAGTGATAGCCACCCCCCAGGTGCCTACCCTAGCCTAGTCCCAGTGAGAGGGCAACTAACTTTTGTTGGATTGTGGTGCTTTACTGGCAATGACCTCCTCCGTACCCGGGATGAATGCTGCACCTCTGATTAGGTGCAGTACCTCAGGGGCGCCACACTTGCGTTGTCACTGGCCAACAGGAGGATGTAATCCTTCAATGCATGCACATGCAGTGCAAGGAGGGGTTACAAAGGGGAGCAACTACCGGCTGAAGCACCAGAGCAATGCAGCCCATGGGAATCTGGCAGAGGGCTGCAGAAAAGGTCATCAAAAGGAGGTTCCCCACCTGACAGAGGAACCTGGTGTGTTTAGTGTTGACAGACTAGAACACAGAGGAAACACAATGGTAAAAAAAAAAAAAAAAACAAAAAAAAAACAAACAAAAAACACACAACAACCACCCACACTGACTTGTGTATTACATGCATGTGGTTCACATAGACATGGTCCTTGTGAAAGTATTGGTGTGAAGATCCCCACTGATTTTATTTAGTACACGTGTAAACATTTCTCCAGTATGTGTGAAAACAGACACAACACGTAGAGCTATGTTCTCACAGTGCGTTTTTTTCCCCTGACCAAAACCTGATCTTGTGGCAGAAGTCTCCTGGGGAAGGGGGGGGGGTCTCCTGACGGTTTTCTGCCTGTTTGGCCAGGCTTTTATGGCGTTTGTTTTTTTTCTGCACTCCTGTAATGTACGGACCATGTCCAGACCAGTGATGGTTCAAAAGCAGCAGAGTTCCGGGCCTGGGCCAGGATTGACCTGGATCTGGCACTCTGGTAGTAAAGTGAAAACAAAAAGTAAAAGCAAGCGCGCTATACTTTACCAGTCTCCGGCTTCGCTTTACCTACTCGGTAGATGCTAGAGTATATGGATTACTTCCGGGTATGACTTCAGTTCAACGTGCCCCTATCACATGGGGGGGGGGGGGCGGGGACCCCTCTCCTTGCATGATTATACTGGAAGGGTGAAAACATCACCGATCTCACTAACCCAACTAGTCACGCCCACCAACCTGAAAGGAGCCCGTACATTCTAGGCTCAACTGTACCTGCTCCCACAGCCCCTCCTACTTCCAGAGGTCACTCTCTTGGCACTGTCAATATTTTTTCTACACGCTGGAAATTTTGTATGGAGATATTCTATATGCTTCACTTTTTATAATGAATAGCAATAAACAAGTTGGAAATTTATCCTGAGTGGTGACGGATATGCCGGCGTCACACGATACGATATATCGTGCGATATGTCGGCTGGGTCACGGAATTCGTGACACACATCCAGCATCATTAGATATGTCATACTGTGTGACACCTCAGAATGACTGAACGAGCAAAAATACTCACCTTATCGTTGCTCGTTGACACGTCGTTCATTTTCAAAATGTCGGTCCTCCTTCTGTGCTCCGGTTGTTAATCGTTCCCGAGGCAGCACATGTCGCTCCGTGTGACACCCCGGAAACGACGAACACAGCTTACCTGCGTCCCGCCGGCAATGCGGAAGGATGGAGGTGGGCGGGATGTTACGTCCCGCTCATCTCCGCCCCTCCGCTTCTATTGGGCGGCTGCTGTGTGACTCCGAACATCCCTCCCCCTTCAGGGAGGGGATGTTCGCCGCCCACAGCGAGGTCGTGCGAGAGGTAAGTACGTTTGACGGCGGTTACCTACTTTGTGCACCACTGGCAATGAATTGCCCGTGACGCACAAACGACGGGGGCGGGTGCGATTGCTCATGCGGACGCACGATATATCCTCCCGTGTGACGCCGGCATTACACTCCACAGCGCCAGAATTTCCTTTCCTTTCCATAAATAAGTAATTAGGTATCAAAAAGTCCAATCTGAAAATCCAGTCACTTTCCTTTTCTAGAAAGATTTATTTAAATCTGTAATTTTGGGTTTATTCACTTTAACAGCACAAAAGAAAATCTCATTGAGTTCACCATGGTGAACGGTGTTCGTGTGACTAACAATTGGAGTCTCCAATTCATGTCAGATATCCCCTATATGATTCTTCAGTCTTCACAATTCCTTCTTGGTTTTACCAATGTAATTAATTAAAAAGGAGGCAGGTTCAAGTTGCCATATACACTACTCCTGGAGGTTTTGCAATTCGTGAAAACTGACAGCAGGTCTTACCAGAGGCCACTAAAATATTTGCAGGATTCATCCAACTACAATACAGCACCCACCACAATGTACAAAGGAGGGATGGTCTAATGTGACGCCCCTGGAATATCGGGTCGTCACAGGGTATTGCCCAATCCGCCCTCCCGTGCAGTATCCACCTCCCTCTTGGTTTAGGGTCCCTAATTAAATGGTGTTCCTACATAAGCTAATCAAACCCTAGATACACCAGTGGACGGCTTGAGTGGAATCGATTCGTCCACCTGGGGGGGGGGGTTGGAGAGGGGAGGTCAGGAGTGTCAAGAAGAGAGTTGGGTCTGAGAAGTGAAAGTGAGAGGAGGTGAGGAGTAGGGCTCCTGGGAAGCAATCTAGGTGGCAGACGGTGGTCTGGGCCTAGAGGAGCTGGACCCCCGGTGGCAGAGGATCATGGCAAGGGGCACGGATCTGTCGAGGAGGACAGCCGGTGGCCTTGCACCATCACCGGGCTGAGACCAAGGCACGACGGGTTACGTGGACCCTAGGTCGGGGAGTAGCTGCAGGCAACCCGATAAATTTACCCGAGGAGAATGGTGTCTTCAGGATCCGTTCCCACCCGGTCCAAAAAAAAAATCAGGGCATTAGAGCAACGAGGGGGATAGGACTTTCCAATTCAAAACGGTCCAGAAAATCCCAAGCGTGAGCCCTGAAAGCAAGCTCCCACACTTAGCCATAGTGGGGAGCGGAGCCCGGCAAGTTTCACACTACCGGGACCACGAAAGAAGTAAAGTTAGTACCAGGAAGCAGGTCACGGATCACCAGGCAGCACCATTGGGGACGGGACCCGAACTAAGCTCCCCTCAGCGGCATCCAGAGACTTTGACAAGTTGTCGGTGTCAGCTTAATTGACTGAGTGAGTACAACAGTGACCTCCTTGCATCCAACGGCACTCCCCTACCATCACCAAGTCCTGGGGTATTCCCCCTGCCTGTGGAAGGTAATACCTGGCTGCCCCATTCCATCATCCCCGGGTACTCCCAATTGCAGTGGTGGTACTCCTAATTACCACATACCACGGGTGGCGTCACGAACTCTATAAAATTCCTTGTAAATAACCCCCCTTCATTTGAGTGGTCGCACAACCCCCGGGTCCGGAGACCCTCAAGCCACTGAGAACCAGGATCAGAGCAGCTTGGCTGTTGGCACGGGGGCAGCGCACTATCACACCTGATGTTCTAGAAATTTGAGAAGTTGAGAAGTGGTTGGGATATCCTGCAAGTTTATTCCGCCCCATCCTGTTTGCCTGGCCTTTTCTCCCCATCACCGCCATTTTCTTTATTTCCTGCGTGCACTCAGTGAATAGTAAATAGTTTAAATAATTCGCAATGCTACTAAGATTACTTTGGACTCAGTGCTTGTGTGGCACCCTTGGGCTTTAGGCACCACAGGGTATTACACTACTTTTATGGGGTACTATCTATCCCGGGTCAGGAGGGTGGGGTGGGAGGGGGGGGGGGGGGTTAACCTTCCAGTGTCTTCAGAAAACAACAGCAGGTGCTTACTCACTTGGGGGGTTGGACTAGGGCAGACAGGATAGTTCGTCATCATGAAGCATGGGACTTCCCAGTCGCTAGGACAACCACAGGGGGCTGGCGCCACATGGGGTAGAAGTAGGAGCAACCAACATACTTTAAACAGAACCTTCCTGGGCACAGCTTGGGATAACACCTAGCACTGACAACTGGAGTTAGTGTTTCCTCTCTCCTTGTGGGAGCAGGAGGGACACTTCACTAAACTTTCATGGGCACCGACTGTGACTGCCGATTAATCCGGGATCGACTGGAGCCCATCATGGCAGAGAACGGTACCTCGGGTAGCGCTTAAAAGGACTTGTGAGTAAAAAACACTTGGAACTGCGGCGCCAACAGGGACCACTACTACCCCCACCATCCTCCCGGGGTAATCCCGCTCCGCCTGTGAGGCGCAACACCATCTCGGCTGCAAGTAACATCTGCCCCGGTGAGAGACCCTGCAGCAGTGGCCGCCCATCCCTGGCTGCATACCACAGGTGGCGTTACGATCCTAATAGACTTTCCTAACCTCCGACTACTACCTCCATCCTCCCTACCACCCTCCAATCCTCCTTCCTGTACGCCTCGGGGCAACGGAACCAGGCCAGGTCACTCAGTAACGACGCAGAAGAATATGCACCCCCCGGAACGAGTAGGTTAAAAACACCTGCCCCCTGGGGTGCTACACTTACTGGCTGAATCAATAACATCATGACTATAGTAAACATTGCCGCTGAAGTCAGATGATTGCCTACAAATGTAGACAGCACGAGTTGCTGAGCTCAAATGGTTGGCTGCAGTGTTGATCTACACTGCAGTCATGACTTCATTGCTGCAGCCAATACACAGAGACCAGAGGAACAGCAGAGAGATGGCATGGGACCTGGGAGGAATATTATCTGGTTATTTTACCAGTGTCTATAACTGGAAGACACAAAAAAAAAAAAAAAAAGTGTTTGAGTGCTTATTCTTCTCACTTTTAGATAGATACCTATAATAAGAACAGGTTTGCATTAACAAGTGTTTATTAAATGCCTGAATAATAAATGTTTTTTTGGGTGTAAAATTATAATAAATGAGGTTTCTGATACTCCAGAAAACCTAGCTATGCACAATCAGTTACTTTACCTTTGTCTTCTTTTCAAAGAAAGATTTTGGCATATTCTCATAAGTAAGATGTGAAGCAAATACTCTTGGAGAAGGTTGGTCCTTCAGGTGCTTAAAATCAAGAGACGATAAATAGAATTACATTAAGGTTTTCATGATCTTTAAACGACATTCCCCAAATGATATTGAAAAGTGGAAACTGCATTCTTACTCAAATAGGTGTCAGAATAAATAAAATAAAAAAAAAAAAAAAATAAAAATTAAAGCCCTTTTACACATTGATGATTGCACAAATGTTGGTTCATGAGAACGATCGTTAATGTGTAAACCTGATCAGTGAGTGAGTTTTCTGTCAATATCTAATCAGAGTTTGCATTCTCTAGACCTCATTAAGATGTCCATGAACTACAAGTGCTTCTCAATAATTTAGAATGTCATCGAAAAGTTAATTTTAGTAATTCAATACAAAAATTGAAACATATAATTGAGTCATTACAAACAGTGATCTATTTTAAGTATTAAATGTCTGTTAATGTTGAGGATTATGGTTTACAACCAATGAAAACCCCAAAGTCATCTCCGTAAATTAGAATAATTACCACACAACACCTACAAAGGCTTCCTAAGCGTTTAAAATGGTTCTTTAGGCTGGCTACGTAGGCTACACAATCATGGGGAAGACTGCTGACTTGACAGTTGTCCAGAAGGCAGTCATTGACACAATCCACAAGGAGGGTAATCCACAAAAGGTCATGGCTAAAGAAGCTGGCTGTTCAGAGTGATTTATCCAAGCATATTAATTTGAATGTTGAGTGGAAGGAAAAAAGTGTGGTAGAAAAAAAGGTGCACAAGCAGCCAGGATAACTGCAGCCTTGATAGGATTGTTAAGGAAAGGCCATTCAAAACTAAGGGCTAGTCACAAGAAGTGGACTGCTGCTTGAGTCAGCGCTTCAAAAGCCATCACACACAGACGTATCCAGAACATAGGCTACAAGTGTCGCATTCCTTGTGTGAAGCCACTCATGACCAATAAACAATGCCAGAATTGTCTTACCTGGGCCAAGAAGAAGAAAAAAAAAAAGAAGAAGAACTGGACTGTTGCTCAGTGGTCCAAGGTGTTTTCAGATGAAAGTACATTTTGCATTTCATTTGGAAATCAAGATCCCGGAGTCTGGTGGAAGAGTGGAGAAGCCACAACCCAAGCTGCATGAGATGTAGTGTGAAGTTTCCACAATCAGTGACTGTTTGGGGAGCCAAGTCCACTGTGTTATCAAGACAAAAGTCAGTACAGCTGGCTAGCAGGAAATTTTAGAGCACTTCATGCTTCCCTCTGCCAACAAGCTTTTTGGATATGGAAATTTAATTTTCCAGCAAGACTCGGCACCTGTCCACACTGCCAAAAGTACAAATACCTGGTTTAATAACCACAATGTAACTGTGCTTGATTGGCCAGTAAACTCACCTGACCTTAATCCCATAAAGAATCTATGGGGTATTGTCAAGAAGATAAAAGGTGGTGTCACATATAGCGACGCAGCAGCGATCACGACCAGCGATCTGACCTTATCAAGATCGCTGCTGCGTCGCTACATGGTCGCTGGTGAGCTGTCAAACAGGCAGATCTCACCAGCGACCAGTGACCAGCCCCCAGCTAGCAGCGACGCGTGGAAGCTTAACTAAAGGTAAATATCGGGTAACCAAGGAAAGCACTTCTCTTGGTTACCTGATATTTACCTTAGTTACTAGCGTCCGCCGCTCTCACGCTGCCAGTGCCGGCTCCCTGTTCCCTGCACTCCTAGCCAGAGTACACATCGTATTAATTTCCCGATGTGTACTCCAGGTACGTGTGCAGGGAGCCGGCACTGGCAGCGTGAGAGCACACCGCTTAGCGCTGGCTCCCTGCACTCCTAGCCAGAGTACACATCGGGTTAATTACCCAATGTGTACTCCAGCTACGTATGCAGGGAGCCGGCACTGGCAGCGTGAGAGCGGCGGACGCTAGTAACTAAGAAACATCGGGTAACCAAGGAAAGGGCTTCTTGGTTACCCGATGTTTACCGTGGTTACATCTTACCGCAGGCTGCCAGACGCCGGCTCCCTGCTCCCTTTAGTTCGTCGCTCTCTTGCTGTCACACACAGCGATGTGTGCTTCACAGCGGGAGAGCAATGTCCAAAAAATGAAGCAGGACATTCAGCAACGACCGGCGACCTCATAGCAGGGGCCAGGTCATTGCTGGATGTCACACACAGCGACAGCGATGTTGCTGCTACGTCACAGAAAATTGTGACTTAGCAGCGACGTCGTTGTCGTCGTCACTATGTGTGACACCACCTTAAGACACACCAGACCCAACATGCAGAGGAGCGGAAGGCTGCTATCTAAGCAACCTGGGCTTCCATAACACCTCAGCAGTGCCACAGGCTGATTGCCCCCATGCCACGCCGCATTGATGCAGTAATTCATGCAATAGGAGCCTTGACCAAGTATTGAGTGCATTTACTGTACATACTTTTCAGTAGGCGCCAATATTTGAGTTTAAAATAATTTTTTCAGTTGGTCTTATATAATATTCTAATTTTCTGATAATGAATTTAGGGTTTTCATTGTAAGCCATAAATCAACATTAAACAGAAATAAACACTCAAAATAGATCACTGTGTGTAATGACTAAATAATATATATGTGTTGCCCTTTTTGTACTGAATTACTGAAATTAATTTTTGGATATATATAATTTAAGAAACCAAACAGTTGTATAAGCATGTCAGTGTGGTTTTTTTTTTGCCAAGTGGTCCCAAAAAAAAAAAAAAAAAAAAAAAAATAATATAAATATAAAAAAAAAATATTTAGTATTAAAAGCTAAAACCAAAATTTAAAAAAATTCAACATAACCCTTGTACAAGTTAGACAAAAGCAAGCCGAAGTTGCCAATTTGTGACCATAACAATCAATTAGCTGTTTTTCCTTTTATGGATCTTACAAAGCTTTTAATTAGACATACAGTACATTGCATGCATTACCGAAGTTTAAAATGACAAAATATTTATAGGAAATCCTAGATATGTAACATAACAAACCTTATATTTTTCTGGTTTTCCAAACTCCAATATAGCTTGGTCTAGTGTAGGTTCTTTGTTGTGTAGCTCAAATAGCATTTGGTGAAGTATCTCTATTGACCAGTTTGTTCCTAAAACAAAATTTAACAAATGCTGTAGGTATTTTTATGTTAATGCACTATGTAGTAGAATACGCAGAGAATAAAGCATTTCTTTAATCATGTGTTTTTTAAATTCCCTCAAATCCTCCTATGTATAATATTTTAACCAATTCCTGGTTGCCACCAGGCTTTACTGTCCCAGACGTTTAATTAAAATGGTTGTTCCCTATATGTCATGAATGATTTTTTTTTTTTTGTGAATAAAAAAAAAAAGTGTATGTGTGGAGACACGGGGGTCAGTGGGTGCTCTCGGCCGCCTTTAGAAAGACAGCATTGCCTGGGGCTCATCCCAACTGAACGCCCAACCTCCTTAACTGTGGGCGGAACACAGACAACGAAGGGTGAGGGAATCACAATATTAAAACTCTACTGGATCCCCAAACAATTATCGGCACATAGCACATAACCAGCAAAACCACAACATGTAACTGACAACAGTTTCTCACCCTTCCACTGGCTCACCAGGAATTAGAATGTCCGTGCCTCAGTGCTTCCAGGCAGGGGCTGGCTGGCACAATTTAGCCTGGAGAGCAATCACAAAGCAGTGGCCCTCAATTTGTGGCAGTCCACCATTGGACTGTTCATCTCTGGCCGCTGCATTAAAGCAGCAGTGGTAACAGGCTTTATGAACAGGTTGGTACATATATATATGGGAACAAAGCCAAGCTTAGTGCATACATAGATACCGCAACAGAACCAACATGACTACATAGATACAGGAACTGAAGAGAGTTTATGAGAGCATAACCGAGATATGGGAACACAACCAAGCTTACTACAGAGATATGGGAGCAGAACAGAGCTTACTAGAGAGATATGGGAACAGAACAGAGCTTAGTATATCAATACAGGGACACAATCTTAGTCATCTACATAGAAACAGAACCAAGCCTCCTACATACATACGGGAACAGAACAATCGTACTGCATACAGATAGTACCATAACTAAGCTTACTGCTCAAATATGGTACCATAACTAAGCTTACTATATAGATATGGGAGCACAACCATGCTTACGGCATAGATACAGTACCATAACCCAGCTAACTACATAAACAAATACAAAGCTTCTCCTATATTTTCAATGTTAAACACGTACAGCAAATTGATGGCATACGGACTATACACTGATGACATCAGTGTGCGGCACGTATTTTTCACGGCCTCATAGTCTTCTATTGACCATTGTCATCTGTGCTGCTGGAAAAAAATCCAGACATCTCCATGTGGCTCACATGGACACGGTTTGTGTAAATACACAGACATGTGAGCAGCACCAAAGGTTATAATGGATATATGTGGTAATGGATGATACAACACGTACCAGAAACACTGACATGTGAAGGAGGCCTTCAGGTGACAGTTACGTCACAATGCAGAAAGGAGTTAATTTCACATCTTTTCATAAACACAGAAAGACAAATGAAATTCCCTAACACATATGTGAACGAGTCCTTAGGGCTGCGTACCCACAATCAGTGTCAGCAACATTTTGGATGCAGAGTTTTCGCCGCGTCCAAACTGCTGTGTTGTACAGTACACGCACAGTGGATGGATTTATAGAAATCTCCGACTCCCTGGGCTTCTTTTAGACTCTCCATAAAATTGACCTGTGGCGCGAGTTTCTGAGCTGCAGCTTGTGAATTTATTCTAAAGGGGGCTTTACACGCTGCGACATCGCTAATGCAGAGTCGTTGGGGTCACGGAATTTGTGACGCACATCCGGCCGCATTAGCGATGTTGCTGCGTGTGACACCGATAAGCGATTTTTTGCAACGATGCAAAATCGCTCATCGGTGACATGGGGGTCCATTCTCGATTATCGTTACTGCAGCAGTAACGATGTAGTTCGTCGCTCCTGTGGCAGCACACATTGCTATGTGTGACGCCGCAGGAACGAGGAAGCCCTCCTTACCTGCCTCCCGGCCGCTATGCGGAAGGAAGGAGGTGGGCGGGATGTTACGTCCCGCTCAGCTCCGCCCCTCCGCTGCTATTGGGCGGCCGCTCAGTGACGTCGCTGTGACGCCGCACGGACCGCCCCCTTAGAAAGGAGGCAGTTCGCCGGTCACAGCGACGTCGCCGGGCAGGTAAGTATGTGTGACGGGTCTGGGCGATGTTGTGCGGCACGGGCAGCGATTTGCCAGTGTCGCGCAACAGATGGGGGCGGATACCCACATTAGCGATATCGGGACCGATATCGCAGTGTGTAAAGTAGCCTTAAGATGCTAGTGCTCTGAGCGGGAGGATACAGCGAAAATCCACTGTGTCAGTGATCCTGATTGTATACACGGACAGCGCGTCTCCGCTAGAGAAAGTACGCTGCGTCAAGACCGTGAGGAAGCCTGATGGTGGGCACTCACCCTTAAAAGATAAGATATAAGATACAATACACTAAGGGCTTGTCTTGCTAAATTCTACTAAAAAGGGGGCTGAAAGCCCGTACTTCCGAAGCGCTCACTGATATCCTAATCAGGCACAAATACTAAAGATTCTGAATAGCAAGATACTATTCATTTTAATAGCACATGAATAATCAATGGTACATAGGCATTAGAACTACTTTATAGTCATAGAATCTTATACAATAACAGAAATATGCATCAACATTACCGTTATGTTGTAGCACGCCTTTCTCATCGGAGGGACTCAATTAGTGATAAGGAAACATCTGCATCACAGGAACAGTGCATCCTGGAAATGTCCCCATCTCATTAAGCGAGTCCTGTCTTTTTATAGCAAAACTTTGTACGTCATGTGCACTGAGTGGTGAATTGGTGACCAGCATGTGACAGCTGAGTCATGTTCATGTAACTTGACCACAAGCTGCTGTGGGCACCAGTAGCTTCCTGCACATTTTGCCAGTTGACCACTGGCCGACCACAGTTTCCTGGAGATATTACAAGGAGCCATGAATTTTACATGCCAGTTTCCTTACATCTGTTGTCAAATAACCACGGGTTTCCTGACTGTTGAACTGTAAACCTTACTTCCTCATAATCGTGGTTTGTTCACGATTTGCTAACATGTACGCTTTGGTCATAGTGAAATAGGGTCAGCCAGAGGATGGATCGATCTCAATCTCTCTCAATCTCTCATGGATGGATGGATGGATCAAATAATATCTGGGATCACTATATCTTTTGATTATGATCCCTATCTAATCACACTCATTCTTCAGTCATATCACATTGGTATCACAGGGCTCAAGCGCACGTAACTGCTGAATATTCTGCAGCGATTTGACAGCACATGTGACGCTGAAGACACAAGGTTCAGATGGAGTCCTAGTGATCAGTGGTGATAGGATTCTCTCTCCTCGCAGGAACTGCTGAAAAGGGGGGAAAAAAGGCGCAAATAGGGTTTTACCCGGTATTAACCGTGTAAGGATGTAGAGAGATACACTCACCTGGAGCGGTTGTGCCAGTCACAACCCCTTGTAAAGCATATGAGTGTCCGCGTGGTTCCAGCAGCAGCCCCGTGAAGACTTAGTGAAAAATTGCATATATATATATATATATATACATATATATGTGAGAATCGGGTTTTAGCCGCGCTAAGAAGCCACTGGTGTCAGGATGTAGTTTATATTAAAAATCTCTCTTTATTACAGCATCCAACGCGTTTCAGAGACATAAGCCGTCTCCTTCAGGGAAAAAGAGAATACCTAAAGAAAGAGATTTTTAATATAAACTACATCCTGACACCAGTGGCTTCTTAGCGCGGCTAAAACCCGATTCTCACATATATATGTATATATATATATATGCAATTTTTCACTAACTCTCCTCGCAGGGACATCCTTCATCTTCCGGGATGGTTCTGTCTGTACTCTACGTAGCAGCCTCTTTAGCGCATGCACAGTACAAACATCACAATAATGAACAGAGGGCGGTCGGCAGCGTCAGACCTCACTGATTGGTCACCGAAGAGGGGGCCAGCCGTGTATGACCTTACATTTAAGTAGCCGCAGCTATGGCGGGGGCCCCGTGGCTTAGTAAACCTAAGGACCATATTTTTTTGGACTATAAGACGCTCTTTACCAAAAGAAACCCCAGGTTTACACAGCAGGTAAAAAAAAACAAAAAAAAAAAAAAAACACAACAACATTTTTCCTATTAAAACATCCCTGGCGCTGTAAAGGGGAGGAGTCCGGATTACTAATTTTATATGTACTAGAGCAAAATAAGGAGGTAATAAATCTATTGTCAATGTCTTTCTGCAGTGTATAAGAACATACATACATACATATATATATATATTATATATATACACACACACACACACACATATTATATAATATATATATATATATATATATATATATATATATATATATATATATATATATATATACACATACATACATACATACACACGCACACACACACACATATACATACATACATACATACATACATACATACATACATACATACATACATACATAATTTGTGAGACAGGGAATATAGCTCAGCTGGGGTCATTGCTTTGGTCCAAGCGAGTGGCTATGGATTCACAGATGACAGCGGCAGACTGGCAGGTTCCAAACAGATACGGCCACTGCCGTGTTTATTGTGTACACTTATCTCTCAGTGTTACACATGCAAAAACAGGAAAATGAAACGTTTAAGGCCGTCTGGCCACTAACTAACAACAGAATGCTAACTACAAAATAAACCTATGTAACAAACAAAACAATATTCTCTGTGTCAGTTCCTCACCACAGCAAGCAGAGGTATTGAGTCCCAACAGCCATGAGCCTGTACCTCTCCTCAGCAGTCTCTCTGTTCTGAAATGCCTCCCGATTACCATATTTTTTGGACCATAAGACGCACTTTTTCCCCCCCAAATGTTGTGGGAAAGTGGGGGGTGCATCTTATGGTCTGAATGTGGCTACGGGGAATGTGGGTGCTGCGGTGGAGCGGGTCATCGGGGGGCATGAGCAGGCTGTAGCAGCCTGCCATGACCACGTGGACCCGCTCATTTAATATGCACGCCCATCCCCCGCCCATCATCCCTCTGCACTGAAGCAGGCACTGTCAGGTGGGTGGGATGATGGGCGGGGGTTTAAACAGCCGGCCCGCATGATCACCCCTGGCAACTACGGCCTGGAGTGATCATGTGCGGCTGTATTCACTGCTCCCTGCGCATCATCATCAGTGCGGGGAGCAGTGAATCAGTGTACAGTACTCACCGTTCCCCTGCAGCATTGCTCGTCCTCCAGTCTGTCAGCGGCAGCGCCGCTGAGTGGAGCCGTCCCAGTTACCCTGCTGCATCGCGATCATCTCCTGTGTCTGTGCCGGCGGCTGGGTGGAGACTAGCGGGGCGCACAGCGATGACGTCATCGCTGTGCGCACGTGTCCACACGCAGCCGCAGGCACCGGGCACAGACACAGGAGATGATCTCGATGCAACAGGGAAACGGGGACGGCTCCACTCAGCGGCGCTGCCGCTGACACAGACAGGAGGACAAGCGATGCTGCAGGAAGCGAGGTGAGTATGAACGTTTATTTTTTTATGTGCCACAGGATGCGGCCATACACCAGGTTGGGGGGGGGGGGTCATACGAGCAGGATGGGGGGGGGGGGTCATACGAGCAGGATTGGTGGCTATACGAGCAGGATGGGGGGGGGTCATACGAGCAAAATGGGGGTATATTATGAGCAGGATGGGGGTATATTATGAGCAGGATAGGGGTATATTATGAGCAGGATAGGGGTATATTATGAGCAGGATAGGGGTATATTATGAGCAGGATAGGGGTATATTATGAGCAGGATAGGGGTATATTATGAGCAGGATAGGGGTATATTATGAGCAGGATGGGGGTATATTATGAGCAGGATGGGGGTATATTATGAGCAGGATGGGGGTATATTATGAGCAGTGGGGGTATATTATGAGCAGGATGGGGGTATATTATGAGCAGGATGGGGGTATATTATGAGCAGGATGGGGGTATATTATGAGCAGGATGGGGGTATATAGCAGGATGGGGCCATATGCCATGATGGGTTATATAGCAGATGCGGCCATATGCCAGTATATAGCAGGATGCGGCCATATGGCAGGATGACTGTATATAGCAGGATAAGGGACATATACTGTATATACACAAGGCAGGAGGATCATTACCAGGATGCGGCACCTTAGTAGAGAATTTGGGGACATTACCCCCATAACAGTGTCAGTAGCAGATCCTCGCCCCATAACAGTGTGTCATGACCACATTTTTTGCTTAAAATTTTATTTTCCCATTTTCCTCCTCTAAATCCAGGGTGCGTCTTATAGTCCGAAAAATACAGTATTTCAGCTGATCCAGTGAAAAATCAAAACCCTGGATTGATTGTGGAGAAGGGAGCAACCAGTCCCACTGCCATTCCTACTGATTGCTCCAGGAAAAACAGAGCCCAAAATTAAAATAAACAGGCTTCAGTGACTAACTTATTGCTGAGCCAGATATAAAACTTTCATTTGCATGGGCCGACCGCTCCACAATCAAAACATGGAGACATATGAAATGAACCGAGGGGAAACATACCTGTTCTCTAGTACTTCTCCCCTCGGCATCTCATATTATATATATATGCGTCTGTCTGTCTCCAAAATTGTGTCCTTACGGTGACAAACGTCTGATTGGCCGCTGGCTCGGCCTGGCCCCGCCCCCCTACGGATTGGTCGCTCGCCTAGGCCTGGCCCCACCCCCCCGCACGGATTGGCCGCTCGCCCCGGCCCTCCGCACAAATCGCCAGACATAACCTTGCGCTGCTGGGATCGTGACGGAGCCGGTGAACGCTGGTAACCATTATACACATTGGGTAACTAAGGTCCCTTAGTTACCCGATGTGTATCATAGTTACCAGCATACACCGGCTCCGTCACGATCCCAGCAGCGCCAGACATAACCTTGTGATGCTGGGATTGTGACGGAGCCGGTGAACGCTGGTAACCATTATACACATCGGGTAACTAAGGTCCCTTAGTTACCCGATGTGTATCATAGCTACCAGCGTACACCGGCTCCCGGTATACATGTGCAGGGAGCCAGCATTATACACACCCACACAAACTGCGCAACACACACACACACACACACACACACACACACACACACCGCTCTCACCCCCCCCCCCCACACCCAGACAACACCCAGAACATGTACAGCGCCCTACACAAACACTTGGTAACTACACACAACAACACACACATATACATATATATATATATATATATATATATATATATATATATATATATATATATATATATATATATAATATGTGTGTATGTGTGTGTATATATATTATATCTATCTATCTATATATATTATAGTATCTATCTATCTATTATAGTATATCTATCTATCTATCTATATATATTATAGTATCTATCTATCTATCTATCTATATATATTATAGTATCTATCTATTATAGTCTATCTATCTATTATAGTCTATCTATCTATCTATATATATATATATATATATATATATATATATATATATATATATATATATATATATATATATATATATATATATATATATATATATATATATATATATATATATATATATATATATATATATATATATATATATATATATATATATATATATATATATATATATATATATATATATATAGATGTTGTTGTGTGTAGTTACCAAGTGTTTGTGTAGGGCGCTGTACATGTTCTGGGTGTTGTCTGGGTGTGGCGGGGGGTGAGAGCGGTGTTGTTTGTGTGTTGCGTTGTTTGTGGAGCGCTGTGTGTCTGTAGCGTTGTGTGTGTGTTGCGCGGTTTGTGTGGGTGTGGGTGTGTGTGGGGTGTGTGTGGTGTGTTTTGGGGGGAGGTATGTTTTGTGCAATGTGTGTGTTGTGCGGTATGTGCGTATATTTGTGTGTGCAGCGTTGTCTGTGTGTGGGTGTCTGTGTAGGGCAGTTGTTTGTGGTTCCCAGTGTGTGTGTGTGTGTGTGTGTGTGTGTGTGTGTGTGTGTGTGTGTTGTGCAGTGCGCGCGTGTGTGTGTGTGTGTGTGTTGGGGGGAGGTGTGCACCCCCCATCGTGCTCCATCCCCTATGCTGCGCACCCCCCATCGTGCTCCATCCCCTATGCTGCGCACCCCCCATCGTGCTACATCTCCCATCCTGCGCACTCCCAAACGTGCTCCATCCGCCATGCTGCGCACTCCCAAACGTGCTCCATCCGCCATGCTGCGCACTCCCCATCGTGCTCCATCCCCCATGCTGCGCACTCCCCATCGTGCTCCATCCCCCATGCTGCGCACTCCCAAACGTGCTCCATCCGCCATGCTGCGCACTCCCAAACGTGCTCCATCCGCCATGCTGCGCACTCCCAAACGTGCTCCATCCGCCATGCTGCGCACTCCCAAACGTGCTCCATCCGCCATGCTGCGCACTCCCAAACGTGCTCCATCCGCCATGCTGCGCACTCCCAAACGTGCTCCATCCGCCATGCTGCGCACTCCCAAACGTGCTCCATCCGCCATGCTGCGCACTCCCAAACGTGCTCCATCCGCCATGCTGCGCACTCCCAAACGTGCTCCATCCGCCATGCTGCGCCAGAATCAGCCTCTCTGTCCCCAGAATCAGCCTCTCTGTCCCCAGCATCAGCCTCTCTGTCCCCAGCATCAGCCTCTCTGTCCCCAGCATCAGCCTCTCTCATCCCAGCATCAGCCTCTCTCATCCCAGCATCAGCCTCTCTCATCCCAGCATCAGCCTCTCTCATCCCAGCATCAGCCTCTCTCATCCCAGCATCAGCCTCTCTCATCCCAGCATCAGCCTCTCTCATCCCAGCATCAGCCTCTCTCATCCCAGCATCAGCCTCTCTCATCCCAGCATCAGCCTCTCTCATCCCAGCATCAGCCTCTCTCATCCCAGCATCAGCCTCTCTCATCCCAGCATCAGCCTCTCTCATCCCAGCATCAGCCTCTCTCATCCCAGCATCAGCCTCTCTCATCCCAGCATCAGCCTCTCTCATCCCAGCATCAGCCTCTCTCATCCCAGCATCAGCCTCTCTCATCCCAGCATCAGCCTCTCTCATCCCAGCATCAGCCTCTCTCATCCCAGCCTTCCCCAGGATCAGCCTCTCTCCTCCCAGCCTCCTCCAGCACGCCATGCTCCTCTGCCGACACTCACACACCCGATCGCATACACTCACACACACACACACACATTGACGATATTGCACATACGCGCTCATACTCACAACATCCGGAGATACCACATGCTTCTGGCCATGTGATCCTCCGGCAGGTCCTGGAAGGTCACAACAGCACAGTATCGAGGCCGAGAAGCAAGCGATATCGCCGGATGCTGTGAGTGTGTGGATGCGATGTGATGTATGTGTGAGGTGTGTGTGAGAGTGAGTGTGAGCCGGTGTACACTGTTAACTATGATACACATCGGGTAACCAAGGGACCTTAGTTACCTGATGTGTATAATGGTTAACAGCGTTCACGGGCTCCGTGAAGATCCCAGCATCGCAAGGTTATGTCTGGCGCTGCTGGGATCGTGACGGAGCCGGTGTAGAAGCAAGCGATATCCCAGGATGTTGTGAGTGTGTGGATGTGATGTGTGAGGTGTGTGTGAGAGTGAGTGTGATCTGATGTGTGTGTGTGTGTACTCACCTGGGAGTCGGAGCTACGTGTCAGTTGGGCAAGAGCGAGCGTGCATTGCGTGAGGGGGCGGGGCCTGCAGAGAGCCGGGGCGAGAGGCCAATCCGTGTGGGGGGGGCGGGGCCATGGCAAGCCCAGCGGCCAATCAGCTTTGTGTCACCGTAAGGACACAATATTGGAGCATGACAGACAGACAGAATAAGGCAATAACAATATATATATATATATATATATACACACACACACACACATATACATATCCCCTAGCAACTGGTTAAAACCAATAGGATTTTTTAAATGCTGTGCTAATATTTGTAAGTGCTGCGGTTTTGCTAATAAGTCTAAAATATTTACATCTATTTCCAATGAAAAACAGTTTAATGTTCGTTCTTTTATAAACTGTAATACGGAGAATGTAGTTTATTTAATTAATTGAAATATATGCCGCATGCAATATGTAGGCTGCACGATGAACCCCCTTAAAACCAGAATCCGCAAACATCTTTCAGATGCTAGCAATTTGCAAATGGTTGGTGCATCAGTAGTATCCCGACATTTTTCAAAAAAACACAATGGGGATTTACGCGGTTTTTCTTTTATGGGCATAGAGCATGTAAAAAAACCATTGAGAGGGGGAGATTTTCATAAAAAAGTGCTTGCAAGAGAGAGTAGGTGGATATTTGAGCTGGGGACCTGTATGCCACAGGGCTTTAACAATCGTATGGATATCATTATGCACTATTGATACATTGTTGCATTATATGCTGCTGGCTATTACTACTGTGTTAGGTTTTTGTATCACTTTAAAAATAATTTTATGGTCAGGTTATTGGATTTTCTGATTGTATTTTTCTCCAAAATGTTGAATCCTTTTCTTAACTCTTATGCATGCTGTATATTGATTAATATGCGGATAGCTTATATGTTTGATTTGCTTTTCTAGCACATGTTTTTAAATCTCTCACACATGTTTGTAATTACCCTGATGGGAGTGAGATGTATATAAGGTTCTGTTTGGAAAGCAGATCAGATTCTGGACCGTGAAGAAGGCGGATCTTACCGCTGAAACGCGTAGTCCTATCTGCGCTATTTTCCTGCGATAATGCTGCTCTGAATTGCTTGGACCATTATATATTTTAATGAATTTATGAATAAAAAGAAAAAAAATTTTTTTAACAGCATCCTGGATTACTCACGTTATTGCTTGACTCTGCCTTGTTGTTGTTCATACATACATACATACATACATACATACATACATACATACATACATACATACATACACACACACACACACACACCACAGGCGAACACACAACCTTGCAATACAAGGAGAACATGAGCAAAAATAGTAAGGAAATTAAATTATGAATATTTTTAGTTTATTTTACTTTCAGTGCCAAGTGCAATAACTGGTAAACATAATGCTGAGCAACCTGAATATTGTAAAATTGTTTGTAGAATGAACATGGCCCACAAAAAGGGGTATATATTATACATATACATACACACAGGGAAAGATTGTCCCACATCAGGAATAATGGACCAGGAGGTGCAAAAAAAAAAAAAAAAAAAAAAAAAGAAAAAAAAGGTGTATGGAGAAAAGGTAGCAGGACAATTGCAGAACTACAAGGTTACAACAGCATAAGGCCCATTTCACACGTCCGTGAAACATGTGCGTGATTTTCACGGACGTGTCAAGGGTGCGTGTTCTCCTCCGTGTGCAGTGTTTATCGCACTACGTGTGTTATACGTAATAACACGGAGAACGGAAAGCCCCGCCTTACCTTTTTCTTACGGAGCCGTCTGTGGTGCTGACTGACAGCGTCCGGCACAGGCCACGCCCCGCTGACGCTGCTTCCGGCCCCCTGTGAAGATTTGTTGTTCAAATTCACTGGGGGAAGGATGCAGGTGACAGCCGCGGCAGAGCCTGCAGGACTTGTGGAGGGGAGTTTGTGTTTTTTTTTTATTTTTAAAATGACACGTGTGTTTCTCCGGCGCGTGTCACGTGGGCCCGCATCCACACTACCGTGTGGTACGTGTGCGGGCCTGTGCTGCCGGAGAAACATGGACAT
Organism: Anomaloglossus baeobatrachus; assembly: GCF_048569485.1. Lineage (NCBI taxonomy): Eukaryota > Metazoa > Chordata > Amphibia > Anura > Aromobatidae > Anomaloglossus > Anomaloglossus baeobatrachus. The sequence goes on along the minus strand of NC_134355.1, from coordinate 154,631,597 downwards.
GCATCAGTGTGGAGCACACGGGCTCACGTGTGCTCCACACGGAGGCACGGGCCAATGGCTAAACACGTTGGTGCACATAAACCCATTGATTTTGAGTTTGTGTGCCCGTGTCTCCGGTACATACGGAAACGGACCTAGCACGAACCGGAGACACGGACGTGTGAAGGGGCCTAAGGCTGCTTTCACACATCCGGCTTGAGCTCTGCGGCTCAATCCGGCTGTGCAAGCTATGCAATGGATGCGGTGAACACACCGCATCCTTTGCATAAGTTTTTCCTTTGCGGCCAGTCCGGTTTTTGCCGCTTGCGGCATGCTACTGAGCATGCGCAGTGGCAAAAACCGCATGCGGCGGCCGGATGCGGTTATTGCCGCATCGCGCCACATCCGGCCGCCATAGGCATGCATTGAAAATTGCGCCGCATCGGCCGAATGCGGCGCGATGCGGTTTTTTTTTGCCGCACGAAAAAATGGGCCAGGCAACGTTCCATCCGGCCGCCACATCGGCTAAATCTGCCGCATGCGGCAAAAAACGGACGGAACGCAAGGCCATGCGGCACAATGCGGCACTAATTAAAGTCTATGCAGAAAAAACGCAACCGGCAGCAAAAAAAAAAAAAAAAAAAAAAACGGTTGCGATTTTCCTGCAAAGTGCCGGAGTGTGCCGCATTGCAGAAACCGGAGGTGTGAAAGCAGCCTAAGGCTGCTTTCACACATCAGTTTTTTGGCATCAGGCACAATCCGGTGAAAAAAACTGATGCGACGGATCCAGCGAAAAAAACTTATCAGTTGCATCAGTTCCTTCAGTTTTTTGACAGATCCGGTGTGATACTGAGCATGCTCAGTTAAACAACAAAAAAAAAAAAAATGGATCCGGCGGCCGGATCAGTTTTTTGCCCCATTACGCCGGATCCGGTGTCTATAGGCTTCCGTTATAAAACATGCCGTACGGCGTGATCCGATTTTTTGCCGGACACAAAAACGTTCACTTAGTTTCATCCGGCTGCCGGACAAGTAAAATTTGCCGGATCCAGCAAAAAACGGATGAAACGCACGGCCATCCGGCACAATCCGGGGCTAATTAAAGTCTATGGGGGAAAAAACGGATCCGGCGGCAACAGACGCCGGATCCGTTTTTGTCATCTTTTTTGCCGGATTGTGCCTGATGGCAAAAAAAAAAAAAACTGGAGTGAAAGCAGCCTCATAACAATGGACAAAAGTTGAAGAAAAAAAACAAAAAAAAAAAAAATTATATACCAAGTGGTGAGGAAGAATACTTCCATAACATAATAAATGGACCAAAGGCACAACACACACACACACACACACACACACACACACACACTTGCAGAACTATAATAGTTAGAGCAGCATTTACCATGGACACAGGGTGGAAGACCTCATCTTGCAGCTCCTGATCGGTGCAGAGAGAGGAGACACTGGGAGCTGCACGGAGGCTGCAGCAGCGACAGGACCTGCCAGTTCATCGGTCATGTGATCAGGCACATGACCTAAAAGGTCCTGAAATTACTCATGTCACCTGCTGAGCTCCAACAGCCTCCGTTCATCTCCTGGTAACTTCCTCCCCTGCTCTACACCAATCACATAGATAAGTGCAGAGCTGCAGGTGGGAGGGCAGCTATCGGTGAGCGGCCGACTCCTACTCTTTGCTTCTTCTCACGGGACCCGATGGCGGCCCTGGCATGACATCATTACAACACACGGCCGCTCACAGTGAACTGAGCGTGGCCGTGTCTCCTGTACTATAATGCTGCCGGCTGACACGGTCTGCGCCCGTAGAAGTGTCAGTGCCGGCCCCGCGGCATCACAGTACAGGAGACACGGCCGCGCGCAGTTCACTGTGCACGGCCATAGATGTGTGATAATGACAGTATGCAGCAGGCGACCGACCCTGTACAATGGTTGGGAGGGCTAAATTGCCCGCCCCCGATTCCAAAGGTACTTACTCCAAACCAGCAGCACCCGCTTTCCATGGGCACCCACCAATAATTGAATAATTACAGATTAAGGCTATGTGCGCACTAGAAATGTGAAGTTTCTCGAGAAAATCTTCTCGAGAAACTTCTGGGAGTGAAGAATTGCTGACCTCCGGGAAAAAATCCGCGGCAAAACCGCATGCGGATTTGCCGCGGATTTGCCGCGGATTTACCGCGAATTTACCGCGATTTTGCCGCGATTTTGCCGCGATTTTCCCGCGGGTGGTTCCCTGCGGATTTTTGCAGGCTGTACTGCAGAAATCCGCGGGATACCTGCGGATTTAATGGACATGTTCATTTTCTCAAGAAAGTTTCTCGAGAAATTTTCCTCAAGAAACTTTCTTGAGAAAAATCCGCACCAGTGCGCACAGCTTTTTTTTTTTTCTCATAGAATTTCATGGGAAATGTCTGCACAAAGATTGCAGACATTTCTCAAGAAATTTCCGCGGCAAATCCGCGGGTAAATCCGCGGGCAAAACGGTCTAGTGCGCACATAGCCTAAGGCTAGTTTCACACTTGCATTGAATGGCATCCGTTGCATTGCGTTGTGTGACAAATGCAACGGATCGTACAAAACAACGGAAAGCTTTTTTTTTTTCCCGCTTTAGTTTTACCGGCAGCAGACTATTGAGAGCGGTCAGCTGATCGTTCACAATAGCCGGCTGCTGGGCGCTCAGCTGAATGTTCGGCCACCGAGAGACAAAATAAGGTTTGTGATTAAAAAGAGATATTAATTATATATATATATATATATATATATATATATATATATATATATATATATATATATATATATATATATATATATATATATATATATATATATATATATATATATATATATATATATATATATATATATATATATATATATATATATATACACATATACACACACATATACACATATACACATATATACATATATTATATATATATATATATAACTAGAAGGTGGCCCGATTCTACGCATCGGGTATTCTAGAATTTACGTATTGTGTAGTTCATGTATGATTTTTGTTATATATATATATATATATATATATATATATATATATATATATATGTGTTGTGTGTAGTTACCAAGTGTTTGTGTAGGCGCTGTACATGTTCTGGGTGTTGTCTGGGTGTGACGGGGGTGAGAGCGGTGTTGTATGTGTGTTGCGTTGTTTGTGGAGCGCTGTGTGTCTGTAGCGTTGTGTGTTGCGCGGTTTGTGTGTGTGTGTGGTGTGTTTTGGGGGGAGGTATGTTTTGTGCAATGTGTGTGTTGTGCGGTATGTGCGTATATTTGTGTGTGCCGCGGTGTTTGTGTGTTGGGTGTGTGCAGCGTTGTCTGTGTGTGTAGGTGTCTGTGTAGGGCAGTTTGTGGTTCCCAGTGTGTGTGTGTGTGTGTTGTGTGTGTGTGTGTGTGGTGTGTTGTGCAGTGCAGTGCGCGCGTGTGTGTGTGTGTTGGGGGGAGGTGTGCACTTCCCATTGTGCTCCATCCCCCATGCAGCGCACTCCCCATCGTGCTCCATCCGCCATGCTGCGCACTCCCAAACGTGCACCATCCGCCATGCTGCGCACTCCCAAACGTGCTCCATCCGCCATGCTGCGCACTCCCAAACGTGCTCCATCCGCCAGGCTGCGCACTCCCAAACGTGCTCCATCCGCCAGGCTGCGCACTCCCAAACGTGCTCCATCCGCCATGCTTCGCACTCCCAAACGTGCTCCATCCGCCATGCTGCGCACTCCCAAACGTGCTCCATCCGCCATGCTGCGCACTCCCAAACGTGCTCCATCCGCCATGCTGCGCACTCCCAAACGTGCTCCATCCGCCATGCTGCGCACTCCCAAACGTGCTCCATCCGCCATGCTGCGCACTCCCAAACGTGCTCCATCCGCCATGCTGCGCACTCCCAAACGTGCTCCATCCGCCATGCTGCGCACTCCCAAACGTGCTCCATCCGCCATGCTGCGCACTCCCAAACGTGCTCCATCCCCCATGCTGCACCAGCATCAGCCTCTCTACCCGCAGCATCAGCCTTCTGTCCCCAGCCTCGGCCCCTCTCTGTCCCCAGCCTCGGCCCCCCTCTCTGTCCCCAGCCTCGGCCCCCTCTCTGTCCCCAGCCTCGGCCCCCTCTCTGTCCCCAGCCTCGGCCCCCTCTCTGTCCCCAGCCTCGGCCCCCTCTCTGTCCCCAGCCTCGGCCCCCTCTCTGTCCCCAGCCTCGGCCCCCTCTCTGTCCCCAGCCTCGGCCCCCTCTCTGTCCCCAGCCTCGGCCCCCTCTCTGTCCCCAGCCTCGGCCCCCTCTCTGTCCCCAGCCTCGGCCCCCTCTCTGTCCCCAGCCTCGGCCCCCTCTCTGTCCCCAGCCTCGGCCCCCTCTCTGTCCCCAGCCTCGGCCCCCTCTCTGTCCCCAGCCTCGGCCCCCTCTCTGTCCCCAGCCTCGGCCCCCTCTCTGTCCCCAGCCTCGGCCCCCTCTCTGTCCCCAGCCTCGGCCCCCTCTCTGTCCCCAGCCTCGGCCCCCTCTCTGTCCCCAGCCTCGGCCCCCTCTCTGTCCCCAGCCTCGGCCCCCTCTCTGTCCCCAGCCTCGGCCCCTCTCTGTCCCCAGCCTCGGCCCCTCTCATCCACTCACACACCCGATCGCATCCACTCACACACACCCGATCGCATCCACTCACACACACCCGATCGCATCCACTCACACACACCCGATCGCATCCACTCACACACACCCGATCGCATACACTCACACACACAGACACTGACGATATCGCACATACGCGCTGATACTCACAACATCCGGACATACCACATGCCTCTGGCCATGTGATCCTCCGTCAGGTCCTGGAAGATCACAACAGCACAGTATCGAGGCCGAGAAGCAAGCGATATCGCCGGATGCTGTGAGTATGTGGATGCGATGTGTGTGTGAGGTGTGTGTGAGGTGTTTGTGAGAGTGAGTGCGATCTGATGTGTGTGTGTATGCGTGTGTGTGTGCTGTTATGTTTGTGCGTGTGGAAGTCGCGCCGCTGCAGGACCTTGATTTACTGGTAACTATGCAAGCATGGTTACCAGCGCAACACGTCCCCCGCTCTCACGGGAGCCAACACCAGCATACGGCGGCGGCGTACGCTGATGTGGGCTCCCGTTGGTGAGGGGGGAAAGGGGGTGGGGGGGGGGGGGGGGGGGGGGGGGGGGGAGTACAGTACTCACCTGGGATTCGTGGCTCCGTGACCGTGTCAGTTCGGGCAATGCGGGGGGGGGGGGGGGGGGGGCGAGAGCTAACGTCTATTGCGTGAGGGGGGCGGGGCGTGGCGTGGGCGAGTTGCCAATGCCTGCAGGGTGCCGGGGCGAGAGGCCAATCTGTGGGGGGGGGCAGAGCCTGGGCGAGCGGCTGGCCAATCCGTGTGGGGGCGCAGCCGGGGCGAGAGGCCAATCCGTGTGGGGGGGCGGGGCCATGGCGAACCCAGCGGCCAATCAGCTTTGTGTCACCGTAAGGACATGTCACGGTGACACTGTCACCGTGACACAATTTGGGAGCATGACAGACAGACAGACAGACAGAATAAGGCAATTATATATATAGATTGCCTTATTCATTCTGTCTGTCTGTCTTGCTCCAAAATTGTGTCCCGGGACATGTCCTTACGGTGACAAACAGCGGATTGGCCGCTGGGCTCGCCATGGCCCCGCCCCCCCGCACGGATTGGCCGATCGCCCAGGCTCCGCCCCCCACACGAGGTGAGCGCATCAAGGTCCTGCGGCGGAACGAAAACACACACACACACCAGATCGCATCCACATACTCACAACATCCCGTGATATCTTTTGCTTCTCGGCGGCGATACGGTGTAGTGATCTTCCAGGACCTGCCGGAGGATCACATGGCCGGAAGCATGTGGTATCTCTGGATGTTGTGATTGTGTCAGCGCGTGTATGCGATCAGATGAGTGTGAGTGTATGCGATCGGATGTGTGTGAGTGTATGCGATCGGATGTGTGTGAGTGTATGCGATCGGATGTGTGTGAGTGTCGGCAGAGGAGCACGGCGTGCACCACAGATGCTGGGACGGCCCACCGGTGGGCACAGGGAGAAGTGAGGTGTGTGTGTTTAATGTCTGATGTGTGACTGTGGAGCACGATGGGGAGTGCGCAGCATGGGGGATGGAGCACGATGGGGGGGTGCAGCATGGGGGATGGAGCACGATGGGGGGTGTACTTCTCCCCCCAAAACACACAGCGCTCTACAAACAACACCGCTCTCACCCCCCGCCACACCCAGAACATGTACAGCGCCCTACACAAACACTTGGTAACTACAGACAACAGCATATATATATGCATGTATATATATATATATATATATATATATATATATATATATATATATATATATATATATATATATATATTATATATATATATATATATATATATATATATATATATATATATCCTTTTCTCCATACACCTTTTTTGTTTGCACCTCTGGTCCATTATTCCTGATGTGGGACAATCTTTCCCTGTGTGTATGTATATGTATAATATATACCCCTTTTTGTGGGCCATGTTCATTCTACAAACAATTTTACAATATTCAGGTTGCTCAGCATTATGTTTACCAGTTATTGCACTTGGCACTGAAAGTAAAATAAACTAAAAATATTCATAATTTAATTAGTTTAATTTCCTTACTATTTTTGCTCATGTTCTCCTTGTATTACAAGGTTGTGTGTTCGCCTGTTGTATGTATGTGTGTGTGTGTGTGTTCGCCTGTTGTATGTATGTGTGTGTTCGCCTGTTGTATGTATGTGTGTGTGTGTGTGTGTTCGCCTGTTGTATGTATGTGTGTGTGTTCGCCTGTTGTATGTATCTGTGTGTGTGTGTGTGTTCGCCTGTTGTATGTATGTGTGTGTGTTCGCCTGTTGTATGTATGTATGTATGTGTGTGTGTGTGTGTGTGTGTTCGCCTGTTGTATGTGTGTGTGTGTTCGCCTGTTGTATGTGTGTGTGTGTGTGTTCGCCTGTTGTATGTATGTGTGTGTGTGTGTGTGTGTGTATGTATGTGTGTGTGTGTTCGCCTGTTGTATGTGACTCGCCCACCCCAGGGCTATGGGACACCCGGTGCCGGGCCGGACTAGTCCGGTGGTAGTCAGTGGTGGCTGGGCCCGGCTCCGTGGCCCTGGTGGGTGTCAGTAGAATATGTGGCTTGCTTGTTAATGGTTGTGTTCGTGACGCCACCTGTGGTATGCGGCTAATAAGCCGCCGCTGCTGTGTGAGGCCACCGGGATGATGTGATGGCAGCTATGGTGGTACTGCTCCCCACAGGTGGAGCAATGCCCGGGGCACAGTTGGTGCTTGTAAATGTCTATGCAGATGAAATAACTGAGGCAACTTCAGAGGTGCAGTTCAGGTTCTTTTACTCACAGTTCTTGTCAGGGCAGGCAGAACCCTTGGACTGCTGGGACCGCTGTCAGGGACCTCCGTCTTCTGGGTGGTTCAGAGTGTGAAATCCGGTACCCTCTCTCTTAGTGTCTCTTTCTCTGCTGTCTTCACTAGCCTTGCCTTTGTTAAGATGGACTTGGCTTGGCCTCCATTACAGCCTCCAGGCTGGGGGGTCACCTGTCGGCTGATTACCCCTTTTCTGAAGGGCTGCTCTGGGTTCTGGCCCTGGGAGCTTACAACGTCCCTGGGCCTCGGTTTTTACTGTTTGGAGATTGTCTTTTCACTCCTCCAGTCTCTAGGGACCGTCCCCTGTCGCAGCTTAATCACTCCACCGATGTCACTGTGGAACAGGCCACCGCAGCCTGCAGCTATTCGTAGCGCCTCTGGGCCCTCGGCTTCGGTACCCAACAAGGACAGCTCGTGGTACCTACAGGACTACCCGCGGCCCTGCGACCCTTTCTTTCCTTCTCTTCTTTCTCCTCCTTGCCTGCCTCAGCAGGCCTCCTCCTCCCTCCTTTCTCTCGTTCTTCTCCTCCAACTACATGCTGCTTCTCTCACTCCCTGAGGTAAACTGAAACTAACTTGACCTTCCTTTCTCTATCTGCTCTCTGGTCTCCTCCCACCTCCCCAGTTGCTAAGCTACCACCCTATGGGAGCAGGGATGGGTCTTACAGCCCCTCTCAGCATGCAGCATGGGAGGGTTGCCTGCCACTTTCCCTGGTCCTGTGTGTCCCTAGCAATGGGTGTAGTGTGGATTTACCAGGGGACCGGAGTTCACTCTCTTCCTCTCCCAGAATGGGGCATCACACCGCTGATGGGGTGCAATGACCTGTGGCGACGGAAGCCTCAGGGGCGCCACATATGTATGTGTGTGTGTGTGTATGTGTGTGTGTGTTCGCCTGTTGTATGTATGTATGTGTGTGTGTGTATGTATGTGTGTGTGTTCGCCTGTTGTATGTATGTATGTGTGTGTGTGTGTGTGTGTATGTGTGTGTGTTCGCCTGTTGTATGTATGTATGTGTGTGTGTGTGTGTGTATGTGTGTGTGTTCGCCTGTTGTATGTATGTATGTGTGTGTGTGTGTGTGTGTATGTGTGTGTGTTCGCCTGTTGTATGTATGTATGTGTGTGTGTGTATGTGTTCGCCTGTTGTATGTATGTATGTATGTATGTATGTATGTATGTATGTATGTATGTATGTATGTATATATATATATATATATATATATATATATATATATATAAAAACACAACAACAAGGCAGAGTCCAGCAATAACGTGAGTAATCCAGGATGCTGTTAAAAATTTTTTTTTTTCTTTTTATTCATAAATTCATTAAAATATATAATGGTCCAAGCAATTCAGAGCAGCATTATCGCAGGAAAATAGCGCAGATAGGACTACGCGTTTCAGCGGTAAAATCCGCCTTCTTCACGGTCTAGAATTTGATCTGCTTTCCAAACAGAACCTTATATACATCTCACTCCCATCAGGGTAATTACAAACATGTGTGAGAGATTTAAAAACATGTGCTAGAAAATCAAATCAAACATGTAAGCTATCCGCATATTAATCAATATACAGCATGCATAAGAGTTAAGAAAAGGATTCAACATTTTGGAGAAAAATACAATCAGAAAATCCAATAACCTGACCATAAAATTATTTTTAAAGTGATACAAAAGCCTAACACAGTAGTAATAGCCAGCAACATATAATGCAACAATGTATCAATAGTGCATAATGATATCCATACGATTGTTAAAGCCCTGTGGCATACGGGTCCCCAGCTCAAATATCCACCTACTCTCTCTATATATATATTTATATTATATATATACACACACACACACACACACACACACACACACACACACACACACACACACACAGAAAATCAAGGATTCCGACCGCTCAGAAAACGTTACATGAGGCGTTCCTTCCGCCCGGCAACGCGTCAGCCAGAGGAAGCAACGCAGGTACTTTTGGCACAATCCGCCATCCATACAAGTCTATATTTTCCAAAAGAAATAAGGAATAACGTTTGGAACTCCATTCTATGTCTGAACTGGGTGAAAAAACCTAAAAAAAATCATTATATGGAGATAAGGTATGCACACCAGTGACTATGCAAGGGGAATACATGTAATAGCAGAAACTGCTGTGTGAATACTGACATGAAAAATTCAATAGCTATATGTAAGAATGAAATGGGAAAAACGGAACCTGCATTACTGCCATGAATATATGAATAAAGAGGTTCCATTTTTCCCATTTCATTCTTACACATAGCTATTGAATTTTTCATTTCAGTATTCACACAGCAGTTTCTGCTATTACATGTATTCCCCTTGCATAGTCACTTGTGTGCATACCTTATCTCCATATAGTTATGTTTTCCAAAAGGGCGGATTGTGACTAAAGGTAATTAACGCAAGTGTGAAAGTACCCTTAGGAAGCTGGCTGAGGACCACAAAGCCTGTAGTCAGGTGACTGGGATTGTCCAAAGCTGGATTCCTTCCTTAGGTAGTATTTGATATCTCAGCCGAGATCAATTCGATGCTGAAGTCCATGTAGTATTATAATCCAGGTTCGGTTTTGGCTTGCCAATCGGATACGCAGGTCCTAGATTGGTAGCAGGAAGCAAGAGTCTACCCGGGCAATGGATAGTCCTTATAACCCTGAGCTAAACATTCAGACCATTGGACTCTTCACGATTGGTGGATAAGACTGGGCTATTATTGGCTAGATTTCAAGCCATATACAAAATATCCCTAGTAGTAATGGTCTCTTGCAGAGACAGCCAAGTTACATCGCATCTAGCAATACATATTGTAATACAATGGCAAGTTTGCATAATTGATTTGCCTGGGTATCTGACCTTCACTGGCCAAGGCAATTACATGAGTCAACAAGAATGTTAAAACTAGACTCCTAAAGGCCCCTTTAAACACTGCACCATCACAACCAACATCGCTGTAACGTCACCGGTTTTGTGACGTAATAGCGACCTCCCCAGCGACATTACAGTGTGTGAAACACATCAGCGACCTAGTGTCTGCTGTGAGGTTGCTGATCACTACACATCTCACTACACATCTCTCCATCCACACATCCATTCTTTGGTCCTTTGTTTCCCGCTGTGCAGCATGATCGCTAGAAAGTCTCAGTGTGTAAAGGGGCCTTTACAGTGACTTAGTTAGCGACTTCCCTTTCAAAAAGCTGCTGTATGAGAGAGAACCTGGAAACAATATCCAGTAATTACTAGTCGAAAAGTCTCTGTATAGCATGGAAAAAAAAAAAAAAAAAAAAAGAAACCACACACCACCCACACGTATGAAACGCCCAAGTAAAGTGAACAGGTGCATATAGTTGTGTGTGCGCACACAGACAAGAAATAGGATGGAAATAAAATAAAAGATACTAGAAGTTAGTACAGATAAAAATGATACATACATACATACATACATACATACATACATAACCCTGGCCTATTAGGTCATCACAGGGTATAGTGCAATCTGCCCTTCTGCACAGTATCCACCCTCCTTGGTTACAGGTCCTGGTTCTTTGGTGTTGCTAACAGCTTAGCCAATAGAAATCCTAGGAACACTTCACACTTTACCCACCAGACACACCATTGGGGGCCTAAAGGGAATAGGGCTGCCCACATGGGTGGGGGGGGGGGGGGTTAGTGAGAGGAAAGTGAAGAAAGTGACAGTTAAGCTGAAGTTGAGCTTGGGGAGTTAAGAGGAAAGGTGAAGGAGAAGTGACTGAGAGATCACGGAAGAGAGCTCCTGAGTACTAGGTGGCAGACGTTGGTTTGGGCCTGATAGGAGCTGGAACCCCGGTCTCAGAAGATACTGTCAGGGGGCACGGACAGCCGAGGAGGGCAGCCAGTAGCCATCACCAGGCAAGGGCACGACAGGGTACGTGGACACCAGGCTGGAAAGTAGCTTCACACGTTCTGATAAATTTACCAGACGGGGGTGAAGACTTCAAGATTCATCCCCAACCCGCTCCAAAAATCGGGGCACTAGCGCACCGATGGGATAGAACTTTCCCAATACAGTCCAAAGAAATTCTACACGTGAACCCTGAAAGCAAGCTCACTCCGTTAGCCATACGGGTGAGCGGGATCCGAACAGTTTTATACCCATGGGTCCAACAGAGAGCCTGTGGCCCTGTCCTTGGCACCTCTAACAGCAACACCAAGGGCACGGACCCAAGCGTGCTCCCTACAGCTGCAGTTGTGCTCAGAATTCTGGTTTACAAGCTGTCATTATTTCCTGGACTGTGAGTACACTGAAAACCCCTGTTCCTACTCCCTACAGCACCCAAGCACCACACCATCCAACGGACCCCGGGACACAAACCCCCTACCCATGGAGGGGTTAAACATCAGGCTGCCACACCATAGTCACCGGGCTCCCCGACGGCAGCAGTGGTCCCTCACATTACCACACACCGTGGGTGGCGTCACAAACTTTCCGTTCCCCCCCTGTAAATATCCCCCCCTTTCATTGAGGGGGGGGTATACACACACACACACACACACACACACACACTTGTATTGCAAAATGATATCCTGCCAAACATTTAGACCTAGGGGTTGGCGTGTGGCTAGTTTAAAAATCCAGTAAGATTCATGATTAAGTATGGTTCTGTGATAATCTCCACCTCTGGCTGATTTCAAAACTTTCAATACCTTGAAATGTAAAGGCAGAAATATCTCCCCTGTGTACCACTAATGATTAATCTTGCTCACTGTCTAAGGGGTGCTCAGAGAAAAAAAAATAGCAATATTATGAAGCGCAACTCTGGCACACAAAAAAATAAAAAAGTAAATATACAGTACATTCTACAATTCATTTTACCTACAGAGAAAAGGAGTCAGTATGGGAGGTAAATTTTCACCATCCCTAGCTAACATTGTGGTTGCAGTATTTGAAGTGGATTTAATTTTCCATTCTCAGAACATTTTCTAAGATAAAATAATTTTTATGGGTGTTATATTGATGACTATCTTTATTTGGAAAGACACTGTTCTAGAAGCAGAAGAATTTGTTAATCTAAGTAATGTACTGTATTTTTCGGACCACAAGACGCACTTTTTTCCCCCCAAGTGTTGGGGGAAAATAGGGGGTGCGTCTTATGGTCTGACTATAGGGCTGCGGTCGGGAATGAGAGTGCTGCGGTGGAGCGGGTCATCGGCAGCACAAGCAGGCTGTAGCAGCGCCTGCCGTGACCACGTGGGCCTGCTCATTACATATGCACGCCCATCCTCCTGCCCATCATCCCTCAGTGCTGAAGCCAGCGCTGACAGGTGGGCGGAATGATGGGCGGGGGGTACGCGCATAATTAACAGCCGGCCGTGATCACCCCTGGCAACTACAGCTTGGAGTGATCATGTGCGGCTGTATTCACTGCCCCCCATGCATCATCAGCGCGGGGGGCAGTGAATAAGTACGGTACACTCACCCATCACCGTTCCCCTGCAGCATCGAGATCTCCTCCTGTCTGCCGGCCAGCTGATCTGTGTAGCGAGCGGTGAGCACAGCGATGACGTCATCGCTGTGCGCGCCGCTAGTCACGCAGGTCAGCTGATCGGCAGACAGCAGGACGAGCGATGCTGCAGGGAACAGTGACGGCTCCACACAGGTCAGCAGTGCTGCTGCCGGCACAGACAGGGGGGGAGGAGTGATGCTGCATGGAGCGAGGAAAGGGGAGTATAAAAGTTTATTTTTTGTGGGATACAGGATACATGCCATATAGCAGGATGGGGCCATATAGCAGGATGGATGGATGGGGGTATATAGCAGGATAAGGGCATATAGCAGGATGGCAGTATATAGCAGGATGGGGGCATATACTAGGATGGCAGTATATATCAGGATGGGGAGCATATAGCAGGATGGGGTTATATAGCAGGATGGGGTACATAGACAAGGCAGGAGGAACATTACCAGGACGGGGTACCTTAGCAGAGAATTTACCCCCATAACAGTGTAGGCAGCAGATCCTTGCCCCATAACAGTGTATCATAACCACATTTTTTTGCTTAAAATTTTATTTTCCTCCTCCAAAACCAGGGTGCGTCTTATGGTCCGGTGCGTCTTAGGCTATGTGTCCACGAGAGAATGTTGCTGCGGATTTTTGTGCCTCAAAATCCGCAGCTTTCCCCCAGAATCCGCACCTTAGCATAGCTGCGGATTTGACGCGGATTTGACGCGGATTTGACGCGGATTTCGTTGCGGATTTTGTCCATTGTACTCTAATGTGTTTCTGAATAAAGCTTTGACTGTTTTGAAGGCAAAAAAAAGTCTTTGTGTCATTTCCTGTCCCAACCCTCCTTTCTTCTCCATTATCCATTTTGTTAGCAGTCTCACAGTGTGCTTATACAGAAAAGCTGCGGCCAACACCACTGGGCTCTTACATTCTAACAGGCTGTATATAATAACCCAGTGGTGGTGGCCGCAGCTTATAGCCAAAAAATGTGGTCCCATGTTCCCTTTCACTGTTATTTAAAAAAAAAAAAAAATGTGCTCCGCTGTATTTTCACTGTCCAGCCCGATGCAAGCAAGCAACTGGGGGCTGTGCTTCTCAGCGGGATAAGGCTGAAGCATTCTCTGCCCCTCCCGCTGAGAAAAACAGTCCTCAGCTGCCCCTGAAAATGGCGGCTTCATTGTGAAGCGCTATTCTCAGGTGCTGTACCGAGGCTCATCCAGCCGCCCTGATGCATTTGGCTGACTGGGTAATCTGAAGGGGTTAATGCCAGTTTTCTGCAAACTGGCACTAAGCCCGAGGTTCATAATGTCATGCCTGTGTAGACACGGCCATTATGAACCTCCGTTTGGTAATAAAGAAAAGAAAACACTTTTTGAAAAATTTTATTTGAAATAAAAACACACACACATCCCTGATTCCCATCTTTATTACTCCCAAGCCTCAGAGGTTAATCCAAAACAATATCACAGGAAAGCTCTCTGCCGGCTGCTAGGAGCGGCAGAAATCACTGGCCGGGTCAGCTCAGTTCATAGCTGAGCTCGGGTCAGCTGACTTCACAGCATCAGCTGACCCGGGCACAGAAGTCAGCCGGTCAGCTGACTTAATTCGCGAGCGCGGGCGGGTCAACTGAGTGCACATCGACAGCTGAATAGTCGGCCGATGTGCACTCATCTGACCCAGGCACGGACGTCAACCGGTCCCAGCAGATGGAAGAGAGCTTTGCAGCATCTCGTACACTGACGGCTGCTGGGACCGGCTGACGTCCGTGCCCGGGTCACATGACTGCACATCGTCAGCTGACTTAATTCGCGAGCGCGGGCGGGTCAGCTGACTGCACACCGACCAGCTGATGTGCCGGGCTCTGATGTGCACTCATGTGACCCGGGCACGGACGTCAGCCGGTCCCAGCAGACAGAAGAGAGCTGTGCAGCATCTCGTACACTGACGGCTGCTGTGACCGGCTGATGCCAGTGCCCGGGTCAGCCGGGTGCACATCGGAGCTGTCATGGATTATCGTCGGGGGATTCAGGGAGTAATAAAGATGGGAATCAGGGATGTTTGTGTGTTTTTATTTCAAATAAAATTTTTCAAAAAGTGTTTTCTTTTCTTTATTACCAAACGGAGGTTCATAATGGCCGTGTCTACACAGGCATGACATTATGAACCTCGGGCTTAGTGCCAGTTTGCAGAAAACTGGCATTAACCCCTTCAGATTACCCAGTCAGCCAAATGCATCAGGGCGGCTGGATGAGCCTCGGTACAGCACCTGAGAATAGCGCTTCACAATGAAGCCGCCATTTTCAGGGGCAGCTGAGGACTGTTTTTCTCAGCGGGAGGGGCAGAGAATGCTTCAGCCTTATCCCGCTGAGAAGCACAGCCCCCAGTTGTTGCTTGCATCGGGCTGGACAGTGAAAATACAGCGGAGCACATTTTTTTTTTTTTTTAAAAGAATTGTGAAAAAAGAGCTGGGATCCTGTTTTGCCAGCTAAAAGCAAGCAGCCTGTAACTAGCTGCTTTTAGCTGGCAATCCAGAGTCCGGACACAACACGACTACACTGCCACTACTCTACACTACAAAATGGTGAAACTTCCTCTTCCTGAACTATCCTACATCACTTCCTGCGGATTTGTTTGCGAGATCCGCACCAAATCCGCAGGAAAAAGAGCCTGTGGGAACAGACCTGCGGATTTCTTGCGGATTTTACACCTTGCATTGACTTGCATGGGAAAAATCCGCACCAAAATCCGCAACAATAATTGACATGCTGCAGATTTTTCCGCATCAAAATCCGCGGCAAATCCGCCGCGGAAAAATCCGCAGCATGGGCACAGCATTTCCAAAATGCCATTGAAATGGCTTGGAAGTGCTGCTGCTGCAGATTTTCGGCAAATCCGCGGTAAATCCGCGGCAAATCCGCGGCAAAATCCGCGGTAAATCCGCAGCGTGGGCACATAGCCTTATAGTCCGAAAAATACGGTATCTAATCTACAGTTCACATACACTAGCCATAATACCCAAATTAATTTTTTGGATATTAATTTTACAGCCATTAAAAGGGAAAATAGAAGTAGCAACATATAGAAAAAAAAATACTGATGCCAATTCAATTTTAGAGGCTACGTCTTGTCATCCGCCCCATGTAGTAAAAAATATTTCAGTAGGAGAGATAAGGGCAAAAACGAAACGGCTCTGATGTAACACATTTCATTAAAGAGACACACAACATCAAAAAGACTCTGAAAAACAAAATATCCTGAGTGGAGTCTGAACAGGGCTATAGCGATTACTGACAAAATAGACAGATCAACTCTTTTACTGGATAAACCCAAGTATACGTCCACTACACAATATTGTTTTCTCCACAATACAAATTCATAACTGGCATTATTAATAAATACATAACTTTATTACAGCAAGACAATAAAACTGAATCAAATTTTATAAACTCATCCAATTAAATGTGTGGCCAAAAAAAAAAAAAAAAAATTCCAATCTTCTAGAACCAAGCATGGTACAGTAAATTTAATTTCTCCCAGAAGACCTACATGGCTCAAATGCATAGGTTTTTTTTTTTTTTTAATTGCAGACACAGTATGTCTTTCCTGCAAATATGTGGTCAAATCTAATACATTTCATTACTGTGTAAGGCTACTTTCACACTTGCGTTGAACGGTATCCGTTGCATTGCGTTGTGTAACGGATGCAACGGATGTGTTGCATATAGTGACACAACGGATGCAACGGATGCTGCAAAACAACGCAATTCGTTTTGATTTTTTTTTTTTTTTTTTTTCCCGGTTTTACCAGCGGCAGACTATAGTGAACGATCAGCTGATCGTTCCCTGCAGCCGGCCGCTGGGTGATCAGCTGATTGCTCCCAGTAGCCGGCCGCCGGGTGATCAGCTGATCGCTCCCGCCCGCCGGGTGATCAGCTGATCGCTCCCGGGTGATCAGCTGATCGCTCCCGGCTGCCGGGTGATCAGCTGATCGCTCCCTGCAGCCGGCCGCCGGGTGATCAGCTGATCGCTGTCACTTGCCGGCGCCCGGGCATGCCGGCGGGCGGGCGCTCAGCTGAGCGCTGTGACTTGCCGGCGGCCGGGCATGCTGGTGGCCGGTCATTCAGCTGAGCGCTGTCGCTTGCCGACGGCCGGGCGCTCAGCTGAACGTTCGGCCACCGCGAGCCAAAATAAAGTTTGATTTAAAAAAAAAAAAAAAAAAAAAAAAAAAGAGCATGCGCAGTGAAATCCAGAGGATTCCGCTGCTCAAAATAACGTTACATGCTGCGTTCCTCCCGCTGGGCGGAAGCAACGGAGCGTCGCCCAGCGGAAGCAACGCAGCTCCTTTTGGTACAATCCGTCAACCATAAAAGTCTATGGGAAACAGCGGAATCCGTTAACGGATTCCGCTGTTTCCCAAAAGGGCGGATTGTAACGGAAGGAAAATAACGCAAGTGTGAAAGTACCCTAACACGAGAGTTTATCTATGAAAAGTTACATTAATTGTAACACTGCAGGTGTCATTTGATACAATGTAACAGTCAACATGTAGGATGCACCATTTGTCCAATAAAATAGTGCATCAGAAGGCATTTATCTGATGCCTGTAATCTACAAGCTGCTAACGTATCAGCAGTATCAAGACATTTCATCAATGTACACAAGGGAGATATTTCTGTCTTTAAATTTCAAGGTATTGAAAGAGTTTTCAAATCAGCCAGAGGTAGAGATTATCACAGAACCATACTTAATCGTGAATCTTACTGAATTTTTAAACTAGCTCACGCCAACCCCTAGGTCTAAATGTTCGTCAGGATCTCATTTTGCAATACAACTGAATGTATTTTTTTGTTATATATATATATATTATATATATTACACATACACACGCACACACACACACACACATATATTTTGTTTTATCTGTACTAATTTCTAGTATCTTTTAATTTTATATACATCCCATTTCTTGTCTATGCGTGCACACAAACCTATATGCACCTGTTCACTTTATTTGGGCGTTTCAGACGTGCATTTTTTCAGGTGCATGCTCTACAAAGACTTTTCTACTAGTAATTACAGGAAATTGTTTCCAGGTTCCTTCCCATTCGAAGTGAGACTTCTCGTATATCTGTGTGCACACTAGACATGTAAGTGCAATACTGGAATAAGGCTCTACCAGCCAAAACACGTCGGATATCTTTTTTTTTTTTTCATTTCTTTTTTTAAAACCACACACACACACACACACTTCAAGAAGGTTAAAAATGTTTCTTGAAGTGCTGAAGATCATACTCTATTTTGCTTGTCTGTGTACTGCCTGAGGCCAGGGAAGCTCCGTGCACCACACCGATCCTGATCTGGACTTTAGGAAGGGGTGAGCTGAACTACTTTTTCTATTTTCTACACCATGCCACTAGAACACCGTTTTCCAAGCGTGCCAAAATTTATCAACATAAAACCTTTACAAAACGTGATGATCATTATTAGAGAACAATGACTATACTGCAGAGAAGGATAACTACTAAATTTTCTGATGGTAAAAACAGTCACCAATCAGTAAGGAGTGTACAGGCCTTTGCTTTGAAGGACTTCAGCCAGCCAATCTGTGGCCACAGGACATAACTAGTCTCACTCTGCTCTGGTGTGATTTTGGTCCACTCTTCTTCCACAGTTCTTTGACTATTGTGGGTTTCTTGGTCATGACATTGTCACCAAGGATTTTCAAGAGGTTTTCTAATGGGTTTAGATCAGGACTCTGGGCTGGACATTTAATTGTTTAAATGTTTTCTGTTTCAAAAGGTACTGCTTTATCTGTTTTGCAGGGTGACAGAGGGCATTGTCCAGTATGAAAATTGCTGACTGAGTGATGAACACATGTAAGGAACCACATGTTACTGTAGGTTCTGATACACACTTGCATTCACTCTGCAGTGTAGCTGTAAGAGAGGTCCAACTCCAGCTGCAGAAAACATTCCCCAAATCAGGACACTTCCTCCTCCACTTTTCACTGAATTCTTAACACACTTTGCATTCAGTCATTCCCCAGTTTGTCAATGAACATAATGTTTCCCCATCAGACCCAAATAAATTAAAACTTTGTTTCATCACTAAAATGATCTGTGGACCACTTTTCATCGGTCCACACTACATGCGCCTCACCAAAGAGGAGTTTAGCTTTTTGATTCTGTCTGCTAATGAGAGGTTTGGAATCCAAATGCTCTTAAACGTGACACTGACCAGACAGATCCTTACTAGAGATGAGCGAACCGGCCGTGGTTTGGCTCGGGTCCCGTTCGGCGAACTGGTTCGGCAAACCACTCGAACCGCATAGGAAACAATGGGAGGCAATCACAAACACAAAAACACCCTCAAAAAGGTGTCCAAAAGGTGACAAACAACTCACAACACAACACAAACACATGGGAAAGTGACAAGGACATATACTCATGCGAAAACAAAAGAGCTGGACAAGGAAAAAGAGGAGACACAGATATGAGTATATGCAAGGAAACATCGATGCCATTACTGTGCAACTTGAGCCCTGCTCATTTTAGGCTTCCAATCTGGATAAATTGCCTGAGCTCGCCACGTACGCCTTGGGGGATCTTGTCGTGTCCTGCAGCCAGCGTTCTCTCGGAACCTGTCTTCAGTGCTGCTGGGGGTCTGCTGGCAGATAAGCACACGCGTCTGTCCACTGACAATGTGGACATGGCTCTCAGAGGACTTTTCTTTCCCTAGGTCAGCCAGGGGAGGCGAAAGGCACGCGTATTTAAGAGTGCTTCATGCAAAGCATCTGTTTAATTTTGAAAAGGGGCATCAACTGATGCCAGTCAAGTGGAGTGTGTGTGGCCCAATGAGTGGCAATGAGGGAGACTGTGGTTGGAGTCCCCTCGCTGTGTTTCTAAAAGAACCAAGATGAACAAGTCATGGCTCTCAGAGGACTTTTCTTCCCCTGGGTCATCCAGTGGAGGCGAAAGGCACGCGTATTTTTGAGAGTGCTTCATGCAAAGCATCTGTTTCATTTTGAAAACTGGCATCAACTGATGCCAGTCAAGTGGCATGTGTGTGGCCCAATTAGTGGCAACGAGGGAGACTGTGGTTGGAGTCCCCTCGCTGTTTTTTTTACATGATTTTCGAAGTGCATGACATGCCTAAGAGGTTTAGTTTCAGCATCTCAAACTTGTTGGCTACAGAAAGGCTGCCTTTACACCCTTTTGTCACCGAGGATTTTAGAGACGTTATGCCCATTGCAGTGCCCCAAGAGCCGATGGCCATTTGCCCCCCCCTTCTCCAAGAAAGGGGTGCCCGCGCTAACACAGCAGGTCGCACACAACATCACCACTTCCTTGAGAAACTGTGTGTGACAGGGTGCATTTCACCACAGATACTTGGAACAGTAAGCATGGACAGGGGCGTTACATGTCGCTGACTGGGCACTGGGTAACTATGGTGATAAATGGAGAAGTGTCTGCTGTACAAGTCTTTCCGTCCCCACGAGTTGTGTGTTTCAATCCTTCCTCTGTATGTACAAGTTCCTCCACTGCTTCTGCCTCATCAACCTCAGCCCAAACCCTGTGTGGTCAGGCCACCCTTCCTTGTAACTGCGCCCAAGGAATCCCACACACCTCCTTACTATGCTGGCAGCAGAGCTCAAGGCCATCAGGCGGTCAAATATTTACTTTGAAATGTAGGGGAAATGTGAGACACCGCTGAGGAGTTGTGGAGTGTTAGCTCTGTAGAGTGAGACAGAGTTTCATCAATGGTTGTCTCCACTCAACCAGCAGCCAGGGAATGCTGGGTGCGACAATGATGCTAAACAGTCTGCGGCCCTTCTTCAGGGCAATGTGACACATGTGCCTTGTATGGCTCACGTGTTGAATCCGAATCTCCAGAAATTTTTAAAACACTATCCCAGCCTACATGTCCTTCTGTCAAGGGCACGGTGTAACGCCTGCCTGGATCGACACACTCAGACGGGCTGTAAAGGATAGGCTAGAGGGAACCCACTCACCAAGCTGGACCCCCAGAACCCTGAAACCCTTTAATCCCTATACAGTGATGTTGAATGACACAGGGCCCAAGTTGATCAATACCTGTGGAAGGCTGCAGTTTCAGAGAATAGTAGTCATGCAGGGTCAAAACATTAATTGAGGAAGAGGAACAGAATGGGAGGGACAGGACTTAATCAGAAAACAAGCAGAGAGGTACCTAAACAGCAAGCAGGAAAAGTAGTCAGGTAATAAGCACACAAACTCAAAACTGAACTGGGGGTAACAGTAACCAGAGGTTCATAGCTAGGTCTGGCAGTGGTCTTCAGACAGGAAAGGCCTAAAAAAGGGTGTTGTGTCTTCCCATTGGTTGTAGCTGAATGATGGTACTTCATCTGTGAGATACCCACCACCTGCATTCAGCCATTGGTTCTGCATATGTCAAGGTAACGCATCCCAGTGGGTGAGCATAACCTGCGTCCACCTGCGCCGCTGGCGTCGACTCCTCTCCCATCATCAGCACTATGCACGAAAGGAACACGTTGTCACCTTGCGACAGGAGTACAAATTGACGTAGCGGACTACGGTGGTGACTTAACAGCAGTGTGCGGCAATGATGCAAACATGGCAGCGTGCCTTCGTCAGGCCAATGTGACACACGTGACTTGTATGGCTCACGTGTTTAATCTGATTCTCCAGCAATTTTTAAAACATCCCGGCCTACATGGCCTTGTACAGCGGGCACACTCACTTCCATCGTTCGCACCCAGTAGCTCAACAACTTTCATCGCTCCTGAAGTCTTAAGGTCTGGCGGTTAAACGTCAGAAATGCGATGTTCCGACAGGAATTTTAATCTGCACATGTTGCAGCGTCTGTGGCAGCACCAAAGAGCCCAGCTGAAATACGTTATGACGTATACCCTGGGCTAACTTGATCCAGAGGTGGTGCAGATCACGCTGCTGGAGTGGTGTCAGATCAAGGACATATGCACCGTTCTACACAGTTTACAAATGTCGACGCAGATGTTTAAACACTGGCGATTACATTCTCAGCGTGACAATTCTGGTCATCTACATGATGGAACACACTAAGTATTATTCGGAGTCCGGTGTTGGTCCAAGAGGAAGTACTGGAGGAGTCATATGCGGAAGGGATAACAAGATCTACAAGGTCCAGACGGTTAGCAGCACCTTGGCGGCAGTCATGGTACGGTGGGGGAGAGGGATTATCAAGGGAGCATAGTATCAGCAAAACAGTTGAGGAAGGTGCAGGAGCCCAGGAACAAATTGAGGACGAACTGGCGATGGGCATGGAAGACTCAGCAGATTAGTGAGAGTTTGCTCACATTTTGGTTGTGCGAGGTTGTGGGGAGGACTGAGGAAGGAGGCACGATTCTCACCTCTCCGCCACCAACACACCAAGGACTTGGTCCTCCTGGATTCCCAAGACATGAGCGCCTTCGTGCTGCACTACCTACAACATGACCCTCGGATTGTACGAATTCAAAGTCATGCTGACTACTGGGTTGCCACACTGTTAGATCCCCGGTACAACACAAAATTTTGCGAAATAACTCCTGCCATAGAAAGGGACGCACGTATGCAGGAGTATCAGCAGAAGGTGTTACGCAATCTTACATCTGCTTTTCCACTAAACACCAGTGGTGCACAGAGTGAATCTCAACGCTTTTTCATCGATAGGAGGAAATGGTCTTACTTGTCCACATCTGAGGGACCGAGGGCTGGCTGCTGTGCTGAGACGGCGTTGAGTACGGTGTCTCTGCAGAGTTGCATTTTTGGTCATATACAAACTGAGTTGAAAAAGGACAAATGCTGGTGGAAAGGGAAACAGGTGTGTTGGAAAGGGTTAAAAAGTTTGTGTCCGTGGGTTTGGTGGTTAAGCAACATTAACATTTGCTGAAGAAACAACAACGTCTGGTATGGTGGGACTGGCAGATTTGGATAAGGTGGTATATACTATGTTACCGCTATATAAAAAATATTAAGAAGAAAAGAAAGAGAAAGGTAGATATCCCAATCGCCATTCAGTGTCCACCGTGCTCACAGATGGAAAAGGAGAGGTTGGCAACTGGAAGGTTAGGTGGAGGATACAGAGCAGGTTGACTCTCAAACAAATAGTAGCCTGAACAGAGTTAGACGTCATTCGGATCTGGAGACTGGGAGCCCTGTTAGCGTGACAGGGTCCACACGACCACCCAGCCCCAGAACTCCCTGTTAACAACGCTGTCCGTGTGCGTAGGGGACACACCTGTGGACAGCAGGTGCATCAGCAGCAGCAGGCCTGTTTATGCCACTGGGCTGCACTAGCAGGACTGGTAGGACAGGAGCTGTTCTTAAACGTTCTGCGTTACCAACTGTGGTGGCGGCCTGCATCGATGACCTATCCATGCCTACCTCTGGCCTAAAGCCGCAATGGGTTCAACACATGGAGGTGTGCTCTTTCGGAGCATAATAGAAGACTGGGCACCTTCTTCTTGGCTCCAGCCCCTTTTATAACCTGGGTCCACCCGAAACCAGGATGGACCACAATGCACCTCCTGGAGACAAAAGCAGAGTGACGTCATGAGTGGCATAACTAGCGTCCTATTTTGAACCGCCACTTGAATGATGACCTCATGGCTGCCACAACCAAAACACCTCAACAGTCATCGTCTGACCAACAACAATGAGGTGACAAGTCATAGGGGCGGCCCTCTGCAAGCCTGTTGGGAGTGGCCTGGCCAAATTGTCAGGACACCTGATGCCCTGTGGTCTGTATGGGCTCCCCACATCAGGGGCAGGGCCAAAGAGTTCATTACCCGACCTAGCCTCTGATGCAGTAAGTGCCTGAGCATGCTCAGTAGCATTAAATACAGTTTCTGAAAAAAAGACTATCCGCTTCAGCATGCTGTCTAGGCACAACACAGGACTTAGACCCGGCACGGAGTGCATGTACCTGTGCAAAGAGGCTTTTCTCAGTCAGTGTGCAGCCTCACAGGTGTTGTGTTGGTGCATTACCTTCAGGGACTCCACGTGGAGGAAGAGTCTGGTCACACTTCGGTTGCTTCTTTATATGTATTTTCGTGACACCACTCTCAGTATTGCGGTCAGTGGGGACTGCCACTGCAGTGTAAGGGGACACCTGGGGATGATGTTGGCTGCAGTTAGTTTTAGTGGCCTCCCGAGAGTGAGTCAAGCCCCAGGGCCCTGTGTGTGTGTTGAGCCGCAGGTCGCAGAATGACTCAGGCACAGTCCAAATGAGCATGTGCTGTAGCCCAAAATGAAGACTTTGCCTCAGGAATGACACAGTCAGGCAGAGCATACTCAGTTGGCGAAACACTGGAGTTAGGCTGCGGCTGGGGTAAAATCGGCACACAGGAAGGAGCAACCGCGGAAACACTTCGTTCAATTGTGAGGGGAGTCATTTTGGAGTTTGGTGAGGAGTACCGTAACGCCAGTGAGCAGCATCCTGTGCCACAGACCAACATTCTTCCGGTGCTGTCTATATTGTTAACCATGATAGGAGCGTAAAGTCTGTATTTATTGCAACTGGACATCACATTACCCGGGTACGGTAGGCTATGCCCAGACAGTAATGCGTGCACGCAACACTTTGTTTTATTATGAAAACACATATCTGTTCTGGGTAGGACGACTATATAGACAATCATACTTGCTGCTTCTGCACTGTCAAATTGTCACATACAGTTTAAATCAGAGGGACAGCGACACATGTTTGCATTGAATGTTGCTTTTCAAGATTTACATGACTGTGTTGCAGAGCTGTGTGGTTTGCATTCACACTGTTATCATCTGCCTTATCTGTGAGGCTTCAGCTAACAAGGGCATTCAGGGTGGGTGATGTGTTTTGTCTATGTTTAGGTAGATAACTGGGAAGCTCTTGTGATGCGCCACTAGTAAGTTGTCTTCACACACACACACAATTACTGCTGCTACGCAGAGGGCTTAGCAAGCAGTAGGCAACTGAATAGATTGTTCTATTATTTCAATTTAATGCATGGTTCTTATTGTTTGTTTTGGGAAAGTGAAACAATCATTTATGAACCCAACTGCAAACACTGCTTTTCATGTTGCGTTTTGCTGCATACTGTGGATCCCACCAAATACAAGACTTAAAATGAAGCATAAGTCGCAAAGGGAATTTCACTGTGTTACAATGCGGGCTATCGGGGCTGTGCAACCACCGCCTGCCCCATCACGTGCATCTGCGTGCTCTTCATCTTCTGTGACTGTGGGTACAGCAGTCACACATGCTTTTTCATGATGAACTTCCACCCCTTTACCCGTAAGCGGGAGTGTGATTGGCCGGTCGTCACTTGTTTTGGAAATGGAAACAGATGGTATTGTTGAGCTGTCAGACATCGAGAGAACCACCATTGGATGCAGGCAACATTATATCCATGCCTGCACCTTCGTAACAGATTGGCTGGACTACCTGCAGTTAATAATTACGTTCCAGAAATGGAAAGGACTGTAGAATGCACATATGTTGTACCTCGCTTGGCAGCAAAGGAACAATAACTTAGTATTCCAGACAATTTTAGGATGGCAGAAAAAGTGCAGTTCTTTGGACAAATTAAATAGCGTGACAAAAGTGGGCAGGTGGGTACAGTGGCCGTGTTGTGTGTACCAGGACAGTAAAGGAAGCCTCACTTTCTATCCCTCCTAATGATGAAATGCAGCAAGGAATTCCCAGAGTTTGCTATAAAAAAATATCGTTGCAAAATGTGCAGGAGGGTGTAATGCAGAGAAGCTAGAAATAGCTTGGCATCATTGGGGCAGAAATGGAGTACAACAGCCACTTTATGCCACTAACTTGCAGCATTTTTTGCTATTATTATAGCTTATTAAAAACAGAGCAGGATGGAGTAATGCAGAGGTGCTAGAAATAGCTTGGCACCATTGGGGCACAAATTGAGTACAACTACCACTTTTAGGATGCCACTAACTTGCAGCATTTTTTGCTATTATAGCTTATTAAAAACAGAGCAGGAGGGTGTCATGCAGAGGTGCTGAAAATAGATTTGCACTAGTAGGACACTAATGGAAATCCAACAGCCACTTTTAGAATGCCACTAGGTTCACTCAGTGTTTGCTAGTATAATGGCTTAGTAACAATGAGTTTGAGTGTGCAAAGGGCAGGAGGGTACAGTGGCAGGGTTGTGGGTCTCTGGGTAGAGGAAAGGAAGCCTGACTTTCTATCCCTCCTAATGGGGAAATGCAAGCGAGGAAGTCACTGACCTTAGCTACACAGACGCTGTTCTTGTGTAGCTGTTAAAATCTTTTTCCACGGACCTGACTGTCACCTACGGCTGTGAGCCTGCTATAATTAGCCCTTACAAGAGCTGAAAGAAACTGCTATCCCTATTCTGTATAGCGCTGTGTATAGAGTGTACACAGCAGTATCGGAGATAGGAGCTGCGCCAGTGGTGACTGACACCCAGACACAGAAGGCAGATAATGGCGTCCAGACGGGCAGATGCCCCTATTTATAATGCAGGGACATGTGACATGGACATCCTATCACACATGCCGTTGCTTCTCTGGCTAAAAGTCCACTTAGCTGTGTGTGTGTCTGGGATTGGCTGACATGCTGGCCCGCCCCACTACACGCGCGCGCGCTTTAGGGAAGGAATACAAGGAAAAAAAAAAAAAAAAAAGCGATCGCCATTATCCCAGCAGCAGTGATCTGAATGCGCTGTTCCCGCACACTATACGCTGAAATTTCATAATAGTGTGAGTCACAGAGTGACTTCCACTATTACAGCAGAAAGCCAGCTAGTAATTAGCTTGGCTTTTTGCTGCTAGAACCGTTCTCGAACGTATCTAGAACTATCGAGCTTCAGCAAAAAGCTCGAGTTCTAGTTCGATCTAGACTAGAACAGCCCCCAAAAATCACTCAAACCGCGAACTGGAGAACCACGAGCCGCGCTCAACTCTAAGGGTGGAAACACATCTATGCGAGTAAAATCGGTCCGACTGGGCTGAAAAAAACTCGGCTGATTTTAGTTCACGTTAGGTGCGAGTGCAACGCAAGTGCGATGCTATTTCTGAGATTTTACTAGCGTGTGTAATGCGTGTGTAATGAGTGTGTAATGCGTATTTTTTACTATGTCATCTGCCATTCAGCGCTGCTACATGGCCGCTGACAGCAGACACAGACAGCCATGTAGCAGAGCTGAATGGCAGATGACAGCAGACACAGACAGAGCCGCACTGTCAGAATGAACTCGGGTGAACTTCACCCGACTTCACTGTCATGCTGCGGCTCTGTCTGTGTCGCGTCCTGATTAGCGGTCACCAGTGAAGGGCTCACCGGTGACCACTAATCCCCCGAGTGACTGAAGTTAGCAGCCCTCTCTCATACTCACCAATCCCCGATCTCCGGCGCTGCACGGCTTTCTCACTGCTCCGGCGGCTTTTACTATTTTGAAAAAGCCGGCCGCTCATTAAACAATCTCCTATTCCCTGCTTTCCCCGCCCACAGGCACCTATGATTGGTTGCAGTGAGACACGCCCCCACGCTGAGTGACAGGTGTCTCACTGCACCCAATCACAGCAGCCGGTGGGCGGGTCTATACTGTGCAGTGAACTAAATAAATAAATAATTAAAAAAAATGGCGTGCGGTCCCCCCCAATTTTAATACCAGCCAGATAAAGCCATACGGCTGAAGGCTGGTATTCTCAGGATGGGGACCTCCACGTTATGGGGAGCCCCCCACCCTAACAATATCAGCCAACAGCCGCCCAGAATTGCCGCATACATTATATGCGACAGTTCTGGGACTGTACCCGGCTCTTCCCGATTTACCCTGGTGCTTTGGCAAATCGGGGTAATAAGGAGTTATTGGCAGCCCATAGCTGCCAATAAGTCCTAGATTAATCATGTCAGGCGTCTATGAGACACCCTCCATGATTAATCTGTAAGTTACAGTAAATAAACACACACACACGAAAAAAATCCTTTATTGTAAATAAAAAACACAAACACATTCCCTCATTACCAATTTATTAACCCCGACAAACCCTCCATGTCCGGCGTAATCCACGGACTCCAGCGTCGCTTCCAGCATGAAGGTGACAGGAGCTGCAGAAGACACCGCCGCTCCGGTCACCTCCAAGCAGCAACTGAGGTGAGTAGCGCGATCGGCTGAGCTGTCACTGAGGTTACCCGCTGTCACTGGATACAGCGGTGACAGCGGGTAACCTCAGTGACAGCTCAGCCGATCGCGCTACTCACCTCAGTTGCTGCTTGGAGGTGACCGGAGCGGCGGTGTCTTCTGCAGCTCCTGTCACCTTCATGCTGGAAGCGACGCTGAGTCCGTGGATTACGCCGGACATGGAGGGTTTGTCGGGGTTAATAAATTGGTAATGAGGGAATGTGTTTGTGTTTTTTATTTACAATAAAGGATTTTTTCATGTGTGTGTGTTTATTTACTGTAACTTACAGATTAATCATGGAGGGTGTCTCAGACGCCTGACATGATTAATCTAGGACTTATTGGCAGCTATGGGCTGCCAATAACTCCTTATTACCCCGATTTGCCAAAGCACCAGGGTAAATCGGGAAGAGCCGGGTACAGTCCCAGAACTGTCGCATATAATGTATGCGGCAATTCTGGGCGGCTGTTGGCTGATATTGTTAGGGTGTGGGGCTCCCCATAACGTGGAGGTCCCCATCCTGAGAATACCAGCCTTCAGCCGTATGGCTTTATCTGGCTGGTATTAAAATTGGGGGGGACCGCACGCCATTTTTTTTAATTATTTATTTATTTATTTAGTTCACTGCACAGTATAGACCCGCCCACCGGCTGCTGTGATTGGGTGCAGTGAGACACCTGTCACTCAGCGTGGGGGCGTGTCTCACTGCAACCAATCATAGGCACCTGTGGGCGGGGAAAGCAGGGAATAGGAGATTGTTTAATGGGCGGCCGGCTTTTTCAAAATAGTAAAAGCCGCCGGAGCAGTGAGAAAGCCAAGCAGCGCCGCGCCGGGGATCGGGGATCGGTGAGTATGAGAGAGGAGGGGAAAATTACCGACAGACTGTGAGAGAGGGACAGAGATAGTGACGGACCGACAGAGAGAGAATAGAGACCGAGAGGGAGAGACCGACTGACAGGGAATAGTGATTGACAGACATTGGGAGACATCGCTCGTTTCCAGTGTTTTAGGAAACATGCGAGAAATGTATTTAGAAAATCGGATGTCACTAAGATGGTGTGAATGCCGTCCCGTGACATCCGATTTTTTTACACGCTCCCATAGACTTGCATTGGAGAAACTCGCAGTAGAAACTCGCAAAAAAGCAGCATGCTGCGATTTTTTTCTCGGTCCGATTTGGACTGAGAAAAAAAAAAAAAAAAAAAAAAAAAAAAAAAAAAAAAAAAAAAAAAAATCGCAGATGAGAGCTGAATCATTCACTAACATGTGTCCGATTCCAATGCGAGTTTTTCTCGCATTGCTCTACTGCGAGAAACTCGCAAGTGAGAAGCAGCCCTAATCCTTACCCTGTTCAGTGCTGAACTGGCGAGCAATTCCACCTGCAGTGTTGAAATGATTACCCATGGAGATTCTCCACATTATCCTGTCCTTTCTTGCATTTGTCTTCCAAGGGTGACCAGCCTTCTTGGGAGACTTGAAAGAGTTTATGATTTTGTAAAGATGAAATATTCTCAAAATCACAGACTTGTAACAACCAACATCTCTTGCTATGGCTGATGGTGTCACCTCTTTGGCCTTCATCTGGACAAACTTCTGCTGGAGGTTTCAGTCACTTTGGAACGGCACGCCATTTTTGCAAAATAAATGTAAACTGGAAAGTTAGCCTGCCAGTTACATAGGGTTTGTCAGATAAGGAAATTACCACCAGGTGCCAGATTAACACCAATAACTTGCAGGTTTCTGAAAAGGTTCTCTAATTTTGATAAGTTTTTTTTTTTTTGTTTTTAGATCTCATTTACATTGAATTTATTCCAAAGCACATACTTACAATGAATGACATAAGCTTAAATTACTGCTAATCTACTCATGTTAGGCTTTAATCACATAGGACTACGTAATGACCTTAAGGCTGGAAACACACTTATGAGTGTAAAATCGGTCCGAATTGCATGATAAAAAAGAAAAAAAAAAAAGAAAAAAAAAAAAAAAAGGCCGATTTTAGTTCACTAGTCATCAGTGTGCTGTCAGTATGCAATCAGTTTTTACCCTCAGCAGCTGCTACTCATGTAATATTATGTACAGAAGAATTTACATTGTTCTCTGCTACATGCGTGAAATCTATTGTGAAAAACGCCTGTCACTAGGATGGTCCGTATGAACCCATAGACTTGCATTGGAGAGACTCGTGCGAGAAACTCACCATAACGCAGCATGCTGCGATTTTTTTTTTTTTTCTCAGGCCGATTTGGACTGAGAAAAAAAAAAAAAAAATAGATTGGAGCTGCCTCAATGATTAACATGTGTCCGAGTGCAATGTGAGAATTTCTCGCATTGCACTACTGCGAGATAATCGCAAGTGATAAGCCGGCCTAATATTTAGGATAGTGTGTTCTCTAATTTTGATCTCCAGGCTATATACTATAGATGTTAGCATTAGTTAGTGAAGACCGGCACTCACCTAGATTTTGTAGGTTTTTTTTTTGTAATTTTTTTTCTCAATTTAGTTAGGAGTACAAATAGCATTTCGGCTTCTACTCTGAAGCCTCTTAGGGTACTTTCCCACGTGCGTTGTTTTCCTTCAGTTGCAATCCGCCGTTTTGGAAAACAGCGGAATCAGTTAACGGATTCCGCTGCTTCCCATAGACTTGTATGGACGACAGATTGCGATTAATGGACCTGCGTTGCTTCCGCCGGGTGGAAGGAACGCAGCATGTAACGTTTTTTTGAGCAGAGCAATCCGTAGGATTTCGCTGCGCATGCTCTCTGGCTCCCTGCACACGTAACCAGGGTAAATATCAGGTTACTAAGCAATGCGCTTTCCCTAGTTACCCGATATTTACCCTGGCTACGGGTACAAGGAGCCAGCACTAAGCAGTGTAAGCTGGTAACCAAGGTAAATATCGGGTAACCAAGCAAAGTGATTTGCCTTGTTACCCGATATTTACCCTGGCTACATGTGCAGGGAGCCCGACACTTTCCGCTCGGCTCCGCCCCCTCCCGCACTCCACATGTACTCACTCACCTGTCCCCAGCCTTGCATTCCTCGCTGCACTGACGTCCTCAGCGCCATGGTCCCACTCGGCTCCACCCACCCCGCACTCCGCCCCCTCCACACATTCTCGGCGGCGAAACGATTAGCTGATCACCCGGCTGCTGTGAGCGATCAGCTGATTTGTGAACAATAGTCTGGCGCCGGTAAAACTGTAAAGCGAAAAAAAATAAATAAAAATAAATCTGTTTTGTATGATCCGTTGTGCCACTAAATGCAACACATCCGTTGCATCCGTCACACAACGCAATGCAACGGATGCCGTTCAACGCAAGTGTGAAACTAGCCTTAAACAGTTTGAGAAAGGCTTCAGAGTGGAAGCCAAAATGCGTCACTTGTATTCATAACTATATAGGATATAAAAAGAATGAAATCTACACAAGTGAGACTTTCTTCACTGACCTTCGCAACGCTACCCTGACACTAGCTTCACTAATCTTGGGAGAGCCTGCCTGAAATCCTGTGGTGTTTAAATGTTATCAGTGGGAAAAACACACTTTGAACATGGTTGCAAGGAAAAAAAAAAAAAAAAAAAAAAAATGGCCCTTTGAACATTAAATTTAAATATTTTTGCTTTCACACCAAATCACCCATTTGGAACTTATTGGTATAAAGAATGCAGTGGAATAATGGATTTGCCTATTCTTATACTTTCACCATTTTTTTTTTTACTTTTTTAATTTTACTAGTCCCTCTAGGGGGCTATAGCGATCAGCAATCTGATCGCTCTGCACTATCTGCTGATCACAGCTACACAGCTGTAAACAGCAGATACGTGCACTTCCTGCTTCCCTGGCCTCCGTACGAAGTGAAAGTGGTTCATGTCTAGCACAGGAGTCATCACATGACCCGGTGCTACCATGACAACCACCGGAAGTCACGTGATAATATCACGTGACTTCCGGTATCGGGCGGTAAGTAAAACTTTACCACGATCGCGTTTATAATGGCGCTGTCACATATTGACAGCGTCATTACAGAGGTTAAATGGCACGAGCAGATAACGATTCTGCTCGTGCCTAGCAGGCACACATCTCAGCTGTGAAAATCAGCTGAGATGTGCGCCGATCGCGGCATGCTGCTGCCGGCAGACCGCGGGCAGTAACATTATGACCGCTAGGACGTAATTTTACTGCCCGCGGTCGTTAAGGGGTTAATAGAGATGAGCAAATATATTCACCACTATTTGGTATCCAATAGATAATAGGGTATACAAGGTATTCGCTATCCGATGGCTAATATGGTATTCGCTCCGATATTTTCGTTTCTGGACTTCCTGGCGCCTTTCCAGCCAATGAACACATCTGACATTGCTTGCCCTCACAGTAACGCCGCAGCCATCTTTGTTGTGGTGTTACCGTGATTGGCTTGGCCGCACAGCGTCATAGGGTCTATATAAGGCTGCCGCTATTTTGTGTGCACGCATTCATTCCTGAACTGCCGCTGTAGCTAGACTGTACTGTGTACGGTACAGCGTTTTTTCCAGCCAACTAATACTAGTCCATCTAAGGGCTGAAGCTATTTAGCATTAGCGGTTAGTGACTGTGTAAATCCTAGAAACAGGTATAGGGACAGTGCAGTTCGTTCTATGAGATAGTGTGCCTACTGCAGAATCCAAAATAGTCCTTTTTCCTTTTAAGGGCTGAAGACAGTGTCCATTGTGCTAGCTTAAGCAAGCATTGTTGACCTTAGGGAGATCAACATATCCACTGCGGAGACACCATCACGTGTTTCTCAACGCAGTGATTCTAGAGCAACGCCCCCTGGGAAGTATGCAAATAAGAAAGCCGCGGAGACACCATCACGTGTTTCTCAACGCTGCCAGGAAACTAGCCTAGTCTTTTACTAGGCATTGCCCCCACTAGCCAGATTCCTACTCCACACTGATGAGGGGCAAATACCCCAAAACGGCTGTCTGTGGATGGATACCATGTTTGGTATAGGTGGTCTCCTTGACTGGAGACTGCCCTTCCCGTGGTTGTTCCTTCCCGGTGAAAGACCTGGCTAGTTTCCTGGCAGCGTTGAGAAACATGTGATGGTGTCTCCGCAGCTTTCTTATTTCCACTGTGCTAGCAGCTGTGTAAATCATTGAACTGCTGCAAAAAAAAACAACAAAAAAAAAACAACCCCTCTCCACACACTATTATTAGTGCTGCATACGGTCTGGGTCTGTTACTGTTATGTGTGATATAGGGACAGCTAGGAACGGCTTACTCACAGGCAGGGAGAGATTTAAAGCTGTCCTGACATCTGCACCTGACAACGTGGTAAACCAAGTCTCTGGGTGCCGCTGCCCTCTTGGGGGGAGCTCGTCCGGGTCCCGTCCCCTGCAGCACTGCCTGGTGGTCTGTGGCTTGCCTCCAGGCACAGTATTTTAGAGTGTCCAAGTGGCCCGTCAGCTTGGAGCTTACCGGGCCCCGCTCCCTACTAGGAGTAGCAGAGGAGCTTGCTCTCAGGAGCTCACGCTTGGGATTTCAGTGGGCTGCTTTGCTTGGAAAGCCCCATCCCCCTCGTTGCGCTAGTGCCCCTGATCTCAGCTTCCTGGTAACAGTCCATAGAGGCCCTGTCCTCTGCAAGTTAATTGCCGGGTTGCTTGAAGCCTCTTCCCGACCTGAAGTCCGTGTACCCCAATGTGCCTTCGGTCCCAGCCCGGCTATTGAACTGCGACTGCTGGCTATCCTTCAAGACTAACCAAGCACCCAGTCCCCCCAATCTCCCGCAACCGGGTCTCCGACTCTCCTCCAGGTCCAGACCACAGTCTGCGACCTAATCTGCGTCTCCCCTGGGAGCTACAACTCCCAGCTTCCTCCGAGCTCCTCACAGCTCGAGGGCTACCACTGAACTCAACTTGTCACCTCCCACCTCCCTGCCTGCCTGACCCCTAGGTGGGCGGCCCTATTCCAGCTTAGCAGCCCACTGGTGTGCCTGACAGGGTGTGGTGCGAGGTGTGACTAGGATGTGTATATGCTGGTGGAGGCAGTTCTGGAAGATGGGAATCCTGCACTGGGAGATAAAGATTGTGCAGTACCCTGTGACTACTTGACTAGTCCAGGGGCGTCGCAAGACCAGATTACCAATGCATTAATAGGACCCCATAATAGAGATAGGGGGGTAGCACAGTTGCAAAACACTGATGAAACAACCACTCATGGAGGAGGGAGGTGACACTAGTATTATATAAGCACACAGATAAGGCTTGCATAGGGTGCCAGTCACACAGGTAAGTGTGATGCCATGTCGCTTACAGCCTATTGATGTATTGGTCTGCCCAGCTCTATGTAAGTGCACCCCACAGGACAGACACCCCAGTTCTCCCAACCAACACTGTAGTCTTGGCTGCATCTTGCCAGTGAATTGGTAATGCTTGTTTTTTTTTGATTAGCAATGAGATAGAGTAACTGTGTGTGTTCAAGTATGGTAAATTACATCATAAAAAAAAAAAAAAAAAAAAAAAAAAAAAAAAAAAAAACACACACACCCTACAAGATTAGGTGGTGTACAGGTGGATTCCACTTCAAAAACCTGAACCCCCCAGAAATAGTAAATGGAGAAACATGGAGGTTTTCTTCTTCTGCAGAAGCAGCAGTGCTCAGCATTTTGACCCTTTATAACCTCACCCACACCACTTATTGGCAGCTTTCTATGTACGCTGTATATTAAAGCTGCTAATCAGTTGTGGGGTCAGGGTATGTTCACACAGGGCTTTTTTTTTTTTTTAGTAAGTTTATGCTGCGTTTTTTAGCTGCAGATTTGCCTTGGTTTTATGCAAATCCATGCTAATAAAAAAGCTGCTTTTTACAGTACCAGAAAAGTCAGACACACACAATGTTTTCCTGACTGTTTTGTCAAATATCTGTTTTTGCTGCAGATTTCAAAGAATGAGCATGTCAATTCTTTGCAGCGTTTTTTTCATTG
This sequence comes from Anomaloglossus baeobatrachus, assembly GCF_048569485.1. Lineage (NCBI taxonomy): Eukaryota > Metazoa > Chordata > Amphibia > Anura > Aromobatidae > Anomaloglossus > Anomaloglossus baeobatrachus. The sequence continues at coordinate 154,596,540 of NC_134355.1, read as the reverse complement.
ATACAACTCATTTTGTAGATGACTCAATTGAGTTTTCCTGCCACAAGATCAGGGAAAGAAAAAAAAACAAAACACACAACTTACCAAAAAAGCCCTGTGTGGATACAGCCTTAAAGATGTAGACGTGCTGGTAGTGAAATAACATAGGATAGGTTGCCCAGCAACCGACTACTGGGCAAGTGACAGTTTGGATTAGCCCATGGGGATGGAGCTCGTGCTGAGGGAAAGAAAGACTCCCATCTTTGTCCCGTTTCACACGTCAGTGAAAAACACTGACGTTTTTCACTGGCTTGTAAAACACGCACATGTCCCTCCGTGTGCCGTGAATCACGGCACACATGGGTTGTCTAAGTGCAATCCGGGCTCCGTTCTCCGTGGCCCGTGATTGCACTTAGAGATTAACTCACCTGTGCGCGCTCCCGCTCTCCATGGTGCTGATCGCTCCCACAGTGCAGCATCCGGCCGGCGCTGACCCCCGCAGCAGCTGCTTCCGGGTCGGCTGTGTCGTGCATCATGAATATGCGCGACAGTAATGAGCCGGCTCAGAAGCAACAAGCTGCACGGGACATCGCTGGAGCCTGGTGAGTAAAAATGATTTTTATTTTAAAAGCACGTTTTTTTCTGGCATGTGTTTCACGGACCACACCACTGCGTGGTCCGTGGGACATCAGTGACGCCAGAAAAAAAAAAAAAAAAATGGACATGTCTCCGTGCGGCAATCACGGACACGCGGGTACGCCGCACGGAGACACGTGCAGTGAAAAATCACTGATATGTGAGCAGACCCATTCATTATAATGGGTCTGCGTATGTCAGTGATTCTGGTACGTTAAAAAAAAAAAAAAAAAAAAAAAGCACAAAAGTACCAGAATCACTGACGTGTGAAACAGGCCTTTCAGTTAGGGAATGACCAGAGTGGAGTGCAGATGTAAGGGGTACTTTGCACACTACGACATCGCAGCTGCGAGGTCGGTGGGGTCAAATCGAAAGTGACGCACATCCGGCGTCGCTGTCGTAGTGTGTAAATCCTTTTACATATGATTAACGAGCGCAAAAGCGTCGTTATCGTATGATCGGTGTAGGGTCCGAAATTTCCAAAATTTAGCAGCAGCGACGGTACGATTTTGTTCCTCGTTCCAGCAGGCAGCACACATCGCTGTGTGAGAAGCCGTAGGAGCGAGGAACCTCACCTTACCTGCGCCTGGCTGCAATGCGGAAGGAAGGAGCTGGGCGGGAGGTTTCATCCCACCCATCTCTGCCCCTCCACGACTATTGGCCGCCTGCCGTGTGACGTTGCACGACCCGCCCCCTTAGGAAGGAGGCGGTTCGCCGGCCAGAGCGATGTCGTAGGGCAGGGGAGTGAATGTGAAGCTGCCGTAGCGATAATGTTCGCTACGGCAGCAATCACAAGATATCGCTGCTGCGACGGGTACTATCGCATTCGGCATCGCAAGCATCGGCTTGCGATGTCGTAGTGTGCAAAGTACCCCTAAGCGTCCATCAGGTCATTTTAGTCGCATTCTTCAGGTGACTTGTGGCAGTAAGAAGTTAAAGGTCGTACAAGGGTAGCAAGAAAGAACCACGGAATTTCGGAATGTGGTTACACCCAGAGACAAGACCAGCAATGATATCTGGGACTTGCCAAGCAGCCGAAAGCAATCCTTGTGGGTAGAGTCTGTTGATGGACGCTTGGTAGCAGCCCTCAGGTAGCTTACAGCTGAGAGGAAAAGAGCAGACACGGTGGTGTTCACAAGAGGAGAATGCAGTCCTGGGCGGCAGATCCTCGGGCATTGTTACTCCCTGTTGCTGGTGTGGCGCCCCTGACCCGGTCAGGCACCACTGAGTACTGCACCCATTCTGGGACAGTACTTCCAGGTAATCCTAAAGGCCGGAATGAGGTGTGTACGTTCAGACTCATAGCAACCAGGTCTCCAACACCATTAGATGGGACCCTTGGGCAGTCCCTAGAGGGGTCTGGCCTTCAATTCTTGTCAAGGGGTGTAGTGGAGGGGCTGGGAGCCAAGATGCAGAGGCTGTAAGGAAAGGAGTGGAGCGAGCCAGTCTGGTAGTGGTGAGCGGCAGTTGCTAGGAGACGGAGACGCGCGCTCACACTAGTCAGACCCTGCACGTGGAGTAGCCATTTGCGGGGGAGAATGGTTAGGCTGCTTTCACACATCCGGTTGTTGCCGTGCGGCACAATACGGCGCTCTGCAGAAAAAAAAGCAATTTTTTTTTTGCCGCCGGTTGTATTTTTTTCCCGCATAGACTTGCATTAGCGCAGTATTGTGCCGCATGGCCTTGCGTCCGTTTTTTGCCGGATGCGGCATATTTAGCCCATGCGGCGGCCGGATGGAACGTTGCCCGGCACGTTTTTTTGTGCGGCGAAAAAACTGCATTGCGCCGGATCATAGAGTCGGTCGAATACGGGAACTCCTGGTGACTAGGCACGTACGGTGGAACAGGTCCCTAGAGTAGACTCAAGTTTAACTATCTGCTAAACCTGCCAGTGAGGGGAACTTCAAGTCCCTCACCAACCATACAGAGTCCGAGCCTCAGCAGCAACGCAGGGACCCATAAGGAGACAGAGCCAGAAGCCATCTCACCTGGTCCACGCTGACGGCAAACTGTCCAAAAAGGGGAGAAAAGGCAGTAGCGACTTCCCTGGATAGACCCCCCACGGTACTTAAAGTCAGGAGTTATCTGAACAAAGAGTGCTAGGAAGGAGAGTTAATGGCTACCCTCAGACTGGCTTGAAGGATACCTGGTTTCACCTGGTTTAATCGCAGCATCGCCCGGGTTACTTCACAATAACATCAAAAAGTGAGTAAAAAGCAGTTGAAAGACTTTCTGGACTGCCTGAGTTATTCTGGGACCTGTTCTACACACCCGAGCCCCTGGGGCCAGCCTCACTCACGGGAGGCCACACCATCCGACTGCAGACTCAATCAGCCCCAGACGCTCATAAAATCTGCAGTGGCGGTCTTCCATATCCCTGACTGCAAGCTGTGAGTGGTGTCACGACACATACAAAATCTGACCATACCTGTTTGCCATATACAGAAGAAGACTCTGGTGTCCCTGAAGGTGGATCGATGTCCCTGGGGCAACACACTGGGAGGATGGAGAACCGTATGTGTACTAGAGGGACTCTCATGAAGGGTACTTTTGTGCTAAACTGGGTTGTGGCAGAAGTTCAGGGAATAACAGACAGTAATATCCAAAATGAACATTGAGGAACTGTGTCTTGTGATAAAGTGTGTAAAAGGAAACGTCCAATAAGTTAGGCTGCTTTCACACCTCCGGTTTCTGCAATGCGGCACACTCCGGCACTTTGCAGGAAAATCGCAACAGTTTTTTTTTTTGCTGCCGGTTGCGTTTTTTCTGCATAGACTTTAATTAGTGCCGCATTGTGCCGCAAGGCCTTGCGTTCCATCCGGTTTTTGCCGCATGCGGCAGATTTAGCCGATGCGGCGGCCGGATGGAACATTGCCTAGCACGTTTTTTCGTGCGGCAAAAAAAAAACCCGCATCGCGCCGCATTCGGCCGATGCGGCGCATTTTTCAATGCATGCCTATGGTGGCCGGATGCGGCAAAAAACGCATCCGGCCGCCGCATGCGGTTTTTGCCACTGCGCATGCTCAGTAGCATGCCGCAAGCGGCAAAAAACGGACGGGCCGCATGGGAAAAACTTATGCAAAGGATGCTGTGTTTTCACCGCATCCGTTGCATAGCTTGCACAGCCGGATTGAGCCGCAGAGCTCAAGCCGGATGTGTGAAAGTAGCCTTATGGGCTCGCAACGCATTGTGCTGGGTCGTCCACCAAAGACTGTTTTAGTAACATCTTGTTTATGAAGAGTCAGTGGGCTCCTTCCTTGAGCTCTATAACAACTGGTCCTGGCCAGCCCACCTCAACATGTGGCCTACAGATGTAACCAAAACCCTAAAGCTCACACACTCAGCCAGGATCACAACATTTTTCCTGTGAAGTGGGGCCAGGGTGTCTACCAGAGGGAATCCCTTGCCCACGACTATTGTTGAAAGCCCCCACTTTACAGACAAGCCACTGACAAATCTACAGGTGTTACATGCCAATTTTAAGGTGTCGCGCCCCTGAGACCCTCAGGGCACTACAAGGAACTGACACCTCTTGGGGTTGCAGGAACTACCCTCTGTGACCTGGAGTAGCAGTGCCGATACTACCAAAACAGGACCAAAATCCTAGTTCTCCACACCACACTGGGTATAGAGGGTTAACCATGTAAGGGGATGGTTGCCATGGGAACGAATCCCTGGGTATAGCCAGACTGATGGGAAGGGTCAGCAGTGAGTTGGAGAGAGTGGCACACAGGAGAGGTGTGCGGACGTGCCTGAGCTGGGTCTGTGTAACTGATCCCGGGGACACAGGAGAGAGGTCACCAGGACGAGTACCGGAGCACAGGGCCCTAGGTCAAGTGTCAGTTTCAAGCGGTTTGATAAATACCTGCTTGGTGAGGACACCTTCACAGACTTCACCGGACCAAATAATCCGGGGCCATCAACAGTAAACTAGGATCAGGGTTTGGACACTTACCTCCCCGCAGGGTCCGCACTGCCCGCCATATGGAGAAGGATACTGTGCCCCAAAAGGGACAGTCGGGGGCCCCAAACGCTCCACACTATGGGGGACCCAATCTACAGAGAGTGCCGGAGACAGAGCAACCTGGGTCACTACATTGGCACTGATACTCCTGGGACCTGAACCAGCAATCCCTGGGTCCAAATGAGTAGAGACTGTTAAAGACAACCTGGTGTGGTCTCAGTTAGTACCCCCGTTACATCTCCCAGGCACAGCCCTACCTATGGAGGGCCTAACACCATTGCTGCAATCACCACCAGCCCTGGGAGTACCCACATTCAGCAGTGGCGGTTCTCCATCCTTAACCACAACCCGCAGGTGGCGTCACATGACATTAACTCTTATTTATTTATCGCCCCTGTAAATATCCCTCCTTACAAAAAGGGGCCCATGGCATGGAACCGGGCAACGGCCACCAAAGTGACATTCCCAAGTATAAGTTCTGGCCGGGACCAACTACCCCTTCACTGGGCGACACAAAAGCATAGCTGATCCTTAAGGGCTCTTCTCCACTTGCGTTTTTTTTTGTGCGATTTTAATCGCCTGTAAAAACGGTTTGCAATCTGACAAATGATTATATATGATGCTGTCTCCTTTTCAGTTTTTTTTTTTTTTACGACTCCACACGCGTTCTTGGGGAAATTGCAGCATGCTGCAATTTGCACTGAGTCTAAGCTCTCTCACCCCCATGCAATCCTATGGGAGCGAGAAAAAAGTCAGAATCCGGGTGGCATGCGCATGTCATACAGATGGCATACGCATGTCACACGGATCCTTGACACTTGCATACCGCAACAGACTGGCTACCGGAGGAATCTCCAGTAATACCAGGCCTGGCCGCAATTACATGCACTGAACTCCGGAGCTGTAACCTAGCTGCAGAGTGCAGCCTGAATAGCGAGCGCCGAGTGATTAATTCGCCGGCGATTGCTGTTCAGTTCAGCACAGCTGCAGACAGACCGGGCTGATCTCTGGAGCTCAGGTGACAGCTCCGGGGTTCAGTGCAGGTAACCGCAGCCAGGCCTGGTATTACTGGAGATTCCTCCGGTAGCCAGTCTGACGCGGTATGCATAAACACTCACATAGCACCCGTATGACGCTCGCATTTCATACGGATGCTATGTAAGGAGAAAAAAAAATAAATAAATAAATAAAAATAAAAAAAGACCACACGACTCACATTTTGAGCCAAGTATCGCTGTGAGTTATAAAACGTAAGTGGAGAAGAGCCCTTACAAAGTCAGTCCCAGTAGTTTGCATTGCTTCTAGGTACAATGCAGCGCATCACAGACACCAGAGGGCAGTACAGAGCCTAAATGGACTCTTAGGCTGTGTGCACACGTTGCGTTTTTTACCGCGGAAACGCTGCGTTTAAAACCGCAGCGTTTCAGTGGCAAATTGCATGCGTTCAGCTTTCCCAGCAAAGTGTATGAGAAAGCCGAAAAATCAGTGCACACGCTGCGTTTCTAAACGCAGCGTTTTGGATGCCAAAAATCGGTGCGGAAAGAAAAGCAGCATGTCACTTTTGTGCGGTGTGGCTGCGTTCTCTCCCCCATTGAATCAATGATGTGGGTCAGAACGCAGCTACACCGCAGTGAGCTGCTTTTTTGTTGCGGTCCGCGGGCTTTGTCGGCATGCCAGAACGCAGGCATTTACCTGGAAGTGAGGTCAAGAGGTTTCCTGTTGACCTCACTTCCTGGCAAAGTCCTGGAAAGCCCCCGGTGTCGCCAAAGTGCCCGCCCCGACCAAAATCCAACATGGCCACGCGCACAGTAGCGCACCGGCCGCAACCTACTCCTATGATTTCTGTCGCATGTGCCTTGAGACATGCACAGAAAAATGCCCCCCAGGCCCTGCCAGGTCACCCCCTGTTCCCCCGGTATTCCCCCTTACCTGTCCGGTCGCAGCGCTGATCCCCCGCGGCCCCCTCCTCCTTCACAGCAGACGCCGGTCAGTGCAGTCACATGTGCCGAGCAGCTGACAGCCAGCACTGTGTTCAGAGAGCTGTGCTGGCTGCTCGCACTCTGCAGCTGTGACCCGGGGAGAGTGGGTGCAGATTTTTGGCACCCACTCTCCTCAAATGGAGGGTCTGCCCGCCTAGAAAATGGGGGATACGTTCCCTGAACGTGCCCCCATATTCTAAAAGGTCCAGAGCCGACGTGGGACGTCCAAATGGATTTCTGCGGACCCATTTTTTTCAAAATTTTTTATTAAATTGGAGAACAAGGGAATGATTTGGGGAGTGTTTTTTCTAATAAAAATGTTTGTAATTTTTTTTTGCTTTTGTTTACTGTCAATTAGTTATGTCTGGTATCTGATAGACGCCGTGACATCACTAATTGCTGGGCTTGATGCCAGGTGACATTACACATCTGGTATCAACCCCATTTATTACCCCGTTTGCCAACACACCAAGGCGCGGGATGAGTTGGGGGCGAAGCGCCAGCATTGGCGCATCTAATGGATGCGCCACTTCTGGGGCGGCTGTGGCCTGCTATTTTTAGGCTGGGAAGAGTCCAATAACCATGGCTCTTCCCACCCTGAGAATACCAGACCCCAGCTGTCAGCTTCACCTTGGCTGGTGATCTAATTTGGGGGGGACCCCACGTTATTTTTTTTTTTTTAATTCTTTATTTATAAATAAAAAAAAAGCCTGGGGAGCCCTCCAAATTGATCACCAGAATTAGATGAAGCTGCCAGCTGTGGTTTGCAGGCTACAGCTGTCTACTTTACCCTGACTGGCTATCAAAAATAGGGGGGACCCCACGCCATTTTTTTCATTTTTTTTTTTGATAAATACTAAGCTAGGCACCCTTTAGTGCCACATGAAAGGTACTAAAGGTGCCAGCTTAGAATATGCAGGCGGGGGTGGGACGTTATATATATTTGACATCCATTCATCCATTGACGCTTTTTTGGCTGTGTGCCCACAATCAGGTTTTGCAATGGTTTGGGCGCTGAGTGTTTTCCCTGCGTCCATAACGCTGCGTTGTGCAGTAGAAGCATAGTGGAAGGATTTTTGGAGATCCCATGCCCACTGTGCTTCTTTTCTCCGCAGCATAAACTGACCAGTGGCGTAGCTTCCCGAGCCTCAGCATGTCAATTTATGTTGTGGAGACGAGAGTGCTCTCTGCAGGTAGAATAGAGCTAAAGTCCACAGCAGCCTGAACCCAAATCGTGGGCATGGGCAGCTGTGTTCTCCCGTGGACAACACTCACATCTCTGCAGGAAGGCTGACACTGTGTACTAGACGCCGTGTCGCTGGATCACGGCCACATAGCCTAAAAGTGAGAATATTGTTGCTACAGCAACATTTTGGGTGAAGTAGCTGTGGATTCAAAATGCTTAATATACTCCTGAATAAAATCCTTGAGGGGCGCAGATTCCAAAATGGGGTCACTTGTGGGGGGTTTCTGACGTATAGGTACCCAAGGGGCCCTGCTAATGTGACATGGTGCGCGAAGTTTATTTCAACTTTTCCAAAATTCAAATGGTGCTCCTTCCATTCCAAGCCCTCCCATTTATCCAAACAGAATGTGGAGAAGTAAATGACATCACAGGTTTTTTTTTCCCAAAGGTCTGTGTTCAACCAACTTTATTAACACTGACAAGTCTTAAAAAACGCACCTAAAAAAAAAACGCATGCGTTTGATGCGTTTTTCTCAAAAAGCATTGTTTACAATTCTCCCCTCTGCCAGAGGGTGCGTTTTTTTCCGCGCTGAAAAAAAAAGCAACGTGTGCACATAGCCTTAGGCGATGTGCACATGACTGTATGCTACCAGAAAAGCAGTGAGATTTCAGAAGTCTCATGAACACACACTTTTTCCCTGCCTGAAATGGAAAACTACTGCGTTTTTGACAGAAGTAGCATGGCAATTCTTTCAGCTTTTTCACCCACCATAGAAAGCAATGAAAGTGCAAAAACTCAGCTACGTTTTTTTCCTGCATTTGAGGTGAATGAAACTTTCTTTAAATAGGTACTGTGACAAATTATACTCCAAAGACATACAGATAGGGACTCTAGATTGTGAGCCCCAATTGGGACAGTATTGACAATGTATGTAAAGCGCTGTGGAATTAATAGCACTATATAAATGAATAAAATGATTATGCTGCAAAAACTGCTTTTTCACTGCCAAGAAAGCAGGTTTTTCTACAGGCAGAAAAAAAAAACCCACAACAAACTTGTGAACATACCCACAGACTATGGCAGCGTTCATGCATGGCGCATTTGTATGCAGAACTCCTAAACGCTGTTGTGTAAATGGGAGAAGATACATGCAGTAATACTAGATGGTAATCCACATAGTCCCTTCCCCCACTCACCACATTTGGGATATGTTACAATTAGTAGATCATCTTCTCTGGCTTCGAAAGCCTCCATAGCCTGAAAAGCAGGTTCACTGCATAGTAGGCTGGGATATAGAATCCCATTGATGGAAACTTTCAGTTCTTCAGGAGTCTTGTTTTTGGCCTCTTCAACTACCTTCTGCATTTCTGCTAGGAATTTCTCCCGTTTTCCTTTGTTTTCCCCCTCAGCTCCCGACATCTTTCTGCCTTGTGAAAGGAATGTAAAGTAGCAGTTTTCTCTGGCACTTCCTTTTTATGTGAGACACTATCAGGGAGTGTTCAAACCATTTACACACACACCCACTGAGCTCATTGCATAATAGTACACGGAGAGTGACCTCTGCTAACACATAAAAAGCTGATGCCGGAAGATTTCACTTCTTGTACATTTAGTAAATATAAGGCTGGTTTCAGACGTCCGTGTTTAATCAGGTACCAGTCACACGCATGGTTATGGTCATCCGTGTGTCACACGTGTCACATCCGTGTTTGCATACGTGTGACACGTACCAGGTAAAGGCTACTTTACACACTGCGATATCGGTCCCGATATCGCTAGTGTGGGTACCCGCCCCCATCTGTTGCGCAACACGGGCAAATCGCTGCCCGTGCCGCACAACATCGCCCAGACCCGTCACACATACTTACCTGTCCGGCGACGTCGCTGTGACCGGCGAACCGCCTCCTTTCTAAGGGGGTGGTCCGGGCGGCGTCACAGCGACGTCACTGAAGCGTCACTGAACCGCCGCCCAATAGTAGCGGAGGGGCGGAGATGAGCGGGACGTAACATCCCGCCCACCTCCTTCCTTCTGCATACCAGCCGGCAGGGCTGTGGAGTCGGAGTCGGAGTCGTGGAGTCGGAGTCGGAGTCGGAGCTCATTTTGGTGGAGTCGGAGTCGGAGTCGGTATAAAATGCACCGACTCCGACTCCTAAAATATATAATAAATTGGGGACAGGAGTGCAATGCAGAATGTGCTGAATATTTTACTAAATAATAACATTTAGTATAATGCTTATATTTAAGTGAAAAATTTATTGTAGTACAATGTGAACATCAGACATTTAATTGTTTTTATGATACAATAATCAAGATATTTGGATAGAACATAAAATATTTATTGGAATACAACTTTAGAACACAAAAAACTAATAAATTGTAAATATGTAATATATATATATATATATATATATATATATATATATATATATATATATATATATATATACACACAGTGTATATACACACACAAGATATATATGTAATCTACTGTATATTACATAGTGTATTACATATTTACAATTTATTACAGTTTTTTGTGTTCTAAAGTTGTATTCCAATAAATATATTTTATGTTCTATCCAAATATCTTGATTATCGTATCATAAAAATTATTAAATGTCTGATGTTCACATACACATATTCATGTACTACAATAAATTTTTCACCTAACTAAGCAATATATGTAGGAGTCGGAGTCGGAGTCGGAGTCGGAGTCGGAGTCGGAGTCGGAGTCGGAGTCGGAGTCGGAGTCGGTGCAAGAGAATTTGAGGAGTCGGAGTCGGAGTCGGAGTCGAAGGTTTGGCTTACCGACTCCACAGCCCTGCCAGCCGGGAGGCAGGTAAGGGGAGCTTCCTTGTTCCTGCGGCGTCACACGCAGCGATGTGTGCTGCCGCAGGAACGAGGAACAACTTCGTTACTGCTGCAGTAACGATTTTTAAGAATGGACCCCCATGTCGCCGATTAGCGATTTTGCTCGTTTTTGCAACGATGCAAAATCGCTTATCGGTGTCACACGAAACGGCATCGCTAATGCGGCCGGATGTGCGTCACAAATTCCGTGACCCCAACGACTCCGCATTAGCGATGTCGCAGCGTGTAAAGCCCCCTTAAAACAGGTGTCCCTGTAATGAAAAGATGTTCTATATTTACCTGTATCTAGCGATGTTGTCTCCGGCTCTGCTGCGTCCCGCTCCTGATCCCCGCTCAGTATTTTCATTGATTATTCACTGCCTGAGGATCTGGAAGCCGGAACATCGCGGGGACAGGATGGGTACAGCACAGCCGAGGACAGCATCGCAGGGGACATCGCCGGTGACAGGTGAGTATCCAGCAGTTTGTGCAGTGACATCCAGGGACTCATCAGGGTTCCCAATGAACTCTCATGAACCCCTGGAAGTCACCCTAGTGACACTCGCTGTAACGCAGTTGTCGCAGGGGTGTCATCAGAGTTCATTGGGAAATCCGATGACCTCCTGGATGTCCCTGCACACACACTGCTGGCAGGATACTCACCTGTCACTAGCGATGTCCCCAGCGATGCTGTCCTCGGCAGTGCTGTCCTTGGTGGTGCTGTCTCTTTTGCTGTCGCCGCGATGCCCCTGCTCTCAGCTGCTCAACGTGGTGAATAATCAATGAAAATAATGAGCGGGGGTCAGGTGCGGGACGCAGCAGAGCCAGAGACAGCATCGCTGGATACAGGTAAATATAGAAAATCTTTTTATTTAAAAACCCGTGTTTTCTCCGGTACGTGTCACAGTGATGTAACACGGATCACATCAGTGTGAAATCCGTGCCGCTGGAGAAAAAACGGGCACGTCTCCGTGTGAAATAGCAGGGCCACACCGTCCGTGTGAAACACGGCCGTGTGAGAGTGCACAATAGGGTAACATGAGTACGTGTGACATCAGTGTTAAAAACGGATATCATACGTATCTAAAACACGGACGTCTGAAACCAGCCTAAATCAAATTTAAAGGGATTTTCCAGGTTTGGTACAAAATTTTGCAGCCACTTTATGTGAGGCCCCCTTCACACGTCTGTGAAACACGGGCGTGATTTTCACGGACGTGTCAAGGGGGCGTGTTCCCCTCCACGTGCCGTGTTTATGGCACGTGTGTTCTCCGTGTGTTATACGTAATAACACACGGAGAACAGAAAGTCCCGCCTTACCTGTTTCTTCCGGAGCTGTCTGTGGTGCTGAATGACAGCGTCCGGCACAGGCCACGCCCCACTGATGCTGCTTCCGGCCCCCAGTGAAGAAGATGCGTTGTTCAAATTCACTGGGGGACGGATGCAGGTGACAGCCGCGGCAGAGGCTGCAGGGCTCGTGAAGGTGAGTTTGTGTTTTTTTATTTTTAAAATGACACGTGTGTTTCTCCGGTGCGTCACGTGGACCCGTGCTGCCGGAGAAACACAGATAAGCATCCGTGTGGAGCACACGGGCTCACGTGTGCTCCACACGGAGGAACGGGCCAATGACTAAACACGTGGGTGCACATAAACCCATTGATTTTAATGGGTTTACGTGTGCCCGTGTCTCCGGTACATATGGAAATGGAACTAGCACGTACCGGAGACACGGACGTGTGAAGGGGGCCTGACTGCAGACTGCCAAACCATGAGAGTGCAGTGTACACGCTATCACGATTTTGCATACTTGCTGTCTTCGTCCAACTAGATTCTCTTCCGCTTCTCTCAATAGAAATTAAGAGAGAATCTACAGTGGGTACGGAAAGTATTCAGAGCCCTTTACATTTTTCACTCTTTGTTTCATTGCAGCCATTTGGTAAATTCAAAAAAGTAGTTCATTTTTTTTTTCATTAATGTGCACTCTAAACCCCATCTTGACAGAAAAACAGAAATGTAGAAATTTTTGCAATTTTTTTTAACAAGAAAAACTGAAATATCACATGGTCATAAGTATTCAGACCCTTTGCTCAGACACCCATATTTAAGTCACATGCCATAGATTTTCTTGTAATCCTCCTTGAGCTGTTTCTGCTTCTTCATTGGAGTCTAGCTGTGTTTAAACTGATAGGACTTGATTTGGAAAGGCACACACCTGTCTATATAAGACCTCACAGCTCACAGTGCATGTCAGACTAAATGAGAATCATGAGGTCAAAAGGAACTGCCCAAGGAGCTTAGAGACAGAATTGTAGCAAGGCACAGATATGGCCAAGGTTACAAAAGACTTTCTGCAGTACTTAAGGTTCTTAAGAGCATAGTGGCCTCCATAATCCTTAAATGGAACTAGTTTGGGACCACCAGAACTCTTCCTAGACCTGTCAACTATCACTGCAGCCATCCACCAGTTGGGCCTTTATGGCAGAGTGGCCCAATAGAAGCCTCTCCTCAGTGCAAGACATATGAAAACCCGGATAGAGTTTGCAAAAAAACACATGAAGGACTCCCAGACTATGTGAAATAAGATTCTCTGGTCTGATGAGACAAAGATAGAACTCTTTGGTGATAATTCTAAGCGGTATGTGTGGAGAAAAGCAGGCACTGCTCATCACCTGCCCAATACAATTCTAACAGTGAAATATGGTGGTGGCAGCATCATGCTATGGGGGTATATTTCAGCCTCAGGAACAGGACTGGTTGTAATTGAAGGAAAGATGAATGTGGCCAAGTACAGAGATATCCTGGAAGAAAACCTATTCCAGAGTGCTCTGGACCTCAGACTTGGCCAAAAGTTTACCTACCAACAAGACAATGACCCTAAGCACACAGCTAAAATAAAAAGGAGTGGCTTCAGAACAACTCTGAGACCATTCTTGTCGGGCCCAGCCAGAGCCCTGACCTAAACAGAATTGAGCATCTCTGGAGAGACCTGAAAATGGCTGTCCACCATCGTTCACCATCCAACCTGACGGAACTGGAGAGGATCTGCAAGGAAAAATTGCAGATGATTACCAAATCCAGGTGTGAAAAACTTGCTGCATCATTCCCAAGAAGACTCATAGCTGTATTAGCTCAAAAGGGTGCTTCTATTCAATACTGAGCAAAGTGTCTGTGTCACTCTGTACAAAGGACTGGTGAGGAGTAGTACAGTATATTCCCCACTAGGTGGCAGCTGTGTAGTGAAGGAAAGTTAAAGTAACACTGTAACAGAAAGGAGGCTGAAGTACAGCAGAGTAACTTCAGCAAGAAGTTCACAGGCGAACCAAGAGGGGGCAATAGAGTAGTCAAGGTCTAGCTGGGAAGTCAAGTCAGTGCAGAGGGAGGATCAAGATCAGATCAGAAAACAGTACCGAGGTCGGATGTCAGGAGATCAGGTATGCAGAGGGGAACACAAAGGGCACAGGGAACAGAAGGCAAGACCAGAGGGTGAGGAGACACAAACACGGGAAGGAAGATGAACCAGGATGGGTAAAGAAATGACAGGAGGGGTAAGTCAAGGAATGGGACAGATGGACGAATGGTGGAGGGTTCATGTCAGGGCACAGTAACAAGGAGTCAAATCAAACAGGAAATCTCACTAGAGCCAGTTACAGGCTGCAGAGCAAAAATATAACCAGCGCTAGAATGCTGGTGCAGCGCCAAGATATAGTGTCTCCTGAAACTGGAACGAGGCTGATAGGAGTTAACCCCTGACATGACCAGGCTGGGTCTCGGAAAGTGTGGAGCAGGGAATACTGGTCCTGGATCATGACAGCCCCCCCCTTTCAAGGGGAGGGCACTGGATCCCCAGGTTTCCCAGGAAACTGTCTATGGAAGGCACGAACCAGTCGACTGGCATGGACAGATCGTGCCGGGACCCAGGATCGATCCTCCAGTCTGTAAGCCCTCCAATGTACTAAGTACTGAATTATCTACATAATAAATATTTAATTATTCTATGTGGTTGCATATTTTGTTGTTGGTTTGTATAAAGTGGCTTGTTTTCCCAATTTCTAATTGTGCAATTGGTGTTGTTTCTAAATTGAGCACGAACAAAGAGCTTGGTATCTGGCAACAAAGGAGGGGCAAGTGACGGGGCATCGCGAATTTCAGTCTCCAATTTGGAGGATAACCCAGCAACAATTAGCCCATGTGGAAGAATGGAAGGAGGAGGTTTGTGAGGTGATATCGGATCCAAGCTACGAGATAAAGCATCAGCTTTACCATTCTTGGAACCGGGTCTAAAAGTGATGGAGAAATGGAAACGTGAAAAAAAAGTGACCACCTAGCCTGTCTGGGAGTTAAACGTTTAGCAGACTCAATATAAGACAGGTTTTTATGGTCTGTAATCACCATAATCCGATGAACAGCCTCCTCCAAAAAGTGCCTCCATTCTTCAAAAGCCAATTTTATGGCCAACAACTCCCGATTTCCCACATCATAATTCCTCTCTGCGGAGGAAAACTTTTTGGAAAAAAATGCACATGGTCTTAAATTGGTTAGTGAAGTGGGTCCCTGAGACAGCACCGTACCCACTCCCAACTCTGAAGTGTCCAGAACGGTTCCAAGAGATCGGGCTAAACAAGCACAGGAACGGCCATAAAACATTTTTTTTAGCTTTCCAAATGCTTTAACTGCCAAAGACGACCAAACCTTAACATCAGCCCCCTTATGGGTGAGATCAGTGAGTGGCTTGACCACCTGAGAGAACCCCTTAATAAATTTTCTTTAATAATTGGTGAAACCAACAAAACGCTGGAGGCCCTTGAGGTCCCTGGGTTGTACCCAATTAACAATAGCTTGTACCTTTCCGGGATCCATACGAAACCGCACGGCTGAGAGAATAAATCCTAGAAAAGAAAGTTCTTGAGCACAAAAGGTACATTTCTTGGGTTTTGAAAACAGGGAATTTTCCCGTAACCTAGTAAGTACAGAACGGATATGACCAATGTGATACTCTTTGTTGGATGAAAAAATGAGAATATCATCCAAATATACAAGCACAAAACACCCCATGAAATCAGAAAATACGACGTTCATGAAATTCTGAAATACAGCAGGAGCGTTTGTGATATCGAAGTGCATGACTAGATGCTAACGAGATGTCGTTCGTGATGCACATCCGGCCTCGTTAGCAACGTCGTTGCGCGTGAAACACACGAACGACCGTTAAACAATCAAAACTACTCACCTTATCGTTGATCGTTGACCAGTCGTTCTAATCCCGATTATCGTTGCTGTTGCAGGACGCAGATTGTTCGTCGTTCCTGCGGCAGCAAACATCATTATGTGTGACATCACAGGAATGAGGAACATCACCGTCCCTGTGGCCGCCCGCACTGAGGAAGGAAGGAGGTGGGCGGGATGTTTGACCCGCTCATCTCCGCCCCCACTTCTATTGGGCGGCCGCTTAGTGACGCCAAACGAACTGCCCCCTTAGAAAGGAGGCGGTTCGCCGGCCACAGCGACGTCGCTAGGCAGGTAAGTATGTGTGACAGGTGTCAGCGATGTTGTGCACCACGGGCAGCGATTTGCCCATGACGCACAACCGACGGGGGCGGGTGCTTTCGCTAGCGATGTCGCTATATGTAAAGTCGCTTAAGGTTCTTACCAGCCGATATCAGATTTAATTCTTCATACTGTGTCCTCCTTCTGCATACATTCCCCTCACACTCCTATTTTTTATATAGTCAACACACGCTCCTACTTCTCTACAATGTCCCTCCTCTTCTCCATATGCTCCTATACTCTCATCTCTCCATTCTGCCTCCCACTTTTCCATACTGTCCTCCACCTCTCTATACTGTCCCCCACCTCTCCATATGATCCCCCTATCCCCGTGATGCTCTCACTATTTTTTCTCATTGCTCCATAATGTGCACTCACAGAAACACTACAGCTACAAACTGTTCAGTGACTGTCTCCACCATAAAAGTCCCATGTCATTGCTGTCTCTACGGCACGTCAATGACAGCAGAGTAATGAGGTCAACAGCATGCTGACCTCATCAATAGGGATGAGCGTTCTCAAACTGTAAAGTTCAACATCCATACCGAACATCTTGTGTTTGGTACCGAACACAGACTTTTGACTGTATCTCCACTTCTTCTTCGGGCTTGTCACCCAAATAAAGTTTGTTGAAAGGTTGCAGAGTAGTAGATTTGGGCTACAAATGAAAGTTAAATCACAGTAAGAGCAGAATAGCTTTACATACAGTGTTTCCCAGAGGATCACACTGCAGTCAGACTCTCTTCCGGACCCGCTAATTAAGATTTATGAACATTCAATGCTTTTCCCTCTCACCCTCTGTGCCAGTGTCTGTGATTGGTTCCAGACTTTGCACACACCCCCATCCTGTTTCCACGTCTGTGATTGGTTGCAGTCAGTTTGCTGTATAGTAGTGTAAAAATAAATAAGAAAAAATTATGTAGGCCCCAGACATTTTTTAATAGCCAGTGCAGGTAAAACAACAGCGGCAGGCTGCAGGCCCCACCTGTGAGCTTTACCGTGGTTGATATCAAAATTGGGGGAAGAATGGCCCGGACTGGCCATAGGGCAATTCTGGCAAATGCCAGATGGGCCGGTGCCTGTAGTGGGCCGGTCCCTGTAGTGGGCCGGTGCCTGTAGTGGGCCGGTGCCTGTAGTGGGCCGGTGCCTGTAGTGGGCACTCTATCTGCAGTCACCGCCACTCTGCTCAGCAGTGTGCAGGCCGGGCAGCATTATCTGCCGTGCGCACACTAGCTGCAGCAGGACCAGGAGGCAGCGCTGTGCCGGCCCTGCTGTGTGATAGTGTGCCCGGCATGCACACACTGCTGAGGAGCGCGGCGGTGGCGGTGACCGCAGATTCCTCCATCCTATTCAAATGTATTTGCATCTCTCAGACGTAAATACATTTGAATAGTGTGTAGTGCCATGCTTGCGGCCCACCCCCGATGTGCAGTAACGTGATGAGATCAGCACCTTGCTGACGTCATCATAGTGCTGCGGGAGACACAGACTCATCGGGCAGCGGTAAACGCTCCATGGAGGAGCCGCAGATGACAGGTTTAATTAATGGGGATAAGTGTGGAGAAGCTGAGGGCACATAATGGAGGAGCATTTGTGAATGAACACAGTTTTGCGACACGCAGAGAGGGAGCACTGTATTCGAGGGAGGGGGTTGCGGGTGTGTGTGGTGATGGGGCGTGCATTGTATTGTGTGTGTGTGTGTGTGGTGATGGGGGGTGCATTGTATTGTGTGTGTAGTGATGGTGGGTGCATGGTATTGTGTGTGGTTGTGGCGATGGGGGGGTGCATTATATTGTGTGGTTGTGTGTGTGGTGATGGGGGTGCATTGTATTGTGTGTGTGTGTGTGTGTGGTGATGTGATTGTGGTGATGGAGGGCGCATTGTATTTTGTGTGTGTGTGTGTGTGTGTGTGTGTGGTGATGGGGGTGCATTGTATTGTGTGTGGTGATGGGGGTGCATTGTAGTGTGTGTGTGTGTGTGTGTGTGTGTGGTGATAGGGGTGCATTGTATTGTGTGTTTGTTTGTGTAGGGGGTGATGGGGGATGCACTGAATAGTGTGTGTGTATGTGAGGAGGGGTAAAGGGGGGTGCATTATATTGTGTGTGTGTGTGTGGGGAGGGGGGATGCGGGTGCATTGTATTGTGCATTTGTGCGGGGGTTACAAAAGAGCAGTTTGGGGGGAATATTTTGGAGAGGGTCAATATGGGGGTATATTATGGAGAGAGGCAGTGCGGGGGTATATTACAAAGAGAGCAGTGTGGAGGGGACATTATGGTGAGAAGTTGTGTATGGGGACATTATGGAAAGAGGCAGTATATTTATGGGGCAGTATAATGATACTTTTATATTTAAGGGTGCTATGTGGGGAAGTGCTGCTGAAGAATAAAGAGGGAGGGCTTCAGAGACGAGCAGTGGGCAAGAAACCTGATCATGGTGTTTGTACTGCGTGGAGGCAAAAGGGATGGGAACGACTCAGAAGACGTCACCTATAAAGGTACCTGGATGTAAATGATTATTTGTGATATTGTCTGCGTCTTATCAGTATTGTGGTTCCTGTATGGTCCGCAGTCTGATAACAACTCCCAGCATCTCCTTACCATTGTTAAGCACAAGCTGGGACTTGTAGATTCCAGGCATCTAACGAGCCTTCCCATTGATTTGCATTGTAAAATACAGAACGTTTTCCAAGTGGAAAACACCAGAAGAATGGAGCGGTCACTTCTTTTAATTACTTGGTGGTTTTAGAAACCTGAATTGGGTAAAAGATGCTCAAAAGCCTGATCCTGTGCACAGCAAGTAGATGCATATGGTCATTCGAGTATTTTTCATAGTAGTTTCCATTGTGGTATCTGGCCCCCAAAAATTTCATTATATATTCCCTAAGTGGTATGTGTCCAAAATTATCACCAGTGAAAACGACAGCTTCCCTGATCACCTATCTGTAGAATAGGTCATCAATATTAGTTCAGCGGGATCTGATTTTGTATCCTTGCCCATCAGCTATATGACGACACAGCATTATGCGGAGAGCAGCATTCTCTTCATTATCTGTGAGACCCAGCTCTGTAGGGAAAATAGCGGCTTCACCAGGTCCTGCTACTAAGCGCAATAAATAGGCCTGATCTGTAATACTGGATGCAGCCGCGACTGCATGTTATATGGTCGTGTTACACAATTTACAAGTGCACAAAGATATTACACATTCACCATGCAAAAAGTGGGCCTGTGTACCCCTAAATGCCAGGGCTGAATTTTAGTCCCAGTCCGGCCCTGGCGGAAGGCGTAGGGTTCCCCCCCAGTTTTGATATCCAACCACGGTAAAAAAGACAGGTCGGGGCTGGTATCAGGATGGGAGGCGCCATGGATACTGGCCCCTCTTGGCTAAAAATACCAGCCCGCAGATGCCCAGAATTGTTACAACCATAAAATGCGACAACTCTGGTCTTCACTCAGCTCATCACGATTGCCCTGGTGCAGTGGCAATCGGAGTAATATAAGGGGTTAATTGTTGCAGGTGGGGGACAGATCACAGCATGGGGGCTTCTCGAAACGCTCGGATCCGGACAGTTGCTGTGGCTCCAGTGGCAGCCTGACCCGTGCGCGTGCAGCCGTCCGTTGCCCGCAAGTGAAGAAAAAGGGGGGTTAAGTCTATATGGGGTAGGTTGTGTCAGTGACGCCACCCGTGGATTGCGGTGATTGTTGGTGACACCACCGCTGCCTTGGTGGTGCCCGGGGCTCATGGAGCGGGGCAGCAGGATGTTATCCCCTCCACGGGTAGGAGAGGTGTTGTCCCGGGGCCCAGGTGTAGGTGAGACAGAGTGATGGGACATAGTCTGCAGAGATGGACCGGATGATACCGATGTACTCACTGATTTTAATAAAATCACAGAGTCCAGATAGTAAACCAACTGCCGGAAACCGGTAGCATCCGGAGAGGTGTGCTCGGGTCCTGCACTCCGATGGACAGAACAGGGGCCCTTCCTCCTGCACTTTACTTTGGTGTCTTGTGTGTTGACTAGTCCACATGAAACGGGGAAGTCCACTCCCGGTGACTTTTCCGTGGGAGCTGTGGCCCGCGAGAACTTACCCGTGGGATTTTAGCAGGCACTTGCAGACGCCCTATCCCCCTCGTTGGGCTTCTGTCTCGCTCTATCTGGGCTGTTAGTGGGACAAGACTTGGAATCTTGTCCCCTGCTGGTGACTCGCCCACCCCAGGGCTTTGGGACACCCGGTGTCGGGCCGGACTAGTCCGGGGGTAGTCAGTGGTGGCGGTGCCCGACTCCGTGACCCTGGCGGGGTCAACTAATATGGCAGTTGTGGGGGTGGTAACTTTAATTAAAGTTTGTGGAAATATTCGTGAGGCCACCTGTGGATTGCGGCTATAGAGCCGCCGCTGCTGGATGAGACCTCCGGGGCTGATGGCTTAGCAGCTGGGATGGTTCTGCTCCCCACAGGTGGAGCGGTACCCCAGGGCAGCCGTTGGTGCTTATTAAAGTCTATGGTGCTTTGGAAATGGTGCAGGGCTAATCAGGGCAGTGAAAAGAACCGACACAAACAACAGTCTCTTTACCTTCTTTTCTTTTTCTTTGTAACAGTCCAGTCCTGGGAGACCGTCACAGGTGGTGAAGGGGATCCGGTCAGCCTGGAAGTACCTGGGGTGATCTCCTTGGCCAGTCGAGTATTGAGGCCTACTCCCTGTTCTTCCTTTGCTTCTACAGGACCCTGCACTCTGGGTTTAGCAATGGCCCTCTTGCTGCTGGGACCGGTGGTACGTCCCTTTCTTGTAGGATAGGCTGCGCAGGCCCTCTCTGATGCTTCCCTGCTGGGGAGCACACCGGGCCCTGGTGATGCAGCTGTACCTTCAGGTTGTTTTGGGGGCCAGGAGACCTACAGTCCTCCTGCCCTTCGGATTCGGTTACTGGGGGATCTAACACCCTGGCAACCACAGACTCCGATGTCTAATTTTTGGTGTGTTCTTCTGAGGCGAACAGGTTCTGACCAGTTCTCCCCTAGAATCTTCTCTCCGTGCCTCGCTACGGCTCCTGCTTCTTCTGGGTTGAGCTAGCCTAGCTCCAAACCCCAGCTCACAAGACCGTCTACTCAGCTCCTCTCTCCTTTAACTTCCCTAACAGACTGCCTAACTCCTCCCCCAGGTCAGGCTTAAGGAAGTGCTCCCTGGAACTCCAGGTTTAGAGCTCCCTCTGCTGGCCTGAGGGAGAAACGGTGTTGAATGTTGGTACTTACTGGCTAATAGACTTCCCCACCAATTACCTCCAGGCTCAGCATTAACCCTTTGGAGGGGCAATACTGTTGTGGCGACCAGATGCTGGGGCGCCACACTGGTTAATTGGAAAGGTGCTTGCAGCTGTCCTCGCCCTAGGGTCCAGGTACCCCGACTGTGCACGGCCTCCGGACCGGATTCTCGCTGTCAGCAGCGGCGGGCTACAGCCCTGCCCCGGTCCACTTAAGGTCTCCCGTGACCGGATCGCCGGCGCCTGTGGCCCTGCTCTGCCGTCTGCCACCTAGTCAGCTCAAGTAGTCCGGTAGTCCGGGAGCTACAACCCCTACCACTTCACTCTTCTCACTTCCATTGTCTCCTCTCCACTCTCCAGAACTTAACTCCTACTGACTCTGCCCCTCCCAGAACACCTCAGAACCCCTAGGTGGGCGTCACTATCTTCCTGGCCTCGCCCACTGGTGTGTCACTATTGTCCTGGAGGGGTGAATAGGCTTTTGTGGCTGGTGTCTGTACCTGTGTGGGGCTGTGTTGGGAGGCTAAGGAGGAGAGAATCCTGCATCTGGAAGATGGATGCAGTCTCTTGTGAGAACCTGATTTTGTCAGGGCGTCACATTAATGACAGCTATGAGTTATCAGTTGTCAATAAAGCCCTAGATTAGTAATTGGAGGCATCTATAAGAACCCCCTGTGGAGACACGGGGCTCAGTGGGTGCTCTCGTCCGCTAAAACCCGCCGCCTTTAAAAAGACAGCGTGGCTCAGGGCTCATCCCAACTGAACGCCGACCTCCTTAACCGTGGGCGGAACACTACTCAGACAACACAGGGTGAGGGAATCACAATAATTAGACTTTATTGGATCCCCAAACACATGATAGGCTTCCGATCATCCTTCTCCTCTTGACGGCATTGTCCTTTTTAATGGTGAGGTCAGCAACAGAGGCTCGCATCTATACACCTCCCCCTGATTACCTTCCCCAGATTGAGCAGCCATATTGCCGGCAAGTAGCAAAGGGAGAAGATAATTCCTGCACCACCGCGCTTTACCTGCAGTATCGTCTGCGGTACCGCCTGTGTCTGCGTCCGGGTGGAGAGCCTGGAGAGTCCAGTAATCCAAAAGCGGGGTGCTCGTCATATAACAAAATCCATGGATAAAGGCAAGAATATAGAGAGACCGCACTCTGTCCGCTGTGAAGGATTTTCTTTTATTCAAACACGTGCAAGGTGAAAAGCCGGAGGTACACTGTGAGCTGGCTCCTCTGAACTGGACGACGGCAAGCACTAAGTTGGGGTCCATGAGTTGGGCCTGCATACATTTCTTACTATCAATCTTTCCCAAGTCAATAGCCACAGTGTGGTTAGGCTTACTCACGGTTCTTGGCTCAGAAGTGGATGCTAGAGACTGGGAATGTGAATTATCCTTGGAAAAGATGTTAGAAAGATCCACATCAGGGTCCTGCTTGGCTTGGAAGTGGGTGATGGCTGCTTCAAACTGACTGGATAGTCCTTGTCCTAGGTCCTTCTCCAAAATGACTGGTGTAAGCATGTAATCCCCAAGCCTCACATTCACTTCCCTCTGAGTGATATCCGAAACAACAGGCTTGGTGGGGCCATCTATGAACCCCACTCCAACTTCCTCCTGGCTAGTCCCCGAAACAACAGGTGTGGGGAGGCTGTCCATAAACTCCATATGGACCTCTTCCTGGTCAAACCCCAAAGTAACTGGTGTGGAGACAGTGTCCATAAGCTCCACATCAGCCTTGCTCTGGTTAGTCTACACAATGACCTGTATGGGGAGGCTGTTCACAAGCCCCACATCGATCACTTCCTGGTTGGTCCCCAAAATACCAGGTGTGGGGAGACTGTCCACAAGCTCCACCTCGACCTCTCCCTGGTCGGTCCTTAGGTCCAACTGCACACATGCCAGAGGGATGTCTGAGCGCTGGCCCTCAGTCAGGGAGATGGATAATTGGGAATCTGGTAAAGGGTCTTCTGGGGAAACAATAACTTGGCTTACCAGGGTAATGGAGGAACCAGTGTCTCGTAGTCCCTGGCTCTTGACCGGCTGAGCTGGCAGATGGGCTCCAAGCATGCGGCCTCGTTTTTGGAGACAATCTTTATCTATATGTCCATGGCGCCCACATGTATAACAGCGCCATATATTGGGCAAGTCACCGGCCCTGTTTGTAGTCCTTTGTTTTGGTGCAGCTTCTGCTGGGTAGCAGGACCATCCTTCTCGAGTGGCTGGTGCTAGCAGTACAGCAGCTGGAATCCCATAAACATATTCCAGAACCCAAGCCCTCTCTTCTCTTGAGGATCTAGGCCCCAATGCATCCAACAACGCTGTGGCTTGGTCCATTTTGGACAAAGTTGATTCACGATTGTCACTAGATCCATGATGTGGCACATAGTTTAAATCCTCTGGGTCAATATCGGCGGGATCCTCATCATCCTCTGCATCATTTTGGGCATCCCAACGGACTAATTTTTGAATCAAGTCCGACCGAGTTTCAGCGTTCCAGTAGTTAATCTTTCGCATCTGGCACAGATCCTGTAGCATCCATTTACTGCTTCGGTCGTATCTCCTCTCTGGTCCTTGTCCCATGGCTGAGCTGGTGGGGTTGGACATGGCAGCGTCCGAAACCTGAATGCCTCCCCTATGGCCTGCTGGGTATGCTTATGTGTCTCCCTGTTTGTTGAGCCCTGGACGGTGTCCACGAACACCAGTCCGCTGCAGCTCCGTTGGGTAAACCAGGCTGAGTAGTATCCCACTGCTGCCACCAATTGTGGGGACACGTGGCTCAGTGGGTGCTCTTGTCCGCTGAACCAGCCGCCTTTAGAAAGTCAGCGTGGCTCAGGGCTCATCCCAACTGAACGCCGGCCTCTCCCTAACCGTGGGCGGAACACTACTCAGACAACAAAGGGTGAGGGAACCACAATAATTAGACTTTATTGGATCCCCAAAAAGTTAACAGCACATAACACATAATCAGCAAATCACACAAATGTAACAGGCAACAGAGTCTCACCCTTCCGCTGGCTCACCAGGGATTTAGAATGTCCATGCCTCAGAGGTCCCAGGGCTATTTACTCCAATCCAACAGCACCCCGCTTTTGGCGGGCACCCACCGAGAAAGGAATAATGCCAGATTTAGGAAGCTGTGTGAGGTCTGCAAAGTCTGTAGCAGGTGACCAAATTGTCCCACCCTGGGCTTCCTCCTTAACTAGTCTCTGGTATGATGGTATAATCCTGGCAGCCGGAGTCGAAATTCCTAGACTGTGGTTATGGTCTCCAAACGGAATCGAAGTCCCTAGATTGAAGCCATGTAGCCAAGTGATCCTCAAGTCGGAGCCAAAGTCCCTAGACTGAGTCCACAAGGTATCTTGGGTATGATCCCCTAGCCAGCTCCTAAGAGCTTAGACTGGGTCCATCAGCATTCATCCACCTTCATCTACCTGGTGGCTTAAAGTAGTCCTCTCTTATAGCCACAGCCCTCCCTCTGGGCACACTGCGTCCTCATCGATTGGTTGGATAAGATCATCTCTCCCATTGGATGAATATCAAACTGCATGGACAATGTTCATCCAAATGATGTCCACAGAAAGACTGAGGGTATACATGTAGTCTGCAAGTCACCGACTAGACAATGACTACTAAGGTAATTACATTAGCAATACACAACTACAATACAATGATTACTGGAAGGGTCTGGAGAAACAATAGCTAAGCAAACATGACTTAGCACACATAAGAACAATACGTCTGGCTGAATGTTAAGAAACCTTAACCCATGAGAGGCATTGGGTGTCCATGTCGTCACAATGAGAGGCAATGGGTGTCCATATCGTCACAGGCCTCTCCTCCAGGCTGCGCCCTTGGGACTTTCCTCCGGTCAGCCTCCGGGCTGCGCCCTTGGGCCTCTCCTCCGGCCAGCGCCCTTGGGCCTCTCTTCAGACCAGCCTCCGGGCTGCACCCTTGTGGCCTCTCTTCAGGCCAGCCTCTGGGCTGCGACCTTGGGCCTCTCTTCAGGCCAGCCTCCGGGCTGCGCCCTTGGGCCTCTCTTCAGGCCAGCCTCCGGGCTGCGCCCTTGGGCCTCTCTTCAGGCCAGCCTCCGGGCTGCGCCCTTGGGACTTTCTTCAGGCCAGCCTCCGGGCTGCGCCCTTGGGCCTCTCTTCAGGCCAGCCTCCGGGCTGCGCCCTTGGGCCTCTCTTCAGGCCAGCCTCTGGGCTGCGCCCTTGGGCCTCTCTTCAGGCCAGCCTGAAAGGGGCTCTCTTCAGGCCAGCCTGTGGGCTGCGCCCTTGGGCCTCTCTTCACGCCAGCCTGTGGGCTGCGCCCTTGGGCCTCTTTTCAGGCCAGCCTCCGGGCTGCGCCCTTGGGCCTCTCTTCAGTCCAGCCTCCGGGCTGCGCCCTTGGGCCTTTCTTCAGTCCAGCCTCCAGGCTGCGCCCTTGGGCCTCTCCTCCGGCCAGCTTCCGGGCTGCGCCCTTGGGCCTCTCCTCCGGCCAGCCTCCGGGCTGCAAACTTGGGCCTCTCCTCCGGCCAGCCTCCGGGCTGCGCATTTGGGCCTCTCCTAAGGCTGGCCGGGCTGCGCCATTGGGCTTCTCCTCCGGCCAGCCTCTGGGCTGCGCCCTTAGGCCCCTCCTTCGGCCAGCCTACGGGCTGCGCCCTTGGGCCTCTCTTCAGGCCAGCCTACGGGCTGCGCCCTTGGGCCTCTCTTCATACAGCCTCTAAGCTGCGCTCTTGGGCCTCTCTTCAGGCTAGCCTCTAGGCTGCGCCCTTGGGCCTCTCTTCAGGCTTGCCTCTAGGCTGCGCCCTTGGGCTTCTCTTCAGGCTAGCCTCCAGGCTGCGTCCTTGTGCCTCTCTTCAGGCTAGCCTCCAGGCTGCGCCCTTGGGCCTCTCTTCAGGCCAGCCTCCGGGCTGCGCACTGGGGCCTCTCTTAAGGCCAGCCTTCGGGCTGCGCACTGGGGCCTCTTTTCAGGCCAGCCTCCGGGCTGCACCCTTGGGCCTCTCTTCAGGCCAGCCTCCGGGCTGCGCCCTTGGGCCTCTCTTCAGGCCAGCCTCCAGGCTGCGCCTTTGGGCCTCTCTTCAGGCCAGCCTCCGGGCTGCGCCCTTGGGCCTCTCTTCAGGCCAGCCTCCGGGCTGCGACCTTGGGCCTCTCTTCAGGCCAGCCTCCGGGCTGTGCCCTTGGGCCTCTCTTCAGGCCAGCCTCCGGGCTGCGCCCTTGGGCCTCTCTTCAGGCCAGCCTCCGGGCTGCGCCCTTGGGCCTCTCTTCAGGCCAGCCTCCGAGCTGCGCCCTTGGGCCTCTCTTCAGGCCAGCCTCCGGGCTGCACCATTGGGCCTCTCTTCATACAGCCATTAGGCTGCGCCTTGGGGCCTCTCTTCTGCAGCTGGCAGGGGACTCTTCTGCAAACCCCCAGGCTGCGCCCTTGTGGCCTGAATTTCAGCTAGCCCCTGGGCTGCGACCTTGGGCCTTTTTTCGGCCAGCTTCTAGGCTGCACCCTTGGGCCTCTCTTCAGGCTAGCCTCTAGGCTGCGCCCTTGGGCCTCTCTTCAGGCTAGCCTCTAGGCTGCGCCCTTGGGCCTCTCTTCAGGCTAGCCTCCAGGCTGCGCCCTTGGGCCTCTCTTCAGGCTAGCCTCCAGGCTGCGTCCTTGGGCCTCTCTTCAGGCTAGCCTCCAGGCTGCGCCCTTGGGCCTCTCTTCAGGCCAGCCTCCGGGCTGTGCACTGGGGCCTCTCTTCAGGCCACCCTTCGGGCTGCGCACTGGGGCCTCTCTTCAGGCCAGCCTCCGGGCTGCACCCTTGGGCCTCTCTTCAGGCCAGCCTCCGAGCTGCGCCCTTGGGCCTCTCTTCAGGCCAGCCTCCGGGCTGCGCCTTTGGGCCTCTCTTCAGGCCAGCCTCCAAGCAGCGCCCTTGGGCCTCTCTTCAGGCCAGCCTCTGGGCTGCGCCCTTGGGCCTCTCTTCAGGCCAGCCTCCGGGCTGCGCCCTTGGGCCTCTCTTCAGGCCAGCCTCCAGGTTGCACCCTTGGGCCTCTCTTCAGGCCAGCGTCCGGGCTGCGTCCTTGGGCCTCTCTTCAGGCCAGCCTCCGGGCTGCGCCATTGGGCCTCCCTTCAGGCCAGCCTCCGAGCTGCGCCCTTGGGCCTTTCTTCAGGCCAGCCTCCGGGCTGCGCCCTTAGGCCTTTCCTCAGGCCAGCCTCCGGGCTGCGCCCTTGGGCCTCTCTTCAGGCCAGCCTCCGGGCTGCGCCCTTGGGCCTCTCTTCAGGCCAGCCTCCGGGCTGCGCCCTTGGGACTTTCTTCAGGCCAGCCTCCGGGCTGCGCCCTTGGGCCTCTCTTCAGGCCAGCCTCCGGGCTGCGCCCTTGGGCCTCTCTTCAGGCCAGCCTCCGGGCTGCGCCCTTGGGCCTCTCTTCAGGCCAGCCTGAAGGGGGCTCTCTTCAGGCCAGCCTGTGGGCTGCGCCCTTGGGCCTCTCTTCACACCAGCCTGTGGGATGCGCCCTTGGGCCTCTCTTCAGGCCAGCCTCCGGGCTGCGCCCTTGGGCCTCTCTTTGGTCCAGCCTCCGGGCTGCGCCCTTGGGCCTCTCCTCCGGCCAGCTTCCGGGCTGCGCCCTTGGGCCTCTCCTCCGGCCAGCCTCCGGGCTGCGCATTTGGGCCTCTCCTAAGGCTGGCCGGGCTGCGCCATTGGGCTTCTCCTCCGGCCAGCCTCTGGGCTGCGCCCTTGGGCTCCTCCTTCGGCCAGCCTCCGGGCTGCGCCCTTCGGCTTCTCCTCCGGCCAGCGCCCTTCGGCTTCTCCTCCGGCCAGCCTCCGGGCTGTGCCCTTGGGCCTCTCTTCAGGCCAGTCTCCGGGCTGCGCCCTTGGGTCTCTCTTCAGGCCAGCCTGAAGGGGACTCTCTTCGGGCCAGCCTGTGGGCTGCGCCCTTGGGCCTCTCTTCAGGCCAGCCTCCGGGCCGCGCCCTTGAGCCTCTCCTCCGACCAGCCTCCGGGCTGCGCCCTTGGGCCTCTCCTCCGGCCAGCCTCCGGGCTGCGCCCTTGGGCCTCTCCTCCGGCCAGCCTCCGGGCTGCGCCCTTGGGCCTCTCCTCCGGCCAGCCTCCGGGCTGCGCCCTTGGGCCTCTCCTCCGGCCAGCCTTCGGGCTGCGCCATTGGGACTCTCCTCCGGCCAGCCTCCGGGCTGCGCCCTTGGGCCTCTCCTCCGGCCAGCCTCCGGGCTGCGCCCTTGGGCCTCTCCACCAGGCAGCCTCCGGGCTGCTCCCTTGGGCCTCTCCTCCGGCCAGCCTCCGGGCTGCGCCCTTGGACCTCTCCTCCGGCTAGCCTCCGGGCTGCGCCCTTGGGCCTCTCCTCCGGCCAGCGCCCTTGGGCCTCTCCTCCGGCCAGCGCACTGGGGCCTCTCCTCCGGCCAGCCCTTGGGCTGCGCCCTTAGGCCTATCTTCAGGCCAGCCTTCGGGCTGCGCCATTGGGTATCTCTCCAGGCCAGCCTGAAGGGGGCTCTCTTCAGGCCAGCCTGTGGGCTGTGCCCTTGGGCCTCTCTTCACGCCAGCCTGAAGACTGAGGGCTGCGCCCTTGGGCCTCTATTCACGCCAGCCTCCAGGCTGCGCCCTTGGGCCTCTTTTCAGGCTAGCCTCCAGGCTGCGTCCTTGGGCCTCTCTTCAGGCTAGCCTCCAGGCTGCGCCCTTGGGCCTCTCATCAGGCTAGCCTCCGGGCTGCGCCCTTGGGCTTTTCTTCAGACCAGCCTCCGGGCTGCGCCTTGGGGCCTCTCTTCAGGCCAGCCTCCGTACGGCGCCCTTGGGACTCTCTTCAGGCCAGCCTCCGTGCTGCGCCCTTGGGCTCCCCTTCAGGCCAGCCTCCGTGCTGCGCCCTTGGGCTCCCCTTCAGGCCAGCCTCCGGGCTGCGCCCTTGGGCCTCTCTTCAGGCCAGCCTGTGGGCTGCACCCTTGGGCCTCTCTTCAGGCCAGCCTGTGGGCTGCGCCCTTGGGCCTCTCTTCAGGCCAGCCTCCGGGCTGCGCCCTTGGGCCTCTCTTCAGGCCAGCTTCCGGGCTGCGCCCTTGAGTCTCTCCTCCGGCCAGCCTCCGGGCTGCGCCCTTGGGCCTCTCCTCCGGCCAGCCTCCGGGCTGCGCCCTTGGGCCTCTCCTCCGGCCAGCCTCCGGTCTGCGCCCTTGGGCCTCTCCTCCGGCCAGCCTCCGGGCTGCGCCCTTGGGCCTCTCCTCCGGCCAGCCTCCGGGCTGCGCCCTTGGGCCTCTCCTCTGGCCAGCCTCCGGGCTGCGCCCTTGGGCCTCTCTTCAGGCCAGCCTCCGGGCTGCGCCCTTGGGACTCTCTTCAGTCCAGCCTCCGGGCTGCGCCCTTGGGCCTCTCCTCCGGCCAGCTTCCGGGCTGCGCCCTTGGGCCTCTCCTCCGGCCAGCCTCTGGGCTGCAAACTTGGGCCTCTCCTCCGGCCAGCCTCCGGGCTGCGCATTTGGGCCTCTCCTAAGGCTGGCCGGGCTGCGCCATTGGGCTTCTCCTCCGGCCAGCCTCTGGGCTGCGCCCTTGGGCTCCTCCTTCGGCCAGCCTCCGGGCTGCGCCCTTCGGCTTCTCCTCCGGCCAGCCTCCGGGCTGTGCCCTTGGGCCTCTCTTCAGGCCAGTCTCCGGGCTGCGCCCTTGGGTCTCTCTTCAGGCCAGCCTGAAGGGGACTCTCTTCAGGCCAGCCTGTGGGCTGCGCCCTTGGGCCTCTCTTCACGCCAGCCTGAGGGCTGCGCCCTTGGGCCTCTGTTCAGGCCAGCCTGTGGGCTGCGCCCTTGGGCCTCTCTTCAGGCCAGCCTCCGGGCTGCGCCCTTGGGCCTCTCTTCAGGTAAGCCTCCGGGCCGCGCCCTTGAGCCTCTCCTCCGACCAGCCTCCGGGCTGCGCCCTTGGGCCTCTACTCCGGCCAGCCTCCGGGCTGCGCCCTTGGGCCTCTCCTCCGGCCAGCCTCCGGGCTGCGCCCTTGGGCCTCTCCTCCGGCCAGCCTCCGGGCTGCGCCCTTGGGCCTCTCCTCCGGCCAGCCTCCGGGCTGCGCCCTTGGGCCTCTCCTCCGGCCAGCCTTCGGGCTGCGCCATTGGGACTCTCCTCCGGCCAGCCTTCGGGCTGCGCCCTTGGGCCTCTCCTCCGGCCAGCCTCCGGGCTGCGCCCTTGGGCCTCTCCACCAGGCAGCCTCCGGGCTGCTCCCTTGGGCCTCTCCTCCGGCCAGCCTCCGGGCTGCGCCCTTGGACCTCTCCTCCGGCCAGCCTCCGGGCTGCGCCCTTGGGCCTCTCCACTAGGCAGCCTCCGGGCTGCTCCCTTGGGCCTCTCCTCCGGCCAGCCTCCGGGCTGCGCCCTTGGACCTCTCCTCCGGCCAGCCTCCGGGCTGCGCCCTTGGACCTCTCCTCCGGCCAGCCTCCGGGCTGCGCCCTTGGGCCTCTCCTCCGGCTAGCCTCCGGGCTGCGCCCTTGGGCCTCTCCTCCGGCCAGCGCCCTTGGGCCTCTCCTCCGGCCAGCGCACTGGGGCCTCTCCTCCGGCCAGCCCTTGGGCTGCGCCCTTAGGCCTATCTTCAGGCCAGCCTTCGGGCTGCGCCATTGGGTATCTCTCCAGGCCAGCCTGAAGGGGGCTCTCTTCAGGCCAGCCTGTGGGCTGTGCCCTTGGGCCTCTCTTCACGCCAGCCTGAAGACTGAGGGCTGCGCCCTTGGGCCTCTCTTCACGCCAGCCTCCAGGCTGCGCCCTTGGGCCTCTTTTCAGGCTAGCCTCCAGGCTGCGTCCTTGGGCCTCTCTTCAGGCTAGCCTCCAGGCTGCGCCCTTGGGCCTCTCATCAGGCTAGCCTCCGGGCTGCGCCCTTGGGCTTATCTTCAGGCCAGCCTTCGGGCTGCGCCATTGGGTCTCTCTCCAGGCCAGCCTGAAGGGGGCTCTCTTCAGGCCAGCCTGTGGGCTGTGCCCTTGGGCCTCTCTTCACGCCGGCCTGAAGACTGAGGGCTGCGCCCTTGGGCCTCTATTCACGCCAGCCTCCAGGCTGCGCCCTTGGGCCTCTTTTCAGGCTAGCCTCCAGGCTGCGTCCTTGGGCCTCTCTTCAGGCTAGCCTCCAGGCTGCGCCCTTGGGCCTCTCATCAGGCTAGCCTCCGGGCTGCGCCCTTGGGCTTTTCTTCAGACCAGCCTCCGGGCTGCGCCTTGGGGCCTCTCTTCAGGCCAGCCTCCGTACGGCGCCCTTGGGGCTCCCCTTCAGGCCAGCCTCCGTGCTGCGCCCTTGGGCTCCCATTCAGGCCAGCCTCCGGGCTGCGCCCTTGGGCCTCTCTTCAGGCCAGCCTGTGGGCTGCGCCCTTGGGCCTCTCTTCAGGCCAGCCTGTGGGCTGCGCCCTTGGGCCTCTCTTCAGGCCAGCCTCCGGGCTGCGCCCTTGGGCCTCTCTTCAGGCCAGCTTCCGGGCTGCGCCCTTGAGTCTCTCCTCCGGCCAGCCTCCGGGCTGCGCCCTTGGGCCTCTCCTCCGGCCAGCCTCCGGTCTGCGCCCTTGGGCCTCTCCTCCGGCCAGCCTCCGGGCTGCGCCCTTGGGCCTCTCCTCCGGCCAGCCTCCGGGCTGCGCCCTTGGGCCTCTCCTCCGGCCAGCCTCCGGGCTGCGCCCTTGGACCTCTCCTCCGGCCAGCCTCCGGGCTGCGCCCTTGGGCCTCTCCTCCGGCCAGCCTCCGGGCTGCGCCCTTGGACCTCTCCTCCGTCCAGCCTCCGGGCTGCGCCCTTGGGCCTCTCCTCCGGCTAGCCTCCGGGCTGCGCCCTTGGGCCTCTCCTCCGGCCAGCGCCCTTGGGCCTCTCCTCCGGCCAGCGCACTGGGGCCTCTCCTCCGGCCAGCCCTTGGGCTGCTCACTTGGGCCTCTCCTCCGGCCAGCCTCCGGGCTGCGCCCTTGGGCCCCTCCTCCGGCCAGCCTCCGGGCTGCGCCCTTGGGCCTCTCCTCCAGCCTCTCCTCCGGCCAGCGCCCTTGGGCTCTCCTCCGGCCAGCGCACTTGGGCCTCTCCTCCGGCCAGCCCTTGGGCTGCGCCCTTGGGCCTATCTTTAGGCCAGCCTCCGGGCTGCGCCCTTGGGTCTCTCTCCAGGCCAGCCTGAAGGGGGATCTCTTCAGGCCAGCCTGTGGGCTGTGCCCTTGGGCCTCTCTTCACACCAGCCTGAGGGCTGAGGGCTGCGCCCTTGGGCCTCTCTTCAGGCCAGCCTCCAGGCTGCGCCCTTGGGCCTCTTTTCAGGCTAGCCTCCAGGCTGCGCCCTTGGGCCTCTCTTCAGGCTAGCCTCCAGGCTGCGCCCTTGGGCCTCTCATCAGGCTAGCCTCCGGGCTGCGCCCTTGGGCTTTTCTTCAGACCAGCCTCCGGGCTGCGCCTTGGGGCCTCTCTTCAGGCCAGCCTCCGTGCGGCGCCCTTGGGCCTCTCTTCAGACCAGCCTCCAGGCTGCGCCCTTGGGCCTCTCTTCAGGCCAGCATCCGGGCTGCGCCCTTGGGCCTCTCTTCAGGCCAGCCTCCGGGCAGCGCCCTTGGGCCTCTCTTCAGGCCAGCCTCCGGGCTGCGCCCTTGGGCCTCTCTTCAGGCCAGCCTCCGGGCTGCACCATTGGACCTCTCTTCATACAGCCACTAGGCTGCGCCTTGGGGCCTCTCTTCTGCAGCTGGCGGGGGACTCTTCTGCAAACCCCCAGGCTGCGCCCTTGTGGCCTGAAGTTTAGCCAGCCCCCAGGCTGCGCCCTTGGGCCTCTTTTCAGGCTAGCCTCTAGGCTGCGCCCTTGGGCCTCTCTTCAGGCTAGCCTCCAGGCTGCGCCCTTGGGCTTTTCTTCAGACCAGCCTCCGGGCTGCGCCTTGGGGCCTCTCTTCAGGCCAGCCTCCGTACGGCGCCCTTGGGACTCTCTTCAGGCCAGCCTCCATGCTGCGCCCTTGGGCTCCCCTTCAGGCCAGCCTCCGTGCTGCGCCCTTGGGCTCCCCTTCAGGCCAGCCTCCGGGCTGCGCCCTTGGGCCTCTCTTCAGGTCAGCCTGTGGGCTGCGCCCTTGGGCCTCTCTTTAGGCCAGCCTCCGGGCTGTGCCCTTGGGCCTCTCTTCAGGCCAGCCTCCGGGCTGCGCCCTTGAGCCTATCCTCCGGCCAGCCTCCGGGCTGCGCCCTTGGGCCTCTCCTCCGGCCAGCCTCCGGGCTGCGCCCTTGGGCCTCTCCTCCGGTCAGCCTCCGGGCTGCGCCCTTGGGCCTCTCCTCCGGCCAGCCTCCGGGCTGCGCCCTTGGGCCTCTCCTCCAGCCTCTCCTCCGGCCAGCGCCCTTGGGCCTCTCCTCCGGCCAACGCACTTGGGCCTCTCCTCCGGCCAGCCCTTGGGCTGCGCCCTTGGGCCTATCTTTAGGCCAGCCTCCGGGCTGCGCCCTTGGGTCTCTCTCCAGGCCAGCCTGAAGGGGGCTCTCTTCAGGCCAGCCTGTGGGCTGTGCCCTTGGGCCTCTCTTCACACCAGCCTGAGGGCTGAGGGCTGCGCCCTTGGGCCTCTCTTCAGGCCAGCCTCCAGGCTGCGCCCTTGGGCCTCTTTTCAGGCTAGCCTCCAGGCTGCGCCCTTGGGCCTCTCTTCAGGCTAGCCTCCAGGCTGCGCCTTTGGGCCTCTCATCAGGCTAGCCTCCGGGCTGCGCCCTTGGGCTTTTCTTCAGACCAGCCTCCGGGCTGCGCCTTGGGACCTCTCTTCAGGCCAGCCTCCGTGCGGCGCCCTTGGGCCTCTCTTCAGGCCAGCCTCCGTGCTGCGCCCTTGGGCTCCCCTTCAGGCCAGCCTCCGGGCTGCGCCCTTGGGCTTCTCTTTAGGCCAGCCTCCGGGCTGCGCCCTTGGGTCTCTCTTCAGGCCAGCTTCAGGCTGCGCCCTTGGGCCTCTCTTCTGCAGCCTGCGGGGGACTCTTCTGCCAACAACCCCCGGGCTGCGCCCTTGTGGCCTGAAGTTCAGCAAACCCCCGGATTGCGACCTTGGGCCTTTTTTTTGCCAGCTTGCAGGCTGCATCCTTGGGCCTCTCTTCAGGACAGCCTCCAAGTTGTGCCCTTGGGCCTCTCTTCAGGATAGCCTCCGGACTGCGCCCTTGGGCCTCTCTTCATGTCAGCCTCCAGACTGCACCCGTGGGCCTCTCTTCAGGCCAGCCTCCAGGCTACGCCCTTGGGCCTCTCCTCAGGTCAGCCTCCATGCTACACTCTTGGGCCTCTCTTCAGGCTAGCCTCCAAGCTGCGCCCTTGGGCCTCTCTTCAGGCCAGCCTCCAAGTTGTGCCCTTGGGCCTCTCTTCAGGCCAGCCTCCAGGCTGCGCCCTTGGGCCTCTCTTCAGGCCATCCTCCGGGATGCGCCCTTAGGCATCTCTTCAGGCCAGCCTCCGGGATGCGCCCTTGGGCCTCTCTTAAGGCCAGCCTCTGGGATGCGCCCTTGGGCCTCTCTTCAGGTCAGCCTCCGGGATGCGTCCTTGGACCTCTCTTAAGGCCAACCTCCGGGATGTGCCCTTGGGCCTCTCTTCCGGCCAGCCTCCGGGCTGCGCCCTTGGGACTCTCCTCCGGCCAGCCTACGGGCTGCGCCCTTGGGCCTCTCCTCCGGCCAGCCTCCGAGCTGCGCCCTTGGGCCTCTACTCCGGCCAGCCTCCGGGCTGGGCCCTTGGGCCTCTCCTCCGGCCAGGCTACGGGCTGCGCCCTTGGGCCTCTCCTCCGGCCAGCCTCCGGGCTGCGCCCTTGGGCCTCTCCTACGGCCAGCCTCCGGGCTGCGCCCTTGGGCCTCTCCTCCGGCCAGCCTCCGGGCTGCGCCCTTGGGCCTCTCCTCCGGCCAGCCTCCGGGCTGCGCCCTTGGTCCTCTCCTCCGGCCAGCCTCCGGGCTGTGCCCTTGGGCCTCTCCTCCGGCCAGGCTCCGGTCTGCGCCCTTGGGCCTCTCCTCCGGCCAGCATCCGGGCTGCGCCCTTGGGCCTCTCCTCCGGCCAGCCTCCGGGCTGCACCCTTGGGCCTCTAATCCGGCCAGCCTCCGGGCTGCGCCCTTGGGCCTCTCCTCCTGCCAGCTTCCGGGCTGCGCCCTTGGGCTTCTCCTCCAACTAGCCTCCGGGCTGTGTCCTTGGGCCTTTCCTCCAGCCAGCCTCCGGGCTGCACCCTTGGGCCTCTCCTCATACAGCCATTAGGCTGCGCCTTGGGGCCTCTCTTCTGCAGCTGGCGGGGGACTCTTCTGCAAACCCCCAGGCTGCGCCCTTGTGGCCTGAAGTTTAGCCAGCCCCCAGGCTGCGACCTTGGGCCTTTTTTCGGCCAGCTTGCAGACTGCATCCTTCCGCCTCTCTTCAGGCCAGCCTATAGGCTATGCCCTTGGAACCTCTCTTCAGGTCAGCCTCCGGGCTGCGCCTTGGAACCTCTCTTCAGGCCAGCCTCCGGACTGCGCCCTTGGGCCTCTCTTCAGGCCAGCCTCCGGACTGCGCCCTTGGGGCTCTCTTCAGGCCAGCATCCGAACTGCGTCCTTGGGCCTCTTTTCAGGCCAGCCTCCGGGCTGCGCCCTTGGGCCTCTCTTCAGGCCAGCCTCCGGGCTGCGCCCTTGGGCCTCTCTTCAGGCCAGCCTCCGGGCTGCGCCCTTGGGCCTCTCTTCAGGCCAGCCTCCGAGCTGCGCCCTTGGGCCTTTCTTCAGGCCAGCCTCCGGACTGCGCCCTTAGGCCTTTCCTCAGGCCATCCTCCGGGCTGCGCCCTTGGGCCTCTCTTCAGGCCAGCCTCCGGGCTGCGCCCTTGGGCCTCTCTTCAGGCCAGCCTCCGGGCTGCGCTCTTGGGCCTCTCTTCAGGCCAGCCTGTGGGCTGCGCCCTTGGGCCTCTCTTCACGCCAGCCTGTGGGCTGCGCCCTTGGGCCTCTCATCAGGCCAGCCTCTGGGCTGCGCCCTTGGGCCTCGCCTCCAGGCTGCGCCCTTGGGCCTCTCCTCCGGCCAGCCTCCGGGCTGCGCCCTTGGGCCACTCCTCCAACCAGCCTCCGGGCTGCGCATTTGGGCCTCGCCTTCGGCCAGCCTCCGGGCTGCGCCATTGGGCTTCTCCTCCGGCCAGCCTCTGGGCTGCGCCCTTGGGCCTCTCCTCCGGCCAGCCTCTGGGCTGCGCCCTTGGGCCTCTCCTCCGGCCAGCCTCTGGGCTGCGCCCTTGGGCCTCTCCTCCGGCCAGCCTCCGGGCTGCGCCCTTGGGCCTCTCCTCCGGCCAGCGCACTGGGGCCTCTCCTCCGGCCAGCCCTTGGGCTGCGCCCTTGGGCCTATCTTCAGGCCAGCCTTCGGGCTGCGCCCTTGGGTCTCTCTCCAGGCCAGCCTGAAGGGGGCTCTCTTCAGGCCATCCTGTGGGCTGTGCCCTTCGGCCTCTCTTCACGCCAGCCTGAGGACTGAGGTCTGCGCCCTTGGGCCTCTCTTCAGGCCAGCCTCCAGGCTGCGCCCTTGGGCCTCTTTTCAGGCTAGCCTCCAGGCTGCGCCCTTGGGCCTTTCTTCAGGCTAGCCTCCAGGCTGCGCCCTTGGGCCTCTCATCAGGCTAGCCTCCGGGCTGCGCCCTTGGGCTTTTCTTCAGACCAGCCTCCGTGCTGCGCCTTGGGGCCTCTCTTCAGGCCAGCCTCCGTACGGCGCCCTTGGGACTCTCTTCAGGCCAGCCTCCGTGCTGCGCCCTTGGGCTCCCCTTCAGGCCAGCCTCCGTGTGGCGCCCTTGGGCTCCCCTTCAGGCCAACCTCCGGGCTGCGCCCTTGGGCCTCTCTTCAGGCCAGCCTGTGGGCTGCGCCCTTGGGCCTCTCTTCAGGATAGCCTCCGGACTGCGCCCTTGGGCCTCTCTTCAGGCCAGCCTCCAGACTGCACCCTTGAGCCTCTCTTCAGGCCAGCCTCCG
This sequence comes from Anomaloglossus baeobatrachus, assembly GCF_048569485.1. Taxonomy (NCBI): domain Eukaryota; kingdom Metazoa; phylum Chordata; class Amphibia; order Anura; family Aromobatidae; genus Anomaloglossus; species Anomaloglossus baeobatrachus. The sequence goes on along the minus strand of NC_134355.1, from coordinate 154,559,395 downwards.
GGCTGCGCCCTTGGGCCTCTCCTCCGGCCAGCCTCCGGGCTGCGCCCTTGGGCCTCTCCTCCGGCCAGCCTCCGGGCTGCGCCCTTGGGCCTCTCCTCCGGCCAGCCTCCGGTCTGCGCCCTTGGGCCTCTCCTCCGGCCAGCCTTCGGGCTGCGCCCTTGGGACTCTCCTCCGGCCAGCCTCCGGGCTGCGCCCTTGGGCCTCTCCTCCGGCCAGCCTCCGGGCTGCGCCCTTGGGCCTCTCCTCCAGGCAGCCTCCGGGCTGCTCCCTTGGGCCTCTCCTCCGGTCAGCCTCCGGGCTGCGCCCTTGGGCCTCTCTTCCGGCCAGCCTCCGGGCTGCGCCCTTGGGCCTCTCCTCCAGGCAGCCTTCGGGCTGCTCCCTTGGGCCTCTCCTCCGGTCAGCCTCCGGCCAGCGCCCTTGGGCCTCTCCTCCGGCCAGCGCACTTGGGCCTCTCCTCCGGCCAGCCCTTGTGCTGCGCCCTTGGGCCTATCTTCAGGCCAGCCTCCGGGCTGCGCCCTTGGGTCTCTCTCCAGGCCAGCCTGAAGGGGGCTCTCTTCAGGCCAGCCTGTGCCCTTGGGCCTCTCTTCACACCAGCCTGAGGGCTGAGGGCTGCGCTCTTGGGCCTCTCTTCAGGCTAGCCTCCAGGCTGCGCCCTTGGGCCTCTTTTCAGGCTAGCCTCCAGGCTGCGCCCTTGGGCCTCTCTTCAGGCTAGCCTCCAGGCTGCGCCCTTGGGCCTCTCATCAGGCTAGCCTCCGGGCTGCGCCCTTGGGCTTTTCTTCAGACCAGCCTCCGGGCTGCGCCTTGGGGCCTCTCTTCAGACCAGCCTCCGTGCGGCGCCCTTGGGCCTCTCTTCAGGCCAGCCTCCGTGCTGCGCCATTGGGCTCCCCTTCAGGCCAGCCTCCGGGCTGCGCCCTTGGGCTTCTCTTCAGGCCAGCCTCCGGGCTGCGCCCTTGGGTCTCTCTTCAGGCCAGCCTCCGAGCTGCTCCCTTGGGCCTTTCTTCAGGCCAGCCTCCGGACTGCGCCCTTAGGCCTTTCCTCAGGCCAGCCTCCGGGCTGCGCCCTTGGGCCTCTCTTCAGGCCAGCCTCCGGGCTGCGCCCTTGGGCCTCTCTTCAGGCCAGCCTCCGGGCTGCGCATTTGGGCCTCGCCTTCGGCCAGCCTCCGGGCTGCGCCATTGGGCTTCTCCTCCGGCCAGCCTCTGGGCTGCGCCCTTGGGCCTCTCCTCCGGCCAGCCTCTGGTCTGCGCCCTTGGGCCTCTCCTCCGGCCAGCCTCCGGGCTGCGCCCTTGGGCCTCTCCTCCGGCCAGCGCACTGGGGCCTCTCCTCCGGCCAGCCCTTGGGCTGCGCCCTTGGGCCTATCTTCAGGCCAGCCTTCGGGCTGCGCCCTTGGGTCTCTCTCCAGGCCAGCCTGAAGGGGGCTCTCTTCAGGCCATCCTGTGGGCTGTGCCCTTGGGCCTCTCTTCACGCCAGCCTGAGGACTGAGGTCTGCGCCCTTGGGCCTCTCTTCAGGCCAGCCTCCAGGCTGCGCCCTTGGGCCTCTTTTCAGGCTAGCCTCCAGGCTGCGCCCTTGGGCCTTTCTTCAGGCTAGCCTCCAGGCTGCGCCCTTGGGCCTCTCATCAGGCTAGCCTCCGGGCTGCGCCCTTGGGCTTTTCTTCAGACCAGCCTCCGGGCTGCGCCTTGGGGCCTCTCTTCAGGCCAGCCTCCGTACGGCGCCCTTGGGACTCTCTTCAGGCCAGCCTCTGTGCTGCGCCCTTGGGCTCCCCTTCAGGCCAGCCTCCGTGCGGCGCCCTTGGGCTCCCCTTCAGGCCAGCCTCCGGGCTGCGCCCTTGGGCCTCTCTTCAGGCCAGCCTGTGGGCTGCGCCCTTGGGCCTCTCTTCAGGATAGCCTCCGGACTGCGCCCTTGGGCCTCTCTTCAGGCCAGCCTCCAGACTGCACCCTTGAGCCTCTCTTCAGGCCAGCCTCCGGGTTGCGCCCTTGGGCCTCTCCTCCGGCCAGCCTCCGGGCTGCGCCCTTGGGCCTCTCCTCCGGCCAGCCTCCGGTCTGCGCCCTTGGGCCTCTCCTCCGGCCAGCCTCCGGGCTGCGCCCTTGGGCCTCTCCTCCGGCCAGCCTCCGGTCTGCGCCCTTGGGCCTCTCCTCCGGCCAGCCTTCGGGCTGCGCCCTTGGGACTCTCCTCCGGCCAGCCTCCGGGCTGCGCCCTTGGGCCTCTCCTCCGGCCAGCCTCCGGGCTGCGCCCTTGGGCCTCTCCTCCAGGCAGCCTCCGGGCTGCTCCCTTGGGCCTCTCCTCCGGTCAGCCTCCGGGCTGCGCACTTGGGCCTCTCCTCCGGCCAGCCTCCGGGCTGCGCCCTTGGGCCTCTCCTCCAGGCAGCCTCCGGGCTGCTCCCTTGGGCCTCTCCTCCGGTCAGCCTCCGGCCATCGCCCTTGGGCCTCTCCTCCGGCCAGCGCACTTGGGCCTCTCCTCCGGCCAGCCCTTGTGCTGCGCCCTTGGGCCTATCTTCAGGCCAGCCTCCGGGCTGCGCCCTTGGGTCTCTCTCCAGGCCAGCCTGAAGGGGGCTCTCTTCAGGCCAGCCTGTGCCCTTGGGCCTCTCTTCACACCAGCCTGAGGGCTGAGGGCTGCGCCCTTGGGCCTCTCTTCAGGATACCCTCCGGACTGCGCCCTTGGGCCTCTCTTCAGGCCAGCCTCCAGACTGCACCCTTGAGCCTCTCTTCAGGCCAGCCTCCGGGCTGCGCCCTTGGGCCTCTCCTCCGGCCAGCCTCCGGGCTGCGCCCTTGGGCCTCTCCTCCGGCCAGCCTCCGGGCTGCGCCCTTGGGCCTCTCCTCCGGCCAGCCTCCGGTCTGCGCCCTTGGGCCTCTCCTCCGGCCAGCCTTCGGGCTGCGCCCTTGGGACTCTCCTCCGGCCAGCCTCCGGGCTGCGCCCTTGGGCCTCTCCTCCGGCCAGCCTCCGGGCTGCGCCCTTGGGCCTCTCCTCCAGGCAGCCTCCGGGCTGCGCCCTTGGGCCTCTCCTCCGGCCAGCCTCCGGGCTGCGCCCTTGGGCCTCTCCTCCAGGCAGCCTCCGGCCAGCGCCCTTTGGCCTCTCCTCCGGCCAGCGCACTTGGGCCTCTCCTCCGGCCAGCCCTTGTGCTGTGCCCTTGGGCCTATCTTCAGGCCAGCCTCCGGGCTGCGCCCTTGGGTCTCTCTCCAGGCCAGCCTGAAGGGGGCTCTCTTCAGGCCAGCCTGTGCCCTTGGGCCTCTCTTCACACCAGCCTGAGGGCTGAGGGCTGCGCCCTTGGGCCTCTCTTCAGGCTAGCCTCCAGGCTGCGCCCTTGGGCCTCTTTTCAGGCTAGCCTCCAGGCTGCGCCCTTGGGCCTCTCTTCAGGCTAGCCTCCAGGCTGCGCCCTTGGGCCTCTCATCAGGCTAGCCTCCGGGCTGCGCCCTTGGGCTTTTCTTCAGACCAGCCTCCGGGCTGCGCCTTGGGGCCTCTCTTCAGACCAGCCTCCGTGCGGCGCCCTTGGGCCTCTCTTCAGGCCAGCCTCCGTGCTGCGCCATTGGGCTCCCCATCAGGCCAGCCTCCGGGCTGCGCCCTTGGGCTTCTCTTCAGGCCAGCCTCCGGGCTGCGCCCTTGGGTCTCTCTTCAGGCCAGCCTGCGGGGGACTCTTCTGCCAACAACCCCCGGGCTGCGCCCTTGTGGCATGAAGTTCAGCAACCCCCCGGATTGCGACCTTGGGCCTTTTTTTGCCAGCTTGCAGGCTGCATCCTTGGGCCTCTCTTCAGGCCAGCCTCCAAGTTGTGCCCTTGGGCCTCTCTTCAGGATAGCCTCCGGACTGCGCCCTTGGGCCTCTCTTCATGCCAGCCTCCAGACTGCACCCGTGGGCCTCTCTTCAGGCCAGCCTCCAGGCTACGCCCTTGGGCCTCTCCTCAGGTCAGCCTCCATGCTGCACTCTTGGGCCTCTCTTCAGGCTAGCCTCCAAGCTGCGCCCTTGGGCCTCTCTTCAGGCCAGCCTCAGGGCTGCGCCCTTGGGCCTCTCTTTAGGCCAGCCTCCGGGCTGCGCCTTGGGGCCTCTCTTCAGGCCAGCCTCCAGGCTGCGCCCTTGGGGCCTCTCTTCAGGCCAGCCTCCGGGCTGCGCCTTTGGGCCTCTCTTCAGGCCAGCCTCCGGGCTGCGCCTTTGGGCCTCTCTTCAGGCCAGCCTCCGGGCTGCGCACTTCGGCCTCTCTTCAGGCCAGCCTCCGGGCTGCACCATTGAGCCTCTCTTCATACAGCCTCTAGTCTGCGTCTTGGGGCCTCTCTTCTGCAGCCTGCGGGGGACTCTTCTGCAAACCCCCAGGCTGCGCCCTTGAGGCCTGAAGTTCAGCCAGCCCCCGGGCTGCGACCTTGGGCTTCTCTTCAGGCCAGCCTCCGGGCTGCGCCCTTGGGTCTCTCTTCAGGCCAGCCTGCGGGGGACTCTTCTGCCAACAACCCCCGGGCTGCGCCCTTGTGGCATGAAGTTCAGCAAACCCCCGGATTGCGACCTTGGGCCTTTTTTTTGCCAGCTTGCAGGCTGCATCCTTGGGCCTCTCTTCAGGCCAGCCTCCAAGTTGTGCCCTTGGGCCTCTCTTCAGGATAGCCTCCGGATTGCGCCCTTGGGCCTCTCTTCATGCCAGCCTCCAAGCTGCGCCCTTGGGCCTCTCTTCAGGCCAGCCTCAGGGCTGCGCCCTTGGGCCTCTCTTTAGGCCAGCCTCCGGGCTGCGCCTTGGGGCCTCTCTTCAGGCCAGCCTCCGGGCTGCGCCCTTGGGGCCTCTCTTCAGGCCAGCCTCCGGGCTGCGCCTTTGGGCCTCTCTTCAGGCCAGCCTCCGGGCTGCGCCTTTGGGCCTCTCTTCAGGCCAGCCTCCGGGCTGCGCACTTCGGCCTCTCTTCAGGCCAGCCTCCGGGCTGCACCATTGAGCCTCTCTTCATACAGCCTCTAGTCTGCGTCTTGGGGCCTCTCTTCTGCAGCCTGCGGGGGACTCTTCTGCAAACCCCCAGGCTGCGCCCTTGAGGCCTGAAGTTCAGCCAGCCCCCGGGCTGCGACCTTGGGCCTTTTTTCAACCAGCTTTCAGGCTGCATCCTTGGGCCTCTCTTCAGGCCAGCCTCCAGACTGTGCCCTTGGGCCTCTCTTCAGGCCAGCCTCCAGGCTACACCATTGGGCCTTTCTTCAGTTCAGCCTCTGGGCGGCGCTCTTGGGCCTCTCTTCAGGCCAGCCTCCAAGCTGCGCCCTTGGGCCTCTCTTCAGGCCAGCCTCCGGGCTGTGCCCTTGGGCCTCTCTTCAGGCCAGCCTCCGGGTAGCGCCCTGAGGCCTCTTTTCGGCAAGCCTTCGGGCTGCGCCTTGGGGCCTCTCTTCAGGCAAGCCTACAGGCTTCGCCCTTGGGCCTCTCTTCAGGCCAGCCTGCGGGCTGCGCCCTTGGGCCTCTCTTCAGGCCAGCCTACGGGCTGCGGCCTTGGGCCTCTCTTCAGGCCAGCCTACGGGCTGCGGCCTTGGGCCTCTCTTCAGGCTAGCCTCCAGGCTGCGCCCTTGGGCCTTTTTTCAGGCTTGCCTCCAGGCTGCGCCCTTGGGCCTCTCTTCAGGCTAGCCTCCAGGCTACGCCCTTGGGCCTCTCTTCAGGCTAGCCTCCAGGCTGCGCCCTTGTGGCATGAAGTTCAGCCAGCCCCCGGACTGCGACCTTGGGCCTTTTTTCAACCAGCTTGCAGGCTGCATCCTTGCGCCTCTCTTCAGGCTAGCCTCCAGGCTGTGCCCTTGGGCCTCTCTTCAGGCTAGCCTCCAGGCTGTGCCCTTGGGCCTCTCTTCAGGCCAGCCTCCAGGCTGCGCCCTTGGGCCTCTCTTCAGGCCATCCTCCGGGATGCGCCCTTAGGCATCTCTTCAGGCCAGCCTCCGGGATGCGCCCTTGGGCATCTCTTCAGGCCAGCCTCCGGGATGCGCCCTTGGGCCTCTCTTAAGGCCAGCCTCCGGGATGCGCCCTTCGGCCTCTCTTCAGGTCAGCCTCCGGGATGCGTCCTTGGACCTCTCTTAAGGCCAACCTCCGGGATGTGCCCTTGGGCCTCTCTTCCGGCCAGCCTACGGGCTGCGCCCTTGGGCCTCTCCTCCGGCCAGCCTCCGGGCTGCGCCCTTGGGCCTCTCCTCCGGCCAGCCTCCGGGCTGCGCCCTTGGGACTCTCCTCTGGCCAGCCTCCGGGCTGCGCCCTTGGGCCTCTCCTCCGGCCAGCCTCCGAGCTGCGCCCTTGGGCCTCTACTCCGGCCAGCCTCCGGGCTGTGCCCTTGGGCCTCTCCTCCGGCCAGGCTACGGGCTGCGCCCTTGGGCCTCTCCTCCGGCCAGCCTCCGGGCTGCGCCCTTGGGCCTCTCCTCCGGCCAGCCTCCGGGCTGCGCCCTTGGGCCTCTCCTTCGGCCAGCCTCCGGGCTGCGCCCTTGGGCCTCTCCTCTTGCCAGCTTCCGGGCTGCGCCCTTGGGCTTCTCCTCCAACTAGCCTCTGGGCTGTGTCCTTGGGCCTCTCCTCCAGCCAGCCTCCGGGCTGCACCCTTGGGCCTCTCCTCATACAGCCATTAGGCTGCGCCTTGGGGCCTCTCTTCTGCAGCTGGCGGGGGACTCTTCTGCAAACCTCCAGGCTGCGCCCTTGTGGCCTGAAGTTCAGCCAGCCCCCGCGCTGCGACCTTGGGCCTTTTTTCGGCCAGCTTGCAGGCTGCATCCTTGCGCCTCTCTTCAGGCCAGCCTATAGGCGATGCCCTTGGAACCTCTCTTCAGGTCAGCCTCCGGGCTGCGCCTTGGAACCTCTCTTCAGGCCAGCCTCCGGACTGCGCCCTTGGGCCTCTCTTCAGGCCAGCCTCCGGACTGCGCCCTTGGGCCTCTCTTCAGGCCAGCATCCGAACTGCGTCCTTGGGACTCTCTTCAGGCCAGCCTCCGGGCTGCGCCCTTGGGCCTCTCTTCAGGCCAGCCTCCGGGCTGCGCCCTTCGGCCTCTCTTCAGGCCAGCCTCCGGGCTGCGCCCTTGGGCCTCTCTTCAGGCCAGCCTCCGGGCTGCGCCCTTGGGCCTTTCTTCAGGCCAGCCTCCGGACTGCGCCCTTAGGCCTTTCCTCAGGCCAGCCTCCGGACTGCGCCCTTGGGCCTCTCTTCAGGCCAGCCTCCGGGCTGTGCCCTTGGGCCTCTCTTCAGGCCAGCCTCCGGGTAGCGCCCTGAGGCCTCTTTTCGGCAAGCCTTCGGGCTGCGCCTTGGGGCCTCTCTTCAGGCAAGCCTACAGGCTTCGCCCTTGGGCCTCTCTTCAGGCCAGCCTGCGGGCTGCGCCCTTGGGCCTCTCTTCAGGCCAGCCTACGGGCTGCGGCCTTGGGCCTCTCTTCAGGCCAGCCTACGGGCTGCGGCCTTGGGCCTCTCTTCAGGCTAGCCTCCAGGCTGCGCCCTTGGGCCTTTTTTCAGGCTTGCCTCCAGGCTGCGCCCTTGGGCCTCTCTTCAGGCTAGCCTCCAGGCTACGCCCTTGGGCCTCTCTTCAGGCTAGCCTCCAGGCTGCGCCCTTGTGGCATGAAGTTCAGCCAGCCCCCGGACTGCGACCTTGGGCCTTTTTTCAACCAGCTTGCAGGCTGCATCCTTGCGCCTCTCTTCAGGCTAGCCTCCAGGCTGTGCCCTTGGGCCTCTCTTCAGGCTAGCCTCCAGGCTGTGCCCTTGGGCCTCTCTTCAGGCCAGCCTCCAGGCTGCGCCCTTGGGCCTCTCTTCAGGCCATCCTCCGGGATGCGCCCTTAGGCATCTCTTCAGGCCAGCCTCCGGGATGCGCCCTTGGGCATCTCTTCAGGCCAGCCTCCGGGATGCGCCCTTGGGCCTCTCTTAAGGCCAGCCTCCGGGATGCGCCCTTCGGCCTCTCTTCAGGTCAGCCTCCGGGATGCGTCCTTGGACCTCTCTTAAGGCCAACCTCCGGGATGTGCCCTTGGGCCTCTCTTCTGGCCAGCCTACGGGCTGCGCCCTTGGGCCTCTCCTCCGGCCAGCCTCCGGGCTGCGCCCTTGGGCCTCTCCTCCGGCCAGCCTCCGGGCTGCGCCCTTGGGACTCTCCTCTGGCCAGCCTCCGGGCTGCGCCCTTGGGCCTCTCCTCCGGCCAGCCTCCGAGCTGCGCCCTTGGGCCTCTACTCCGGCCAGCCTCCGGGCTGTGCCCTTGGGCCTCTCCTCCGGCCAGGCTACGGGCTGCGCCCTTGGGCCTCTCCTCCGGCCAGCCTCCGGGCTGCGCCCTTGGGCCTCTCCTCCGGCCAGCCTCCGGGCTGCGCCCTTGGGCCTCTCCTTCGGCCAGCCTCCGGGCTGCGCCCTTGGGCCTCTCCTCTTGCCAGCTTCCGGGCTGCGCCCTTGGGCTTCTCCTCCAACTAGCCTCTGGGCTGTGTCCTTGGGCCTCTCCTCCAGCCAGCCTCCGGGCTGCACCCTTGGGCCTCTCCTCATACAGCCATTAGGCTGCGCCTTGGGGCCTCTCTTCTGCAGCTGGCGGGGGACTCTTCTGCAAACCTCCAGGCTGCGCCCTTGTGGCCTGAAGTTCAGCCAGCCCCCGCGCTGCGACCTTGGGCCTTTTTTCGGCCAGCTTGCAGGCTGCATCCTTGCGCCTCTCTTCAGGCCAGCCTATAGGCGATGCCCTTGGAACCTCTCTTCAGGTCAGCCTCCGGGCTGCGCCTTGGAACCTCTCTTCAGGCCAGCCTCCGGACTGCGCCCTTGGGCCTCTCTTCAGGCCAGCCTCCGGACTGCGCCCTTGGGCCTCTCTTCAGGCCAGCATCCGAACTGCGTCCTTGGGACTCTCTTCAGGCCAGCCTCCGGGCTGCGCCCTTGGGCCTCTCTTCAGGCCAGCCTCCGGGCTGCGCCCTTCGGCCTCTCTTCAGGCCAGCCTCCGGGCTGCGCCCTTGGGCCTCTCTTCAGGCCAGCCTCCGGGCTGCGCCCTTGGGCCTTTCTTCAGGCCAGCCTCCGGACTGCGCCCTTAGGCCTTTCCTCAGGCCAGCCTCCGGGCTGCGCCCTTGGGCCTCTCTTCAGGCCAGCCTCCGGGCTTCGCCCTTGGTCCTCTCTTCAGGCCAGCCTCCGGGCTGCGCCCTTGGGCCTCTCTTCAGGCCAGCCTCCGGGCTGCGCCCTTGGGCATCTCTATTCAGGCCAGCCTGAAGGGGGCTCTCTTCAGGCCAGCCTGTGGGCTGCGCCCTTGGGCCTCTCTTCACGCCAGCCTGTGGGCTGCGCCCTTGGGCCTCTCATCAGGCCAGCCTCCGTGCTGCGCCCTTGGGCCTCTCCTCCGGCCAGCCTCCGGGCTGCGCCCTTGGGCCTCTCTTCCGGCCAGCCTCCGGGCTGCGCATTTGGGCCTTTCCTTCGGCCAGCCTCCGGGCTGCGCCATTGGGCTTCTCCTCCGGCCAGCCTCTGGGCTGCGCCCTTGGGCCTCTCCTTTGGCCAGCCTCCGGGCTGCGCCCTTCGGCTTCTCCTCCGGCCAGCCTCCGGGCTGTGCCCTTGGGCCTCTCTTCAGGCCAGTCTCCGGGCTGCGCCCTTGGGTCTCTCTTCAGGCCAGCCTGAAGGGGACTCTCTTCAGGCCAGCCTGTGGGCTGCGCCCTTGGGCCTCTCTTCACGCCAGCCTGAGGGCTGCGCCCTTGGGCCTCTCTTCAGGCCAGCCTGTGGGCTGCGCCCTTGGGCCTCTCTTCAGGCCAGCCTCCGGGCTGCGCCCTTGGGCCTCTCTTCAGGCCAGCCTCTGGGCTGCGCCCTTGAGCCTCTCCTCCGGCCAGCCTCCGGGCTGCGCCCTTGGGCCTCTCCTCCGGCCAGCCTCCGGGCTGCGCCCTTGGGCCCCTCCTCCGGCCAGCCTCCGGGCTGCGCCCTTGGGCCTCTCCTCCGGCCAACCTCCGGGCTGCGCCCTTGGGCCTCTCCTCCGGCCTCTCCTCCGGCCAGCGCCCTTGGGCCTCTCCTCCGGCCAGCGCCCTTGGGCCTCTCCTCCGGCCAGCGCCCTTGGGCCTCTCCTCCGGCCAGCCTCCGGGCTGCGCCCTTGGGTCTCTCTCCAGGCCAGCCTGAAGGGGGCTGTGCCCTTGGGCCTCTCTTCACGCCAGCCTGAGGGCTGAGGGCTGCGCCCTTGGGCCTCTCTTCAGGCCAGCCTACAGGCTGCGCCCTTGGGCCTTTTTTCAGGCTAGCCTCCAGGCTGCGCCCTTGGGCCTCTCTTCAGGCTAGCCTCCAGGCTGCACCCTTGGGCCTCTCATCAGGCTAGCCTCCGGGCTGCGCCCTTGGGCTTTTCTTCAGACCAGCCTCCGGGCTGCGCCTTGGGGCCTCTCTTCAGGCCAGCCTCCGTGCGGCGCCCTTGGGCCTCTCTTCAGGCCAGCCTCTGTGCTGCGCCCTTGGGCTCCCCTTCAGGCCAGCCTCCGGGCTGCGCCCTTGGGCTTCTCTTCAGGCCAGCCTCCGGGCTTCGCCCTTGGGTCTCTCTTCAGGCCAGCCTCCAGGCTGCGCCCTTGGGCCTCTCTTCATACAGCCTCTAGGCTGCGCCTTGGGGCCTCTCTTTTGCAGCCTGCGGGGGACTCTTCTGCCAACAACCCCCGGGCTGCGCCCTTGTGGCCTGAAGTTCAGCAAAACCCCGGATTGCGACCTTGGGCCTTTTTTTGGCCAGCTTGCAGGCTGCATCCTTGGGCCTCTCTTCAGGCCAGCCTCCAAGTTGTGCCCTTGGGCCTCTCTTCAGGATAGCCTCCGGACTGCGCCCTTGGGCCTCTCTTCATGCCAGCCTCCAGACTGCACCCGTGGGCCTCTCTTCAGACCAGCCTCCAGGCTACGCCCTTGGGCCCCTCCTCAGGTCAGCCTCCATGCTGCGCTCTTGGGCCTCTCTTCAGGCTAGCCTCCAAGCTGCTCCCTTGGGCTCTCTTTAGGCCAGCCTCCGGGCTGCGCCTTGGGGCCTCTCTTCAGGCCAGCCTCCGGGCTGCGCCCTTGGGGCCTCTCTTCAGGCCAGCCTCCGGGCTGCGCCCTTGGGCTTCTCTTCAGGCCAGCCTCCGGGCTGCGCCTTTGGGCCTCTCTTCAGGCCAGCCTCCGGGCTGCGCCTTTGGGCCTCTCTTCAGGCCAGCCTCCGGGCTGCGCACTTGGGCCTCTCTTCAGGCCAGCCTCCGGGCTGCACCATTGAGCCTCTCTTCATACAGCCTCTAGGCTGCGTCTTGGGGCCTCTCTTCTGCAGCCTGCGGGGGACTCTTCTGCAAACCCCCAGGCTGCGTCCTTGTGCCCTAAAGTTCAGCCAGCCCCCGGGCTGCGACCTTGGGCCTTTTTTCGACCAGCTTTCAGGCTGCATCCTTGGGCCTCTCTTCAGGCCATCCTCCAGACTGTGCCTTTGGGCCTCTCTTCAGGCCAGCCTCCAGGCTACACCATTGGGCCTTTCTTCAGTTCAGCCTCTGGGCTGCGCTCTTGGGCCTCTCTTCAGGCCAGTCTCCCAGCTGCGCCCTTGAGCCTCTCTTCAGGCCAGCCTCCGGGCTGCGCCCTTGGGCCTCTCTTCAGGCCAGCCTCCGGGCTGCACCCTTCGGCTTGTCCTCCGGTCAGCCTCCGGGCTGTGCCCTTGGGCCTCTCCTCCGGCCAGCCCTTGGGCTACGCCCTTGGGCCTCTCTTCAGGCCAGTCTCCGGGCTGCGCCCTTGGGTCTCTCTTCAGGCCAGCCTGTGGGCTGCGCCCTTGGGCCTCTCTTCAGGCCAGCCTCCGGACTGCGCCCTTGAGCCTCTCCTCCGGCCAGCCTCCGGGCTGCGCCCTTGGGCCTCTCCTCCGGCCAGCCTCCGGGCTGCGCCCTTGGGCCTCTCCTCCGGCCAGACTCCGGGCTACGCCCTTGGGCCTCTCCTCCGGCCAGCCTCCGGGCTGCGCCCTTGGGCCTCTCCTTCGGCCATCCTCCGGGCTGCTCCCTTTGGCTTCTCCCCTGGCCTCTCCTCCGGCCAGCGCCCTTGGTCTTCTCCTCCGGCCAGCGCCCTTGGGCCTCTCCTCCGGCCAGCCCTTGGGCTGCGCCCTTGGGCCTATCTTCAGGCCAACTTCCGGGCTGCGCCCTTGGGTCTCTCTCCAGGTCAGCCGCCAGGCTACACCATTGGGCCTTTCTTCAGTTCAGCCTCTGGGCTGCGCCCTTGGGCCTCTCCTACGGCCAGCGCCCTTGGGCCTCTCCTATGGCCAGCCTCCGGGCAGCGCCCTTGGGCCTCTCCTACGGCCAGACTCCGGGCTGCGCCCTTGGGCCTCTCCTCCGGCCAGCCTCCGGGCTGCGCCCTTGGGCCTCTCCTACCAGCCTCCGGGCTGCGCCATTGGGCCTCTCCTCCGGCCAGCCTCCGGGCTGCGCCCTTGGGCTTCTCCTCCGACCAGCCTCCGGGCTGTGTCCTTGGGCCTCTCCTCCAGCCAGCCTCCGGGCTGCACCCTTGGGCCTCTCCTCCGACCAGCCTCCGGACTGCGCCCTTGGGCCTCTCCTCCGGCCAGCCTCCGGGCTGCGCCCTTGGGCCTCTCCTTCGGCCAGCCTCCGGGCTGCGCCCTTGGGCCTCTCTTAAGGCCAGCCTCAGGGTAGCGCCCTGGGGCCTCTTTTCGGCAAGCCTCCGGGCTGCGCCTTAGGGCCTCTCTTCAGGCCATCCTACAGGCTTCGCCCTTGGGCCTCTCTTCAGGCCAGCCTGCGGGCTGCGCCCTTAAGCCTCACTTTAGGCCAGCCTACGGGCTGCGGCCTTGGCCCTCTCTTCAGGCCAGCCTACGAGCTGCGGCCTTGGGCCTCTCTTCATACAGCCTCTAGGCTGCGCCTTAGGGCCTCTCTTTAGGCTAGCCTCCAGGCTTCGCCCTTGGTCCTCCCATCAGGCTAGCCTCCAGGCTACGCCCTTGGGCCTCTCTTCAGGCTAGCCTCCAGGCTGCGCCCTTGTGGCCTGAAGTTCAGCCAGCACCCGGACTGCGACCTTGGGCCTTTTTTCAGCCAGCTTGCAGGCTGCATCCTTGCGCCTCTCTTCAGGCCAGCCTACAGGCTGTGCCCTTGGGCCTCTCCTACGGCCAGCCTCCAGGCTGCGCCCTTGGGCCTCTCCTACGGCCAGCCTCCGGGCTGCGCCCTTGGGCCTCTCCTACGGCCAGCCTCCGGGCTGCGCCCTTGGGCCTTTCCTACGGCCAGCCTCCGGGCTGCGCCCTTGGCCCTCTCCTCCGACCAGCCTCCGGGCTGCGCCCTTGGGCCTCTCCTACGGCCAGCCTCCGGGCTGCTCCCTTGGGCCTCTCCTACGGCCAGCCTCCGGGCTGGGCCCTTGGGCCTCTCATCCGGCCAGCCTCCGGGCTGCGCTTTTGGGCCTCTCCTTCGGCCAGCCTCCGGGCTGCGCCCTTGGGCCTCTCCTCCAGCCAGCCTCCGGGCTGTGCCCTTGGGCCTCTCCTCCGGCCAGCGCCCTTGGGCCTATCTTCAGACCAGCCTCCGGGCTGCGCCCTTGGGTCTCTCTTCAGACCAGCCTAAAGGGGGCTCTCTTCAGGCCAGCCTGTGGGCTGCGCCCTTGGGCCTCTCTTCACGCTAGCCTGAGATACGCCCTTGGGCCTCTCCTCCGGCCAGCCTCCGGGCTGCACCCTTGGGTCTCTCTCCAGGCCAGCCTGAAGGGGGCTCTCTTCAGGCCAGCCTGTGGGCTGTGCCCTTGGGCCTCTCTTCACGCCAGCCTGAGGGCTGAGGGCTGCGCCCTTGGGCCTCTCTTCAGGCCAGCCTGTGGGCTGCGAACTTGAGCCTCTGTTCAGGCCAGCCTCCAGGCTGCGCCCTTGGGCCTCTTTTCAGGCTAGCCTCCAGGCTGCGCCCTTGGGCCTCTCTTCAGGCTAGCCTCCAAGCTGCGCCCATGGGCCTCTCATCAGGTTAGCCTCCGGGCTGCGCCCTTGGGCTTTTCTTCAGGCCAGCCTCCGGGCTGCGCCCTTGAGCCTCTCTTCATACAGCCTCTAGGCTGCGCCTTGGGCTTCTCTTCTTCAGCATGCGGGGGACTCTTCTGCAAACCCCCAGGCTGCACCCTTGTGGCCTGAAGTTCAACCAGACCCCGGGCTGCGACCTTGGGCCTTTTTTCAGGCTAGCCTCCAGGCTGCGCCCTTGGGCCTCTCTTCAGGCTAGCCTCCAGGCTGCGCCCTTGGGCCTCTCATCAGGCTAGCCTCCGGGCTGCGCCCTTGGGCCTCTCATCAGGCTAGCCTCCGGGCTGCGCCCTTGGGCTTTTCTTCAGACCAGCCTCCGGGCTGCGCCTTAGGGCCTCTCTTCAGGCCAGCCTCCGTGCTGCGCCTTTGGGCTTCTCTTCAGGCCAGCCTCCGGGCTGCACCCTTAGGTCTCTCTTCATGCTAGCCTCCAGGCTGCGCCCTTGGGCCTCTCTTCAGGCTAGCCTCCAGGCTGCGCCCTTGGGCCTCTCATCAGGCTAGCCTCCGGGCTGCGCCCTTGGGCTTTTCTTCAGACCAGTCTCCGGGCTGCGCCTTGGGGCCTCTCTTCAGGCCAGCCTTCGTGCTGCGCCCTTGGGCCTCTCTTCAGGGCAGCCTCCGTGCTGCGACCTTGGGCTTCTCTTTAGGCCAGCCTCCGGGCTGCGCCCTTGGGCTTCTCTTCAGGCCAGCCTCCGGGCTGCGCCCTTGGGTCTCTCTTCAGGCCAGCGTCCGGGCTGCGCCCTTAGGGCTCACTTTATACAGCCTCTAAGCTGCGCCTTGGGGCCTCTCTTCTGCAGCCTGTGGGGGACTCTTCTGCCAACAACCCCCGGGCTGCGCCTTTGTGGCCTGAAGTTCAGGAAACTCCCGGATTGCGACCTTGGGCCTTTTTTCGGCCAGCTTGCAGGCTACATCCTTGGGCCTCTCTTCAGGCCAGCCTCCAAGCTGTGCCCTTGGGCCTCTCTTCAGGCTAGCCTCCAGACTGCGCCCTTGGGCCTCTCTTGAGGCCAGCCTCTGGGCTGCGCCCTTGGGCCTCTCTTCAGGCCAGTCTACGGGCTGCGCCCTTGGGCCTCTCTTTAGGTCAGCCTTCGGGCTGTGCCCTTCGGCTTTTCTTCAGGCCAGCCTCCGTGCCGCGCCCTTGGGCTTCTCTTCAGGCCAGCCTCCGGGCTGCGCCCTTGGGCTTCTCTTCAGGCCAGCCTCCGGGCTGCGCCCTTGGGCTTCTCTTCAGGCCAGCCTCCGGGCTGCGCCTTTGGGCTTCTCTTCAGGCCAGCCTCCGGGCTGCGCCTTTGGGCCTCTCTTCAGGCCAGCCTCCGGGCTGCGCCTTTGGGCCTCTCTTTAGGCCAGCCTCCAAGCTGCGCCCTTGGGCCTCTCTTCAGGCCAGCCTCCGGGCTGCGCCCTTGGGCCTCTCTTCAGGCCAGCCTCCGGGTAGCACCCTGGGACCTCTCTTCAGGCTAGCCTCCAGGCTGCGCCCTTGTGGCCTGAAGTTCAGCCAGCCCCCAGACTGCGACCTTGGGCCTTTTTTCAGCCAGCTTGCAGGCTGCATCCTTGCGCCTCTCCTCAGGCCAGCCTCTAGGCAGTGCCCTTGGGCCTCTCTTCAGGCCAGCCTCCGGGCTGCGCCCTTGGGCCTCTCTTCAGGCCAGCCTCTGGGCTGCGCCCTTGGGCCTCTCTTCAGGCCAGCCTGTGGGCTGCGCCCTTGGGCCTCTCTTCAGGCCAGCCTGTGGGCTGCGCCCTTGGGCCTCTCTCCAGGCCAGCCTCTGGGCTGCGCCCTTGGGCCTCTCTCCAGGCCAGCCTCTGGGCTGCGCCCTTGGGCCTCTCTTCAGGCCAGCCTCCGGGCTGCGCCCTTGGGTCTCTCTTCAGGCCAGCCTGAAGGGGGCTCTCTTCAGGCCAGCCTGTGGGCTGCGCCCTTGGGCCTCTCTTCACGCCAGTCTGAGGGCTGCGCCCTTGGGCCTCTCTTCAGGCCAGCCTGTGGGCTGCGCCCTTGGGCTTCTACTCAGGCCAGCCTCCGGGCTGCGCCCTTGGGCTCCTCTTCAGGCCAGCCTCCGGGCTGCGCCCTTGGGCTCCTCTTCAGGCCAGCCTCCGGGCTGCACCCTTGGGCCTCTCTTCAGGTCAGCCTCCGGGCTGCGCCCTTGGGCTTCTCTTCAGGCCAGCCTCCAGGCTGCGCCCTTGGGCTTCTCTTCAGGCCAGCCTCCGGGCTGCGCCCTTGGGCTTCTCTTCAGGCCATACTCCGGGCTGCGCCCTTGGGACTCTCTTCAGGCCAGCCTCCGGGCTGCGCCCTTGGGACTCTCTTCAGGCCAGCCTCCGGGCTGCGCCCTTGGGCCTCTCTTCAGGCCAGCCTCCGAGCTGCGCCCTTTGGACTCTCTTCAGGCCAGCCTCCGGGCTGCGCCCTTGGGACTCTCTTCAGGCCAGCCTCTGGGCTGCACCCTTGGGGCTCTCTTCGGCCAGCCTCCGGGCTGCGCCCTGGGGTTTCTCTTCGGCTAGCCTCCGGGCTGCACCCTGGGGCCTCTCTCCATACAGCCTCTAGCCCTTGTGGCTGAGCCCTTGTGGCCTGCCGTTCGGCCAGCTCCCGGGCTCTGCGCCCTTGTGGCCTACCGTTCGGCCAGCCCCCGGGCTGAGCCCTTGTGGCCTGCCGTTCGGCCAGCCCCCGGACTGAGCCCTTGTGGCCTGCCGTTCGGCCAGCCCCCGGGAAGAGCCCTTGTGGCCTGCCGTTCGGCCAGCCCCTGGGCTGAGCCATTGTGGCCTGCCGTTCGGCCAGCCCCCGGGCTGAGCCCTTGTGGCCTGCCGTTCGGCCAGCTCCCGGGCTGAGCCCTTGTGGCCTGCCGTTCGGCCAGCCCCCGGGCTGAGCCCTTGTGGCCTGCCGTTCGGCCAGCCCCCAGGAAGAGCCCTTGTGGCCTGCCGTTCGGCCAGCCCCCGGGCTGAGCCCTTGTGGCCGGCCGTTCGGCCAGCCCCCGGGCTGAGCCCTTGTGGCCTGCCGTTCGGCCAGCCCCCGGGCTGAGCCCTTGTGGCCTGCCGTTCGGCCAGCCCCCGGGCTGAGCCCTTGTGGCCTGCCGTTCGGCCAGCCCCCGGGCTGAGCCCTTGTGGCCTGCCGTTCGGCCAGCCCCCGGGCTGAGCCCTTGTGGCCTGCCGTTCGGCCAGCCCCCGGGCTGAGCCCTTGTGGCCTGCCGTTCGGCCAGCCCTCGGGCTGAGCCCTTGTGGCCTGCCGTTCGGCCAGCCCCTGGGCTGCGCCCTTGTGGCCCGCCGTTCGGCCAGCCCCCGGGCTGCGCCCTTGTGGCTCGCCATTCGGCCAGCCCCCGGGCTGCGCCCTTGTGGCCCGCCGTTCGGCCAGCCCCTGGGCTGAGCCCTTGTGGCCCGCCGTTCGGCCAGCCCCCCGGGCTGAGCCCTTGTGGCCCGCCGTTCGGCCAGCCCCCGGGCTGAGCCCTTGTGGCCCGCCGTTCGGCCAGCCCCCGGGCTGAGCCCTTGTCGCCCGCCGTTCGGCCAGCCCCGGGCTGAGCCCTTGTCGCCCGCCGTTCGGCCAGCCCCCCGGGCTGAGCCCTTGTGGCCTGCCGTTCGGCCAGCCCCCGGGCTGAGCCCTTGTGGCCTGCCGTTCGGCCAGCCCCCGGGCTGAGCCCTTGTGGCCCGCCGTTCGGCCAGCCCCCGGGCTGAGCCCTTGTGGCCCGCCGTTCGGCCAGCCCTCGGGCTGAGCCCTTGTGGCCCGCCGTTCGGCCAGCCCCCGGGCTGAGCCCTTGTGGCCCGCCGTTCGGCCAGCCCCCGGGCTGAGCCCTTGTGGCCCGCCGTTCGGCCAGCCCCCGGGCTGCGCCCTTGTGGCCCGCCGTTCGGCCAGCCCCCGGGCTGCGCCCTTGTGGCTCGCCGTTCGGCCAGCCCCCGGGCTGCGCCCTTGTGGCCCGCCGTTCGGCCAGCCCCCGGGCTGAGCCCTTGTGGCCCGCCGTTCGGCCAGCCCCCGGGCTCAGCCCTTGTGGCCCGCCGTTCGGCCAGCCCCCGGGCTGAGCCCTTGTGGCCCGCCGTTCGGCCAGCCCCCGGGCTGAGCCCTTGTGGCCCGCCGTTCGGCCAGCCCTCGGGCTGAGCCCTTGTGGCCCGCCGTTCGGCCAGCCCCGGGGCTGAGCCCTTGTGGCCCGCCGTTCGGCCAGCCCCCGGGCTGAGCCCTTGTGGCCCGCCGTTCGGCCAGCCCCGGGCTGAGCCCTTGTCGCCCGCCGTTCGGCCAGCCCCCCGGGCTGAGCCCTTGTGGCCTGCCGTTCAGCCAGCCCCCGGGCTGAGCCCTTGTGGCCTGCCGTTCGGCCAGCCCCCGGACTGAGCCCTTGTGGCCTGCCGTTCGGCCAGCCCCTGGGAAGAGCCCTTGTGGCCTGCCGTTCGGCCAGCCCCCGGGCTGAGCCCTTGTGGCCTGCCGTTCGGCCAGCCCCCGGGCTGAGCCCTTGTGGCCTGCCGTTCGGCCAGCCCCCGGGCTGAGTCCTTGTGGCCTGCCGTTCGTCCAGCCCCCGGGCTGAGCCCTTGTGGCCTGCCGTTCGGCCAGCCCCCGGGCTGAGCCCTTGTGGCCTGCCGTTCGTCCAGCCCCCGGGCTGAGCCCTTGTGGCCTACCGTTCGGCCAGCTCCCGGGCTGAGCCCTTGTGGCCTGCCGTTCGGCCAGCCCCCGGGCTGAGCCCTTGTGGCCTGCCGTTCGGCCAGCCCCCGGGCTGAGCCCTTGTCGCCCGCCGTTCGGCCAGCCCCCCGGGCTGAGCCCTTGTGGCCCGCCGTTCGGCCAGCCCCCGGGCGGAGCCCTTGTCGCCCGCCGTTCGGCCAGCCCCGGGCGGAGCCCTTGTCGCCCGTCGTTCGGCCAGCCCCCCGGGCTGAGCCCTTGTGGCCTGCCGTTCGGCCAGCCCCCGGGCTGAGCCCTTGTGTCCTGCCGTTCGGCCAGCCCCCGGACTGAGCCCTTGTGGCCTGCCGTTCGGCCAGCCCCTGGGAAGAGCCCTTGTGGCTTGCCGTTCGGCCAGCCCCCGGGCTGAGCCCTTGTGGCCTGCCGTTCGGCCAGCCCCCGGGCTGAGCCCTTGTGGCCTGCCGTTCGGCCAGCCCCCGGGCTGAGTCCTTGTGGCCTGCCGTTCGGCCAGCCCCCGGGCTGAGCCCTTGTGGCCTGCCATTCGGCCAGCCCCCGGGCTGAGCCCTTGTGGCCTGCCGTTCGGCCAGCCCCCGGGCTGAGCCCTTGTGGCCTGCCGTTCGGCCAGCTCCCGGGCTGAGCCCTTGTGGCCTGCCGTTCGGCCAGCCCCCGGGCTGAGCCCTTGTGGCCTGCCGTTCGGCCAGCCCCCCCAGCCCCCAGGAAGAGCCCTTGTGGCCTGCCGTTCGGCCAGCCCCCGGGCTGAGCCCTTGTGGCCTGCCGTTCGGCCAGCCCCCGGGCTGAGCCCTTGTGGCCTGCCGTTCGGCCAGCCCCCGGGCTGAGCCCTTGTGGCCTGCCGTTCGGCCAGCCCCCGGGCTGATCCCTTGGGCTCCTCTTCAGGCCAGCCTCCAGGCTGCGCCCTTGGCCTTCTCTTCAGGCCAGCCACCGGGCTTCGCCCTTGGGCTTCTCTTCAGGCCAGTCTCCGGACTGCGCCCTTGGGCTTCTCTTCAGGCCAGCCTCCGGGCTACGCTCTTGGGTCTCTCTTCAGGCCAGCCTCCGGGCTGCGCCCTTGGGCCTCTCCTCCGGCCAGCCTCCGGGCTGCGCCTTTGGGCCTCTCTTCAGGCCAGCCTCTGGGCTGAGCACTTGGGCCTCTCTTCAGGCCAGCCTCTGGGCTGCGCCTTTGGGCCTCTCTTCAGGCCAGCCTCTGGGCTGCGCACTTGGGCTTCTCTTCAGGCCAGCC
Organism: Anomaloglossus baeobatrachus; assembly: GCF_048569485.1. Taxonomy (NCBI): domain Eukaryota; kingdom Metazoa; phylum Chordata; class Amphibia; order Anura; family Aromobatidae; genus Anomaloglossus; species Anomaloglossus baeobatrachus. The sequence goes on along the minus strand of NC_134355.1, from coordinate 154,539,837 downwards.
TCCGGGCTGCGCCTTTGGGCCTGTCTTCAGGCCAGCCTCCGGGCTGAGCCCTTTTGGCCTACCGTTCGGCCAGCCCTCGGGCTGAGCCCTTGTGGCCTGCCATTCGGCCAGCCCCCGGGCTGAGCCCTTGTGGCCTGCTGTTCGGCCAGCCCCCGGGCTGCGCCCTTGTGGCCCGCCGTTCGGTCAGCCCCCGGGCTGCGCCCTTGTGGCCCGCCGTTCGGCCAGCCCCCGGGCTGCGCCCTTGTGGCCCGCCGTTCGGCCAGCCCTCGGGCTGAGCCCTTGTGGCCCGCCGTTCGGCCAGCCCCCTAGGCTGAGCCCTTGTGGCCCGCCGTTCGGCCAGCCCCCGGGCTGAGCCCTTGTGGCCTGCCGTTCGGCCTCGGCCAGCCCCCGGACTGAGCCCTTGTGGCCTGCCGTTCGGCCAGCCCCCGGGCTGAGCCCTTGTGGCCTGCCGTTCTGCCAGCCCCCGGGCTGCGCCCTTGTGGCCTGCCGTTCGGCCAGCCCTCGGGCTGAGCCCTTGTGGCCTGCCGTTCGGCCAGCCCCCGGGCTGAGCCCTTGTGGCCTGCCGTTCGGCCAGCCCTCGGGCTGAGCCCTTGTGGCCTGCCGTTCGGCCAGCCCCCGGGCTGAGCCCTTGTGGCCTGCCCCCGGGCTGAGCCCTTCTGGGCCTGCCGTTCGGCCAGCCCCCGGGCTGAGCCCTTGTGGCCCGCCGTTCGACCAGCCCCCGGGCTGAGCCCTTGTGGCCCGCCGTTCGGCCAGCCCCCGGGCTGAGCCCTTGTGGCCCGCCGTTCGGCCAGCCCCCGGGCTGCGCCTTTGTGGCCTGCCGTGCCTGACGTTCAGCCAGCCCCCGGGCTGAGTCATTGTGGCCTGCCGTTCGGCCAGCCCCCAGACTGAGCCCTTGTGGCCTGCCGTTCGGCCAGCCCCCAGGCTGAGCCCTTGTGGCCCGCCGTTCGGCCAGCCCCCAGGCTGCGCCCTTGTGGCCCGCCGTTCGGCCAGCCCCCGGGCTGAGCCCTTGTGGCCCGCCGTTCGGCCAGCCCCCTAGGCTGAGCCCTTGTGGCCCGCCGTTCGGCCAGCCCCCGGGCTGAGCCCTTGTGGCCTGCCGTTCGGCCAGCCCCCGGACTGAGCCCTTGTGGCCTGTCGTTCGGCCAGCCCCCCGGGCTGAGCCCTTGTGGCCTGCCGTTCGGCCAGCCCCCGGGCTGAGCCCTTGTGGCCCGCCGTTCGGCCAGCCCCCGGGCTGAGCCCTTGTGGCCCTCCGTTCGGCCAGCCCCCGGGCTGCGCCTTTGTGGCCTGCCGTGCCTGACGTTCAGCCAGCCCCCGGGCTGAGCCCTTGTGGCCTGCCGTTCGGCCAGCCCCCGGGCTGAGCCCTTGTGGCCTGCCGTTCGGCCAGCCCCCGGGCTGAGCCCTTGTGGCCTGCCGTTCGGCCAGCCCCCGGGCTGCGCCCTTGTGGCCTGCCGTTCGGGCCAGCCCCCGGGCTGAGCCCTTGTGACCTGCCGTTCGGCCAGCCCCCGGGCTGAGCCCTTGTGGCCTGCCGTTCGGCCAGCCCCCGGGCTGAGCCCTTGTAGCCTGCCGTTCGGCCAGCCCCCGGACTGAGCCCTTGTGGCCTGCCGTTCGGCCAGCCCCCGGGCTGAGCCCTTGTGGCCTGCTGTTCGGCCAGCCCACGGGCTGAGCCCTTGTGGCCTGCCGTTCGGCCAGCCCCCGGGCTGAGCCCTTGTGGCCCGCCGTTCGGCCAGCCCCCGGGCTGAGCCCTTGTGGACCGCCGTTCGGCCAGCCCCCGGGCTGCGCCCTTGTGGCCTGCCGTGCCTGACATTCAGCCAGCCCCCGGGCTGAGCCCTTGTGGCCTGCCGTTCGGCCAGCCCCCGGGCTGCGCCCTTGTGGCCCGCCGTTCGGCCAGCCCCCGGGCTGAGCCCTTGTGGCCTGCCGTTCGGCCAGCCCCCGGGCTGAGCCCTTGTGGCACGCCATTCGGCCAGCCCCCGGGCTGAGCCCTTGTGGCCTGCCGTTCGGCCAGCCCCCGGGCTGAGCCCTTGTGGCCTGCCGTTCGGCCAGCCCCCGGGCTGAGCCCTTGTGGCCCGCCGTTCGGCCAGCCCCCGGGCTGAGCCCTTGGGCTCCTCTTCAGGCCAGCCTCCAGGCTGCGCCCTTGGGCTTCTCTTCAGGCCAGCCTCCGGGCTGCGCCCTTGGCCTTCTCTTCAGGCCAGCCACCGGGCTTCGCCCTTGGGCTTCTCTTCAGGCCAGTCTCCGGACTGCGCCCTTGGGCTTCTCTTCAGGCCAGCCTCCGGGCTACGCCCTTGGGTCTCTCTTCAGGCCAGCCTCCGGGCTGCGCCCTTGGGCCTCTCCTCCGGCCAGCCTCCGGGCTGCGCCTTTGGGCCTCTCTTCAGGCCAGCCTCTGGGCTGAGCACTTGGGCCTCTCTTCAGGCCAGCCTCTGGGCTGCGCCTTTGGGCCTCTCTTCAGGCCAGCCTCTGGGCTGTGCACTTGGGCTTCTCTTCAGGCCAGCCTCCGGGCTGCGCCTTTGGGCCTGTCTTCAGGCCAGCCTCCGGGCTGAGCCCTTGTGGCCTACCGTTCGGCCAGCCCTCGGGCTGAGCCCTTGTGGCCTGCCGTTCGGCCATCCCCCGGGCTGAGCCCTTGTGGCCCGCCGTTCGGTCAGCCCCCGGGCTGCGCCCATGTGGCCCGCCGTTCGGCCAGCCCCCGGGCTGCGCCCTTGTGGCCCGCCGTTCGGCCAGCCCCCGGGCTGAGCCCTTGTGGCCCGCCGTTCGGCCAGCCCCCTAGGCTGAGCCCTTGTGGCCCGCCGTTCGGCCAGCCCCCGGGCTGAGCCCTTGTGGCCTGCCGTTCGGCCAGCCCCCGGACTGAGCCCTTGTGGCCTGTCGTTCGGCCAGCCCCCGGGCTGAGCCCTTGTGGCCTGCCGTTCTGCCAGCCCCCGGGCTGCGCCCTTGTGGCCTGCCGTTCGGCCAGCCCTCGGGCTGAGCCCTTGTGGCCTGCCGTTCGGCCAGCCCCCGGGCTGAGCCCTTGTGGCCTGCCGTTCGGCCAGCCCTCGGGCTGAGCCCTTGTGGCCTGCCGTTCGGCCAGCCCCCGGGCTGAGCCCTTGTGGCCTGCCCCCGGGCTGAGCCCTTCTGGCCTGCCGTTCGGCCAGCCCCCGGGCTGAGCCCTTGTGGCCCGCCGTTCGACCAGCCCCCGGGCTGAGCCCTTGTGGCCCGCCGTTCGGCCAGCCCTCGGGCTGAGCCCTTGTGGCCCGCCGTTCGGCCAGCCCCCGGGCTGAGCCCTTGTGGCCCGCCGTTCGGCCAGCCCCCGGGCTGAGCCCTTGTGGCCCGCCGTTCGGCCAGCCCCCGGGCTGAGCCCTTGTGGCCCGCCGTTCGGCCAGCCCCCGGGCTGAGCCCTTGTGGCACGCCGTTCGGCCAGCCCCCGGGCTGAGCCCTTGTGGCCTGCCGTTCGGCCAGCCCCCGGGCTGAGCCCTTGTGGCCTGCCGTTCGGCCAGCCCCCGGGCTGAGCCCTTGTGGCCTGCCGTTCGGCCAGCCCCCGGACTGAGCCCTTGTGGCCTGCCGTTCAGTCAGCCCCCGGGCTGCGCCCATGTGGCCTGCCGTTCGGCCAGCCCTCGGGCTGAGCCCTTGTGGCCTGCCGTTCGGGCCAGCCCCCGGGCTGAGCCCTTGTGGCCTGCCCCCGGGCTGAGCCCTTCTGGCCTGCCGTTCGGCCAGCCCCCGGGCTGAGCCCTTGTGGCCCGCCGTTCGACCAGCCCCCGGGCTGAGCCCTTGTGGCCCGCCGTTCGGTCAGCCCCCGGGCTGCGCCCATGTGGCCCGCCGTTCGGGCCAGCCCCCGGGCTGCGCCCTTGTGGCCCGCCGTTCGGCCAGCCCCCGGGCTGAGCCCTTGTGGCCCGCCGTTCGGCCAGCCCCCTAGGCTGAGCCCTTGTGGCCCGCCGTTCGGCCAGCCCCCGGGCTGAGCCCTTGTGGCCTGCCGTTCGGCCAGCCCCCGGACTGAGCCCTTGTGGCCTGTCGTTCGGCCAGCCCCCGGGCTGAGCCCTTGTGGCCTGCCGTTCTGCCAGCCCCCGGGCTGCGCCCTTGTGGCCTGCCGTTCGGCCAGCCCTCGGGCTGAGCCCTTGTGGCCTGCCGTTCGGCCAGCCCCCGGGCTGAGCCCTTGTGGCCTGCCGTTCGGCCAGCCCTCGGGCTGAGCCCTTGTGGCCTGCCGTTCGGGCCAGCCCCCGGGCTGAGCCCTTGTGGCCTGCCCCCGGGCTGAGCCCTTCTGGCCTGCCGTTCGGCCAGCCCCCGGGCTGAGCCCTTGTGGCCCGCCGTTCGACCAGCCCCCGGGCTGAGCCCTTGTGGCCCGCCGTTCGGCCAGCCCTCGGGCTGAGCCCTTGTGGCCCGCCGTTCGGCCAGCCCCCGGGCTGAGCCCTTGTGGCCCGCCGTTCGGCCAGCCCCCGGGCTGAGCCCTTGTGGCCCGCCGTTCGGCCAGCCCCCGGGCTGAGCCCTTGTGGCACGCCGTTCGGCCAGCCCCCGGGCTGAGCCCTTGTGGCCTGCCGTTCGGCCAGCCCCCGGGCTGAGCCCTTGTGGCCTGCCGTTCGGCCAGCCCCCGGGCTGAGCCCTTGTGGCCTGCCGTTCGGGCCAGCCCCCGGGCTGAGCCCTTGTGGCCCGCCGTTCGGCCAGCCCCCGGGCTCAGCCCTTGGGCTCCTCTTCAGGCCAGCCTCCAGGCTGCGCCCTTGGGCTTCTCTTCAGGCCAGCCTCCGGGCTGCGCCCTTGGCCTTCTCTTCAGGCCAGCCACCGGGCTTCGCCCTTGGGCTTCTCTTCAGGCCAGTCTCCGGACTGCGCCCTTGGGCTTCTCTTCAGGCCAGCCTCCGGGCTACGCCCTTGGGTCTCTCTTCAGGCCAGCCTCCGGGCTGCGCCCTTGGGCCTCTCCTCCGGCCAGCCTCCGGGCTGCGCCTTTGGGCCTCTCTTCAGGCCAGCCTCTGGGCTGAGCACTTGGGCCTCTCTTCATGCCAGCCTCTGGGCTGCGCACTTGGGCTTCTCTTCAGGCCAGCCTCCGGGCTGCGCCTTTGGGCCTGTCTTCAGGCCAGCCTCCGGGCTGAGCCCTTGTGGCCTACCGTTCGGCCAGCCCCCGGACTGAGCCCTTGTGGCCTGCCGTTCGGCCAGCCCCTGGGCTGCGCCCTTGTGGCCTGCCGTGCCTGCCGTTCAGCCAGCCCCCGGGCTGAGCCCTTGTGGCCCGCCGTTCGGACCAGCCCCCGGGCTGAGCCCTTGTGGCCCTCCGTTCGGCCAGCCCCCGGGCTGCGCCTTTGTGGCCTGCCGTGCCTGACGTTCAGCCAGCCCCCGGGCTGAGCCCTTGTGGCCTGCCGTTCGGCCAGCCCCCGGGCTGAGCCCTTGTGGCCTGCCGTTCGGCCAGCCCCCGCGCTGAGCCCTTGTGGCCTGCCGTTCGGCCAGCCCCCGGGCTGCGCCCTTGTGGCCTGCCGTTCGGCCAGCCCTCGGGCTGAGCCCTTGTGGCCTTGCCGTTCGGCCAGCCACCGGGCTGAGCCCTTGTGGCCTGCCGTTCGGCCAGCCCCCGGGCTGAGCCCTTGTAGCCTGCCGTTCGGCCAGCCCCGGACTGAGCCCTTGTGGCCTGCCGTTCAGCCAGCCCCCGGGCTGAGCCCTTGTGGCCTGCCGTCGTCGGCCAGCCCACGGGCTGAGCCCTTGTGGCCCGCCGTTCGGCCAGCCCCCGGGCTGAGCCCTTGTGGCCCTCCGTTCGGCCAGCCCCCCGGGCTGCGCCTTTGTGGCCTGCCGTGCCTGACGTTTCAGCCAGCCCCGGGCTGAGCCTTGTGGCCTGCCGTTCGGCCAGCCCCCCGCGCTTAGCCCTTGTGGCCTGCCGTTCGGCCAGCCCCGGGCTGCGCCCTTGTGGCCTGCCGTTCGGGCCAGCCCCCGGGCTGAGCCCTTGTGGCCTGCCGTTCGGCCAGCCCCCGGGCTGAGCCCTTGTGGCCTGCCGTTCGGCCAGCCCCCGGGCTGAGCCCTTGTGGCCTGCCGTACGGCCAGCCCACGGGCTGAGCCCTTGTGGCCTGCCTTCGGCCAGCCCCCGGGCTGAGCCCTTGTGGCCCGCCGTTCGGCCAGCCCCCGGGCTGAGCCCTTGTGGACCGCCACTCGGCCAGCCCCCGGGCTGCGCCCTTGTGGCCTGCCGTTCGGCCAGCCCCCGGGCTGAGCCTTGTGGCCTGCCGTTCGGGCCAGCCCTCGGGCTGAGCCCTTGTGGCCTGCCGTTCGGCCAGCCCCGGGCTGAGCCCTTGTGGCCAGCCCCCGGGCTGAGCCCTTGTGGCCCGCCGTTCGGCCAGCCCCCGGGCTGAGACCTTGGGCTCCTCTTCAGGCCAGCCTCCAGGCTGCGCCCTTGGGCTTCTCTTCAGGCAAGCCTCCGGGCTGCCGCCCTTGGGCTTCTCTTCAGGCCAGCCACCGGGCTGCGCCCTTGGGCTTCTCTTCAGGCCAGCCTCCGGACTGCGCCCTTGGGCTTCTCTTCAGGCCAGCCTCCGGGCTACGCCCTTGGGTCTCTCTTCAGGCCAGCCTCCGGGTGCGCCCTTGGGCCTCTCCTCCAGCCAGCCTCCGGGCTGCGCCTTTGGGCCTCTCTTCAGGCCAGCCTCTGGGCTGAGCACTTGGGCCTCTCTTCAGGCCAGCCTCTGGGCTGCGCCTTTTGGGGCCTCTCTTCAGGCCAGCCTCTGGGCTGCGCACTTGGGCTTCTCTTCAGGCCAGCCTCCGGGCTGCGCCTTTGGGCCTGTCTTCAGGCCAGCCTCCGGGCTGAGCCCTTGTGGCCTGCCGTTCGGCCAGCCCTCGGGCTGAGCCCTTGTGGCCTGCCGTTCGGCCATCCCCCGGGCTGAGCCCTTGTGGCCTGCCGTTCGGGCCAGCCCCCGGGTTGCGCCCTTGTGGCCCGCCGTTCGGCCAGCCCCGGGCTGCGCCTTTGTGGCCTGCCGTTCGGCCAGCCCCCGGGCTGAGCCCTTGTGGCCCGCCGTTCGGCCAGCCCCCTAGGCTGAGCCCTTGTGGCCCGCCGTTCGGCCAGCCCCCGGGCTGAGCCCTTGTGGCCTGCCGTTCGGCCAGCCCCCGGACTGAGCCCTTGTGGCCTGCCATTCGGCCAGCCCCCAGGCTGAGCCCTTGTGGTGGCCTGCCGTTCGGCCAGTCCCCGGCTGAGCCCTTGTGGCCTGCCATTCGGCCAGCCCCTGGGCTGAGCCTTTGTGGCCTGCCGTTCGGCCAGCCCCGGGCTGAGCCTTGTGGCCTGCCCGTTCGGCCAGCCCCCGGGCTGAGCCCTTGTGGCCTGCCGTTCGGCCAGCCCCCGGGCTGAGCCCTTGTGGCCTGCCGTTCGCCAGCCCCCGGGCTGAGCCCTTGTGGCCTGCCGTTCGGCCAGGCCCCGGGCTGAGCTTTTGTGGCCCGCCGTTCGGGCCAGCCCCCGAGCTGAGCCCTTGTGGCCTGCCGTTCGGCCAGCCCCCGGGCTGAGCCCTTGTGGCACGCCGTTCGGGCCAGCCCCCGGGCTGAGCCCTTGGGCTCCTCTTCAGGCCAGCCTCCGGGCTTCGCCTTTGGGCCTGTCTTCAGGCCAGCCTCCGGGCTGAGCCCTTGTGGCCTGCCGGTTCGGCCAGCCCCCGGGCTGAGCCCTTGTGGCCCGCCGTTCGGCCAGCCCCCGTGCTGAGCCCTTGTGGCCCTCCGTTCGACCAGCCCCCGGGCTGCGCCTTTGTGGCCTGCCGTGCCTGACGTTCAGCCAGCCCCCGGGCTGAGCCCTTGTGGCCTGCCGTTCGGCCAGCCCCCGGGCTGAGCCCTTGTGGCCTGCCGTTCGGCCAGCCCCCGGGGCTGAGCCCTTGTGGCCTGCCGTTCGGCCAGCCCCCGGGCTGCGCCCTTGTGGCCTGCCGTTCGGCCAGCCCCCGGGCTGAGCCCTTGTGGCCTGCCGTTCGGCCAGCCCCCGGGCTGAGCCCTTGTGGCCTGCCGTTCGGCCAGCCCCCGGCTGCGCCCTTGTGGCCTGCCGTTCGGCCAGCCCCCGGGCTGAGCCCTTGTGGCCTGCCGTTCGGCCAGCCCCCGGGCTGAGCCCTTGTGGCCTGCCGTTCGGCCAGCCCCCGGGGCTGAGCCCTTGTGGCCTGCCGTTCGGCCAGCCCCCGGGCTGAGCCCTTGTGGCCCGCCGTTCGGCCAGCCCCCCGGGCTGAGCCCTTGTGACACGCCGTTCGGCCAGCCCATTGGCTGAGCCCTTGTGGCCCGCCGTTCGGCCAGCCCCCGGGCTGAGCCCTTGGGCTCCTCTTCAGGCCAGCCTCCAGGCTGCGCCCTTGGGCTTCTCTTCAGGCCAGCCTCTGGGCTGCGCCCTTGGCTTCTCTTCAGGCCAGCCACCGGGCTGCGCCCTTGGGCTTCTCTTCAGGCCAGTCTCCGGACTGCGCCCTTGGGCTTCTCTTCAGGCCAGCCTCCGGGCTGCGCCCTTGGGCCTCTCCTCCGGCCAGCCTCCGGGCTGCGCCTTTGGGCCTCTCTTCAGGCCAGCCTCTGGCTGAGCACTTGGGCCTCTCTTCAGGCCAGCCTCTGGGCTGCGCACTTGGGGCTTCTCTTCAGGCCAGCCTCCGGGCTGCGCCTTTGGGCCTGTCTTCAGGCCAGCCTCCAGGCTGAGCTCTTGTGGCCTGCCGTTCGGCCAGTCCTCGGGCTGAGCCCTTGTGGCCTGCCGTTCGGCCATCCCCCCGGGCTGAGCCCTTGTGGCTTGCCGTTCGGCCAGCCCCCGGGCTGCGCCCTTGTGGCCCGCCGTTCGGCCAGCCCCCGGGCTGCGCCTTTGTGGCCCGCCGTTCGGCCAGCCCCTGGGCTGCGCCCTTGTGGCCCGCCGTTCGGCCAGCCCCCTAGGCTGAGCCCTTGTGGCCGGCCGTTCGGCCAGCCCCCTAGGCTGAGCCCTTGTGGCCGGCCGTTCGGCCAGCCCCCGGACTGAGCCCTTGTGGCCTGCCGTTCGGCCAGCCCCGGGCTGAGCCCTTGTGGCCTGCCGTTCGGCCAGCCCCCCGGGCTGAGCCCTTGTGGCCTGCCGTTCGGCCAGCCCCCGGGCTGCGCCCTTGTGGCCTGCCGTTCGGCCAGCCCTCGGGCTGAGCCCTTGTGGCCTGCCGTTCGGCCAGCCCCCGGGCTGAGCCCTTGTTGCCTGCCCCCGGGCTGAGCCCTTGTGGCCTGCCGTTCGGGCCAGCCCCCGGGCTGAGCCCTTGTGGCCCGCCGTTCGACCAGCCCCCGGGCTGAGCCCTTGTGGCCCGCCGTTCAGGCCAGCTCCCGGGCTGAGCCCTTGTGGCCTGCCGTTCGGCCAGCCCCCGGGCTGAGGCCTTGTGGCCCCGCCGTTCGGCCAGCCCCCGGGGCTGCGCCTTTGTGGCCTGCCGTGCCTGACGTTCAGCCAGCCCCCGGGCTGAGCCCTTGTGGCCTGCCGTTCGGCCAGGTCCTCGGGCTGAGCCCTTGTGGCCTGCCGTTCGGCCATCCCCCGGGCTGAGCCCTTGTGGCTTGCCGTTCGGCCAGCCCCCGGCTGCGCCCTTGTGGCCCGCCGTTCGGCCAGCCCCCGGGCTGCGCCTTTGTGGCCCGCCGTTCGGCCAGCCCCTGGGCTGCGCCCTTGTGGCCCGCCGTTCGGCCAGCCCCCTAGGCTGAGCCCTTGTGGCCCGCCGTTCGGCCAGCCCCCGGGCTGAGCCCTTGTGGCCTGCCGTGCCTGACGTTCAGCCAGCCCCCGGGCTGAGCCCTTGTGGCCTGCCGTTCGGGCCAGTCCTCGGGCTGAGCCCTTGTGGCCCGCCGTTCGGCCAGCCCCCGGGCTGAGCCCTTGTGGCCTGCCGTTCGGGCCAGCCCCCGGACTGAGCCCTTGTGGCCTGCCATTCGGCCAGCCCCCGGGCTGAGCCCTTGTGGCCTGCCGTTCGGCCAGCCCCGGGGCTGAGCCCTTGTGGCCTGCCGTTCGGCCAGCCCCCGGGCTGCGCCCTTGTGGCCTGCCGTTCGGCCAGCCCTCGGGCTGAGCCCTTGTGGCCTGCCGTTCGGCCAGCCCCCGGGCTGAGCCCTTGTTGCCTGCCCCCGGGCTGAGCCCTTGTGGCCTGCCGTTCGGCCAGCCCCCGGGCTGAGCCCTTGTGGCCCGCCGTTCGACCAGCCCCAGGGCTGAGCCCTTGTGGCCCGCCGTTCGGCCAGCCCCCGGGCTGAGCCCTTGTGGCCCGCCGTTCGGCCAGCCCCCGGGCTGCGCCTTTGTGGCCTGCCGTGCCTGACGTTCAGCCAGCCCCCGGGCTGAGCCCTTGTGGCCTGCCGTTCGGCCAGCCCCCGGACTGAGCCCTTGTGGCCTGCCGTTCGGCCAGCCCCCGGGCTGAGCCCTTGTGGCCCGCCGTTCGGCCAGCCCCCGGGCTGAGCCCTTGTGCCCTGCCGTGCCTGCCGTTCAGCCAGCTCCCGGGCTGAGCCCTTGTGGCCTGCCGTTCGGCCAGCCCCCGGGCTGAGCCCTTGTGGCCCCGCCGTTCGGCCAGCCCCCGGGCTGCGCCTTTGTGGCCTGCCGTGCCTGACGTTCAGCCAGCCCCCGGGCTGAGCCCTTGTGGCCTGCCGTTCGGCCAGCCCCCGAGCTGAGCCCTTGTGGCCTGCCGTTTGGCCATCCCCCGGGCTGAGCCCTTGTGGCCTGCCGTTCGGCCAGCCCCCGGGCTGAGCCCTTGTGGCCTGCCGTTCGGCCAGCCCCCGGACTGAGCCCTTGTGGCCTGCCGTTCGGCCAGCCCCCGGGCTGAGCCCTTGTGGCCCGCCGTTCGGCCAGCCCCCGGGCTGAGCCCTTGTGGACCGCCGTTCGGCCAGCCCCCGGGCTGCGCCCTTGTGGCCTGCCGTGCGTGACGTTCAGCCAGCCCCCGGGCTGAGCCCTTGTGGCCTGCCGTTCGGCCAGCCCCCGGGCTGCGCCCTTGTGGCCCGCCGTTCGGCCAGCCCCCGGGCTGAGCCCTTGTGGCCTGCCGTTCGGCCAGCCCCCGGGCTGCGCCCTTGTGGCCTGCCGTTCGGCCAGCCCCCGGGCTGAGCCTTTGTGGCCTGCCGTTCGGTCAGCCCCCGGGCTGAGCCCTTGTGGCCCGCCGTTCGGCCAGCCCCCGGGCTGAGCCCTTGGGCTCCTCTTCAGGCCAGCCTCCAGGCTGCGCCCTTGGGGTTCTCTTCAGGCCAGCCTCCGGGCTGCGCCCTTGGGCTTCTCTTCAGGCCAGCCTCCGGGCTGCGCCCTTGGGCTTCTCTTCAGGCCAGCCACCGGGCTGCGCCCTTGGGCTTCTCTTCAGGCCAGTCTCCGGACTGCGCCCTTAGGCTTCTCTTCAGGCCAGCCTCCGGGCTACGCCCTTGGGTCTCTCTTCAGGCCAGCCTCCGGGCTGCGCCCTTGGGCCTCTCCTCCGGCCAGCCTCCGGGCTGCGCCTTTGGGCCTCTCTTCAGGCCAGCCTCTGGGCTGAGCACTTGGGCCTCTCTTCAGGCCAGCCTCCGGGCTGCGCCTTTGGGCCTGTCTTCAGGCCAGCCTCCAGGCTGAGCTCTTGTGGCCTGCCGTTCGGCCAGTCCTCGGGCTGAGCCCTTGTGGCCTGCCGTTCGGCCATCCCCCGGGCTGAGCCCTTGTGGCTTGCCGTTCGGCCAGCCCCCGGGCTGCGCCCTTGTGGCCCGCCGTTCGGCCAGCCCCGGGCTGCGCCTTTGTGGCCCGCCGTTCGGCCAGCCCCTGGGCTGCGCCCTTGTGGCCCGCCGTTCGGCCAGCCCCCTAGGCTGAGCCCTTGTGGCCGGCCGTTCGGCCAGCCCCCGGACTGAGCCCTTGTGGCCTGCCATTCGGCCAGCCCCCGGGCTGAGCCCTTGTGGCCTGCCGTTCGGCCAGCCCCCGGGCTGAGCCCTTGTGGCCTGCCGTTCGGCCAGCCCCCGGGCTGCGCCCTTGTGGCCTGCCGTTCGGCCAGCCCTCGGGCTGAGCCCTTGTGGCCTGCCGTTCGGCCAGCCCTCGGGCTGAGCCCTTGTTGCCTGCCCCCGGGCTGAGCCCTTGTGGCCTGCCGTTCGGCCAGCCCCCGGGCTGAGCCCTTGTGGCCCGCCGTTCGACCAGCCCCCGGGCTGAGCCCTTGTGGCCCGCCGTTCAGCCAGCTCCCGGGCTGAGCCCTTGTGGCCTGCCGTTCGGCCAGCCCCCGGGCTGAGCCCTTGTGGCCCCGCCGTTCGGCCAGCCCCCGGGCTGCGCCTTTGTGGCCTGCCGTGCCTGACGTTCAGCCAGCCCCCGGGCTGAGCCCTTGTGGCCTGCCGTTCGGCCAGTCCTCGGGCTGAGCCCTTGTGGCCTGCCGTTCGGCCATCCCCCGGGCTGAGCCCTTGTGGCTTGCCGTTCGGCCAGCCCCCGGGCTGCGCCCTTGTGGCCCGCCGTTCGGCCCAGCCCCCGGGCTGCGCCTTTGTGGCCCGCCGTTCGGCCAGCCCCTGGGCTGCGCCCTTGTGGCCCGCCGTTCGGCCAGCCCCCTAGGCTGAGCCCTTGTGGCCCGCCGTTCGGCCAGCCCCCGGGCTGAGCCCTTGTGGCCTGCCGTTCGGCCAGCCCCCGGACTGAGCCCTTGTGGCCTGCCGTTCGGCCAGCCCCCGGGCTGAGCCCTTGTGGCCTGCCGTTCGGCCAGCCCCGGGGCTGAGCCCTTGTGGCCTGCCGTTCGGCCAGCCCCCGGGCTGCGCCCTTGTGGCCTGCCGTTCGGCCAGCCCTCGGGCTGAGCCCTTGTGGCCTGCCGTTCGGCCAGCCCCCGGGCTGAGCCCTTGTTGCCTGCCCCCGGGCTGAGCCCTTGTGGCCTGCCGTTCGGCCAGCCCCCGGGCTGAGCCCTTGTGGCCCGCCGTTCGACCAGCCCCCGGGCTGAGCCCTTGTGGCCCGCCGTTCGGCCAGCCCCCGGGCTGAGCCCTTGTGGCCCGCCGTTCGGCCAGCCCCCGGGCTGCGCCTTTGTGGCCTGCCGTGCCTGACGTTCAGCCAGCCCCCGGGCTGAGCCCTTGTGGCCTGCCGTTCGGCCAGCCCCCGGACTGAGCCCTTGTGGCCTGCCGTTCGGCCAGCCCCCGGGCTGAGCCCTTGTGGCCCGCCGTTCGGCCAGCCCCCGGGCTGAGCCCTTGTGCCCTGCCGTGCCTGCCGTTCAGCCAGCTCCCGGGCTGAGCCCTTGTGGCCTGCCGTTCGGCCAGCCCCCGGGCTGAGCCCTTGTGGCCCCGCCGTTCGGCCAGCCCCCGGGCTGCGCCTTTGTGGCCTGCCGTGCCTGACGTTCAGCCAGCCCCCGGGCTGAGCCCTTGTGGCCTGCCGTTCGGCCAGCCCCCGAGCTGAGCCCTTGTGGCCTGCCGTTTGGCCATCCCCCGGGCTGAGCCCTTGTGGCCTGCCGTTCGGCCAGCCCCCGGGCTGAGCCCTTGTGGCCTGCCGTTCGGCCAGCCCCCGGACTGAGCCCTTGTGGCCTGCCGTTCGGCCAGCCCCCGGGCTGAGCCCTTGTGGCCCGCCGTTCGGCCAGCCCCCGGGCTGAGCCCTTGTGGACCGCCGTTCGGCCAGCCCCCGGGCTGCGCCCTTGTGGCCTGCCGTGCGTGACGTTCAGCCAGCCCCCGGGCTGAGCCCTTGTGGCCTGCCGTTCGGCCAGCCCCCGGGCTGCGCCCTTGTGGCCCGCCGTTCGGCCAACCCCCGGGCTGAGCCCTTGTGGCCTGCCGTTCGGCCAGCCCCCGGGCTGCGCCCTTGTGGCCTGCCGTTCGGCCAGCCCCCGGGCTGAGCCTTTGTGGCCTGCCGTTCGGTCAGCCCCCGGGCTGAGCCCTTGTGGCCCGCCGTTCGGCCAGCCCCCGGGCTGAGCCCTTGGGCTCCTCTTCAGGCCAGCCTCCAGGCTGCGCCCTTGGGGTTCTCTTCAGGCCAGCCTCTGGGCTGCGCCCTTGGGCTTCTCTTCAGGCCAGCCTCCGGGCTGCGCCCTTGGGCTTCTCTTCAGGCCAGCCACCGGGCTGCGCCCTTGGGCTTCTCTTCAGGCCAGTCTCTGGACTGCGCCCTTAGGCTTCTCTTCAGGCCAGCCTCCGGGCTACGCCCTTGGGTCTCTCTTCAGGCCAGCCTCCGGGCTGCGCCCTTGGGCCTCTCCTCCGGCCAGCCTCCGGGCTGCGCCTTTGGGCCTCTCTTCAGGCCAGCCTCTGGGCTGAGCACTTGGGCCTCTCTTCAGGCCAGCCTCTGGGCTGCGCCTTTGGGCCTCTCTTCAGGCCAGCCTCTGGGCTGCGCACTTGGGCTTCTCTTCAGGCCAGCCTCCGGGCTGCGCCTTTGGGCCTGTCTTCAGGCCAGCCTCTGGCCTGCGCCCTTGTGGCCCGCCGTTCGGCCAGCCCCCGGGCTGCGCCCTTGTGGCCCGCCGTTCGGCCAGCCCCCGGGCTGAGCCCTTGTGGCCCGCCGTTCGGCCAGCCCCCGGGCTGAGCCCTTGTGGCCCGCCGTTCGGCCAGCCCCCGGGCTGAGCCCTTGTGGCCCGCCGTTCGGCCAGCCCCCGGGCTGCGCCCTTGTGGCCCGCCGTTCGGCCAGCCCCCGGGCTGAGCCCTTGTGGCCCGCCGTTCGGCCAGCCCCCGGGCTGAGCCCTTGTGGCCCGCCGTTCGGCCAGCCCCCGGGCTGAGCCCTTGTGGCCCGCCGTTCGGCCAGCCCCCGGGCTGAGCCCTTGTGGCCCGCCGTTCGGCCAGCCCCCGGGCTGAGCCCTTGTGACCCGCCGTTCGGCCAGCCCCCGGGCTGAGCCCTTGTGGCTCGCCGTTCGGCCAGCCCCCGGGCTGAGCCCTTGGGCTCCTCTTCAGGCCAGCCTCCGGGCTGCGCCCTTGGGCTTCTCTTCAGGCCAGCCTCCGGGCTGCGCCCTTGGGCTTCTCTTCAGGCCAGTCTCCGGACTGCGCCCTTGGGCTTCTCTTCAGGCCAGCCTCCGGGCTACGCCCTTGGGTCTCTCTTCAGGCCAGCCTCCAGGCTGCGCCCTTGGGCCTCTCCTCCGGCCAGCCTCCGGGCTGCGCCTTTGGGCCTCTCTTCAGGCCAGCCTCTGGGCTGAGCACTTGGGCCTCTCTTCAGGCCAGCCTCTGGGCTGCGCACTTGGGCTTCTCTTCAGGCCAGCCTCCGGGCTGCGCCTTTGGGCCTGTCTTCAGGCCAGCCTCCGGGCTGAGCCCTTGTGGCCTGCCGTTCGGCCAGTCCTCGGGCTGAGCCCTTGTGGCCTGCCGTTCGGCCATCCCCCGGGCTGAGCCCTTGTGGCTTGCCGTTCGGCCAGCCCCCGGGCTGCGCCCTTGTGGCCCGCCGTTCATCCAGCCCCCGGGCTGCGCCTTTGTGGCCCGCCGTTCGGCCAGCCCCTGGGCTGCGCCTTTGTGGCCCACCGTTCGACCAGCCCCCTAGGCTGAGCCCTTGTGGCCCGCCGTTCGGCCAGCCCCCGGGCTGAGCCCTTGTGGCCTGCCGTTCGGCCAGCCCCCGGACTGAGCCCTTGTGGCCTGCCGTTCGGCCAGCCCCCGGGCTGAGCCCTTGTGGCCTGCCGTTCGGCCAGCCCCCGGGCTGAGCCCTTGTGGCCTGCCGTTCGGCCATCCCCCGGGCTGCGCCCTTGTGGCCTGCCGTTCGGCCAGCCCTCGGGCTGAGCCCTTGTGGGCTGCCGTTCGGCCAGCCCCCGGGCTGAGCCCTTGTGGCCTGCCGTTCGGCCAGCCCTCGGGCTGAGCCCTTGTGGCCTGCCGTTCGGCCAGCCCCCGGGCTGAGCCCTTGTGGCCTGCCCCCGGGATGAGCCCTTGTGGCCTGCCGTTCGGCCAGCCCCCGGGCTGAGCCCTTGTGGCCTGCCGTTCGACCAGCCCCCGGGCTGAGCCCTTGTGGCCCGCCGTTCGGCCAGCCCCCGGGCTGCGCATTTGTGGCCTGCCGTGCCTGACGTTCAGCCAGCCCCCGGGCTGAGCCCTTGTGGCCTGCCGTTCGGCCAGCCCCCGGACTGAGCCCTTGTGGCCCGCCGTTCGGCCAGCCCCCGGGCTGAGCCCTTGTGGCCCGCCGTTCGGCCCAGCCCCCGGGCTGAGCCCTTGTGCCCTGCCGTGCCTGCCGTTCAGCCAGCTTCCGGGCTGAGCCCTTGTGGCCTGCCGTTCGGCCAGCCCCCGGGCTGAGCCCTTGTGGCCCGCCGTTCGGCCAGCCCCCGGGCTGCGCCCTTGTGGCCTTCCGTGCCTGACGTTCAGCCAGCCCCCGGGCTGAGCCCTTGTGGCCTGCCGTTCGGCCAGCCCCCGGGCTGAGCCCTTGTGGCCCGCCGTTCGGCCAGCCCCCGGGCTGCGCCTTTGTGGCCTGCCGTGCCTGACGTTCAGCCAGCCCCCGGGCTGAGCCCTTGTGGCCTGCCGTTCGGCCAGCCCCCGGGCTGCGCCCTTGTGGCCCGCCGTTCGGCCAGCCCCCGGGGCTGCGCCCTTGTGGCCCGCCGTTCGGCCAGCCCCCCGGCTGAGCCCTTGTGGCTCGCCGTTTGGCCAGCCCCCCGGCTGAGCCCTTGAGGCTCGCCGTTTGGCCAGCCCCCCGGGCTGAGCCCTGGTGGCCTACTCCCAGGCCGCGTCCTTGTGGCCTGCCATTCACACAGCCCCCGGGCTGAGCCCTTGTGGCCTACCCCCGGGCTGAGCCCTGGTGGCCTGCCCCCAGGCAGCGTCCCTGTGGCCTGCCGTTCACACAGCCCCCGGGCTGAGCCCTTGTGGCCTGCCGTTCAGCCAGCCCCCGGGCTGAGCCCTTGTGGCCTGCCGTTCGGCCAGCCCCCGGGCTGAGCCCTTGTGGCCTGCCGTTCGGCCAGCCCTCGGGCTGAGCCCTTGTGGCCTGCCGTTCGGCCAGCCCTCGGGCTGAGCCCTTGTGGCCTGCCGTTCAGCCAGCCCCCGGGCTGAGCCCTTGTGGCCTGCCTTGCCTGCCGTTCAGCCAGCCCCCGGGCTGAGCCCTTGTGGCCTGCCGTTCAGCCAGCCCCCGGAGCTGAGCCCTTGTGGCCTACCCCCGGGCTGAGCCCTGGTGGCCTGCCGTTCGGCCAGCCCCCGGGCTGAGCCCTTGTGGCCTGCCGTTCGGCCAGCCCCCGGGCTGAGCCCATGTGGCCTGCCGTTCGGCCAGCCCCCGGGCTGAGCCCTTGTAGCCTGCCGTTCACCCAGCCCCCGGGCTGAGCCCTTGTGGCCTGCCGTTCGGCCAGCCCCAGGGCTGAGCCCTTGTGGCCTGCCATTCGGCCAGCCCACGGGCTGAGCCCTTGTGGCCCTCCGTTCGGCCAGCCCCCGGGCTGAGCCTTTGTGGCCCGCCGTTCGGCCAGCCCCTGGGCTGCGCTCTTGTGGCCCGTCGTTCAACCAGCCCCCGAGCTGATCCCTTGTGGCCCGCCGTTCGGCCAGCCCCCGGGCTGCGCTCTTGTGGCCCGCCGATCGGCCAGCCCCAGGGCTGAGCCCTTGTGGCCTGCCATTCGGCCAGCCCCCGGGCTGCGCCCTTGTGGCCCTTCGTTCGGCCAGCCCCCAGGCTGCGCCCTTGTGGCCCTTCGTTCGGTCAGCCCCCGGGCTGCGCTCTTGTGGCCCGCCGTTCGGCCTGCCCCCGGACTGCTCCCTTGTGGCCCGCCGTTCGGCCAGCCCCCGGGCTGAGCCCTCATGGCCTTCCGTTCGGCCAGCCCCCCGGGCTGAGCCCTTGTGGCATGCCGTTCGGCCAGCCACCGGGCTGAGCCCTTGTGGCCTACCCCCGGGCTGAGCCCTGGTGGCCTGCCCCCAGGCTGCGTCCTTGTGGCCTGCCGTTCACCCAGCCCCCGGGCAGAGCCCTTGTGGCCTGCCGTTCACCCAGCCCCCGGGCTGAGCCCTTGTGGCCTGCCGTTCGGCCAGCCCCCGGGCTGAGCCCTTGTGGCCTGCCGTTCGTCCAGCTCCCGGGCTGAGCCCTTGTGGCCTGCCATTCGGCCAGCCACCGGGCTGAGCCCTTGTGGCCTACCCCCGGGCTGAGCCCTGGTGGCCTGCCCCCAGGCTGCGTCCTTGTGGCCTGCCGTTCACCCAGCCCCCGGGCAGAGCCCTTGTGGCCTGCCGTTCACCCAGCCCCCGGGCTGAGCCCTTGTGGCCTGCCGTTCGGCCAGCCCCCGGGCTGAGCCCTTGTGGCCTGCCGTTCATCCAGCTCCCGGGCTGAGCCCTTGTGGCCTGCCGTTCGGCCAGCCCCCGGGCTGAGCCCTTGTGGTCTGCCGTTCGGCCAGCCCCCGAGCTGACCCCTTGTGGCCTGCCGTTCAGGCAGCCCCCGGGCTGAGCCCTTGTGGCCCGCCGTTCGGCCAGCCCCCGGGCTGAGCCCTTGTGGCCCGCCGTTCAGGCAGCCCCCGGGCTGAGCCCTTGTGGCCCGCCGTTCGGCCAGCCCCCGGGCTGCGCCCTTGTGGCCCGTCGTTCAGCCAGCCCCCGGGCTGAGCCCTTGTGGCCTGCCGTTCGGCCAGCCCCCGGGCTGAGCCCTTGTGGCCTGCCGCTCGGCCAGCCCCCGGGCTGAGCCCTTGTGGCCTGCCGTTTTGCCAGTCCCCCGGCCTGAGCCCTTGTGGCCTGCCATTCGGCCAGCCCCCAGGCTGCGCCTTTGTGGCCTGCCGTTCGGCCAGCCCCTGTGGCCTGCCGTTCGGCCAGCCTCGGGGCTGAGCCCTTGTGGCCTGCCGTTCAGCCAGCCCCCGGGCTGAGCCCTTGTGGCCTGCCATTCAGCCAGCCCCTGGGCTGAGACCTTGTGGCCTACCCCCGGGCTGAGCCCTGGTGGCCTGCCCCCAGGCTGCATCCTTGTGGCCTGCCGATCACACAGCCCCCGGGCTGAGCCCTTGTGGCCTGCCGTTCGGCCAGCCCCCGGGCTGAGCCCTTGTGGCCTGCCGTTCGGCCAGCCCCCGGGCTGAGCCCTTGTTGCCTGCCGTGCCTAACGTTCAGCCAACCCCCGGCCTGAGCCCTTGTGGGCTGCCTTGCCTGTCGTTCCGCCAGCCCTCGGGCTGAGCCCTTGTGGCCTGCCGTTCGGCCAGCCCCCGGGCTGAGCCCTTGTGGCCTGCCGTTCGGCCAGCCCCCGGGCTGAGCCCTTGTTGCCTGCCGTGCCTGCCGTTCAGCCAGCCCCCGGGCTGAGCCCTTGTGGCCTGCCTTGCCTGTCGTTCCGCCAGCCCTCGGGCTGAGCCCTTGTGGCCTGCCGTTCGGCCAGCCCCCGGGCTGAGCCCTTGTGGCCTGCCATTCGGCTAGCCCCAGGGCTGAGCCCTTGTGGCCCGCCGCTCGGCCATCCCCCGGGCTGCGCCCTTGTGGCCCGCCGTTCGGCCTGCCCCCGGGCTGAGCCCTTGTGGCCTACCCCCGGGCTGAGCCCTGGTGGTGGCCTGCCGTTCGGCCAGCCCCCGGGCTGAGCCCTTGTGGCCTGCCGTTCGGCCAGCCCCCGGCTGAGCCCTTGTGGCCTGCCGTTCGGCCAGCCCCCGGGCTGAGCCCTTGTGGCCCGCCGTTCGGCCAGCCCCCGGGCTGAGCCCTTGTGGCCCGCCGTTCGGCCAGCCCCCGGGCTGCGCCTTTGTGGCCTGCCGTTTCTGACGTTCAGCCAGCCCCCGGGCTGAGCCCTTGTGGCATGCCGTTCGGCCAGCCCCCGAACTGAGCCCTTGTGGCCTGCCGTTCGGCCAGCCCCCGGGCTGAGCCCTTGTGGCCCGCCGTTCGGCCAGCCCCCGGGCTGAGCCCTTGTGGCCCGCCGTTCGGCCAGCCCCCGGGCTGCGCCCTTGTGGCCTTCCGTGCCTGACGTTCAGCCAGCCCCCGGGCTGAGCCCTTGTGGCCTGCCGTTCGGCCAGCCCCCGGGCTGAGCCCTTGTGGCCCGCCGTTCGGCCAGCCCCCGGGCTGCGCCTTTGTGGCCTGCCGTGCCTGACGTTCAGCCAGCCCCCGGGCTGAGCCCTTGTGGCCTGCCGTTCGGCCAGCCCCCGGGCTGCGCCCTTGTGGCCCGACGTTCGGCCAGCCCCCGGGGCTGCGCCCTTGTGGCCCGCCGTTCGGCCAGCCCCCGGGCTGAGCCCTTGTGGCTCGCCGTTTGGCCAGCCCCCCGGCTGAGCCCTTGAGGCTCGCCAATTGGCCAGCCCCCCGGGCTGAGCCCTGGTGGCCTACTCCCAGGCCGCGTCCTTGTGGCCTGCCATTCACACAGCCCCCGGGCTGAGCCCTTGTGGCCTACCCCCGGGCTGAGCCCTGGTGGCCTGCCCCCAGGCAGCGTCCCTGTGGCCTGCCGTTCACACAGCCCCCGGGCTGAGCCCTTGTGGCCTGCCGTTCGGCCAGCCCCCGGGCTGAGCCCTTGTGGCCTGCCGTTCGGCCAGCCCCCGGGCTGAGCCCTTGTGGCCTGCCGTTCGGCCAGCCCTCGGGCTGAGCCCTTGTGGCCTGCCGTTCAACCAGCCCTTGGGCTGAGCCCTTGTGGCCTGCCGTTCAGCCAGCCCCCGGGCTGAGCCCTTGTGGCCTGCCTTGCCTGCCGTTCAGCCAGCCCCCGGGCTGAGCCCTTATGGCATGCCGTTCAGCCAGCCCCCGGAGCTGAGCCCTTGTGGCCTACCCCCGGGCTGAGCCCTGGTGGCCTGCCGTTCGGCCAGCCCCCGGGCTGAGCCCTTGTGGCCGGCCGTTCGGCCAGCCCCCGGGCTGAGCCCCTGTGGCCTGCCGTTCGGCCAGCCCCCGGGCTGAGCCCTTGTAGCCTGCCGTTCACACCCAGCCCCCGGGCTGAGCCCTTGTGGCCTGCCGTTCGGCCAGCCCCAGGGCTGAGCCCTTGTGGCCTGCCATTCGGCCAGCCCACGGGCTGAGCCCTTGTGGCCCTCCGTTCTGCCAGCCCCCGGGCTGAGCCCTTGTGGCCCGCTGTTCGGCCAGCCCCTGGGCTGCGCTCTTGTGGCCCGTCGTTCAACCAGCCCCCGAGCTGATCCCTTGTGGCCCGCCGTTCGGCCAGCCCCCGGGCTGCGCTCTTGTGGCCCGCCGATCGGCCAGCCCCAGGGCTGAGCCCTTGTGGCCTGCCATTCGGCCAGCCCCCGGGCTGCGCCCTTGTGGCCCTTCGTTCGGCCAGCCCCCAGGCTGCGCCCTTGTGGCCCTTCGTTCGGTCAGCCCCCGGGCTGCGCTCTTGTGGCCCGCCGTTCGGCCTGCCCCCGGACTGCTCGCTTGTGGCCCGCCGTTCGGCCAGCCCCCGGGCTGAGCCCTCATGGCCTTCCGTTCGGCCAGCCCCCCGGGCTGAGCCCTTGTGGCATGCCGTTCGGCCAGCCACCGGGCTGAGCCCTTGTGGCCTACCCCCGGGCTGAGCCCTGGTGGCCTGCCCCCAGGCTGCGTCCTTGTGGCCTGCCGTTCACCCAGCCCCCGGGCAGAGCCCTTGTGGCCTGCCGTTCACCCAGCCCCCGGGCTGAGCCCTTGTGGCCTGCCGTTCGGCCAGCCCCCGGGCTGAGCCCTTGTGGCCTGCCGTTCGTCCAGCTCCCGGGCTGAGCCCTTGTGGCCTGCCGTTCGGCCAGCCCCCGGGCTGAGCCCTTGTGGCCTGCCGTTCGGCCAGCCCCCGGGCTGAGCCCTTGTGGCCTGCCGTTCGGCCAGCCCCCGGGCTGAGCCCTTGTGGCCTGCCGTTCGACCAGCCCCCGAGCTGACCCCTTGTGGCCTGCCGTTCGGCCAGCCCCCGGGCTGAGCCCTTGTGGCCCGCCGTTCAGGCAGCCCCCGGGCTGAGCCCTTGTGGCCCGCCGTTCGGCCAGCCCCTGTGGCCTGCCGTTCGGCCAGCCTCGGGGCTGAGCCCTTGTGGCCTGCCGCTCGGCCAGCCCCCGGGCTGAGCCCTTGTGGCCTGCCGTTTTGCCAGTCCCCCGGCCTGAGCCCTTGTGGCCTGCCGTTCGGCCAGCCCCCAGGCTGCGCCTCTGTGGCCTGCCGTTCGGCCAGCCCCTGTGGCCTGCCGTTCGGCCAGCCTCGGGGCTGAGCCCTTGTGGCCTGCCGTTCAGCCAGCCCCCGGGCTGAGCCCTTGTGGCCTGCCATTCAGCCAGCCCCCGGGCTGAGCCCTTGTGGCCTACCCCCGGGCTGAGCCCTGGTGGCCTGCCCCCAGGCTGCATCCTTGTGGCCTGCCAATCACACAGCCCCCGGGCTGAGCCCTTGTGGCCTGCCGTTCGGCCAGCCCCCGGGCTGAGCCCTTGTGGCCTGCCGTTCGGCCAGCCCCTGGGCTGAGCCCTTGTTGCCTGCTGTGCCTAACGTTCAGCCAACCCCCGGGCTGAGCCCTTGTGGGCTGCCTTGCCTGTCGTTCCGCCAGCCCTCGGGCTGAGCCCTTGTGGCCTGCCGTTCGGCCAGCCCCCGGGCTGAGCCCTTGTGGCCTGCCGTTCGGCCAGCCCCCGGGCTGAGCCCTTGTTGCCTGCCGTGCCTGCCGTTCAGCCAGCCCCCGGGCTGAGCCTTTGTGGCCTGCCTTGCCTGTCGTTCCGCCAGCCCTCGGGCTGAGCCCTTGTGGCCTGCCGTTCGGCCAGCCCCCGGGCTGAGCCCTTGTGGCCTGCCATTCGGCTAGCCCCAGGGCTGAGCCCTTGTGGCACGCCGCTCGGCCAGCCCCCGGGCTGCGCCCTTGTGGCCCGCCGTTCGGCCTGCCCCCGGGCTGAGCCCTTGTGGCCTGCCGTTCGGCCAGCCCCCGGGCTGAGCCCTAGTGGCCTGCCATTCAGCCAGCCCCCGGGCTGAGCCCTTGTGGCCTGCCATTCAGCCAGCCCCCGAGCTGAGCCCTTGTGGCCTGCCATTCAGCCAGCCCCCGGGCTGAGCCCTTGTGGCCTGCCATTCAGCCAGCCCCCGGGCTGAGCCCTTGTGGCCTGCCATTCAGCCAGCCCCCGGGCTGAGCCCTTGTGGCCTGCCATTCAGCCAGCCCCCGGGCTGAGCCCTTGTGGCCTGCCTTGCCTGCCGTTCAGCCAGCCCCCGGTCTGAGCCCTTGTGGCCTGCCGTTCGGCCAGCCCCCGGGCTGAGCCCTGGTGGCCTGCCCCCAGGCTGCGTCCTTCTGGCCTGCCGTTCACACAGCCCCCGGGCTGAGCCCTTGTGGCCTGCCGTTCGGCCAGCCCCCGGGCTGAGCCCTTGTGGCCTGCCTTGCCTGCCGTTCAGCCAGCCCCCGGGCTGAGCCCTTGTGGCCAGCTGTTCGGCCAGCCCCCGTGCTGCGCCATTGTGGCCTTCCGTTCGGCCAGCCCCCGGGCTGAGCCCTTGTGGCCTACCCCCGAACTGAGCCCTGGTGGCCTGCCCCCAGGCTGCGTCCTTGTGGCCTGCCGTTCACCCAGCCCCCGGGCTGAGCCCTTGTGGCCTGCCGTTCGGCCAGGGGCCCCCGGGCTGAGCCCTTGTGGCCTGCCGTACGGCCAGCCCCCGGGCTGAGCCCTTGTTGACTGCCGTGCCTGCCGTTCAGCCAGCCCCCGGGCTGAGCCCTTGTGGCCTGCCTTGCCTGCCGTTCAGCCAGCCCCCGGGCTGAGCCCTTATGGCCTGCCGTTCAGCCAGCCCCCTGGCTGAGCCCTTGTTGCCTGCCGTGCCTGCCGTTCAGCCAGCCCCCGGGCTGAGCCCTTGTGGCCTGCCTTGCCTGCCGTTCAGCCAGCCCCCGGGCTGAGCCCTTGTGGCCAGCTGTTCGGCCAGCCCCCGGGCTGCGCCATTGTGGCCTTCCGTTCGGCCAGCCCCCGGGCTGAGCCCTTGTGGCCTACCCCCGGGCTGAGCCCTGGTGGCCTGCCCCCAGGCTGCGTCCTTGTGGCCTGCCGTTCACCCAGCCCCCGGGCTGAGCCCTTGTGGCCTGCCGTTCGGCCAGGGGCCCCCGGGCTGAGCCCTTGTGGCCTGCCGTACGGCCAGCCCCCGGGCTGAGCCCTTGTTGCCTGCCGTGCCTGACGTTCAGCCAGCCCCCGGGCTGAGCCCTTGTGGCCTGCCGTTCGGCCAGCCCCCGGGCTGAGCCTTTGTGGCCTACCCCCGGGCTGAGCCCTGGTGGCCTGCCCCCAGGCTGCGTCCTTCTGGCCTGCCGTTCACCCAGCCCCCGGGCTGAGCCCTTGTGGCCTGCCATTCGGCCAGTCCCCGGGCTGAGCCCTTGTGGCCTGCCGTTCGGCCAGCCCCCGGGCTGAGCCCTTGTGGCCTGCCGTTCGGCCAGCCCCCGGCCTGAGCCCTTGTGGCCTGCCGTTCGGCCAGCCCCCGGCCTGAGCCCTTCTGGCCTGCCGTTCGGCCAGCCCCCGGGCTGAGCCCTTGTGGCCTACCCCGGGGCTGAGCCCTGGTGGCCTGCCCCCGGGCTGCGCCCTTGGTGGCCTGCCGTTCGGCCAGCCCCCGGGCTGATCCCTTGTGGCCTGCCGTTCGAGACAGGCCCCGGGCTGAGCCCTTGTGGCCTGCCGTTCGGCTAGCCCCCGGGCTGAGCCCTTGTGGCCTGCCGTTCGGCCAGCCCTCGGGCTGAGCCCTTGTGGCCTGCCGTTCAGCCAGCCCTCGGGCTGAGCCCTTGTGGCCTGCCGTTCAGCGAGCCCCCGGGCTGAGCCCTTGTAGCCTGCCGTTCACCCAGCCCCCGGGCTGAGTCCTTGTGGCCTGCCGTTCGGCCAGCCCCAAGGCTGAGCCCTTGTGGCCTGCCATTCGGCCAGCCCCCGGGCTGAGCCCTTGTGGCCCTCCGTTCGGCCAGCCCCCGGGCTGAGCCCTTGTGGCCTGCCGCTCGGCCAGCCCCCGGGCTGAGCCCTTGTGGCCTGCCGTTTTGCCAGTCCCCCGGCCTGAGCCCTTGTGGCCTGCCGTTCGGCCAGTCCCCAGGCTGCGCCTTTGTGGCCTGCCGTTCGGCCAGCCCCTGTGGCCTGCCGTTCGGCCAGCCTCGGGGCTGAGCCCTTGTGGCCTGCCGTTCAGCCAGCCCCCGGGCTGAGCCCTTGTGGCCTGCCATTCAGCCAGCCCCCGGGCTGAGCCCTTGTGGCCTACCCCCGGGCTGAGCCCTGGTGGCCTGCCCCCAGGCTGCGTCCTTCTGGCCTGCCGTTCACCCAGCCCCCGGGCTGAGCCCTTGTGGCCTGCCGTTCGGCCAGTCCCCAGGCTGAGCCCTTGTGGCCTGCCGTTCGGGCCAGCCCCCGGGCTGAGCCCTTGTGGCCTGCCGTTCGGCCAGCCCCCGGCCTGAGCCCTTGTGGCCTGCCGTTCGGCCAGCCCCCGGCCTGAGCCCTTCTGGCCTGCCGTTCGGCCAGCCCCCGGGCTGAGCCCTTGTGGCCTACCCCCGGGCTGAGCCCTGGTGGCCTGCCCCCGGGCTGCGCCCTTGGTGGCCTGCCGTTCAGCCAGCCCCCGGGCTGATCCCTTGTGGCCTGCCGTTCGAGACAGGCCCCGGGCTGAGCCCTTGTGGCCTGCCGTTCGGCTAGCCCCCGGGCTGAGGCCTTGTGGCCTGCCGTTCGGCCAGCCCTCGGGCTGAGCCCTTGTGGCCTGCCGTTCAGCCAGCCCTCGGGCTGAGCCCTTGTGGCCTGCCGTTCAGCCAGCCCTCGGGCTGAGCCCTTGTGGCCTGCCGTTCGAGACAGGCCCCGGGCTGAGCCCTTGTGGCCTGCCGTTCGGCTAGCCCCCGGGCTGAGGCCTTGTGGCCTGCCGTTCGGCCAGCCCTCGGGCTGAGCCCTTGTGGCCTGCCGTTCAGCCAGCCCCCGGCTGAGCCCTTGTGGCCTGCCTTGCCTGCCGTTCAGCCAGCCCCCGGGCTGAGCCCTTGTGGCCTGCCGTTCAGCCAGCCCCCGGGGCTGAGCCCTTGTGGCCTACCCCCGGGCTGAGCCCTGGTGGCCTGCCGTTCGGCCAGCCCCCGGGCTGAGCCCTTGTGGCCTGCCGTTCGGCCAGCCCCCGGGCTGAGCCCCTGTGGCCTGCCGTTCGGCCAGCCCCCGGGCTGAGCCCTTGTAGCCTGCCGTTCACCCAGCCCCCGGGCTGAGCCCTTGTGGCCTGCCGTTCGGCCAGCCCCCGGGCTGAGCCCTTGTGGCCCTCCGTTCGGCCAGCCCCCGGGCTGAGCCCTTGTGGCCCGCCGTTCGGCCAGCCCCCGGGCTGCGCCCTTGTGGCCCTTCGTTCGGCCACTCCCAGGCTGCGCCCTTGTGGCCCTTCGTTCGGCCAGCCCCTGGGCTGCGCTCTTGTGGCCCGTCGTTCAACCAGCCCCCGAGCTGATCCCTTGTGGCCCGCCGTTCGGCCAGCCCCCGGGCTGCGCTCTTGTGGCCCGCCGATCGGCCAGCCCCAGGGCTGAGCCCTTGTGGCCTGCCATTCGGCCAGGCCCCGGGCTGAGCCCTTGTGGCCCTCCGTTCGGCCAGCCCCCGGGCTGAGCCCTTGTGGCCCGCCAATCGGCCAGCCCCCGGGCTGCGCCCTTGTGGCCCTTCGTTCGGCCAGCCCCCAGGCTGCGCCCTTGTGGCCCTTCGTTCGGTCAGCCCCCGGGCTGCGCTCTTGTGGCCCGCCGTTCGGCCTGCCCCCGGACTGCTCCCTTGTGGCCCGCCGTTCGGCCAGCCCCCGGGCTGAGCCCTCATGGCCTTCCGTTCGGCCAGCCCCCCGGGCTGAGCCCTTGTGGCATGCCGTTCGGCCAGCCACCGGGCTGAGCCCTTGTGGCCTACCCCCGGGCTGAGCCCTGGTGGCCTGCCCCCAGGCTGCGTCCTTGTGGCCTGCCTTTCACCCAGCCCCCGGGCAGAGCCCTTGTGGCCTGCCTTTCGGCCAGCCCCCGGGCTGAGCCCTTGTGGCCTGCCGTTCACCCAGCCCCCGGGCTGAGCCCTTGTGGCCTGCCGTTCGGCCAGCCCCCGGGCTGAGCCCTTGTGGCCTGCCGTTCGTCCAGCTCCCGGGCTGAGCCCTTGTGGCCTGCCGTTCGGCCAGCCCCCGGGCTGAGCCCTTGTGGCCTGCCGTTCGGCCAGCCCCCGGGCTGAGCCCTTGTGGCCTGCCGTTCGGCCAGCCCCCGCGCTGAGCCATTGTGGCCTGCCGTTCGGCCAGCCCCCGGGCTGACCCCTTGTGGCCTGCCATTCAGCCAGCCCCCGGGCTGACCCCTTGTGGCCCGCCGTTCGGCCAGCCCCCGGGCTGAGTCCTTGTGGCCCGCCGTTCGGCCAGCCCCCGGGCTGCGCCCTTGTGGCCCGTCGTTCGGCCAGCCCCCGGGCTGAGCCCTTGTGGCCTGCCGTTCGGCCAGCCCCCGGGCTGAGCCCTTGTGGCCTGCCGCTCGGCCAGCCCCCGGGCTGAGCCCTTGTGGCCTGCCATTTTGCCAGTCCCCCGGCCTGAGCCCTTGTGGCCTGCCGTTCGGGCCAGCCCCCAGGCTGCGCCTTTGTGGCCTGCCGTTCGTCCAGCCCCTGTGGCCTGCCGTTCGGCCAGCCTCGGGGCTGAGCCCTTGTGGCCTGCCGTTCAGCCAGCCCCCGGGCTGAGCCCTTGTGGCCTGCCATTCAGCCAGCCCCCGGGCTGAGCCCTTGTGGCCTACCCCCGGGCTGAGCCCTGGTGGCCTGCTCCCAGGCTGCGTCCTTGTGGCCTGCCGATCACACAGCCCCCGGGCTGAGCCCTTGTGGCCTGCCGTTCGGCCAGCCCCCGGGCTGAGCCCTTGTGGCCTGCCGTTCGGCCAGCCCCCGGGCTGAGCCCTTGTTGCCTGCCGTGCCTGACGTTCAGCCAACCCCCGGGCTGAGCCCTTGTGGGCTGCCTTGCCTGTCGTTCCGCCAGCCCTCGGGCTGAGCCCTTGTGGCCTGCCGTTCGGCCAGCCCCCGGGCTGAGCCCTTGTGGCCTGCCGTTCGGCCAGCCCCCGGGCTGAGCCCTTGTTGCCTGCCGTGCCTGCCGTTCAGCCAGCCCCCGGGCTGAGCCCTTGTGGCC
Organism: Anomaloglossus baeobatrachus; assembly: GCF_048569485.1. NCBI lineage: Eukaryota > Metazoa > Chordata > Amphibia > Anura > Aromobatidae > Anomaloglossus > Anomaloglossus baeobatrachus. The sequence continues at coordinate 154,512,414 of NC_134355.1, read as the reverse complement.
TGCCTTGCCTGTCGTTCCGCCAGTCCTCGGGCTGAGCCCTTGTGGCCTGCCATTCGGCTAGCCCCAGGGCTGAGCCCTTGTGGCCCGCCGCTCGGCCAGCCCCCGGGCTGCGCCCTTGTGGCCTACCCCCGGGCTGAGCCCTGGTGGCCTGCCCCCAGGCTGCGTCCTTGTGGCCTGCTGTTCACTCAGCCATTCGGCCAGCCCCCGGGCTGCGCACTTATGGCCCGCCGTTCGGCCAGCCCCCGGGCTGATCCCTTGTGGCCCGCCGTTCGGCCAGCCCCCGTGCTGCGCCCTTGTGGCCCGCCGTTCGGCCAGCCTCCGGGCTGCGCCCTTGTGACCCGCCGTTCGGCCAGCCCCAGGGCTGAGCCCTTGTGGCCCGCTGTTTGGCCAGCCCCCGAGTTGCGCCCTTGTGGCCCACCGTTCGGCCAGCCTCCGAGTTGCGCCCTTGTGGCCCACCGTTCGGCCAGCCTCCGGGCTGCGCCCTTGTGGCCCGCCGTTCGGCCAGCCCTCGGGCTGCGCCCTTGTGACCCGCCGTTCGGCCAGCCCCCGGGCTGCGCCCTTGTGGCCCGCCGTTCGGCCAGCCCCCGGGCTGCGCCCTTGTGGCCCGCCGTTCGGCCAGCCCCCGGGCTGCGCCCTTGTGGCCCGCCGTTCGGCCTTCCCCCGGGCTGCGCCCTTGTGGCCCGCCGTTCGGCCAGCCCCCGGGCTGCGCCCTTGTGGCCTGCCGTTCGGCCAGCCCCCGGGCTGAGCCCTTGTGGTCTGCCGTTCGGCCAGCCCTCGGGCTGAGCCCTTGTGGCCTGCCGTTCGGCCAGCCCCCCGGGCTGAGCCCTTGTGGTCTGCCGTTCGGCCAGCCCCCGGGCTGAGCCCTTGTGGCCTGCCGTTCGGCCAGCCCCCGGGCTGAGCCCTTGTGGCCTGCCGTTCGGCCAGCCCCCGGGCTGAGCCCTTGTGGCCCGCCGTTCGGCCAGCCCCCGGGCTGAGCCCTTGTGGCCCGTCGTTCGGCCAGCCCCCGGGCTGAGCCCTTGTGGCCCGCCGTTCGTCCAGCTCCCGGGCTGAGCCCTTGTGGCCTGCCGTTCGGCCAGCCCCCGGGCTGAGCCCTTGTGGCCTGCCGCTCGGCCAGCCCCCGGGCTGAGCCCTTGTGGCCTGCCGTTTTGCCAGTCCCCTGGCTGAGCCCTTGTGGCCTGCCGTTCGGCCAGCCCCCGGGCTGAGCCCTTGTGGCCTGCCGTTCGGCCAGCCCCCGGCCTGAGCCCTTGTGGCCTGCCGTTCGGCCAGCCCCCAGGCTGCGCCTTTGTGGCCTGCCGTTCGGCCAGCCCCTGGGCTGCGCCCTTGTGGCCTGCCGTTCGGGCCAGCCTCGGAGCTGAGCCCTTGTGGCCTGCCGTTCAGCCAGCCCCCGGGCTGAGCCCTTGTGGCCTGCCATTCAGCCAGCCCCCGGGCTGAGCCCTTGTGGCCTGCCTTGCCTGCCGTTCAGCTCAGCCCCCGGGCTGATCCCTTGTGGCCTGCCGTTCGGCCAGCCCCGGGCTGAGCCCTTGTGGCCTACCCCCGGGCTGAGCCCTGGTGGCCTGCCCCCAGGCTGCGTCCTTGTGGCCTGCCGTTCACACAGTCCCCGGGCTGAGCCCTTGTGATCTGCCGTTCGGCCAGCCCCCGGGCTGAGCCCTTGTTGCCTGCCGTGCCTGACGTTCAGCCAGCTTCCGGGCTGAGCCCTTGTGGCCTGCCTTGCTGCCGTTCAGCAGCCCCCGGGCTGAGCCCTTGTGGCCAGCCGTTCGGCCAGCCCCCGGGCTGAGCCCTTGTGGCCAGCTGTTCGGCCAGCCCCCGGGCTGCGCCCTTGTGGCCGTCCGTGTCGGCCAGCCCCCGGGCTGAGCCCTTGTGGCCTACCCCCGGGCTGAGCCCTGGTGGCCTGCCGTTCGGCCAGCCCCCAGGCTGCGCCTTTGTGGCCTGCCGTTGGCCAGCCCCTGGCTGCGCCCTTGCGGCCTGCCGTTTGGCCAGCCCCCGGGCTGAGCCTTGTGGCCTGTCGTTCAGCCAGCCCCCGGGCTGAGCCCTTGTGGCCTGCCTTTCAGCCAGCCCCCGGCTGAGCCCTTGTGGCCTGCCATTCAGCCAGCCCCCGGGCTGAGCCCTTGTGGCCTGCCGTTCAGCCAGCCCCCGGGCTGAGCCCTTGTGGCCTGCCTTGCCTGCCTTTCAGCCAGCCCCGGGCTGAGCCCTTGTGGCCTGCCATTCAGCCAGCCCCCGGGCTGATCCCTTGTGGCCTGCCATTCAGCCAGCCCCCGGGCTGAGCCCTTGTGGCCTGCCTTGCCTGCCGTTCAGCCAGCCCCCGGTCTGAGCCCTTGTGGCCTGCGTTCGGCCAGCCCCGGGCTGAGCCCTTGTGGCCTACCCCCGGGCTGAGCCCTGGTGGCCTGCCCCCGAGCTGCGCCCTTGTGGCCTGCCGTTCGGGCCAGCCCCCGGGCTGATCCCTTGTGGCCTGCCGTTCGAGACAGGGCCCCGGGCTGAGCCCTTGTGGCCTGCCGTTCGGCTAGCCCCCGGGCTGAGCCTTTGTGGCCTGCCGTTCGGCCAGCCCCGGGCGGAGCCCTTGTGGCCAGCTGTTCCGCCAGCCCCCGGGCGGAGCCCTTGTGGCCAGCCGTTCGGCCAGCCCCCGGGCGGAGCCCTTGTGGCCAGCTGTTCGGCCAGCCCCGGGCTGAGCCCTTGTGGCCTGCCCCCGGGCTGCGTCCTTGTGGCCTGCCGTTCAGCCAGCCCCCGGGCTTAGCCCTTGTGGCCTGCCTTGCCTGCCGTTCAGCCAGCCCCCGGGCTGAGCCCTTGTGGCCTGCCGTTCGGCCAGCCCCCAGGCTGAGCCCTTGTGGCCTACCCCCGGGCTGAGCCCTGGTAGCCTGCCCCCAGGCTGCGTCCTTGTGGCCTGCCGTTCACCCAGCCCCCGGGCTGAGCCCTTGTGGCCTGCCGAGCCTGACGTTCAGCCAGCCCCCGGGCTGAGCCCTTGTGGCCTGCCGTTCGGCCAGCCCCCGGGCTGAGCCCTTGTGGCCTGCCGTTTGGCCAGCTCCCGGGCTGAGCCCTTGTGGCCTACCCCCGGGCTGAGCCCTGGTGGCCTACCCCCGGGCTGCGCCCTTGTGGCCTGCCGTTCGGCAAGCCCCCGGGCCGATCCCTTGTGGCCTGCCGTTCGAGACAGGCCCCGGGCTGAGCCCTTGTGGCCTGCCGTTCGGCTAGCCCCCGGGCTGAGCCTTTGTGGCCTGCCGTTCGGCCAGCCCCCCGGGCTGAGCCCTTGTGGCCTACCCCCGGGCTGTGTCCTTGTGGCCTGCCAGTCCCCGGGCTGAGCCCTTGTGGCCAGCCGTTCGGCCAGCCCCCCGGGCGGAGTCCTTGTGGCCAGCTGTTTGGCCAGCCCCCGGGCTGAGCCCTTGTGGCCTGCCGTTCGAGCCAGCCCCCGGGCTGAGCCCTTGTGGCCTGCCCCCGGGCTGCGTCTTTGTGGCCTGCCGTTCAGCCAGCCCTCGGGCTGAGCCCTTGTGGTCTGCCTTGCCTGCCGTTCAGCCAGCCCCCGGGCTGAGCCCTTGTGGCCTGCCGTTCGGCCAGCCCCCAGGCTGAGCCCTTGTGGCCTACCCCCGGGCTGAGCCCTGGTGGCCTGCCCCCAGGCTGCGTCCTTGTGGCCTGCCGTTCACCCAGCCCCCGGGCTGAGCCCTTGTGGCCTGCCGAGCCTGACGTTCAGCCAGCCCCCGGGCTGAGCCCTTGTGGCCTGCCGTTCGGCCAGCCCCCGGGCTGAGCCCTTGTGGCCTGCCGTTCGGCCAGCCCCCGGGCTGAGCCCTTGTGGCCTGCCGTGCCTGACGTTCAGCCAGCCCCCGGGCTGAGCCCTTGTGGCCTGCCTTGCCTGACGTTCAGCCAGCCCCCGGGCTGAGCCCTTGTGGCCTACCCCCGGGCTGAGCCCTGGTGGCCTGCCCCCAGGCTGCGTCCTTGTGGCCTGCCGTTCACACAGCCCCCGGGCTGAGCCCTTGTGGCCTGCCGTTCGGCCAGTCCCCGGGCTCAGCCCTTGTGGCCTGCCGTTCGGCCAGCCCCCGGGCTGAGCCCTTGTGGCCTGCCGTTCGGCCAGCCCCCGGGCTGAGCCCTTGTGGCCTGCCGTTCGGCCAGCCCTCGGCCTGAGCCCTTGTGGCCTGCCATTCAGCCAGCCCCCGGGCTGAGCCCTTGTGGCCTGCCTTGCCTGCCGTTCAGCCAGCCCCCGGTCTGAGCCCTTGTGGCCTGCCGTTCGGCCATCCCCCGGGCTGAGCCCTTGTGGCCTACCCCCGGGCTGAGCCCTGGTGGCCTGCCCCCAGGCTGCGTCCTTCTGGCCTGCCGTTCACACAGCCCCCGGGCTGAGCCCTTGTGGCCTGCCGTTCGGCCAGCCCCCGGGCTGAGCCCTTGTGGTCTGCCGTTCGGCCAGCCCCCGGGCTGAGCCCTTGTTGCCTGCCGTGCCTGCCGTTCAGCCAGCCCCCGGGCTGAGCCCTTGTGGCCAGCTGTTCGGCCAGCCCCCGGGCTGCGCCATTGTGGCCTTCCGTTCGGCCAGCCCCCGGGCTGAGCCCTTGTGGCCTACCCCCGGGCTGAGCCCTGGTGGCCTGCCCCCAGGCTGCGTCCTTGTGGCCTGCCGTTCAACCAGCCCCCGGGCTGAGCCCTTGTGGCCTGTCGTTCGGCCAGGGGCCCCCGGGCTGAGCCCTTGTGGCCTGCCGTACGGCCAGCCCCCGGGCTGAGCCCTTCTTGCCTGCCGTGCCTGCCGTTCAGCCAGCCCCAGGGCTGAGCCCTTGTGGCCTGCCTTGCCTGCCGTTCAGCCAGCCCCCGGGCTGAGCCCTTGTGGCCTGCCGTTCGGCCAGCCCTCGGGCTGAGCCCTTGTTGCCTGCCGTGCCTGCCGTTCAGCCAGCCCCCGGGCTGAGCCCTTGTGGCCTGCCTTGCCTGCCGTTCAGCCAGCCCCCGGGCTGAGCCCTTGTGGCCTGCCGTTCGGCCAGCCCCCGGGCTGAGCTCTTGTGGCCTACCCCCGGGCTGAGCCCTGGTGGCCTGCCCCCAGGCTGCGTCCTTCTGGCCTGCCATTCACCCAGCCCCCGGGCTGAGCCCTTGTGGCCTGCCGTTCGGCCAGTCCCCGGGCTGAGCCCTTGTGGCCTGCCGTTCGGCCAGCCCCCGGGCTGAGCCCTTGTGGCCTGCCGTTCGGCCAGCCCTCGGCCTGAGCCCTTGTGGCCTGCCATTCAGCCAGCCCCCGGGTTGAGCCGTTGTGGCCTGCCATTCAGCCAGCCCCCGGGCTGAGCCCTTGTGGCCTGCCGTTCAGCCAGACCCCGGGCTGATCCCTTGTGGCCTGCCATTCAGCCAGCCCCCGGGCTGAGCCCTTGTGGCCTGCCTTGCCTGCCGTTCAGCCAGCCCCCGGTCTGAGCCCTTGTGGCCTGCCGTTCGGCCAGCCCCCGGGCTGAGCCCTTGTGGCCTACCCCCGGGCTGAGCCCTGGTGGCCTGCCCCCGGGCTGCGCCCTTGGTGGCCTGCCGTTCGGCCAGCCCCCGGGCTGATCCCTTGTGGCCTGCCGTTCGAGACAGGCCCCGGGCTGAGCCCTTGTGGCCTGCCGTTCGGCTAGCCCCCGGGCTGAGCCTTTGTGGCCTGCCGTTCGGCCAGCCCCCTGGGCTGAGCCCTTGTGGCCTACCCCCGGGCTGTGTCCTTGTGGCCTGCCAGTCCCCGGGCTGAGCCCTTGTGGCCAGCCGTTCGGCCAGCCCCCGGGCGGAGCCCTTGTGGCCAGCTGTTCGGCCAGCCCCCGGGCTGCGCCCTTGTGGCCTTCCGTTCGGCCAGCCCCCGGGCTGAGCCCTTGTGGCCTGCCATTCGAGCCAGCCCCCGGCCTGAGCCCTTGTGGCCTGCCCCCGGGCTGCGTCCTTGTGGCCTGCCGTTCAGCCAGCCCCCGGGCTGAGCCCTTGTGGCCTGCCTTGCCTGCCGTTCAGCCAGCCCCCGGGCTGAGCCCTTGTGGCCTGCCATTCGGCCAGCCCCCGGGCTGAGCCCTTGTGGCCTGCCGTTCGGCCAGCCCCCGGGCTGAGCCCTTGTTGCCTGCCGTGCCTGACGTTCAGCCAGCCCCCGGGCTGAGCCCTTGTGGCCTACCCCCGGGCTGAGCCCTGGTGGCCTGCCCCCAGGCTGCGTCCTTGTGGCCTGCCGTTCACACAGCCCCCGGGCTGAGCCCTTGTGGCCTGCCGTTCGGCCAGTCCCCCCCGGGCTCAGCTCTTGTGGCCTGCCGTTCGGCCAGCCCCCGGCCTGAGCCCCTGTGGCCTGCCATTCAGCCAGCCCCCGGGCTGAGCCCTTGTGGCCTGCCATTCAGCCAGCCCCCGGGCTGAGCCCTTGTGGCCTGCCATTCAGCCAGCCCCCGGGCTGAGCCCTTGTGGCCTGCCTTGCCTGCCGTTCAGCCAGCCCCCGGGCTGAGCCCTTGTGGCCTGCCTTGCCTGCCGTTCAGCCAGCCCCCGGTCTGAGCCCTTGTGGCCTGCCGTTCGGCCAGCCCCCGGGCTGAGCCCTTGTGGCCTACCCCCGGGCTGAGCCCTGGTGGCCTGCCCCCAGGCTGCGTCCTTCTGGCCTGCCGTTCACACAGCCCCCGGGCTGAGCCCTTGTGGCCTGCCGTTCGGCCAGCCCCCGGGCTGAGCCCTTGTGGCCTGCCGTTCGGCCAGCCCCCGGGCTGAGCCCTTGTGGCCTGCCTTGCCTGCCGTTCAGCCAGCCCCCGGGCTGAGCCCTTGCGGCCAGCTGTTCGGCCAGCCCCCGGGCTGCGCCATTGTGGCCTTCCGTTCGGCCAGCCCCCGGGCTGAGCCCTTGTGGCCTACCCCCGGGCTGAGCCCTGGTGGCCTGCCCCCAGGCTGCGTCCTTGTGGCCTGCCGTTCACCCAGCCCCCGGGCTGAGCTCTTGTGGCCTGCCGTTCGGCCAGGGGTCCCCGGGCTGAGCCCTTGTGGCCTGCCGTACGGCCAGCCCCCGGGCTGAGCCCTTGTTGCCTGCCGTGCCTGACGTTCAGCCAGCCCCCGGGCTGAGCCCTTGTGGCCTGCCTTGCCTGCCGTTCAGCCAGCCCCCGGGCTGAGCCCTTGTGGCCTGCCGTTCGGCCAGCCCCTGGGCTGAGCCCTTGTGGCCTACCCCCGGGCTGAGCCCTGGTGGCCTGCCCCCAGGCTGCGTCCTTCTGGCCTGCCGTTCACCCAGCCCCCGGGCTGAGCCCTTGTGGCCTGCCGTTCGGCCAGTCCCCGGGCTGAGCCCTTGTGGCCTGCCGTTCGGCTAGCCCCCGGGCTGAGCCCTTGTGGCCTGCCGTTCGGCCAGCCCTCGGCCTGAGCCCTTGTGGCCTGCCGTTCGGCCAGCCCCCGGCCTGAGCCCTTCTGGCCTGCCGTTCGGCCAGCCTCCAGGCTGCGCCTTTGTGGCCTGCCGTTCGGCCAGCCCCCGGGCTGCGCCCTTGTGGCCTGCCGTTCGGCCAGCCCCCGGGCTGATCCCTTGTGGCCTGCCGTTCGAGACAGGCCCCGGGCTGAGCCCTTGTGGCCTGCCGTTCAGCCAGCCCCCGGGCTGATCCCTTGTGGCCTGTCGCTCGGCCAGCCCCCGGGCTGAGCCGTTGTGGCCTGCCGTTTTGCCAGTCCCCGGGCTGAGCCCTTGTGGCCTGCCGTTCGAGACAGGCCCCGGGATGAGCTCTTGTGGCCTACCGTTCGGCTAGCCCCCGGGCTGAGCCCTTGTGGCCTGCCGTTTGGCCAGCCCCCCGGGCTGAGCCCTTGTGGCCTACCCCCGGGCTGTGTCCTTGTGGCCTGCCAGTCCCCGGGCTGAGCCCTTGTGGCCAGCCGTTCGGCCAGCCACCGGGCTGAGCCCTTGTGGCCAGCTGTTCGGCCAGCCCCCGGGCTGCGCCCTTGTGGCCTTCCGTTCGGCCAGCCCCTGGGCTGAGCCCTTGTGGCCTGCCGTTCGAGCCAGCCCCCGGGCTGAGCCCTTGTGGCCTGCCCCCGGGCTGCGTCCTTGTAGCCTGCCGTTCGGCCAGCCCCCGGGCTGAACCCTTGTGGCCTGCCGTTCAGCCAGCCCCCGGGCTGAGCCCTTGTGGCCTGCCATTCAGCCAGCCCCCGGGCTGAGCCCTTGTGGCCTGCCTTGCCTGCCGTTCAGCCAGCCCCTGGGCTGAGCCCTTGTGGCCTGCCGTTCGGCCAGCCCCCGGGCTGCGCCCTTGTGGCCTGCCGTTCAGCCAGCCCCCGGGCTGATCCCTTGTGGCCTGCTGTTCGAGACAGCCCCCGGGCTGAGCCCTTGTGGCCTGCCGCTCGGCCAGCCCCCGGGCTGTGCCATTGTGGCCTGCCGTTTTGCCAGTCCCCGGGCTTAGCCCTTGTGGCCTGCCGTTCGGCCAGCCCCCAGGCTGAGCCCTTGTGGCCAGCTGTTCGGCCAGCCCCCGGCCTGAGCCCTTGTGGCCTGCCGTTCGGCCAACCCCCAGGCTGCGCCTTTGTGGCCTGCTGTTCAGCCAGCCCCCGGGCTGCGTCCTTGTGGCCTGCCGTTCGGCCAACCCCCAGGCTGCGCCTTTGTGGCCTGCCGTTCGGCCAGCCCCCGGGCTGCGTCCTTGTGGCCTGCCGTTCAGCCAGCCCCCGGGCTGATCCCTTGTGGCCTGCCGCTCGGCCAGCCCCAGGGCTGAGCCGTTGTGGCCTGCCGTTTTGCCAGCCCCCGGGCTGATCCCTTGTGGCCTGCCGTTCGAGACAGGCCCCGGGATGAGCTCTTGTGGCCTGCCGTTCGGCTAGCCCCCGGGCTGAGCCCTTGTGGCCTGCCGTTTGGCCAGCCCCCCGGGCTGAGCCCTTGTGGCCTACCCCCGGGCTGTGTCCTTGTGGCCTGCCAGTCCCCGGGCTGAGCCCTTGTGGCCAGCCGTTCGGCCAGCCACCGGGCTGAGCCCTTGTGGCCAGCTGTTCGGCCAGCCCCCGGGCTGCGCCCTTGTGGCCTTCCGTTCGGCCAGCCCCTGGGCTGAGCCCTTGTGGCCTGCCGTTCGAGCCAGCCCCCGGGCTGAGCCCTTGTGGCCTGCCATTCAGCCAGCCCCCGGGCTGAGCCCTTGTGGCCTGCCTTGCCTGCCGTTCAGCCAGCCCCTGGGCTGAGCCCTTGTGGACTGCCGTTCGGCCAGCCCCCGGGCTGAGCCCTTGTGGCCTGCCGTTTGGCCAGCCCCCCGGGCTGAGCCCTTGTGGCCTACCCCCGGGCTGTGTCCTTGTGGCCTGCCAGTCCCCGGGCTGAGCCCTTGTGGCCAGCCGTTCGGCCAGCCACCGGGCTGAGCCCTTGTGGCCAGCTGTTCGGCCAGCCCCCGGGCTGCGCCCTTGTGGCCTTCCGTTCGGCCAGCCCCTGTGCTGAGCCCTTGTGGCCTGCCGTTCGAGCCAGCCCCCGGGCTGAGCCCTTGTGGCCTGCCATTCAGCCAGCCCCCGGGCTGAGCCCTTGTGGCCTGCCTTGCCTGCCGTTCAGCCAGCCCCTGGGCTGAGCCCTTGTGGACTGCCGTTCGGCCAGCCCCCCGGGCTGCGCCCTTGTGGCCTGCCGTTCAGCCAGCCCCCGGGCTGATCCCTTGTGGCCTGCTGTTCGAGACAGCCCCCGGGCTGAGCCCTTGTGGCCTGCCGCTCGGCCAGCCCTCGGGCTGGGCCATTGTGGCCTGCCGTTTTGCCAGTCCCCGGGCTGAGCCCTTGTGGCCTGCCGTTCGGCCAGCCCCCGGGCTGAGCCCTTGTGGCCAGCTGTTCGGCCAGCCCCCGGCCTGAGCCCTTGTGGCCTGCCGTTCGGCCAACCCCCAGGCTGAACCCTTGTGGCCTGCCATTCAGCCAGCCCCCGGGCTGAGCCCTTGTGGCCTGCCATTCAGCCAGCCCCCGGGCTGCGCCCTTGTAGCCCGCCGTTCGGCCAGCCCCCGGGCTGCGCCCTTGTGGCCTGCCGTTCGGCCAGCCCCCGGGCTGCGCCCTTGTGGCCTGCCATTCGGCCAGCCCCCGGGCTGCGCCCTTATGCCTCTCTTTGGCCAGAATGAGGGGGATTCTCTTCCAGACAGCCTCCGGGCTGCGCCCTTGGGCCTCTCTTCAGGCCAGCCTTCGGGCTGCGCCCTTGGGCCTCTCTTCAGGCCAGCCTCCGGGCTGCGCCCTTGGGCCTCTCTTCAGGCCAGCCTCCGGGCTGCGCCCTTGGGCCTCTCTTCAGGCCAGCCTTCGGGCTGCGCCCTTGGGCCTCTCTTCAGGCCAGCCTCCGGGCTGCGCCCTTGGGCCTCTCTTCAGGCCAGCCTTTGGTCTGCGACCTTGGGCCTCTCTTCGGCCAGCCTCCGGGCTGCGACCTTGGTCCTCTATTAGGCTAGCCTCCGGGATGTGCTCTTGGGCCTCTCTTCAGGCCAGCCTTCGGGCTTCGCCCTTGGGCCTCTCTTCAGGCCAGCCTCCGGGCTGCACCCTTGGCCATTTCTTTGGCCAACTTGCGGGCTGCGACCTTGGGCCTTTTTTCGGCCGGTTGCGCCCTTGGGCCTCTCTTCGGCCAGCCTGAGGGCTGCGCCCTTGAGCCTCTCTTCGGCCAGCCTCTAGGCAACGCCCTGAGGCCTCTTTTCAGCCAGTCTGTGGGGGCCTCTCTTCGGCCAGCCTGCGGGCTGCGCCCTTGTGCCTCTCTTCGGCCAGCCTGCAGTCTGTCACCACATCGTATTTTCGTAAACTATTAATATGGGCAGACCAGATATAGAATATCACATAAGATAATGTTATCAAAAACAAGTTATCAATTTATGTAAATGAACTCCATAAGGGTATGGGATATTGCCTGAAATAAAACTCTGCCTCCACTATTTAACAGATGTGATGAAAAAAAACAAAACAGGTGAGTGCAAATCTAATTATGCAAATGTGATGTCACTGATTATTTATTATTTATAACTAAGAACATCTGAGTTTGAAACATGTTATTGTGACTCCTAAAGGCCACGTCTCACTAAGCGATATTGCTAGCGACATCGCTGCTGAGTCACAATTTTTGTGACGCAACAGCGATCTTGCTAGCAATGCGACATCCAGGAACGACCTGGCCCCTGCTGTGAGGTCGCCGGTCGTTGTTGAATGTCCTGGACCATTTTTTGGTCGTTGCTCTCTCGCTGTGAAGCACACATCGCTGTGTTTGACAGAGAGAGAGCGTCGATCAGAATGTGCAGGGAGTCAGCTTCTGCGGACGCTGGTAACCAAGGTACACATCGGGTAACCAAGCAAAGTGCTTTGCTTGGTTACCCGATATTCACCTTGGTTACCAGCATCCGCAGCTTCTAGAAGCCGGCTCCCTGCACACGTAGCCAAAGTACACATCAGGTAACTATAAACAAAGCGCTTTGCTTAGTAACCCGATGTGTACTATGGTTACCAATCACAGCGTCATTACACGGGTCGCTGGTGGTTGATCTCTGATCGCTGTGGAGATCTACCTGATTGACAGCTCCCCAGTGACCATGTAGCGATGCTCCAGCGATCCCTGCCAGGTCAGATCGCTGGTGGGATCGCTGCAGCGTCGCTAAGTGTGAAGGTACCTTAAGTCCCATTGTCATGGTTTTAACTTATTCACAATAAATGGAGTTTTAACTTTTTCTATATGAATTCTATGCTGGATTTTTGCCTTTGGATGGAATATGCCAAGAATTAGGCCCTGAGCGCACTGGAAAATAACTTTTAGAAAAATTTGCACCGTCTGGCAGAATACCGAACCTGTGGCAAAAACCGCGTTAATAACGCACCTGAGGTTTTGCCGCGGATTGGTACCTTCGGTTTTTTACCATTTCTATGGCAAAAATCGCAGGTACCTGCAGAAAAGAAGTGATATGCATTATTTTTGCTGCAGAAATTCTGCAGAAAAACCTACAGGTAAAAAAAATTAAAAAAATGCACTGTGCGCACAGCATTTTTTTTTCCCCATAGGTTTTGCTGGGAAGGACTGCAGCAAGGTTAGGAACAAAAACCACACCTTTTCTGCCACGAAAACCGTGGCAAAAACCGCAGTGGGCGCACAGGACCTTAGACCCAGTATGCACGACAAAGGAAAGAGTACTGTGCAGTGTATATATACAGAATAAGAGTTACTGAGAATGAAACCCACAATACAACACAGGGTAAAGGGTGCTTTACACGCTGCGACATCACTAACGATATATCGTTGGGTCACGGTGTTTGTGACGCATATCCGGTGTCGTTAGCGACATCGCAGCGTATGACACCAAGGAGCGACCTTAAACGATCGCAAAAGAGTTAAAAATCATTGGTCTGTGACACGTCGTTCATTTACCAAAAATCGTTGTCTGGTCAGTAGCGAGGTTGTTCGTCGATCCTGCGGCACCACACATCGCTACGTGTGACACCGCAGGAACGACAGACATCTCCTTACCTGCCGTCCACCGGCAATAAGGAAGGAAGGAAGTGGGCGGCATGTTCCAGCAGCTCATCTCCTCCCCTCCTCTGCTATTGGGTGGCCGCTTAGTGACGTTGCAGTGATGTCGCTATGACAGCGAACACACCTCCCCCTTGAAGGAGGGATTGTTCGGCGGTCACAGCGACGTCACTGAAAAGGTATGTGCGTGTCACGCTGCCGTAGTGATAATGTTCGCTACGGCAGCGATCACAAAATGTTGCACGAACGACGGGGGCGGGTGCTATCGCTAGCGATGTCTCAGCGTGTAAAGCACCCTTAAGGGATACTGTGCAGTGTAAATATACAGAATACAGATACTGAGAATTACACTCAGTATGCAGGACAGGGGAAAGGGTACTGTGCAGTGTATATACAGAATAATACAGATACTGAGTATTATACCAAGTATACAGGACATGAGAATTTGTACTGTGCAGTGTATAAATACAGAATAATACAGTTACTGAGTATTATACCAAGTATACAAGCCAAGAGAAGTAGTAGTTCTATGCCGAGTAGATATAGAAAATAATACAGAGAGAATTATAACCACTATACATGACATGAAAAGCGGTACTGTGCAATGTATACAATGTGTCCAACCATATCCTGTCCACCACCATTAACTTGAGAACGGCGGCAGCTATAAGAATAGAAGTGGTGTCTAGGTATAGTAAAGTAGCCATGCGCTACGCAATGAAAAAACCTATAGCGCCACCTGGTGGACAACAGAGTTAGCATTTTTATTTTGAAAACGGAACGAGAGAGAAAAAAAAGTGAATTACAAAGTTGTAGGACATCATCAATTCAATACGAATGGACACCTTGCATACAGAAATGCTATGATTAGAACGTGTAAAACTCACAAGGCTGCGGACATGAAGCGATACCTCAGGAGGCCTTGCTACAAGTCATTGGGTACGGTGGCTGCGTGGAGTGGCCTCCACGCTCATCTGACCTGACCCCATTGGACTTCTTTCTGTGAGGTCACATCAAGCAGCAGGTGTATGCAACACCTCCACCAACATTGCAGGACCTATGACGACGTATCACAGATGCTTGTGCAAAAGTGTCACCTTTCATATTGCACAAGGTGCAGCAAGATACAGTATGCTGTCCAGGGTCCAGATGTGCATTGCAGCTGATGGTGGCCACTTTGAGCATCAAAGTAAATGAGTGCAATATGCGTGACCAGCATTCAATGTTCTGGGGGGGTCATGGGTTTCATAGCATAGCATTTCTGTATGCAAGGTGTCGATTCGTATTGAATTGATGTTACCCTCCAACTTTGTAATTCACTTTTTTTCTCTATCTTGTTCCATTTTCAAGATAAAAATGCTAACTCCGTTGTTTTCCACCAGGTGGCGTTATAGGTGGTTTCATTGCATAGCTCATGGCTACTTTACTATACCTAGACACCACTTCTATGCCTATAGCTGCCGCCGTTCTCACGTTAATGGCGGTGGACAGGATATGGGTGGACACACTGTATATGAATAATACAGATACTGAGAATTACACCCAGTATACAGGATAGAAATGGTACTGTGCAGTGTATATATACAGAATAATACAGATAGTGAGAATTACATCTGTGACGACATGGACTCTCATGGGTTAAAGTTTCTTAAAATTCAGCCAGACAGGATGATAGATTGTTTATAGACGGGGGATAAGTCCCTCATTGTTTCTACAAGACTCTTGTTGACTCATGTAATTGTGTTGGCCACTGAAAGCCAGATGTATTGTTTCTCCAGACTCTTTCAGTAAGCATTGTAACGTAGTTGTGTATTGCTAATGTGATTACCTTAGTAGCCATTGTCGAGTCTGTGACTTGCAGACTCCATGTAGATATCTTCAGTCTTTCTATGCACATCATTTAAATGAACATTGTCCATGCAGCTTGAGATTCATCCAATGGGAGAGGCGATCTTGTCCAACCAATCGATGAGGACGCAGTGTATCCAAGTGGAAGGCTGTGGCTATAAAAGGGATTTCTTTAAGCCACCAGTGGTTGTTGATGGATGCTGATGGATCCAGTCTAAGCTCTTTGGAGCTGACTAGAGGATCAGGATATCTTATGGCTTCAATCTAGGGACTCCGGTCCCGGTTGGAGACCAGATCCACAGCCTAGGGATTTCGACTCCGGCTGCCAGGATTGTATCATCATACCAGGATTACCTAAGGAGGACACTCAGGTTGGGACAGTTCAGTCACCTGTTACAGACTTTGCAGACCTCAGCCAGCTTCCTAAATCTGGCGTTATTCCAGTCACGGTGGGTGCCCGCCGAAAGCGGGGTGCTGCTGGATTGGAGTAAGTAGCCCTGGAACCTGTGAGTCATGGACATTCTAAATCCCTGGTGAGCCAGCGGAAGGGTGAGACACTGTTGCCTGTTACATTTGTGTGTTTTGCTGGTTATGTGTTATGTGCCGTTAATTGTTTGGGGATCCAATAAAGTCTAATTATTGTGGTTCCCTCACCCTGTGTTGTCTGAGTAGTGTTACGCCCACGGTTAAGGAGGCCGGCGTTCAGTTGGGATGAGCCCTGAGCCACGCTGTCTTTCTAAAGGCGGCGGGTTTTAGTGGACGAGAGCACCCACTGAGCCCCATGTCTCCACAACATCCACTATACAGGACTTGAAAAATGATACTGTGCAGTGTATACATGTAAAATAAAACAGTTACTGGGAATTACACCCCGTATACAGCACAGGGTAAGGGGTACTTTGCAGTGTAAATATACAGAATATATACTGAGAATTACACTCAGTATACAGGACAGGAGAGCTGGTACTGTGCAGTGTATATATACACAAAATAATACAGATACTGAAAATTACACTCAGAAATAAAAAAGAAAAAAAAAATCCAGCTCACCCAGTATAAATGGAGACCAAAGATGAGGAGGACGGTGCACGGATGAAATAGCCGGCCTGGCTGTGAACTCCAAGTAGAAAAAAAGCGATTCCAGCACCCAAGTCCAAAAAATAAAATCCTCTGTTTATTGGGTATGCAATAAAATAGCAAGTTCAGCACAAAAACCTAGAAAACAGTCTGATAGATGGTACGTGTTTCCAACATTGTGTGTACTTAATCCCAGTCCATAACATCATGAGCTGAACGAAAGGTTAAAAAGCTCCCTGCAGGAAATGACATTGTGCACAGGTTAATCAGACACCGTAATTACCAAGAAGAGAATGGGAATCAAATTTTATATTCTGACATCAGTCACAATTTTCCTCAATAAATATAGAATCAATATATAAAATATTATATATATATATATATATATATATATATATATATATATATATATATATATATATATATACACACACACACATACACACACACACACACACACACCTAAAAATGTAATTTTTTAATAAACGTGTTTTTTAATACATATTCATATTTCATTTTTTAAACTCATCCCCAGTGGTATTCTAGTTTCTAATATGAACATCCACTTCACTTCTCTCCTATGCATCAATTTTATCAAATCACCACCTTTCTTAGGTAAAGTGATTTTTTCTATTGCATTGACTCTAAAAAATTCACTACTACCCCCATGTTCCATAATGAAATGCTGGGAAGCACCCGAAGGGCTTCTACTACTAGTGTTACTGATGTCATATGAGGGTATGTGCGCACGTTGCTTTTTACCTGCTTTTTTGCTGCTTTTTCTTCTGCGCTGTTTAATGCCAAAATGGATGTGTTCTTCTATTCAAGCAAAGTCTATGGGAATTTGGGTTTCTTGTTCACACTATGTTGTTCAAAATGCTGCCTTTTTGTGGCAGAACTTTGGTCAAAAACTCTGCTTTTCAAAGAAGCAACATGTCAATTGTTTTTGCCATTTGGGTATTGCACTACAAAGCTGAGTTTTTGACCAAAGTTCTGCCACAAAAAGGCAGCATTTTGAACAACATAGTGTGAACAAGAAACCCAAATTCCCATAGACTTTGCTTGAATAGAAGAACACATCCATTTTGGCATTAAACAGCGCAGAAGAAAAAGCAGCAAAAAAGCAGGTAAAAAGCAACGTGCGCACATACCCTAAGTGTTCAGAGACCCTGCGTCTCAAAGTGCGACAAGTGCTCCCAACACACTGAACATTACATGCTGAACAAGTTATAACATATATAACATTATTTGTACCACAATTGAATAAAGATTTTACATCATATTTTTTTTTTTTTTGTTACACATGATACAGTTTTTTTTTTTTGTGTTATACATAGATTTACAAAGACCACATGTTTTGTGGCCGCACTTATAAGAGCCTTTAGTAGGGAGCCAATTTTTAGAATCAATAAGGTGATCATTGAATCTACTTGTATGGTCACTTGGAGAGATTAGAAATCCAATTGTGCGATTCTTCTTGGACACAAATTTTACGCCTTTATTCAGAACTAGAAGGTGGCCCGATTCTACGCATCTGGTATTCTAGAATTTACGTATTGTGTAGTTCATGTATGATTTTTGTTATATATATATATATATATATATATATATATATATATATATATATATATATATATATATATATATATATAGATGTTGTTGTGTGTAGTTACCAAGTGTTTGTGTAGGGCGCTGTACATGTTCTGGGTGTTGTCTGGGTGTGGCGGGGGGTGAGAGCGGTGTTGTATGTGTGTTGCGTTGTTTGTGGAGCGTTGTGTGTGTGTTGCGCGGTTTGTGTGTGTGTGTGGTGTGTTTTGGGGGGAGGTATGTTTTGTGCATTGTGTGTGTTGTGCGGTATGTGCGTATATTTATGTATGCTGCGGTGTTTGTGTGTTGGGTGTTGTGTGTGTGCGGCGTTGTCTGTGTGTGTGGGTGTCTGTGTAGGTCGGTGTTTGTGGTTCCCAGTGTGTGTGTGTGGTGTGTTGTGCAGTGCGCGTGTGTGTGTGTGTGTTGGGGGGAGGTGTGCACCTCCCATCGTGCTCCATCCCCCATGCTGCGCACCCCCCATCGTGCTCCATCCCCCATGCTGCGCACTCCCCATCATGCTCCATCCCCTATGCTGCGCATTCCCCATCGTGCTCCATCTCCCATGCTGCGCACTCCCAAACGTGCTCCATCCGCCATGCTGCGCACCCCCCATCGTGCTCCATCCGCCATGCTGCGCACTCCCAAACGTGCTCCATCCGCCATGCTGCGCACTCCCAAACGTGCTCCATCCGCCATGCTGCGCACTCCCAAACGTGCTCCATCCGCCATGCTGCGCACCCCCATCGTGCTCCATCCCCCATGCTATGCACCCCCATCGTGCTCCATCCCCCATGCTTCAGCAGCATCAGCCTCTCTGCCCGCAGCATCAGCCTCTCTCCTCCCAGCATCAGCCTCTCTCCTTCCAGCATCAGCCTTTTCTGTCCCCAGCATCAGCCTCTCTCCTTCCAGCCTACCCCAGCCTCAGCCTCCCCCAGCCTCTCTTCTCTCAGCCTCCCCCTCCCAGCCTCCCCCTCCCAGCCTTCCCCAGGATCAGCCTAGCCTACCCCAGCCTCAGCCTCCCCCAGCATCAGCCTCTCTTCTCTCAGCCTCCCCCCTCCCCTCCCAGCCTTCCCCAGGATCAGCCTCTCTCCTCCCAGCCTCCTCCAGCACGCCGTGCTCCTCTGCCGACACTCACAGATCCGATCGCATACACTCACACACACACACACACCCACCCGATTGCATACACGCACACACCCGATCGCATACACACCCGATCGCATACACACACACACCCGATCGCATACACTCACATACACCCGATCGCATACACGCACACACACGATCGCATACACTCACGCACACACACATTGACGATATTACACATACGCGCTCACACTCACAACATCCGGAGATACCACATGCTTCTGGCCATGTGATCCTCCGGCAGGTCCTGGAAGCTCACAGCACAGTATCGCCGCCGAGAAGCAAGCGATATCCCAGGATGTTGTGAGTGTGTGGATGCGATGTGATGTGTGTGTGATAGTGAGTGTGATCTGATGTGTGTGTGTGTGTGTCTGTTGTTATGTGTGTGCGTGTGTGTATGTTCCGCCGCTGCAGGACCTTGATGCGCTGGTAACTATGCTACCATGGTTACCAGCGTATCCCGTCCCCCGCTCGCACGGGAGCCCACACCAGCATACGGCGGCAGCCCCAGCAATGCGAGGGTATGTGTCGGCTGGGTTTGCGGCGTATGCTGATGTGGGCTCCCGGGGGTACAGTACTCACCTGGGAGTCATGTCTCCGTGTCGGTTCGGGGAATGCGTGCGGGGCCAGAGCGAGCGTGCATTGCGTGAGGGTGGCGGGGCGTGGCCGAGTTGCCAATGCCTGCAGGGTGCCGGGGCGAGAGGCCAATCCGTGTGGGGGGCGGAGCCTGGGCGAGCGGCCGGCCAATCCGTGTGGGGGCGGAGCTTGGGCGAGCGGCCAATCCGGCGGGGGGGCAGGGCCATGGCAAGGCCAGCGGCCAATCAGCTTTGTGTCACCGTAAGGACACAATTTTGGAGCAAGACAGACAGACAGACAGACAGAATAAGGCAATTATATATATATAGATAATATTTATAGTGTGATCTGTCGCCAAAATAGGTAAAAAAATGTTTTACAATATTAATTACAGAATAGTAATCCCTACTGAATTTCGTTGAAAGAACAACAGGACAAGATTCTGAGGAGCTTGTTCTTGAAACACCCTCCAAATACTGTAATCTACTCTTTTGATTAGTGCAATTTTTGGATTTATTAAGGACTTCTTCTGAATATCCCCAACACCTAAATCTGCTTTCAATGTTGCAGTTTCTCATATGCTACTTCTGAAGTGCAACACCTTTTGGCACGTATAAACTCTCCCATAGGGATGTTATTACCGTATTTTTCGCTTTATAAGACGCACCTGATTATAAGACGCACCCCCAAATTTGGTGAAGGAAAAGAGAATTTTTTTTTTAATGTTAAATGGGGTCCATCTTATAATGCCAGTGTCCCTCTAACAAATTATATAGGGTATATGTCCCTCCTAGCCCCCATCCTAAAATTAGCCCCCTTAATCTGGATATGGCCCCCATATATTGAATATAGCCCCCTTGTGATGGCACACGTTCCCCTGTGCTGTCTATGGCCCCCTATGGATTGCATACATTCCCCTGTGCTGCCTATGGCCCCCTATGGATTGCATTCATTCCCCTGTGTTGCCTATGGTCCCCCATGGATTGCACACGTTCCCCTGTGTTGCCTATGGTCCCCTATGGATTGCACACGTTCCCCTGTGCTGCCTATGGCCCCCTATGGATTGCACACGTTCCCCTGTGTTAGATAGCGCCCCCATGCTGCTGCCCATGGCCCCTATAGATCGCACAAGCCCCCTTATGTTAGATATCGCCCCCATGGTGCTGCCCATGGCCCCTATATAGATCGCACAAGTCCCCCTGTGTTAGATATCGCCCCCATAGTGCTGCCCATGGCCCCTATATAGATCGCACAAGTCCCCCTGTGTTAGATATCGCCCCAGGCTGCTGCCCATAGTAAAATAAAACACTCTTTCCTTACCTCCTCCAGCGCTGAGCTCCCTCCGTGCCTCTGTTCTTCCACTTCCTGGTTCTTGGTGCCGGTCATGTGATCGGCACAGCAGACTGAGATCTCTGCGTAAAAACAAAAATCAAGGTGTACCCAGTTGGGATAGTACCTACACTCTCTAATATTAAAACCTTACCATGGGTCTAAAATAGGCCTCAATGTGGCTAAGGGCTGAGAGTGACCGGGTCCCAACAGGACACACAGTCAGGGGATGCACAGAATAAAATGCCCAGCTCACTGAGAAGGGGGCCACTCCCTGTTTGTACTGAATGCAAAAAAACTACATAAAAACAAAAAAGTGAGCCGGAGTATGAGATGGTATACATGGAGCTTGTGAGACCATGTTCACACTGGCCATAAGACAAAGAGAAAACAAGGAAAAAAATGTGAAAACATACCCTGCTGTAACTAAATAAAAGCATAGTGCATATAAACATAGGGTACTTAGTAAACACTGTTTTTGATCAAAAAAAGCATAAAGCTATCCCACCAAACGTCAAGGTGTACCCAGTTGGGATAGTACCTACACTCTCTAATATTAAAACCTTTTATTTTTTTAATATTAGAGTGTAGGTACTATCCCAACTGGGTACACCTTGACGTTTGGTGGGATAGCTTTATGCTTTTTTTGATCCAAAACAGTGTTTACTAAGTACCCTATGTTTATATGCACTATGCTTTTATTTAGTTACAGCAGGGTATGTTTTCACATTTTTTTCCTTGGTTTCTCTGAGATCTCTGCGTGCCTGATCACAGTGGAAGCAGGGACACCGGGGAGAGACGCTGGAGGGGGTAAGTAAAGCTTTTTTATTTTAGAATGAGCAGCAGCCTGGGGGCCAAATCTAACACAGGGGGGCATGTGCCATCACAGGGGGGCGCAGAGACATATAATATGCACCGCTGCCCCAGCCCCTCACTGCGGTGCGATTTCAGCACCACCGGAGATGGACAGCGGCTGTGCACATTATATGAGTGGGAGCAGGAGATCAAACGCTGCCGCCACAGCGTTCACCTGCCCCCAGCAGTGCCCCCACCTCCCCTGGACCTTGCAGTGTACATATATATATATATATATATATATATATATTTACACCCTCCCCGTATATTCGGCTTATAAGACGCACCCCCTACTTTCCCCCAAAATTTGGGGGAACAAAAGAGCGTCTTTATAAAACGAAAAATACGGTAATTATATGCTTAGGATGGCAACTGTTGGCATGCAAAGGTAATTACCAGCTGATGATTTTCTATGAATATCGCATTCTATTTTGTGGGCAGATAAATTAGCTTTAAGAGCGATATCCAGAAAAGTGATTTTTTTTTTACTGTCAAATTCATGAGTAAACTTCAAATTGAATAAGTTGTTGTTCAGATAGAAGATGAAATCTTTAACCAGATCCTCCGAACCATTCCACACAATAAAAGTCATCAATGTACCTGAGAAAGATAGAAATATTATACAGAAACGGATTATCCAAAGAGAAAATATATTGCACCTCCCACCACGATGCAAATATGTTTGCTAATGAGTGTAAACCTAGCACCCATGGCACAGCCTTGTGTCTGAATATAATAGCTTCTCATAAACATAAAAAAAATTGGTTAACAAAAATTGCGTAACCTGCAAAATATAAATCATCACTGAAACTGCTATATTTAAACAACTGGTGCCTGAGTGTCAGGAGAGGCAAATTGTGGGGAATAGAGGAATAAAGACTCCCTATATCACAAGTCAACCAATTAAACGTGTCCTTCCACGAAAATTGGGAGAACACGTTCAATATGTGTTTACTGTCACAAATGTAACTAGGTATGACCTGTGCCAAGAGTTGTAGGCAAATGTCTAGCCACTCCGATAAACGTTCCGTCAGAGAATCAATACCAGACACGAAGGGTCTGAATGGAGGAGGAAAGCGGTCCTTATGCGTTTTCGGCAATGCATGAAATAATGGAATCATAGGGTGAAGCGGATTTAAGAATTCACTGTTTCTTATTAATATGACCCAGATGTAATCCTTCATCCAAAAGGCATTCCAAAGAAGTTCTTATTTCCTCAGTAGAATCAGGGCTGTGGAGTCGGTAAGCTAAACCTTCGACTCCGACTCCCACATATATTGCTTAATGTATTGTAGTACAATGTGAATATCAGACATTTAATCCTTTTTATGATACAATAATCAAGATATTTAGATAGAACATAAAATATATTTATTGGAATAGAACTTTAGAACACAAAAAACTGTAATAAATTTTAAATATGTAATACACTATGTAATATACACAAGATATATATGCATAGTGTATTACATATTTACAATTTATTACAGTTTTTTGTGTTCTAAAGTTGTATTCCAATAAATATATTTTATGTTCTATCTAAATATCTTGATTATTGTATCATAAAGATGATTCAATGTCTGATGTTCACATTGCACTACAATACATTTTACACTTAAATATAAGCAATATACTAAAATGTTATTATTTAGTATGTTGTTGTTGAAAACTGTTTTTTTGCCACTTACATAGTGTATTACATAGTGTGAATATATATATATATATATATATATATATATATATATATATATATATATATATATATATATATATATATATATATATATATATATATATATATATATATATATATATATATATACTGTTATATATATATTACATAGTGTTATATACAGTGCCTACAAGTAGTATTCAACCCCCTGCAGATTTAGCAGGTTTACACATTCGGAATTAACTTGGCATTGTGACATTTGGACTGTAGATCAGCCTGGAAGTGTGAAATGCACTGCAGCAAAAAAGAATGTTATTTCTTTTTTTTTTTTTTTTTAAATTGTGAAAAGTTTGTTCAGAGGGCCATTTATTATTCAACCCCTCAAACCTCCAGAATTCTGTTTGGTTCCCCTAAAGTATTAAGAAGTATTTAAGGCACAAAGAACAATGAGCTTCACATGTTTGGATTAATTATCTCTTTTTCCAGCCTTTTCTGACTAATTAAGACCCTCCCCAAACTTGTGAACAGCACTCATACTTGGTCAATATGGGAAAGACAAAGGAGCATTCCAAGGCCATCAGAGACAAGATCGTGGAGGGTCACAAGGCTGGCAAGGGGTACAAAACCCTTTCCAAGGAGTTGGACCTACCTGTCTCCACTGTTGGGAGCATCATCCGGAAGTGGAAGGCTTATGGAGCTACTGTTAGCCTTCCACGGCGTGGACAGCCTTTGAAAGTTTCCACCCGTGCCGAGGCCAGGCTTGTCCGAAGAGTCAAGGCTAACCCAAGGACAACAAGGAAGGAGCTCCGGGAAGATCTCATGGCAGTGGGGACATTGGTTTCAGTCAATACCATAAGTAACGTACTCCCCCGCAATGGTCTCCGTTCCAGACGAGCCCGTAAGGTACCTTTACTTTCAAAGCGTCAAGGCTCGTCTACAGTTTGCTCATGATCACTTGGAGGACTCTGAGACAGACTGGTTCAAGGTTTTCTGGTCTGATGACACCAAGATCGAGATCTTTGGTGCCAACCACACACGTGATGTTTGGAGACTGGATGGCACTGCATACGACCCCAATAATATCATCCCTACAGTCAAGCATGGTGGTGGCAGCATCATGCTGTGGGGCTGTTTCTCAGCCAAAGGGGCCTGGCCATCTGGTCCGCATCCATGGGAAGATGGATAGCATGGCCTACCTGGAGATTTTGGCCAAGAACCTCCGCTCCTCCATCAAGGATCTTAAGATGGGTCGTCATTTCATCTTCCAACAAGACAACGACCCAAAGCACACAGCCAAGAAAACCAAGGCCTGGATCAAAAGGGAAAAAATCAAGGTGTTCCAGTGGCCTAGTCAGTCTCCTGACCTTAACCCAATTGAAAACTTGTGGAAGGAGCTCAAGATTAAAGTCCACATGAGACACCCAAAGAACCTAGATAACTTGGAGAAGATCTGCATGGAGGAGTGGGCCAAGATAACTCCAGAGACCTGTGCTGGCCTGATCAGGTCTTATAAAAGACGATTATTAGCTGTAATTGCAAACAAGGGTTATTCCACAAAATATTAAACCTAGGGGTTGAATAATAATTGACCCACACTTTTATGTTGAAAATTTATTAAAATTTAACTGAGCAACATAACTTGTTGGTTTGTAAGATTTATGCATCTGTTAATAAATCCTGCTCTTGTTTGAAGTTTGCAGGCTCTAACTTATTTGCATCTTATCAAACCTGCTAAATCTGCAGGGGGTTGAATACTACTTGTAGGCACTGTATAACACTATGTAATACATTATGTAAGTGGCAAAAAACAGTTTTCAACATAAACATAGTAAATAACATTTGTGCAGTCTATGAATTTGTTGTAAGAAATAGAATTGCCTCCATCAGATCCTCCTTCATAGATGACCTCAAATCTGACCTAATAATTTTAAGGCACAACCTCTCTACAGTAACTTGGGTTGGAGGCAAAGCCGTAACCACATGGGCAACATCTCTAACAATTTCCGGGTATATAGGCTGCTTTACACCTTACAATTTCTTGTGCGATCGCACCCGCCCCCATCGTTTCTGCGGCACGGGCAAGTTCTTGCCCGTGTCGCACAATGCTGTAACCCCCCCATCACACGTACCTTCCAAACGACCTCGCTGTGGGCGGCGAACATCCACTTCCTGAAGGGGGCGGGACGTTCGGCGTCACAGCGACGTCACACAGTGGCCGGCCAATAGGAGCGGAGGGGCGGAGATGAGCGGGACGTAAACATCCTGCCCACCTCCTTCCTTCAGCATTGCCGGCGGGACGCAGGTAAGCTGTGTTCATCGTTCCCGGGGTGTCACACGGTGTGATGTGTCCTGCCCCGGGTACGATGAACAACAGGACGTGTGCGATTTTTAGAAAATGAGCGACGTGTCAGCGATGAACAAGAAGGTGAGTATTTCTGCTCGTTCATAGCTGTCACTCGCTACGATATCACTAACGATGCCGGATGTGCGTCACTTACGACGTGACCCCGCCGACATCTCGTTAGATATATCGTAGCGTGTAAAGCCCACTTAAAGGAATTGCCTCATGCACAGTCAGTTTTGATGAATGGTTGAATTTTTCTATTTCTATGAGAGAAAGTGAAAAATTTTACTGAAACCTGGTCAATCTGCTGCTATAGTAGTAGTCTGCCTGCTCCATGTCATCCAAATACTTGTCAAAGTTAAACTCCTCATCTGATGAGGATGAAGATATGGCTGCAGTAGCACTGTCAGGCCCCAAGTCCTCTTGCGCCTGGCAGTCCTGCAGCTGCTCATCCTAACTGCTACCTCACTCAAAGCTTCTTTTCCTTTAGTAAGCTATTGATCATCAAGCAGTATACGATGACTTGGGTCCACATAAACAACTGCCAGAAGAATTTTATTTTCCAATAGCTGCGTCTCTCTCCGTTTCATTGAAGCAGAAATGCCATCAGGGATTAAACCTCCTCTTCGGGACAGGCAAAATAGCAAGTTCTTCCACTCCCTTATGAAAATGCCAGGAGTTAAATCCTCAGCTTGTAAGTTTTTAGTCACGGTAAATGGGTGATTAAGCAATTCCTTCAATTCAGCCACTTGTGTCTATTGACCTTCATTTAAGGTTACTTGAGGGTTCACCATATCTATAAGAAGTTATTTTAGTTAAAGCAATCGCTCAGTCATTAAATAAGTGCTGCCTCACCGAGTGGCTTGATCAACAATTGCCCCTTTCCCAGCACGTCTTTTCAAGCTGGAATCAATTTTAGGGGTTCTGGCGGCAATAACCAATTTCCTCACTTTTCCTATCAGATTTCCAGCATGTCCGCCCAGTTTCACACATCCGGCTTTTCGTCGGTTTGGCGGATGTGGTGCATGCCAGTACAGTATGATACAGTACAGTGGCAGCGCCGCAACATCCGGGTTACATGACAGCATGTGACCGGCGTTTGCCGAGCTGCCACTTTACTGTATACACTGTACTGGAGTGCGCCGTATCCGCCAAACCGACGAAAAGCCGGATGTGTGAAATCGGGGTCCCTCTTTCAGACTATTTTATTGCCAGCTGCAGCGTGTGCACAACACAGCGCATGTGATGAATAGGAAAGTGTTTTGAAGCAGCTTCAACAAGATCATTTAATCCTAAAGTATCATTTTGCTGTTCTTCTGTTGTAATATCTGTTTGTTCCTCAGTTACATGAACAGCGCTGTGGCTCCATCTCACACATACTAAATCCTAAATTTTCTTTTAGCTGTTATTCATTACTCTTATTCATCAGTGTAATTGTACTTATGTTTGAAGCATTGTTCGTTACAATGGCAAGAAGCTGTTCTTTTTTGAGTTTATAATCTTGCAGAACTTTTTCCACTGAGGCCTGGAGAAACTGGCTGATGTGATGAGCTTTACTATCTGTTACTGCCAGTGTCTTGCTAACAATTTCTTTCTTGTCACAAAGTTATCGAACATTGATGGCAAAATAATTCAGTGAAATGCAGTGACTCTGGGCATCCAGCAAAGGCAATGGGTTTCAACATAGGACATTCAGACACAGCGTTTTGTGAGGATCCTCACAAAGAATGAGTATGTCAGTTTGTGGCGGTTTTCTAATCTGCTTTTGCTATTGAAAGCATTATTCATGAGTTCAAAAACCTTTCAGGTGATGCGGTTTTTTAAAAAGCTGATCTGCTTTTGCAGCTGACAAACGTATCCTCAAAAAACGCAGCAAAAACGCTGTGTGTGAATGTAGCCTTAGATCAGGAATATAACAGACATTTATAGGACATTTCAGAACTTTCCCAAATTCCTATGAAAACATTTTCATCACACTCTGCATTGCACTACTGTCCCCAATTTATTATATATTTTAGGAGTCGGAGTTGGTGCATTTTATACCGACTCCGACTCCACCAAAATGAGCTCCGACTCCGACTCCACAGCCCTGAGTAGAATCGTTTGATAATGATTTATAAACAATCATCCATTAACATATTATTCAATTCCCTTTCATAGACACCAGTGTGCAGTATGATGATACAACCCCCTTTATCAAAGCTCTTTGCTACAATATTGGGGTTTCTCAGTAGTAAAGTTAATGCTATTTTCTCTTGTATAGACAGATTGTGGCTTATTTCCTTCTTTTCCTTATAAAGTCTGATTAACTCTTCCTCAACCACATTCTGAAAATCCTCCATGCTTGCAGTTTTGGAGTGAACTGGGTAGTAATCAGGATTAGGGACTCACTTAGAAAAATTGTCGTCTTGCAAATATGGTATTCTGATATTGGTGTCAGCTAAATCTCCCAAGATTTTTAATGAGATTTGCTCAGAAAAGGATGAGGGATTGAACGCCTGATTACCGGGTATAAAATTAGGCACACACGATGTTGGAAACGCGTACCATCAATCAGACTGTTTTCTAGGTTTTTATGCTGAACTTGCTATTTTATTGCATACCCAATAAACAGAGGATTTTATTTTATGGACTTGGGTGCTGGAATCGCTTTTTTCTACTTGGAGAATTACACTTAGGGGAAGAATACTCCACAACACCATACAAAATGAGAGGATGGTCCAGAATCTGCTGGATCGCCACCCTGAGCACAAACTCAATAGCATGTCATGAATGTGAGGACAAGAGTTTTTAGAGTGCACAAAAATACAAATTTTATTAAAGGAGTTGTCCGACATTAGCTTACCAAAAAATTTTGAGTTTATCTATGCTGTATTGTCATATAAAACACCCCTACATTGTTATCTTTTGTTTACTATCTTTTGTTCCTCTCAAATTATCCCTTTATTCTCTGCAGCTCTTTGTTTACATTCAGCACAAGCAAACTGACCACTTCCTGTGCAAAACCTCAGTCAGAGCTGGCACCGCCCGGCTTCAGTGTCCAGCCCCTCCCCCTACCCGGCCTCAGTGTCCAGCCCCTCCCCCTACCCGGCCTCAGTGTACAGCCTCGGCCCCTGCCCGCCCTCACTGTCCAGTCTCGCCACCTGCCCGCCCTCTGCCCGCCCCCTGCACACACATTCCCTGTCAGTATTCTGCCCAGCACCTGACCTGTTATCACTCTAGCAATGGAAATAACAGCCCCACATCGGGCTCTGCACCACACACACACACACACACACACACACACACACACACACACACACACACTGAACTCTGCACCCCACATCACATCAGGCTCTGCAACCCTCCCCCCACCCACACACACACAAACACACACACGGCGCTCTGTACCGACCCCCCCCCACCATCGTTCTGTACCGACCCCTACCCCCATAGGGAACACATGTGGGCTACATTCACATGACCGTTCCGTTTTTGCGGTCCGCAAAAAACGGTCCATTTTTTCACGGATGCATCCGTGTGTAATCCGTGTGCCTTCCGTTTTTTTTGCGGACCGCAAAAAACGGAAGCAGCAAGAAAGATAAATAGATGAGTAGATATAGAGATGGATAGATAGGTATAGAGACAGAGATAGAGGGATGAATGAATGAATGAATGAATAGAGGGATAGATAGATAGATAGACAAATAGATAATGGATAGATGAATAGATAGATGAGAAAGACATATATAATGTCCCACCCCCCTGCATATTCTAAGCTGGCACCCTTTAGTGACTTTCATGTGGCACTAAAGGGTGCTTAGCCTTGTATTTAGCCAAAAAAAATAAATAATTAAAAAAAAAACGACATGGGGTCCCCCCTATCTTTTGTAGCCAGCTAGGGTAAAGCAGCCTGCAGACCACAGCTGGCAGCTTTACCTTGGCTGATAATCCAAAATAGAGGGCACCCCACGCTATTTTAAATTAAATAAATAATTTAAAACAAAAAACATGGTGTCCCCCCCAAATTGGATCACCAGCCGAGGTAAAGCAGACAGCTGGGGTCTGGTAATCTCAGACTAGTTAGACACTGTTATTGGACACTCCCCAGCCTAAAAATAGCAGGCGGTAGCCGCCCCAGAAGTGGCGCATCCAATAGATGTGCCAATCCTGGCGCTTTTATCCAACTCATCCCATTGCCCTGGTGCGTTGGCAAACAGGGTAATATATGGGGTTGATCCCAGATGTGTAATGTCACCTGGCATCAAGCCCTGGGGTTAGTGATGTCACGCATCTATCAGATACCCGACATCACCAACCCAGTCACTAATAAAAAAAATAGACAACAAAAAAAGTTTTATTTGAAAAAACACTCCCCACATTCCCTCTTTCACCAATTTATTGAAAAGAACAATCAAATCCGGATCCGGCGTAATCCAATAAGGGGGACACATGACTATCCATACCATAGACAATGTCCCCCCAGTCAATTAAGAACAGAATATTCCCCATTGGCTGGGAGAGCAATGCAGTGACCTGAGCTAACATCAATAGGTCAGCCTAGGTCACTGCAGGGGATGACGAGCGCTGCCAGGAGGTTAGATGAGGTCATTACCTGATGTGATGATCTCCTGCAGTCCTGCCATCAGCGCTGTCACTGCCTTCTATGCCCGCCGCGTTCTCAGCAGTATCGCCCGTGACGTCACCGCTAGTGACGTGAGAATGCAGCGGGCATAGACGGCAGTGACAGCGGTGACAGGAGTGAAGAGGAGATCGTCACCGCAGGTAATGATGTCATCTAACCTCCTGGCAGCAGCGTTCGTCATCCCCGCGGCAGCCAGCACTGCAGGGTGAGAATCTGCATGTGGGCAGACACACACTGCAATGAAGGCAGCCGTGGGGCTGGAGCGGGACACAGACTGCACGGGCACTCCTACTATCCTAAGCAGGTGGCCTGGTGCTGGCAGTGACACCGTGGGCGGGGAGAGTACGGGGTGCGGGGGAATGTGTGGTAGGATGCAGGGAAGGGGGGCGGGGACTCACGCACTGTACCCGCCCAGCAGGGCGGCACCAAGCTGTTCCAGATTTGCATGTCAACATAGTCCTTCCCATGTTGACATGAAATGACCGGAAGCAGCAAAATCGCGGCAGGAGCAGTCACATGACCGCTGTGAGCCGGGGTAGTTGGGCTGACAGCAGGGCAGGTAAGTGGTCTCTATCTACCTACCTGCCCCAATGTAGCCTAATAGTGTAATAATAAAAAAAGTCAAAATAAGCCGGATAACCCCTTTAGGCTCTGTGCGCACTGGAAAATGGAATTTTCTCAAGAAAATTCTGCAGGTATTGAAAGATTACCGCACCCGCGGTAAAAAACCGCGGCAAACCGCACCCGAAAACCGCATGCGGTTTGCTGCGGTTCTACCGCGGTATTGTTCGCTGTACTGCCACGGTTTTGCCGCGTGCGAGTTGGTACATGTGCTTTATTGCATTCAATGCAATAAAGCACATTGAAAAAAAAGTCATTTTATTCTGAGATAGATAGAGAAATAGACAGATAGAAGAATAGATAGAAGAATAGATAGATAGATAGATAGAGTCCCTGTGAGCACACGCTGCATTTCTCCTGGGCGGTAATGTGTTGTTCACATTACCGGCCGTGGGAAATGCCCTGTAATTATTTCTCTGCAGTCTGTCTCGCTGCAAGGCTGCATTCAGCGCTGTGTATCAGTCGCGGCTAGATGCAAGCATCGCTGGACATGGATTACGCCGGAGCTGTGTGTTTCGGGGGGGGGGGGGGTTAATAAACGGGTGAACCAGGAGCTTTTTTGTGTTTTATTTAAAATAAAGGATTTTTCGGTGTGTGTTTTTTCACTTTACACATAGACGCTGCCATGATCAAGCCTGGACTTAGTGGCGGCGATCCGTCGCCATTAACTCCTTACATTACCTTGATTGCCACTGCATCACGGCAATAAGAAGAGCCGGGGACACTCCGGGACTGTCGCATAATGCATGCGACAGTCCCGGGGCAGCTGCGGCTGATATTCTCGACTGCGGGAGGTGGGAGGGAGGCGGGGGACATTAACCCTGCCCCTCGCCCTCCCAAGCCTGAGAATACTGGGCAGCCGCTGTGTGCTTACCTCGGCTGGACGTAAAAATACAGCGGAGCCCACGTGTTTTTTTTTTCTATATTTCCGTTTGCTTTCTATGTGTATTCTATATGTCTGTGTCTGTGATCTATGTGTGTTTACTCTCTGCTCCGCTTCCTCTTTCTGTTATAATGACATCACTTCCCTGCAAACCGCAGGCAAGAGATGTACATTAACATATGTACATAACGCAGGAAAACGCAGTGAACTGCACAGAATTTGCTGCCTGCGTTATTCCCTGCGGGATTTCACGATTACATTGGAGTCAATGTAGTGAAATCCTGCAGCGACGTGCGGAAAAGAAGTGACATGCAATTGTTTTTGCTGCGGGAATGCCGCAGCAAAACATGCAGCTGTCAAATTCCGCTTAGTGCGCACAGGATTTTTTTTTCCCCATAGGATTTGCTGGTGAATCACTGCACAAATGTTATGAACATTTTTTGCAGCGAAACATGCAGCAAATCCGCAAAAAATCCGCAGAAAAAACCAGCAAGTGTGCACAGGGCCTTAAACACACCATACAAAAGTGAACATCCAGATGTCATAAAATCATATTAAAAATAGAGATGGCGGATAGCCCCCCATACAAGCAATAATAGCCAGTGCTGGAACATATTGGCTGATAAGAAGGGTTTACATTGCATATTGCCAGGTACAGAAACGCATACAACTGAACGCTGGATTACACTGCTTTTCAAATAGCATTAAGTTCCATGTGGAAGATAGCACAGCAATCTGCACTACCATGCATGCATATATTAAGCTGCAGTCCCAAAGGGATACATATATCCAAACCTATGGAAGTGATGAAAAGCCCAATGTAGACAACCAGCCCATAGTATCAATATAATGGAGGGGGGCTCCGTCTGAGGGAGGCCTCAGAAGAGCCTACGTATGTTTCATTTAAAAAATCTTCATCAGGGAAGAAGCATCTCGTGATGCCATTATTGATGGCACATGTCCCCCTGTGCTGCCCATGACCTTCTATGGATGGCACACGTCCCCCTGTGCAGCCTTTGGCCCCCTATGGATTGCACACGTTCCCCTGTGCTGCCTATGGCCCCCTATGGATTGCACATGTTCCCCTGTGCTGCCCATGGCCCCTATAGATCACACAAGTCCCCCTGTGTTAGATATCGCCCCCATGCTGCTGCCCATAGTAAAATAAAACACTCTTTCCTCACCTTCTCAGCGCTGTCCTCCCTCGTGTCTCCCTCTGTGCGGTTGAGCTCCGATCTCCTGCACTTCCTGGTTCTCGGTGCTGGTCATGTGATCGGCACAGCAGAGTGATATCATCTCTGCCTGCCTGATCAGAGTGGAAGTAGGGACACCGGGGAGAAACGCTGGAAGGGGTAAGTAAAGCTTTTTTTATTTTAGGATGAGCAGCAGCATGGGGGCCATATCTAACACAGGGGGGGGCATGTTCCATCAAAGGGGGGCACAGGCACATATAATATGTGCCGCTCCACCAGCCCATCAGCGCGGTGCGATTTCAGCACCACGGTAATGGACAACGGCAGTGCATATTATATGAGCGGGAGCAGGAGATCTAATGCTCCCTCCCGCAGCTTTCACAAGCCCCCAGCACCGCTCCAGAGCTGCCCCCACCTCCCCTGGACCGGGGGTAGCTGAGACCCCCCAGATTATGAATCGGGGTGTTTTTTTTGGACCCCGATAATGTGATCGGCGGTATACACCGTATACCGACGAACACATGAAAAAAAAATAAATGGCCGGTAAAACTGATTTCTTTTTTCATCTGACATGATCACACATGTCAGATGAGAAAGAAATATAAACCCCTAGTGCCCCCAAAGCCCCCGGTACCGGAGAGTCCCCCCCCCACCGGAGCAGTCAAAATGGCGCCGAAGCGCACAGAAAACTGCCGCCGCCTCCGGCTCTGCATTCATTTCCCTCCGATCTGAAATGATCAAACATTTCAGATCGGAGGGAAATGTCCTCCCCTGACCCCTCCTCCGGTCCACCAGAGCCCTCTGGTCCACCGGAGCCCCTCCGGTTCTCTAGAGCGCTCCCCCTTCCCCCCCTCCGGAGCATGCAAGATTGCGGCGCGCAGCGCACAGCGCGCGGCCGCATTCATCCTGCTCTTTCTGCCGCATGTGACACGTCACATGCGGCAGAAAAGTCGTCCCCAGGTCCCCCGGTCAACCTCCGGTCAGCCCCGGTCAGCCCCGTTACCTGGCTGCTGCTCCGTCCCCGCGATCACTCCGCCTCCTAGAAAGCTGGCGGCACATGCTCAGACAGCGGCTGTCAGCTGGATCCTTGCAAGCAGGGACGCTGACCTCGCTGCTGCGCTGTGGACCGGGGGAGAGTGAGTGCAGTAATCTGCAGCCACACTCCTCACATGGAGAGCCTGCTGTTCTAGAAAATGGGGGGTACGTTCTGTGAGCGTGCCCCTCATATTCTGGAATGAGGTTACTGCAGGTCACTCTGCCCTAGGTTGGACCGGGGCAGTGTGAGTGCAGTATTCTCAGATTACTGCACCCACACTGCTCATGGAGAGCTTGCTCTTCCAGAAAATGGGGGATACGTTCCCTGAACGTGCCCCCCATATTCTAGAAGGTCCAGAGTCGCCGAGGGACCTCCAAAATGGATTACAGCGACCGATATTTATTTATTTTCAATAAATTGGTGAAAAAGGAATGTTTCGGGGAGGTTTTTTTTCAAATACATTTTTTTTTTGTCTTTATTTTTTTCTATTACTGACTGGGTTAGTGATGTCGGGTATCTGTTTAGATGCCGTGACATCACTAACCCCAGGGCTTGATGCCAGGTGACATTACAGCTGGTATCAACCCCGTATATTACCCCATTTGCCACCGCACCAGGGCGCGGGATGAGCTGGAGCGAAGCGCCAGGATTGGCGCATCTAATGGATGCGCCACTTTTGGGGCGGCTGCGGCCTGCTATTTTTAGGCTGGGAAGAGTCCAATAACCATGGCTCTTCCCACCCTGAGAATACCAGACCTCAGCTGTCCGCTTCACCTTGGCTGGTGATCTAATTTGGGGGGGACCCCACGTTTTATTTATTTTTTTTTTAAAAATGCCTGGGGAGCCCTCCAAATTGATCACCAGCCAAGGTGAACCTGTCAGCTGTGGTTTGCAGGCTACAGCTGTCTGCTTTACCCTAGCTGGCTATCAAAAATAGGGGGGACACCACGTCATTTATTTTAATTATTAATTTTTTGGGGGGCTAAATACAAGGCTAGGCACCCTTTAGTGCCACATGAAAGGCACTAAAGGGCGCCAGTTTAGAATATGCAGGGGGGTGGGACATTATATATGTTTGACATCTATCCATTCATCCATTGTAGCATTTTAGGCTGTGTGCCCACAATCAGGGTTTGCAGCGTTTTGGGCACAGAGTGTTTTCCCTGCATCCATAGCGCTGCATTGTGCAGTAGAAGCACAGTGGAAGGATTTTTAGAAATCCTATGCCCAATGTGCTTCTTTTCTCCGCAGCATAAACCGACCTGTGATGCAGCTTCCCGAGCCTCAGCATGTCAATTTATGCTGCGGAGACAAGAGTTTTCTCTGCAGGTAGCATAGAGCTCCAATCCAAACCCAAATCCGAACCCAAATCGTGGGCATGGGCAGCTGCGTTCTCCCGTGGACAACACTCACATCTCTGCAGGAAGGCTGACACTGTGTACTAGACGCTGTGTCGCTGGATCATGGCCACATAGCCTAAAAGTGAGAAATTTGTTGCTACAGCAACATTTTTGTGAAGTACCTGTGGATTCAAAATGTTTACTATACTCCTGAATAAAATCCAGTTTCCAAAATGTGCTAATGTGACATGGTGCCCGCAATTTATTTCAACTTTTCCAGAATTCAAATGGTGCTCCTTCCAATCCAAGCCCTCCCATTTATCCAAACAGAGGATTTTGGCCACATGTGGGGTATCCCTGTGCTCATAAGACATTGGATAACAATCTGTGGGGTCCACGGTTTGTTGTTGCCTCTTGAAAAAGTAAGAAATATGATGCTAAAGCAACATTTTTGTGAAAAAAATGAAAATTTTCAATATGGCAACCTAAGCTTATCAAATTCTCTGAAGTACTCTTGGATTCAAACTGCTCAATATACACGTAGATAAAAGCCTTGAGGTGTGTTGTTTCCAGAATGGGGTCACTTGTGGGAAACCTCCACTGTTTAGGCACCTTAGGGGCTTTCCAAATGCAACATAGCGTCCGCTAATGATTCCAGCCAATTGTGCAGTCAAATGGCGCTCCTTCCCTTCCGAGCCCTGCTGTGCACCCAAACAGTTGATTTTCATCACACATAAGGTATCAGCATACTCAGGAGAAATTGCACAATAAATTTTATGCTGAATTTTTTCCTTTTACACTTGAAAAAAAAAAAAGCTACCTGGTTGAAGTAACAATTTTGTGGTAAAAATGTATTTTTTTATTTTCACAGCTCAACATTATAAACTTCTGTGAAGCACCTGAGGGTTCAGGGTATTCACCAAACATCTAGATAAATTCCTTCAGGGGTCTATTTTCCAAAATGGGGCCACATGTTGGGGAGCTTCACTGTATAGACACCTCAGGGGCTCTCCTAATACAACATAGCGTCCGCTATTGATTCCAGTCAATTTTGCAGTCAAATGGCGCTCCTTTCCTTCCGAGCCCTGTCATGCGTCCAAACAGTTGATTTCCACCACATATAAGGTATCGCCAAACTCAGGAGAAATTGCACAATAAATTTCATGGTGATTTTTTTCCTGTTACCCTTGTGAAAAAAAAGCTACCTGGTTAAAATAACAATTTTGTGGTAAAATTTTATTTTTTTATTTTCATGGCTCAATGTTATAAAATTCTGTGAAGCACCTGAGGGTTCAGGGTACTCACCAAACATCTAGATAAATTCCTTGAGGGGCCTAGTTTCCAAAATGGGGTCATTTGTGTGGGGTTTCTGCTGTTTAGGTACCTTAGGAGACCTCCAAATGCGACATGGTGCCCGCAATCTTTTTCAGCCAAATTTCCTTTCCAAAATTCAAATATTGCTCCTTTCGTTCCAAGCCCTCCCATTTGTCCAAACAAAGGTTTCATACCACATGTGAGGTATCACCGCGCTCATAAAAAAGTGGTTAACAAACCTTGAGGGCAAATTTTTGGAATTACCTCTTGAAAAAGTGAGAAAATTGATGCTAAAGCAACATTTTTGAGAAAATTATTAAAATTTTCAATATGACAACGTAACGTTAACAAAATCTGTGAAGTACCTGTGGATCTAAAATGCTCACTATACCCCTAGATAGAAGCCTTGAGGGGTCTAGTTTCCAAAATGGCGTCACTTGTGAGGGGTTTCTTCTGTTTAGGTACCTTAGCGGACCTGTAAATGCAACATGGTGCCCGCAATCTATTTCAGCCAAATTTGCTTTCCAAAATTCAAATATTGCTCCTTCTGTTCCGAGCCCTCCCATTTATCCAAACAGAGGTTTCTGACCACATGTGGGGTTTCGGCGCGCTCATAAGAAAGTGGGGAACAAGTTTTGGGGTCCATTTTGTTGTGTTATTTCTTCTAAAAGTGAATAAATTTGGGTTAGAGCAACATTTTTAGGTAAAATTTAATTTTTGCTTTTTTTCATTCCACATTGCTTTTGTTCATGTGAAGCACCTGAAGGGTTAATAAACTTCTTGAATGTGGTTTTGAGTACTTTGGGGGGTGCAGTTTTTAGAATGGTGTCACTTTTGGGGTTTTTCTGTCATCTAGGCCTATTGAAGTCACTTCAAATGTGATGTGGTCCCTAAAAAAATGGTTTTGTAAATTTTGATGTAAAAATGAGAAATCGCTGATAAACTTTGAACCCCTCTAACTTCCTAACAAAAAAAATTTTGTTTCCAAAATTGTGCTGATGTAAAGTAGACATGTGGGAAATGTTATTTATTAACTATTTTGTGTCACAGAAATCTCTGGTTTAACGGTATAAAAATTCAAAAGTTGAAAATTGCTAAATTTTCAAAATTTTTGCCAAAATTCAATTTTTTTCATAAATAAACGCAAAAAATATTGTCCTAAATTTGGTACTAACATGAAGTCCAATATGTGACGAAAAAACAATCTCAAAATCACCAGGATCCGTTGAAGCGTTCCAGAGTTATAACCTCATGAAGTGACACTGGTCAGAAGTGCAAAATTTGGTCTGGTCATTAAGGTGAAAATTAGCTCCGTCACTAAGGGGTTAAGGAACAAAGGCAAGAAGAAAGCCATTTCTGAAAGATATCCATAAAAAGTGTTGTTTAAAGTTTGCCACGAGCCACCTGGAAGAAACACCAAACATGTGGAAGAAGGTGAAAAACAAAAGACCTCATAACCAATATGATGCTATATAATCATCAGAGACCACCTCAAGTGAGGGGCTCTGTGGTAAGCACCTACTCGTTGAAATGCATGAACAAACAGGAGGAACAGAGTATATAAGGTGCAAAATTATAACAAAGTTTATTAAAGTGCATGATTAAAATGACACACAAGCAATCAGGGCCAAGATTAAAACAATTTAAGACCACATAGAGGGGTGAATGTTCTATGGGGCTCAAAGTGCCTTGAAAAAACACTGGTTATAGAGTTGCAAGGGCAAAAACCATCCATGGAGCAAAAAGTAACACATTCAGTATAGAAAAATGATTGCTCATTTGAACATCATGAAGTAAATACTATGACTATTAAAGTGCATGTGCTGAATCATAGCAATAATAAATATCATGGGCAATAGTAATAAGGCAGTTGCCCTAAAACAGAGGTATTGTCAGAGGCAGGGAGAGCTCCCAAAGGGATAATACCACCCAATCTACCCTAAAGCCATCCTTCAACGTACGTTTCGCTTGGTAATATGATCACAGTGGCTCTAGCTTCATCAGGAATAGGCAATATGTTTGGCATTGGAAGGCTGCGTTAAATAATGCCGTCAGCCATTGACTTACGGGTGCCCCGCCCCCTTAGTGATGCGTGCCGAGACCGGGCCCGCCCCCAAACACCACCGCGAGCGCAGTCAGACCTAGGAGTGCAAGCGGGGGAGTGGGGACGCGTCACCCATGTCCCACGCTGACGCTATAGTCGGGGGTGACTGCGATCACGGCGGTGAATAGAGCGGACACGGCCGCGGAGCGCGATCAGGGGGCGGTGAACGGGGAGGTCAGGTGACAGAGTGGAATAAGGTAAGCATCACATGACAGAGAAAGGGGCGGTAACAATAGGACGTTTCCTGTGTTCTCCGTTACCAAGGTAAACACATTGAGAAGTCCATATTTAACAGATTACTGTGATCCATATGATATGTCAAAGTGGGGTCTCCTCATGTGGATTCATTAAGTCCATATATGGTGACATCAGGAAAAACGGAGAATATGTCCAAATTACAGATGCCGCACTTGATCCGTTTATTGAGAGTGTATTAATACAACCAACAGCTGTAAATATGATTGAAAAAATATATATGATTAGTACCCATAATTTTGCAAAGCAGCCAACACAGATAAAAATGGAATGGGACATGGATTATGAACATGGAATAAATATATATAAATACAATTAATAAGACCATATAAGATATGTGTTTTCATTGTTTTCATGAGATCACTGAACATCAATGACTATAACATCAGGCTGACTTTCAGGCATAGCAGCAGCAGCATTGATTTTTTGGACATCGAGATAAAGGTCGGAGATGATCATATGGTACAAACAGATGTCTTCCGTAAAGATACCTCTGTCAATGCTCTGCTGCATGCCTCTTCAGCCCACATGCCCTCTACTATAAGAGCCATCCCCACCGGTCAGTTCCTACGGATGCGACGAATTTGCTCCTCCAGTTACAAGTTCGAGGCCCAATCAGCCAATCTCAAACGTTGTTTCCAGGATCGGGGTTACAGTGGCAGAATGATCAAGAGGGGATATCTTAGAGCAAAAAACACACCCAGGACACAACTCACTTACAGGCCCAAAAGAAGTCCCATAGAAGGTGACCTTAGGTTCATTGGAACCTATAATCATGAGTGGGGTACGATGGGAGATATACTTTACAAACATTGGCCAATTTTAACATCTGATCCGGTACTTTCTGGTTTGATCACCGATACCCCACTCATGACAGCTAGACGGGCCCCTAGCATTAGAGATACAGTAGTGAGGAGCCACTATGTGCCCAATATACAGAATCCCTTCAGCAATCGTGATCCACTTGTCGGATGTTTTAAATGTGGACACTGTCTAGCCTGTAACAATATTATCCGTAGCAAGACCTTTACCTCCTCGGATGGCAGAAAAACCTATATCATCCGCAAATACATCTCGTGTGGCACCACACACGTAGTGTATTTCGCCACATGCCCATGCTCCCTGATCTACGTGGGGCTTACCTCCCGTGAGCTCCGCGTTAGGGAGCATGTGCGTGACATTACAGCAGCTGCATCCGTTGAGGATTGGTCTTTGCTGAAAACCCTCCCCCGCCATTTCAAAAAACATCATGCATGCGATGCCACGCTCCTCCAAATACGTGGCATCGATTCTATTAATGGCGGATCCAGAGGTGGGAATTTAAAACGATTATTGGCCCAATGTGAAACCCGATGGATCTCCACGCTTGACACCCTGGTGCCAAAAGGGTTAAACGAAGCTATCAGCTTCGTTCCCTTTTTGTAGGTTACCTCTCCCAATCTTTTCATATAGACATTGTTCCTCCGTTCTTTTCACCTTCACTTGTGACCTTTTTATCCTGTTTTTAAACACATATCCACATATCTTATATGGTCTTATTAATTGTATTTATATATATTTATTCCATGTTCATAATCCATGTCCCATTCCCTTTTTACCTGTGTTGGCTGCTTTGCAAAATTATGGGTACTAATCATATATATTTTTTCAATCATATTTACAGCTGTTGGTTGTATTAATACACTCTCAATAAACGGATCAAGTGCGGCATCTGTAATTTGGACATATTCTCCGTTTTTCCTGATGTCACCATATATGGACTTAATGAATCCACATGAGGAGACCCCACTTTGACATATCATATGGATCACAGTAATCTATTAAATATGGACTTCTCAATATGTTTACCTTGGTAACGGAGAACACAGGAAACGTCCTATTGTTACCGACCCTTTCTCTGTCATGTGATGCTTACCTCATTCCACTCTGTCACCTGACCTCCCCGTTCACCGCCTCCTGATCGCGCTCCGCGGCCGTGTCCGCTCTCTTCACCGCCGTGATCGCAGTCACCCCCGACTATGGCGTCAGCATGGGACATGGGTGACGTGTCCCCACTTCCCCGCTAGCACTCCTAGGTCTGACTGCGCTCGCGGTGGTGTTTGGGGGCGGGCCCGGTCTCAGCGCGCGTCACTAAGGGGGGCGGGGCACCCGGAAGTCAATGGCTGACGGCATTATTTAACGCAGCCTTCCAATGCCAAACATATCGCCTATTCCTGATGAAGCTGGAGCTACTGTGATCATGTTACCAAGCGAAACGTACTTTGAAGGATGGCTTTAGGGTAGATTGGGTGGTATTATCCCTTTGGGAGCTCTCCCTGCCTCTGACAATACCTCTGTTTTAGGGCAACTGCCTTATTACTATTGCCCATGATATTTATTATTGCTATGATTCATCACATGCACTTTAATAGTCATAGTATTTACTTCATGATGTTCAAGTGAGCAATGATTTTTCTATACTGAATGTGTTGCTTATTGTTCCATGGATGGTTTTTGCCCTTGCAAGTCTATAACCAGTGTTTACTTCATGATGTTCAAATGAGCAATGATTTTTCTATACTGAATGTGTTACTTATTGCTCCATGGATGGTTTTTGCCCTTGCAACTCTATAACCAGTGTTTTTTCAAGGCACTTTGAGCCCCATAGAACATTCACCCCTCTATGTGGTCTTAAATTGTTTTAATCTTGGCCCTGATTGCTTGTGTGTCATTTTAATCATGCACTTTAATAAACTTTGTTATAATTTTGCACCTTATATACTCTGTTCCTCCTGTTTGTTCATGTGGAAGAAGTGGGAGAAGGTGCTCTAGTCAGATCAAATCAAAATTGAACTTTTGGGGCACAATGCCAAACGATATGTTTGGCATAAAAGCAACACAGCTCATCACCCTGAACACACCATCCCCACTGTCAAACATGGTGGTGGCAGCATCATATTTTGGGCCTGCTTTTCTTCAGCAGGGACAGGAAATATGGTTAAAATTGATGGGAAGATGGATGGAGCCAACTACAGGACCATTCTTGAAGAAAACCTGTTGCAGTCTGCAAAAGACCTGAGACTGGGATCAAGATTTGTCTCCCAAGAAGACAATGATCCCAAACATAAAGCAAAATCTACAATGGAATGGTTCACAAATAAATGTATTCAGGTGTAAGAATGGCCAAGTCTAAGGGGTACTTTGCACGTTGCGACATCGCTACTGCGATATCGTCGGGGTCAAATCGAAAGTGACGCACATCCGGCGCCAGTAA
Source organism: Anomaloglossus baeobatrachus (assembly GCF_048569485.1). NCBI lineage: Eukaryota > Metazoa > Chordata > Amphibia > Anura > Aromobatidae > Anomaloglossus > Anomaloglossus baeobatrachus. The sequence goes on along the minus strand of NC_134355.1, from coordinate 154,471,092 downwards.
CGACGTTGCAATGTGTAAAGCCTAGATGCACCGATAAACGATCGCAAAAGCGTCGAAAATCGGTGATCTGTGTAGTGTCGGTCATTTACATAATTTCGCTGCAGCGACAGGTACGATGTTGTTCCTCGTTCCTGCGGCAGCACACATCGCTGTGCATTAAGCCGCAGGAGTGAGGAACATCTCCTTACCTGCGTCCCGCCTGCAATGAGGAAGGAAGGAGGTGGGCGGGATGTTTACGTCCCGCTCATCTCCGCCCCTCCGTTTCTATTGTCCGCCTGCCGTATGACGTCGCTGTGATGCCCCACGACCCGTTTCCTTAGGAAGGAGGCGGGTCGCCGGCCAGAGCGACGTCACAGTGCAGGTAAGTGCGTGTGAAGCTGCCGTAGCGATAATGTTCGCTACGGCAGCTATCACAAGATATCTCATGTGCGACGGGGGCGGGGGACTATCGGCATCGCTATAATCGGCTAGTGATATCGCAGTGTGCAAAGTACCCCTAAGTCCAGACCTGAACCCAATCGAGAATCTGTGGAAAGAGCTGAAAACTGCTGTTCACAAATGCTCTCCATCCAACCTCACTCAGCTCGAGCTATTTGCAAAGGAAGAATGGGCAAGAATTTCAGTCTCTCGATGTGCAAAACTGATAGAGACATACCCCAAGCGACTTGCAGCTGTAATCGCAGCAAACGACGGCGCTACAAAGTATTAACTGAAAGGGGACGAATAATATTGCACGCCCCAATTTTCAGTTTTTTATTTTTTAAAAAAGTTTAAAATAAGCAATAGATTTCTGTCAACTTCACAATTATGTCCCATTTGTTGTTGATTCTTCACTATAAATTTCTATCTTTATGTTTGAAGCTGAAATGTGGGAAAAGGTTGAAAAAAAAAATCAAGGGGGGATGAATCCTTTCGCAAGGCACTGTATATATACAGAATTATAGTTACTGAGAATTACACCCAGTATACAAGACAGAGGAAAGGATACTGTGCAATGTGTATTTATAGAACAATACAGATACTGAGCTAAAACGCAAAGAAAAACAGTTTTCAGCTCAGTGTGAATTCCAGGAAAGTCCAGACGGTGCAGGGAGGGCTGAATGTCAGTGATCCAGGGGGTGTCCACAGCATGTGAAGGACAATTCCAGCAGCACGTCCTGATGAATATAGAAACATGTTTATTTTAAAACGGATTCAATTAAAAATAAGTGGAAGGGGCCAGTCCTTCCTACCCCTTGGGGATCCGCTTATACGTTTCGAACTCTGGGTTCTTACTCACAGCATACCAACCATACATTACATAGGACACAGACTGCTACGTACACACTAAGGGGTACTTTGCATGTTGCGACATCGCTAGCAAATGCTAGCGATGCCGAGCGCGATAGCCCCTGCCCCCGTCGCACATGCGATATGTAGTGCGAGCTGCTGTAGCGAACATTATCGCTACAGCAGCTTCACACGCACATACCTGGTCGGCGACATCGCTGTGACCGCCGAAGAATCCCTCCTTCAAGGGGGAGGTACGTTCGGCGTCACAGCGACGTCACCGCAACCTCACTAAGCGGCCGGCCAATAGAGGCGGAGGGGCGGAGATGAGCGGGATGTAAACAACCCGCCTACCTTCTCCCTTCCGCACTACCGGTGGATGGCGGACACAGGTAAGGAGATGTTTGTCGCTCCTGCGGCTTCACACACAGCGATGTGTGGAGCTGCAGGAATGACAAACAACATCATACCTGCGGACGCACCGACATTATGAAAATGAACGAAGTGACACAGATCAGCGATTTTTGACTGCTTCACGCTCGTTCATCTTCTCTCCTAGGCTTTACACGTTGCGACGTCGTTACCGGCGCCGGATGTGCGTCACTTTCAATTTGACCCCGACGATATCGCTGTAGCGACGTCGCACCGTGCAAAGTACCCCTTAGTTCCTGTAAAGCACCTAGAGTGCTAAACTTCTTGAATGTGGATTTGAGCAGTTTGGGGGTGCAGTTTTTAGAATGGGGTCACTTTTGGGTATTTTCTGTCACATAGGTGTGTCAAAGTCACCTCAAATATGACAGTCCCTAAAAAATGTTTTGTAAATTTTGTTGGAAAAATGAGAAATTGCTGATAGACTTCTAACTTCCAAACAAAACAAAAAAAAAAAAGATTTTTCATAAACTGTGCTGATGTTAAGTAGACATGTGGAAAATGTCACTTACTATGTTGTGTGACGTAACTCTGCTTTAAGGGCAAAAAAAAAAATATAAAAAGTTTAAAAATTGCAAAATGTTCAACATTTTTGCCAAATTTCCAATTTCTTCACAAATAAAAGGCAAAAAATATTGTCCTAAATGTCCCCCCTGACATCAAGTCTAATATGTAAAAAAAAAATAAATCTTGGAATAACTGGGATCGATTGAAGCTTTCCAGAGGTATAACCTCAATTGATAAAATGGCAGAGTCATAAAGGTGAAAACAGGCCGGGTGGTAAAGGGCCAGTGGCATTGAATGGCAAATTGGACTGCAGGCCCTTTAAGACTCCAGCAGGTGTAGAGCCCTGTAAACTGACACAGGCCAACACAATCTTAAAGGGATGGCAGCCGGACAAGGGGGCAATAATACCACGGAGGCCCACCTCGCATATGTACACTGGGGCCCAGTGGGCAAGTGTGCACTTACCAGATTATCAGTCCGGGTCTGATTCCCACCCAATTTCCTTTGGCTATATGATTCACCATGTAGATGCACAGCATGTCAAAATCTTTCTTAACATGTCAGAATGATAAATCAAAATGTCAGACATTAGTTGTCCGGCCACAAAATGCTAAATTTTTTCTAAGCTAATCTATGCTTAACAACAGCAATATATTTTTTTTCTAACTTTTGTTCCTCTTGAATTATCACTTTATTCTCTGCAGCTCAACCAAACGTGACATCCTCCTGTGCTTGTTTGCCAAACTTCAGTCAGAGCTGGCACCGCCCGGCCTCAGTGTCCAGCCCCGCCTTCTGCACACCCATTGGCTGTCAGTAATCTGCCTCAGCACCTGATAGATAAATGAACACTGTAATGAAAACTATATATATAGCACCTAATGTGAGTCTCTAGTAAACATATACACCATTTATGTATGGAATATACATACATACATATCTGGTGTATACATATCTGAACTTGTTGGTTTATTCAGCCAAAAAAATTTACACACACACCTGGAGTTATATAATACAATCACCCCCTTCTCCATGTTCCCCACCTGCGGTCTTCCACCCCGGGCTGTCTCCTCCCCCCCACCTGCAGTCTCCCAGCCCGGGCTGTCTCCTCTCCCCCACCTGCGGTCTCCCAGCCAGGGCTGTCTCCTCTCCCCCACCTGCGGTCTCCCAGCCCGGGCTGTCTCCTCTCCCCCAGCTGCGGTCTCCCAGCCCGGGCTGTCTCCTCTCCCCCAGCTGCGGTCTCACAGCCCGGGCTGTCTCCTCTCCCGCAGCTGCGGTCTCCCAGCCCGGGCTGTCTCCTCTCCCCCAGCTGCGGTCTCCCAGCCCGGGCTGTCTCCTCTCCCCCAGCTGCGGTCTCCCAGCCCGGGCTGTCTCCTCTCCCCCAGCTGCGGTCTCCCAGCCCGGGCTGTCTCCTCTCCCCCAGCTGCGGTCTCACAGCCCGGGCTGTCTCCTCTCCCGCAGCTGCGGTCTCCCAGCCCAGGCTGTTTCCTCTCCCCCACCTGCGGTCTCCCAGCTCAGGCTGTCTCTTCTCCCCCAGCTGCGGTCTCCCAGCCCAGGCTGTCTCCTCTCCCCCACCTGTGGTCTCCCAGCCCGGGCTGTCTCCTCTCCCCCACCTGTGGTCTCCCAGCCCGGGCTGTCTCCTCTCCCCCAGCTGCGGTCTCCCAGCCCGGGCTGTCTCCTCTCCCCCAGCTGCGGTCTCCCAGCCCGGGCTGTCTCCTCTCCCCCAGCTGCGGTCTCCCAGCCCGGACTGTCTCCTCTCCCCCAGCTGCGGTCTCCCAGCCCGGGCTGTCTCCTCTCCCCCAGCTGCGGTCTCCCAGCCCGGGCTGTCTCCTCTCCCCCAGCTGCGGTCTCACAGTCCGGGCTGTCTCCTCTCCCGCAGCTGCGGTCTCCCAGCCCAGGCTGTTTCCTCTCCCCCACCTGCGGTCTCCCAGCCCAGGCTGTCTCTTCTCCCCCAGCTGCGGTCTCCCAGCCCGGGCTGTTTCCTCTCCCCCACCTGCGGTCTCCCAGCCCGGGCTGTCTCCTCTCCCCCACCTGCGGTCTCCCAGCCCGGGCTGTCTCCTCTCCCCCAGCTGCAGTCTCCCAGCCCGGGCTGTCTCCTCTCCCCCACCTGCGGTCTCCCAGCCCGGACTGTCTCCTCTCCCCCAGCTGCGGTCTCCCAGCCCGGGCTGTCTCCTCTCCCCCAGCTGCGGTCTCCCAGCCCGGGCTGTCTCCTCTCCCCCAGCTGCGGTCTCACAGTCCGGGCTGTCTCCTCTCCCCCACCTGCGGTCTCCCAGCCCGGGCTGTCTCCTCTCCCCCACCTGCGGTCTCCCAGCCCGGGCTGTCTCCTCTCCCCCACCTGCGGTCTCCCAGCCCGGGCTGTCTCCTCTCCCCCAGCTGCGGTCTCCCAGCCCGGGCTGTCTCCTCTCCCCCACCTGCGGTCTCCCAGCCCGGGCTGTCTCCTCTCCCCCACCTGCGGTCTCCCAGCCCGGGCTGTCTCCTCTCCCCCAGCTGCGGTCTCCCAGCCCGGGCTGTCTCCTCTCCCCCACCTGTGGTCTCCCAGCCCAGTCTGTCTCTTCTCCCCCCTGTAGTCTCCCACCCCGGGCTGTCTCTTCCCCCCCCCCCCCTGTGCGCTGTGTGATAAGCACAGGGTCCCTGTGATGCAGATCAATGCCAACCACAGGTGTCAGGTGACATCTCTACTGTATTCATAAGTCAGGAAATCAGGACGCTGCACTCATCACATAGTGTCAAGAGACAGCTCATGAGAAAAGAGCGTATGCGGGAGGGGGAAAGGTTATCCAAGTGGTGGGCACCATACATCATAAAGAGTTGAGAACACCATCGAGCAAACAGCGCTGTCAGTGTCTTCAACAGCGAGTGGGCCCCCATGTTTGTCCAGGGCCCCGGCACATACAGCGCAGGGGAGAAGATAGCGCACAGATAGCAGCACACAGGAGGCGGGGGAGAGAACGGAATGTGGGGCGGAGGAGGATGAGAGGGGGTGGGGGCTGCGTCACACTGTACCTAGTTGGCAGCAGGGAGCCAAAATGATGTTAACTGTGATGTCTGTCAACAAGCTCCTTCCCCTGTCGACTGACATCACAGGAAGTAGCAAAATCCCAGCAGGAGCGTTCACATGACTGCTCAGAGCGGGGAAGAGGAGCTGACAGCAGGGCAAGTAGGTAGTTGGTAACTACTTACATGCCTCTATGTATCCTAAAGGTTAAATAAAGAAGAATAGGCAAAATAAGCCAGATAACCCCTTTAAAAGTAAAACATCACTGGAGTTTGTGTGCTAGCCAGAATAATATTTAAAATGAAAAAAAAAAAATCAAGTTTGTTAATTCTTGGATTCATACCCGGAAAGCTATATTCTTGGGAGACTCCCCATACTGTGAACCTTTACATTCATCCATAGGTTAAAGTGACGTTGCATGGTGATTTCCCTTGGTTATGAGTGTAAACATGCAAACACTCTGTATCAAAGTCATTCTGATTCTTTTGTGTGATATGTGACTTATACCTCCCAACCATCCCAGATTCAGCCGGACTGTCCTGATTTAAGGGCTCACTCCCACAGTCCCGCTATTCACTGCTTTTGTCCAGGCTACTCCTCTCAGTTCAATGAATAAATTAACTCAAGGACAGAAAAAAAAGGAAAAAAAGCTTAGTTTGATTTTTATACTTTTGAGACTTGAACCAAGGAACCAAACTCCGGACAGAAACTTTACCACTCAGCCATAAACCAAATAGATGGCTGGCTTTCTTATGAGATTAACCATGTAACTATTCAGGATGTGTGAAAGTGCTTCTGATTCTTATTCTGATGTGTGATATGTGACTTTCTTCACTCATCAACACAGGCATATCTAGGGGTTCAGCTCAGAAGGGGGCCCCTAACCAGGTAACAATATCTACAGCCATGGTGTCGCACCCTAAGGGCCAGGGCTGTATTTGGAGTTCATGCTGCCCTAGGCACTGTCAGTGGTAGTGCCCATTTCTGATCAGTCAGACTAAGGTTATGTGCACAGATCTGCTCTGTAACCCGCCTGATAAAAACGATAAATTCTAAAAGGAATGAAGTCATATACTGCAATGTAAAAACGACTTGCGGTCCATATGTTAACTGTTTTGGAGTTTTTTTTCAACCGTGTCAGGTTTCCTCAGACATGAAGTTAAAAGTGACCGGTCCATTATATGGGCAGCTGCTGCTTAGATGCCGCTTACTAGTTTATTAAAAAAAAAATAAATGAATAAATAAAATCTGAAAGCTAAAAGATGTTGAAAAAAATAACCAGGAAGCAAAAAAAAAAAAAAGGTAAAAAAACAATTTGCTTCAGGATAAAATGACGACTGTGTCCTAAAGCGTCTTCTGTCTGAATAACTCAGGGGGTTCACAGACCTCTACAAGCCCAAAGCCTTCAGGTAGTAGTTATAACCTCCATACACATTAATCTAAAGTTGTCTAAACCCGCCAATATCGACAGGTTCTGCTGACAGTGCAATGTGTATGGTGGCACTAACCAGAGGTGTATTTAGGCTTTCCGGCACCCGGGGCAAGAATTAAATTTGGCGCCCCCCCGCCCCATGTGACCATTTATATGTGATTTGCACACTTAGTCACATGATGACGAGCTGCTCTTAATAATTCTCTCAAAGTTCAAAGAGAAACATAGGAAGAAAAGCTAATTGTCCCAAGTATGAAAATCACATATGAGTGGAGAGGCCATGTGGTGTCTGCTGGACCCAGCGAGCAGAGCTGAATCCTGACAGGGAGTATATTACATGCTGCTAGGATTAGGCTACACTGTTTAATTTTATAAGTAAAGGGCTTCTCCAGGTTTGAGATAAAAATCTGCAGTCACTCTGTCACTCTATGTGACTGTAGACTTCTGAATTCTCACACTGCACACTGTCAAGATTCTCTGGTGCCGGCGGTGAGTGGGAGGTCACGAAACTGCAAGTATGGGATTTACATAATTGTGGTCACGTGCCAACTAGACATGTATGGCCTCGCTCAATAAAAATGAATTAAGTAAGGCCGGACACATCTAGTCAGAATGTGTCCAGAAATATAAAAATCTCATACTTGCGCTCATATGACCGTCCACTCTCGTCACTGGCACCGGAGAATCCTAAAAGTGTGCAAGCGCTGTGAGAATTCAGAAGCCTGCAGTCACCTAGAGAGACTGGAAACTTTCATCTCAAACCTGGACAAGACTTTACTTATATATAAGCAGTGTAGCCCAATTCTAAGTAAAGGGGTTGTCCAATCTTACAATTTATGTACTGTTACTTGTATACAGGATCAGAACTAGTAACAGCAGCAGAACCACCAGAAGTACAGAAATACATAATTAGAACCCCCATCATTACAAAAACACAGCATCACAATCACCAGCAGTAGAGAAATTCATCCATATAACCCCATAAGTTTAGAAACACAGCATCAAAACCCTCATCAGTACGGAAATACATCATCAAAACCACAAGAATGGTACATCAATTGTAATGTCAGGTCAGACACAGACATTTGTATTGCAGGAATCTACAACTTCCAGTACATCCTTAAAGGGAATTTGTCACCTGGATTTTAACATCTAATCTGAGAGCAGCATAACATAGGGGCAGAGATCCTGATTCAAGCGGTGTGTAACTTACTGTGCTGCTTAGTGTAGTTTTGATAAAATCACTGTTTAATCAGCAGTAGATCATTAAAGGACTGCTTGGCATGCTGCCAGGTAGTCCAGCATATTCATGAGCTCTGTATAACTGCTAGATCTGCAGCAGAGAAAACATTGATGTTATCAAAATGACAGCAAAGAGCTCAGTAAGTGACATATCGCTGGAATCAGGGTCTGTCTCTACATTATGCTGCTCTTAGATGGGGGAGCAAAAACCTGGTGACAGATTCCTTTTAACAATGGTAAGGAGATACTTGGGAGTTATCAGTCATCATCAGACTGAGGACTATACAGGAACTACAGTAAGGCCTCGGTTCCACTTGCGTTTTGCACGGACGAGCGCAATCCGATAAAACATCGAATTGTACTCGCACCAGTGTAAAATGATGGGGCAGTGTCCATCTGCAATTGATTTTTCATGATATATTGGCATGAAAAAAGAATTGCAGCATGCTGCGAGTGTCTGAGAGTCTCAGCTCACACACCCATACAGGTCTACGGGAGCGTGTGAAAAATCGCCCTGCACTTAGATGTCATCAGAGTGCAGTACGATGTACGCAGAGACAGGCAGTGGAGAAGGGGGAGAATTACTCCCTCCGTTTCTCTTGACCGAAGCTGTGATCTGATCGCAAGATTGGATCACAGCCGCATGACACTCGGCTCATGCTCACAGCAGAGCCTGAGCCAAGGGTCATTAGCATATCGCATCTGATGCTCTCGCATGGGAAGCAATGTGCAAGTGGGACTGAGGCCTAATGATGAGAATTAGTCACTATCACAAATAAAGGCTGGAGTCACATAACGTATGGCATCCAATGCGAGTGCAACGGGTGCGATATGCTAATGACCCTCGGCTCAGGCTCTACTGCGAGCATGAGCCGAGTGTCATGCGACTGTGACCCGATCTTGTGATACATGCACACACAGACACATTACAGATATTATTAATATGGGGAAGCCGGCAGCAGCCTCACTCACCTCCCCGCTTGTCTCCGTCCAGCTCCTCCTCGGCATGTCGCTGTGCCGCGCTGATTGGTGGCCATGACTAAGGGGCACTTTGCACACTACGACATCGCAAGCCGATGCTTGCGATGCCGAGCACGATAGTCCCCGCCCGCGTCGCAGCAGCGATATCTTGTGATAGCAGCCGTAGCGAACATTATCGCTACGGCAGCTTCACATGGACTCACCTGCCTTGCGAAGTCGATCTGGCCGGCGACCCGCCTCCTTATTAAGGGGGCGGGTCGTGCGGCATCATAGCGACGTCACATGGCATGCGGCCAATAGAAGCGGAGGGGCGGAGATGAGCGGGACATAAACATCCCGCCCACCTCTGTCCTTCCGCATAGCCGGCGTGAGCTGCAGGACGCAGGGAGGAGATGTTCCTCGCTCCTGCGGCTTCACACAGGAACGAGCAACAACATCTTACCTGTCGCAGTCGCGTAATTATGGAATTCCCAGACACTACACCGATGATACGATTACGACGATTTTGCGCTCGTTAATCGTATCATCTAGGATTTACACACTATGATGTCGAGTGTGACGCCGGAAGTGCGTCACTTTCGACATGACCCCTCCGACATCGCACCTGCGATGTCGTAGTGTGCAAAGTGCCCCTAACAGACATGGCAACACACAGAGCACACTAACACTGCTGTATATATATCACAGGAGAGGCTGGGGACGTACAGCTCTAGAGGGGGGCATTCAGATCTGAGGTGGTATACAGCACTGGGGAGGGGGATGTACAACTCTGGGGGGTAAATAGCACTGGAGTGAGGAACGTACAGCTCTGGGGGGGTATACAGCAGTGGGGTGGGGGACATACAGCTCTTGGGGTATACAGCTCTAGGGTGGTATACTGCACTGGAGTGGGGGTACACAGCTCTGGGGTGGTATACTACACTGGAGTGGGGGGGTACATACAGCACTGGAGAGGAGGACAAACAGCTCAGGGGGTATACAGTACTGGTGTGGGGGACAAACATGTGGGTATACAGCACTGGAGTGGGGGACAAACAGCTCTGAGGGTATACTGCACTGGACTGGGGGACAAACAGCTCTGGGGAGTATACAGCACTGTGGTGGGGGGGAGATACAGCTGTGGGGGGAACAGAGTTCTGGTGGGTATACAGCACTGGGATCAGGGGACAGACAGTTCTGAGGGGTATACAGCACTGGGGTCAGGGTATAGATAGTTCTGGGGGTATACAGCACTGGGGTCAGGGGATAGATAGTTCTGGGAGTATACAGCACTAGGGTCAGGGGACAGACAATTCTGAGGGGTATACAGCACTGGGGTGAATAGAGAGTTCTGGAGGTATATAGCACTGGGGTGGGGTGAATAGAAAGTTCTGGGGGTATATACCACTGGGGAGGGGTTAATAGACAGTTCTGGGGATATACAGCACTGGGGTGGGGTGAATAGACAGTTCTGGGAGTATATACCACTGGGGTGGGGGTTAATAGACAGTTCTGGGGGTATACAGCACTGGGGTGGGGTTAATAAGACAGTTCTGGGGGTATATACCACTGGGGTGGGATTAATAGACAGTTCTGGGGGTATATACCACTGGGGTGGGATTAATAGACAGTTCTGGGGGTATATACCACTGGGGTGGGGTTTATAGACAGTTCTGGGAGTATACAGCACTGGGGTGGGGTTAATGGACAGTTCTGGGGGTATATAGCACTGGGGTGGGGTTAATAGACAGTTCTGGGGGTACACAGCACTGGGGTGGGGTTAATAGACAGTTCTGGGGGAATATACCACTGGGGTGGGGTTAATAGACAGTTCTGGTGGTATATACTACTGGGGTGGGGTTAATAGACAGTTCTGGGGGTATACAGCACTGGGGTGGGGTTAATAGACAGTTCTGGGGGTATATACCACTGGGGTGGGGTTAATAGACAGGTCTGGGGGTATATGCCACTGGGGTGGGGTTAATAGACAGGTCTGGGGGTATATACCACTGGGGTGGGGTTAATAGACAGTTCTGGGGGTATATAGCACTAGGGTGGGGTTAATAGACAGTTCTGGGGGTATACAGCACTGGGGTGGGGTGAATAGAGAGTTCTGGGCTATACAGCACTGGGGTGGGGTTAATAGACAGGTATGGAGGTATATAGCACTGGGGTGGGGTTAATAGACAGTTATGGGGGTATATACCACTGGGGTGGGGGTTAATAGACAGTTCTTGGGTATATAACAATGGAGTGGGGTTAATAGACAGTTCTGGGGGTATACAGCACTGGGGTGGGGTTAATAGACATTTCTGGGGGTATATACCACTGGGGTGGGGTTAATAGACAGTTCTGGGGTATATAGTACTGGGTGGGGGGGCAGGATATACAGCTCAGCGTGAAGTTGATGCTTCGGCTCCTGTCTGACAGTGTCTTCATCTGTGGGTTGAGCCTAGAATGTATGGGCTCCTTCCAGGTTAGTGGGCGTGACCAGCTTCATGACAAGTCATACCTGGAAGGAACCCGTACATTCTAGCATCTACCTTTTCTATTGGACGCAGTGCACGCTGCGTTCTAGCTCCACCCACAGATGAACTTAGGCTCTGCAGACCGCAGAGAAGGCTGCGTTCAGGTGTGGATGTAAGAGCCATCAGCCAGGGAACTGTGGCTGCCGACATGATCGCTGTGGGCCCCGGAACTTGGCCCGGGGGCTGCAGCATACATCACCTCCCTTGCTGAAACGTGCTGACGCCGTCCCTGGTCACTCAGAGTGCTGCATCAGTCGGCCCATATCCGCTTGTTTATGCCTCTGACTAACCTATGATTGTCGGGGGGGAAGGAATAAGGATCCAGTAAGTCCGATTAGGGAGTATAGATCCTATTATCCTCTAAATGATAAGCTGCTGCCGGAGACATCTAGCAGCGGCTCTAAGAGAGAACACAGGAACACTTGGCAGAATGAGTGCTCCTGTATATGGGAGAGCCGAGCAAGATAGCTGTTGGCTGAAAGATCAGACTATAGTGTATGGGGGCTTTAGTCTATTACTTATTCGGCTGACAGAGCTGCAGATAGCTGTATTTTTAGCCCAGCACACTGACCCTATGTTTTAGGATTAAGATTGATAAGGTAACGATTACAACATCCACACGACTATCACAGGAACCACCATCAGTACGATAAAACATCACTATAACCACACTAAATACAATAATATATCACCACAACCACCATCAGTACAGTAATACATCACCAGAACCACCGTTAGTACAGTAATACATCACCAGAACCCACGTCAATACATTAATACATCACCAGGACCACTGTCAATACAGTAATACATCACCAGAACCACCATCAATACAGCAATACATCACCAGGACCACCGGCAAAACAGTAATACATCACCAGAACCGTCAATACAGTAATACATCACCAGAATCCCTCTAAATACAATAATACATCAACAAACCCTTTGTACAGCAATCAAGTGCAGTATCCGGCTGGCCAATATACAATTGTACTGCATTAACTTACAACTCCCAGTATGTCCTTAACAATGGTAAGGAGATGCTGGTAGTTGTTACCAGCCATCATCAGACTGTGGACCATAAAGGAACCACAATATTGATTAGTCAAAGGCAGTAGCTTTATTAAATATATAGAGTACTGTATTTTTCGGATTATAAGACGCACTTTTCCTCCCAAAAATTTGGGAGGAAAATGAGGGGTGCATCTTAAAATCCAAATATAGCTTACCGGAGGGGCTGTCTGTGCGGGCGGCCGGGTGCGTGCGTGCAGCAGGGTGTCTGTGGCTGCATGCGTGCGTAAGTGCGTGCATGCGGCCGGGTGCCTGTGGCTGTGTGCCGGCTGCCTGCCTCTCGGTCCTGGCGGCCAGCTGCTTCTCTGTGTGGGCTGCCTGCGGTGGCTGAGCGGCGGGTATCCCAGTGTGTCCGCGGCCTGCCTTCAAATGATGGCGCCGGGTGTCAGCGCGTGCACAGATGTAGCTCTCATCCAAGAGCTCCATCGGAGCATGCACCGCTCCGGACCCCATCACTTGAACCGGGACCGCGGACACACCGCACCGGCCTGCTCCACCACTGAGCCATCGCCGCCGCTGCCACCACTGAGCCGTCACTGCCACCACTGAGATGTCACCGCCGCTGCTACCACTGAGCTCACGCACCCACGCACACAGCTTGCACCCACGTACACAGCTTGCACCCATACACAGCCCACACACACAGCTTGCACCCACACACACACAGCTTGCACCCACACACACACACAGCTTGCACCCACACACACACACAGCTTGCACCCACACACACACACAGCTTGCACCCACACACACAGCTTGCACCCACACACACAGCTTGCACCCACACACACACAGCTTGCACCCACACACACAGCTTGCACCCACACACACACACACAGCTTGCACCCACACACACAGCTTGCACCCACACACACAGCTTGCACCCACACACACAGCTTGCACCAACACACACAGCTTGCACCAACACACACAGTTTGCACCCACACACACAGCTTGCACCCACACACACAAACACAGCTTGCACCCCCACACACACACACACAGCTTGCACCCACACACACACACAGCTTGCACCCACACACACACAGCTTGCACCCACACACACAGCTTGCACCCACACACACAGCTTGCACCCACACACATGTAAGGGGTGGGCAGACCCCTTACAAGGAAGCACAGGTTTTCTCTGAAGTGGCTAATGCTGTCCCCATAGAAACTGTACAGGAGGGAGGAGGAGCCGGCAGCTTATGGGGAAAGGAAGTGTGTGCTGAAGGCAGTTGTGTCCGGGACGGGAGAGAAGAAACAGCCAGGGGCAGAGTGTGGAGCTGAGTGGGCAGAAAGAAAGAAAGAAAGAAGGGAGCTGGAAGAACAGGGAAGCCGGAGAGAAAAGGAGCGGGCGGAACCTCATAGTGCGAAGCAGTCCCGGTGTGGGTCCGGGCTGTGGGTAGCCATAAGTGGGAGCCAGGTGAAGTAGAGTAGCCGGGCATATCCCCACTGGAGGAGACGTCAGGGCAGGCTTTCCCCAGCTAAGAAAAGAACGTGAAGTCATCTGTAACTGCCGGTTTTTGGAAAGAGTTGTGAAATAAAGAATGTCTTTTATTTGCATCGAACCATGCCTGGAGAGTGTTTATACGTCGGACGACATCTGCACCACCACACTCTGCCCCACCAAGACATCTCCCGTCCCGATAGTGACGGCGGAGCCAGGGGTAAGCCTGACAGAAGGGGCCACGACTACAAGCTCAGAGGCGCCCCTGGCACCCCGTTACATGTGGCGTAGTCGGCAGGATCCGGATCATATGCAAGGGGTCCCGCTCCAAGAAGAAGGAGATCAAGTGATGCCGAGGACACTGGATCCAGATTATTGGAAAAGAGTCCCGATCCCATGGTGGGAAGAGGAAAAAGTGCCTAAGGCGTTGGACCGGGCACAAGATGGCGGCAAGATGGCCGTTGTCTGTGAAGACACAGAAAGCGCGCGCAGAATTGGCGCCAAAAGAAGAGCCTGGGGCTGGCCGGTGCCGAAAAAGAAGTTCGGAGTACTCCGCCCAAAGAGGGGAGGTGCCGGTCCCAGGGCACGAAGGAAGATATGTGAAGTGGGCGGTGTTCCAGAGAAAAAGAAGAACTGCCGCGTAGGGGTCGACCTGATGTGTGAGACTGGGGGTGGAGTATACCCAAGAGCGGGAAAAGTAAGCCCGCCTCCACTTCCTCCAGCATCTCCACTGACCCCGACGCCATTACCAGAAACGTTGACTCCGAGCAAGATGGAGACTCCAGGAAGACAGCAAGCAGCGGTAGCCGCACTAGTAGCGACTAGCCTGGGCAGAGGACGCCCGAAGCAGACTGCGGCTGCGGAAGGACCCACCCTTAACCTACCGGCTGTGCCAGGAGGACCGGAGCGGCCCACTACACAAGAGGCCGCACAGTGGCAACAGGAAATCGAGTGGGAGGAATGCCAGTACCGGCGGCGGTCGCAGCAAAGACCGGTGCTGGCTGAACTCTCCCACCCGAGACGCACATTGGCCGTAGCTCCGGAAGTGATGCCCGGACCGAGCACTGACCCGGAGAAGGGGACCCCGGCGGTGTTGGCTATCCACCAAAACCTGACCACTCATCCGGTCATCGTCATGGGCAGCCCTCAGCCGTCCTGTGCAGCGACCCCTTCACCCCCGTCGGGGGCAGAAGAGACCAAGCCGGAGACCAAGACGTTGGAGCAACCCGCCAACTACGAGCCCTTCCGGAGGCTGCGCCGGTTGCCCGGACAGTCCCTGTCGGAGTACGTGCAGGCCCAACGAGCCGAATGGCAACGTGCATATCATCCGGAGTGACTTTTAAAGACCGGAAGATGGCGGGCCTGTTTTTGTTCAACACCGGCGTTGTTTTGAGCCGGAAGAAGGTGTGTTGTTTGTAACCGTTCAAGTTGCTGAGCCCGGAAGAGAGCCTGATGCTGGACTGAGCCAGGGGCTCCCTCCGCGTCGTTAAGAAAATTTTTGCCGAGTTGTGTTCCTGCCAGCTAACGTCTAAGACCGGGAGTGCTGCAAAAGCCTCCGGGCAGAAACTCCACTAAGACCGGGAGTGCCTGCCGACGGCCTCCGGGCAGGACTAAGACCGGGAGCTTCCAGGAGGAACTCCGGGCGCTGGACTGGTGTGCCCTTGCGGGTGCCCTCAGGTGAACATGTTCGCAGTTTCATTAAAATGACTTTGTTTAGTTTTAAAATGTGATTTTAGATTTGTGCCTTGCCGGGAGGCTTAGGCTTAAAGAGGGGAGGTATGTAAGGGGTGGGCAGACCCCTTACAAGGAAGCACAGGTTTTCTCTGAAGTGGCTAATGCTGTCCCCATAGAAACTGTACAGGAGGGAGGAGGAGCCGGCAGCTTAGGGGGAAAGGAAGTGTGTGCTGAAGGCAGTTGTGTCCGGGACGGGAGAGAAGAAACAGCCAGGGGCAGAGTGTGGAGCTGAGTGGGCAGAAAGAAAGAAAGAAAGAAGGGAGCTGGAAGAACAGGGAAGCCGGAGAGAAAAGGAGCGGGCGGAACCTCATAGTGCGAAGCAGTCCCGGTGTGGGTCCGGGCTGTGGGTAGCCATAAGTGGGAGCCAGGTGAAGTAGAGTAGCCGGGCACATCCCCACTGGAGGAGACGTCAGGGCAGGCTTTCCCCAGCTAAGAAAAGAACGTGAAGTCATCTGTAACTGCCGGTTTTTGGAAAGAGTTGTGAAATAAAGAATGTCTTTTATTTGCATCGAACCATGCCTGGAGAGTGTTTATACGTCGGACGACATCTGCACCACCACACTCTGCCCCACCAAGACATCTCCCGTCCCGATAGTGACGGCGGAGCCAGGGGTAAGCCTGACAGAAGGGGCCACGACTACAAGCTCAGAGGCGCCCCTGGCACCCCGTTACACACACACACAGCTTGCACCCACACACACAGCTTGCACCCACACACACAGCTTGCACCCACACACACAGCTTGCACCCACACACACAGCTTGCACCAACACACACAGCTTGCACCAACACACACAGTTTGCACCCACACACACAGCTTGCACCCACACACACAAACACAGCTTGCACCCACACACACACACACACACACAGCTTGCACCCACACACACAGCTTGCATCCACACACACACAGCTTGCACCCACACACACACAGCTTGCACCCACACACACAGCTTGCACCCACACACACAGCTTGCACCCACACAGCTTGCACCCACACACACACAGCTTGCACCCCACACACAGGTTGCACCCCACACACACAGAGCCTGCACCCCCACAGCTTGCACCCCCACACACACAGCTTGCACCCACCCACACACGCAGCTTGCACCCACCCACACACACACAGCTTGCTCCCCCTCTCAAACACCCTGCAGCCCTCATATGCCACTCACCCTGAATGTCCCCCTCATTATCGCTCTCTTGTCCCCATCTCCTCCCGGATCAGCCTCTCTTCAGCATCCTGCGCAGGTAACTCTGCGGCTCCTCCCACACGGTCACATGGCATGACACCATCGCAGGTCCTCGCTGCACCAGTAACATGTATTTCCTCCATCTTGGGGGCGCTTGTGCTCTTCCCCTGCAGCGCTAGCCGCTCATCAGCTCGGGGTTGGCCCCTCCAGGTCAGGAGCCAGACCGCCCCCTGCAGCCACTGGCGCTGCATTGTCCTTCACTTCCATTGCGAGTTGCCAAAACTCAAAGAAGGTGCTGGGATCTGGTTTGTGAAAGAGTGCGATCACAAGTGGCTGATGAGGAGGGCGGACATGTCCAGCATGAGGATAGCAGGAGTCACCACAATGGCGTCTCTGTCACTTGTACTGTGAGAAGACACAGATCAGGGGGCGATGACTGTGAGGGGCTTAGGGCTCCTTTCTCAAGTACAAGACTTAACTAAAAACATTCCATAGTAAAATGATCTCTGGGCAATGGGACATAATATGAGAGAACAAAGAATGAATAGAGGAGACAGAAAAACAATGGGCATGGGAGGGACATTCTAAAAAGAATGAAGAAAAGGAATGAACAAAAAGAATGAACTTCTTGGTTCCTAATTATAGATATGAATAATAGGTTTCATAGATATCATAGACATGGAATGAACATCTATATATATAATTGCCTTATTCTGTCTGTCTTGCTCCAAAATGACGTCATTACAGTGACAACCATCGCCACAGCGCGTGCGCTAAAGAGCCTGCGACCAACAGCTCAGCTAAGTGAGCAGCACGAACTACAGCGCGACAGGACGACTCCCGACACCTTACTCCGCACCCACACGGTGCCCAGACTCCCAGGTGACTACTACACCCTCGGGAGCCCACACCGAGAACCCAGTCGACATATACCCTTGCGTTGCTGGGATCGTACCGGGAGCCGGCGTACGCTAGTAACCATGGTACACATCGGGTAACTAAGCAAAGCGCTGTGCATAGTTACCCGATTGTGTACCATGGTTACCAGCGTAACTCGGCTCCACCCCCCCCCGCACTCCGCATGTATACACTGAACACACACACACAAATAGTCACCTCTCCCCAGCCATGCAATCCCCGGCACTGACGTCCTCCACCCCCCCACACTCCGCCCTCCACATGTATACACTGAACACACCCCGACACTACTGCATCCATTATCCCCGCACACACGCAGGCACTACCGCTCCCATCATCATCACTGCACACACCCCGGCACTACTGCACCCATCATCCCCGCACACATGCAGGCATTACTGTTCCCATCATCATCCCCGCACACACGCAGGCACTACCACGCCCATCATCATCACCGCACACACCCCGACAGTACCGCACCCATCATCATCCCCGCACACACCCCGGCACTACCGCACTCATCATCATCACCGCACACACAAGCACTACCGCACTCATCATCATCACCACACACACCCCGGCACTACCGCCCCCATCATCATCCCCACACACACCCTGGCACTACCACACTCTTCGTCATCCCCGCACACACCGGCCCCCGTCATCCCCGCACACACGCAGACACTACCTGAGTGAAATCTCCTGTGACAGCACGGCTCACTTCAGTTGCTGCGTGGAGCTGACACAGAGCGGTCGTGTTCTACGGCGCTACCTGTCAGCTTTATGTAGCAGAGCTGAAAGCGTCGTGTTGATTACGTCGGACCTGGGGGGTGTTTGGGGATTAATAAAGTGGTAAATGAGGGTGTTTGTTTTGTCTTTTATTCCAAATGAAGGATTTTTCGTTGTGTGTGTTTATTTACTTTCACTTACAGGTTAATCATGGAAGGTATCTCTGGGAGACGCCTGCCATGATTAACCTAGGACTTAGTGGCAGCTACAGTTAGGTCCAGAAATATTTGGACAGTGACACAATTTTCGCGAGTTGGGCTCTGCATGCCACCACATTGGATTTGAAATGAAACCTCTAAAACAGAATTCAAGTGCAGATTGTAACGTTTAATTTGAAGGTTTGAACAAAAATATCTGATAGAAATTGTAGGAATTGTACACATTTCTTTACAAACACTCCACATTTTAGGAGGTCAAAAGTAATTGGACAAATAAACCAAACCCAAACAAAATATTTTTATTTTCAATATTTTGTTGCGAATCCTTTGGAGGCAATCACTGCCTTAAGTCTGGAACCCATGGACATCACCAAACGCTGGGTTTCCTCCTTCTTAATGCTTTGCCAGGCCTTTACAGCCGCAGCCTTCAGGTCTTGCTTGTTTGTGGGTCTTTCCGTCTTAAGTCTGGATTTGAGCAAGTGAAATGCATGCTCAATTGGGTTAAGATCTGGTGATTGACTTGGCCATTGCAGAATGTTCCACTTTTTTGCACTCATGAACTCCTGGGTAGCTTTAGCTGTATGCTTGGGGTTATTGTCCATCTGTACTATGAAGCGCCGTCCGATCAACTTTGCGGCATTTGGCTGAATCTGGGCTGAAAGTATATCCCGGTACACTTCAGAATTCATCCGGCTACTCTTGTCTGCTGTTATGTCATCAATAAACACAAGTGACCCAGTGCCATTGAAAGCCATGCATGCCCATGCCATCACGTTGCCTCCACCATGTTTTACAGAGGATGTGGTATGCCTTGGATCATGTTCCGTTCCCTTTCTTCTCCAAACTTTTTTCTTCCCATCATTCTGGTACAGGTTGATCTTTGTCTCATCTGTCCATAGAATACTTTTCCAGAACTGAGCTGGCTTCATGAGGTGTTTTTCAGCAAATTTAACTCTGGCCTGTCTATTTTTGGAATTGATGAATGGTTTGCATCTAGATGTGAACCCTTTGTATTTACTTTCATGGAGTCTTCTCTTTACAGTTGACTTAGAGACAGATACACCTACTTCACTGAGAGTGTTCTGGACTTCAGTTGATGTTGTGAATGGGTTCTTCTTCACCAAAGAAAGTATGCGGCGATCATCCACCACTGTTGTCATCCGTGGACGCCCAGGCCTTTTTGAGTTCCCAAGCTCACCAGTCAATTCCTTTTTTCTCAGAATGTACCCGACTGTTGATTTTGCTACTCCAAGCATGTCTGCTATCTCTCTGATGGATTTTTTCTTTTTTTTCAGCCTCAGGATGTTCTGCTTCACCTCAATTGAGAGTTCCTTAGACCGCATGTTGTCTGGTCACAGCAACAGCTTCCAAATGCAAAACCACACACCTGTAATCAACCCCAGACCTTTTAACTACTTTATTGATTACAGGTTAACGAGGGAGACGCCTTCAGAGTTAATTGAAGCCCTTAGAGTCCCTTGTCCAATTACTTTTGGTCCCTTTAAAAAGAGGAGGCTATGCATTACAGAGCTATGATTCCTAAACCCTTTCTCCGATTTGGATGTGAAAACTCTCATATTGCAGCTGGGAGTGTGCACTTTCAGCCCATATTATATATATAATTGTATTTCTGAACATGTTTTTGTAAACAGCAAAAATAACAAAACTTGTGTCACTGTCCAAATATTTCTGGACCTAACTGTATAAGCTGCCATTTAACTCCTTATTACCCCAGTTGCCACCGCACCAGGGCAATTTGGGATGAACCGGGTAGAGTCCCGGGACTGTCGCATCTAATGGATGCGGCAATTCCGGGCAGCTGCTGGCTGATATTGTTAGGGTGGTGGGCTCCCCATAATGTGGCGCTCCCCATCCTGACAATGCCAGCCTTCAGCCGTGTGGCTTTATCTTGGCTGGTATCAAAATTTGGTGGGACCGCAGGTTTTTTTTTCTTTTTAGAGAGGGGGGGGGAGAAGGGAGGGGAGAGAGAGACCAGGAGTGATTTTAAACGATTTATATCATTCTGCTGGACATGCTGAGCATGCGCAGTAGAATGTGACGAGATCTGTCAGCGGATTCCGCCGCTTAGTGCATTGCCCCATAGACAATCATTAGACACCTTGGCGGATTCTAACGGATGCAACGCAGACACCTGCGTTACAGTGCATCGTCAATACAACTCTATGGAGAATAGCGCAGTGCGTTAATGGACTGCGCTTTTCTCCATAGCGGCGGATTGCGCTGAAGGCAAGTGTGAAAGCGCCCGAACACACACACACACATCTGGATAGTCACCTGTCCCTAGCCATGCAGTCCCCAGCACTGACATCCTCAGCGCTCGGCTCCACCCACCCCACACTCTGCCCCCCGCACACATTACCCCGCCCTCCGCAGGATGTGGGCACATGTCAGGATGGTGGCTGCACCATGATGGGGGCACATACCAGCATTGGGTCACATTACAGCATCAGCATCTTTTTACTTAACTTTACACTGTTCATGGCCTTCTTTCACTACAAGCCATGGGCATAATTAAACATTAGACTCATCTATTAAAACTGTTCCTTCTGTTGTTTGTCATTTTAAAACCAATAAACAATTATAAGAATACTAAATTAAACCTAACCCATCCAGTCCATTCATTACCTTATTATTCCATCTGCTAACCTACATACACATTCTAGACTACCCGACACGTTAGAATCGGGCCACCTTCTAGTATAATATATGTGAACAATAGGGAAATGTACACATATACCACACAAACAAGTGTACATTTTATTCCCTGAGCGTCTTAGGTGGGGAATGAACATGGAATATATGTGGATAATAGGGACATGAACATATATACCACACAAACAAGTGTACATTTTATTCCCTAAGCTTCTTAGGTGGGGAATGAACATGGAATATGTGTAGATAATAGGGGAATGAACACATATACCGCACAAACAAGTGTGTATTTTATTCCCTGAGCGTCTTAGGTGGGGAATAAACATGGAATATATGTGGCTAATAGGGAAATGTACACATATACCACACAAACAAGTGTATTTTTTTATTCCCTAGACATGTTAGGGCTCATGCTCACGTAACTGCTGAATATTCTGCAGCGAATTGACAGCACACGTGTGCATCAAATTGCTGCAGAAACACTGCATAATGAATGCAGTATTTTTGTTAAAAAAAAAGCCGATTGCATGCTCTATGGATGCTGCCCCCACAATAGACAGAGTGGGAGCTGCATCCATAGCGCATGGAATGTGCTATGGATGCAGCTAATGTGCTAATTACATTTTCAATGACATTTGGCAGCCATGTTGTTCATATGCATTAAGCATGTTGTCCATTTGTTCAGCTCGTCTGTTCCCAAGTCAATTCTGTACAACGAGCACAAATGCTCCAAGCTGCTGAGTTTTGTTTGGCCATCATGGATTAGTTTGTTTATTTTGGGGCCAATTTTGAGCATTATTTTAGCCTCAGTTTTCAGTTCTTCTTCCAATCCTGCAAACCATTTCTTTAATGATCAATTGCAACCACAACATTTTTTTGTAAACCAAGTTTAGTGTGAAGCCGTGGAAGATAAACTTTTATTTATTTGTTTATTAAAGGAAGGGTGTTGCGTTTTTTATTTTTTGTATTAATAATAGTGATTATGAAATCAAGTATTTATAATACAAAATTAAAATCACTGTTTATTTAGTTTTTATTTAATTCTAGTTTCACTGAAGCACTGGGGGCTGCCATCTTGGATTTGCTGTGTGTAATGACAGTTACCTCCTTTATGTCAGCCCTCTGTGCATAGAGAACAGTGGTCGGGCTCCGACCCCATTTAGTAACATTAGAGTAGACACCTGCTGTGAAATGGACGCACCTCCTGGACTGTCCAGATCACAGCAGATGGAGGAGATCAGTGCCATCTTCGTGGAGCTCACAGCGTATGCCATGTGCTGCACTATCCCCCTGTCACCCGACGGGATGGATGGGTGGATACCCTATTTTTAACTAGTTAAGACCCTATAGCACCTCTTTGGTCCTCTATTACATATTTCTTATGCCTATGGCCCAGTTGTGATGACAGTTGTCATTACAAAATGAGACAGTGGCCCCTTACAGTCGCGCGCACAGTTTGTTGGCACAATGTGCAACACAAATCTCTGGTTGATCCACTTCATGTTTATCTTCCACCACTTCACACTAAAGTTGGTTTACTAAAAAATATTGTAGTTGCAATTCATCACTACAGAAATGGTTTCCAGTATTTGAAGAAGTTTAGAACTAAAAACCGAAGCTAAAATAGAGGTCGAAATAGGCAGCGAAATAAACAAACTAATGCATGATGACCCATTACGAACAAAACTGAACAGCTTGGAGCATTTGTGTTCGTTGATCAGAACTGACGGGAACAGACGAGCTGAACAAATAGACAACATGCTTAAAGTATATGAACAACATGGCTGCCAGTTATCATGGCTGCCTGCTATCAGTGTAAATGTATTTTTACAGTTCCATCTTGACTTTTTTTCCACCGAATTTGGGAGACGTAACTGACAAACATGGAGAAAGGTTCTGTGCTGCCCCCGTGGCAGCAGCCGAGCTGCTCGGATCCGGGTTCTCAGTGGCTCGAGGGTCTCCGGACCCGGGGGTCGTGCAGCCACTCAAATGAAGGGGGTATTTACAAGGGATTATAGAGTTTTTGACGCCACCTGTGGTGTGTGGTAATTAGGACTACCACCACTGCAGTTGGAAGTACCCGGGGATGATGGAACGGGGCAGCAAGGTGTTAGAACCCTCCACACGTAGGGGGATGCCCCGGGACTCGGCGTTGGGGAATAAGGCCGTGGGATGCAGGGATCACTCTTGTACTCACTCAGTCCATTAAGCAGACACCGACAACCGAGTAAACCAAATCTCTGGACACCGCTGCCGCTGAGGGGAGCTAGTTCGAGTCCCATCCCCAATGGTGCTGCCTGGTGATCCGCGACCTGCCTCCTGGCACTAAGTTTACTTCTCTGGTGCTCCCGGTAGTGTGAAACTTGCCGGATCCCACTCCCCACTGTGGCTAAGTGTGGGAGCTTGCTCTCAGGGCTCACGCTTGGGATTTTCTGGACCGTTTTGAATGGAAAGTCCTATCCCCCTCGTTGCACTAGTGCCCCGATTTTAGAGCACTTGGGAACGAATCTTGAAGGCTCTGTTCTCCACGGGTAAATTATCGGGTTGCATGCAGCTACTCCCCGACCTAGGGTCCACATACCCCGTCTTGGCTTGGACCCAGCCCGGGGATGGTGCAAGGCCGCTGGCTGTCCTGCTCAACAGATCTGAGCCCCTTTGCCACGATCCCCTGTGACCGGGGGTCCAGCTCCTCTAGGCCCAGACCACCTTCTGCCACCTAGACAGTTTCCTTATGTGAGTCCCTGCTCCTGACCTCCTCAGAGCCCCTCACAGCTCGAGGGCTACTCTCTCCAACTGAATACCCACTACACTCCTCACCTCCCCTCCCTGACACCCAGGTGGGCGACTCTATTCCACTCAAGCCATCCACAGGTGTCTGGTGGGTGTGGTGCAGGGTGTATCTAGGATTTGATTAGCTGATGTAGTCAACACCATTTGGTTAGGGGCCCATAACCAAAAGGGAGGTGGATACTGCACAGGAGGGCAGATTGTGCAATACCCTGTGACAACCTGATAGTCCAGGGGCGTCACAGTTCCATAAAGAAATTTTTACTCTGGATATCAGATACCAAGGCTGCGGGAATCCCAATATGGGGAACTAGAGCTGTTTTTTACCAGTGCTGGGCCTTGCTCCAGAAAGACTTTTAAACTGGAATACAAGACTTTTTGATTTTTTTTTTTATTTCACTACATTTGCATATACTGTTTTCTGTGAAAACTTTAATGCAGATCAGATAATTATTGGTGTAAAACTCGTTCTGTACAGAATAATCCAAAGCTTTCCAAGTGCTTAATTCATTTGGCTCAGCTTCTGCATAACAAAAGTTCCTGATGTGTTACAACAATTCTGACTTCGGATTTGGAATAGGCCCTCCATTTAGTATAGGACATATGGATTTTTTCCAGTAACAGATGAAGATTTTTTGAGCATTTGACCTTTTATTATGGACATAATATAATTAGGCCTCTAGCCATTAATATAATTCATTCCCTGTCCTATCTAGTGGGGGAGTGTGGCCTTTGTTCCTCTCTCTGCAGGAGGCCTTGATGTTACAGACATTATGGAATTCTCCACACTTTGAATTGAATGTTATAGTTGTTTAACCCCTTCAGCCCCGGGGCACTTTCCGTTTTTGCGTTTTCGTTTTTTGCTCCCCTTCTTCAGAGAGCCGTAACTTTTTTATTTTTCCGTCAATCTTGCCATATGAGGGCTTGTTTTTTGCGGGCCAAGTTGTACTTTTAAATGAAACCATAAGTTTTACCATATGGTGTACTGGAAAACAGCAAAAAAAATCCAAGTGTGGAAAAACTGCAAAAAAAGTGTGATGGCACAATAGTTTTTGGGATGTTTTATTCACGGTGTTCACTATATGGTAAAACTGATGTGTGGGTATGATGCCTGAGGTCGGTGCGAGTTTGTAAACACCAAACATGTATAGGCTAACTTGTATCTAAGGGGTTAAAAAAATTCACAAGCTTGTCCAATAAAAGTGGCGCACGTTTTGCGCCAGTTTCCGAAAACCGTTTTTGCGTTTTCGTTTTTTGCTCCCCTTCTTCAGAGAGCCGTAACTTTTTTATTTTTCCGTCAATCTTGCCATATGAGGGCTTGTTTTTTGCGGGCCAAGTTGTACTTTTAAATGAAACCATAAGTTTTACCATATGGTGTACTGGAAAACAGCAAAAAAAATCCAAGTGTGGAAAAACTGCAAAAAAAGTGTGATGGCACAATAGTTTTTGGGATGTTTTATTCACGGTGTTCACTATATGGTAAAACTGATGTGTGGGTATGATGCCTGAGGTCGGTGCGAGTTTGTAAACACCAAACATGTATAGGCTAACTTGTATCTAAGGGGTTAAAAAAATTCACAAGCTTGTCCAATAAAAGTGGCGCACGTTTTGCGCCAGTTTCCGAAAACCGTAGCGTTCTAATTTTTTGGGATCTATGGCTCAGTGACGCTTATTTTTTGCGTCTCGAGCTTTCGTTTCTAATGGTACCATTTTTGCGCAGATGCTACGTTTTGAACGCCTGTTATTGCATTTTGCGTAAAACTTGCGGCGACCAAAAAACGTAATTTTGGCGTTTGGAATTTTTTTGCCACTACGCCATTTACCAATCAGATTAATTGATTTTATATTTTGATAGATCGGGCATTTCTGAACGCGGCGATACCAAATATGTGTATATTTATTTATTTTTTAACCCTTTAATTTTCAATGGGGGGAAAGAGGGGTGATTTGAACTTTTAGGGGGTTTTTTGTTTTTTTTTTAAAACTTTTTTTTTAATTTTTTTTTTTTTTATTTCACCAGTCCTGCTAGGGGGCTATAGTGATCAGCAATCCAATCGCTCTTATCTATCTGCTGATCACAGCTATACAGCTGTAAACAGCAGATTCAGTCACTTCCTGTTTCTCTCTGCTCCCGGCCGAGGGAAAACGAAAGTGAAACTTCATAGCTGCAGGCGTCATCACATGACCCTGTGCTACGATGGCAACCACCGAAAGTCACGTGATCACGCACGTGACTTCCGGTGGGGGCGGTGGTAAGTAGAAATCATGACCGCGCGCATATAGATCTCGCTGCCAGACTTTGGCAGCGAGATTTAAGGGGTTAAATGTTGCGAGTGGAAGTGATTCCACTCGCAACATGCAGGCACACATGTCAGCTGTTGAAAACAGCTGATATGTGTGCTGACCACCGCCGCCTGCCCGTGGCAGGGGGTGGGGCTTAACGGGACACGCTCCATGACGGATATATCCGTTCATGGTCGTGAATGGCTTAAAGAGGTGGGGAATAATCTCCTCTACCCAACAAGGTGTCTGACCCCAAGAAGCAGAAGAAACGAAAATATACATTTTTGTATTGATTGCATATATTACACAATACACATATACATTTTTTTATAAAAATATAATTTTAACCCTTTTTTTCTCTAAAAGGAATTATAAAGTTATAAAAAAAGACCCCCACTCCCTCTCTCCGCTTTTTTCCTCTTAAGGTGAATATATACCTTTGATATGTTTTTTTCTGAGCAAATTGATTTGTATACACACGTGGCACAGGCAGCTGCACGCTCCCTGTGTGGTGTTCCCGGCCCTTGGATCATGGACTGCGTAACACTCGTAATGGGGTTCAAGGCAGTTTGTGAGATACGGATATATCTGGAAGTATATGTGTCTTTGTATATAAAAAAAAATTTTTGGAATACAAGGACTACACCTTCACACACATGGATTTTATACATTTTTTATTTTTTTCAATACCACTTTTATTCAGTATTACTAATATCCTGGGGTTAAGAATAAGTCATCACAAAGAAATACGTTGGAAAACTCTTTCATTACAATGTATGATATCATGTTGTTTTTTAAATGTATAGATTCCCGCCGATTTTTTTCAAATAGGGGTGGAGCAGGACTTCACCTCTAAGGTATTTAATGCTGTATAGGGTTCCATGCAGCAGATTTGATGCTCTTTGCCAGCTTGTCCTGATGAAGAGAGCTGAGTCTCTTGAAACGCGTTGACTTGACCTGTGCGTGAAATAAAGCAACATTAATCTGACACTTCAGGATCTGTCGGTCATTGGCGCGGCGTTGAAACCCTTCTCTACCGTTCTCTGTTATCTGCCATTTGGGGACTGCTGCTGTGACCTGGAGTTACATGCTTGCATAGGAGTTGTGACTTTCACAACCCCTTTTGGTGAGTAGGTTTGCTCATTCAAGACCCCTTATATACCGGGGTAAGACCCTATTGCGCTTCTTTTTCCACAGATTTTCCTATCTACATTTTGTTGCTCTCAGATGAGGTAGCAAAAACCTGGTGACTGATTCCCTTAACTACCATGTGCAGTCCCCTAGTGCTTACTATGGCAATTATACAGTACAGACTCAAACTTCTTGTCCCCATTGACTTGTATGGAGTTTGTTGTATGGTGTCAAGTTCACTTGATTTTATGTTTAGTTTGTGCTGATTCGGCGAATCCGAATAGCCATGCATGCACTATCCAGGTATCTTCCCATGCTATTCCCATTCAGTTTCAGCACTTTTCCATCCATTGCAGCTGTGACGCCCATGGACTAGACAGGGCGTCACAGGGTACTGCACGCTCTGTGCTCTTAGTGCAGGACTCAACCCCCCATGGTTCTGGGTTTTCAACCTGTTGTACTGCCTCCATCAGCATCCAAAATCTCAACCACACCTCACACCACACCCTGTCAGACACACCAGTGGGCTGCTGATCTGGAATAGGGCCGCCCACCTAGGGGTCAGGCAGACTACTGGGAGGGAAGTAGAACAGAGTTAGCCCTCGAGTAGTGAGGAGCTGGGGGAGTTTGGGGCTCCCTGAGTGTTAGAGGTTGGGTCGCAGATGGTGGTCTGTACCCGGAGGAGTCGGAGACCCGGTCGCGGGATATTGGGACTGGGTGCCTGGACCTAGTCTTGGATGATGGTCAGCAGCTCGAGTTCAATAGCCGGTCCGGGACCAAAAGCACGGTGGGGTACTGGATGTGACGGGTATTCGACAGAGCAGTAAGGGACACCAGACCGATGAACAATCCAAGAAGATTTAATGAGGCAGGGAGCATAAAATATCCAATATCCAAATAGTTCTTTAGAGTCCACACAAAGGAAACAGATCTGGGGCAATCCGACGCCAAGGAGAATGCGACAGTCCTCAGATGCGTTCCCTAAATTAAGCAGCGTGGCAGCTGATCCTCAATGTCCAATCGTCCATGTACGGGCAAAAAGGAGCTAGACTGAGCACAGGTCCTCGCCCTTCACCCAAGAAAGCATAACTAAACTAAAAAAACATGTGTCTGAAACTCCCACCTCTCCTTAGATCCACCCCCTTAACATTTGCTATTTGTAGCTACTAGTTAGAAAGAAGTTCCTAGACACAGTCTCCAGAGATTGTGTACTAGGGAAGTCCCCTGCAGAGGAGAACAATATTTATGCAACCCCCACCAAATCAAGGCCAATAGCTACTGCTGAAGCCTGATTGCAATATGATACAAGCTGGGGGGATATAATGTTACAACCCCTTCCCCCCTCAATATGTGCACGGACTAGTGACCTCAACAGGTCGCTTGTCAAGTGCACGTAAACATGGCGGACCTGACTCAGGGCTCTTCTTGCCTGGACAATCCGTCTGCATTTTGGTGTTGGCTGCCCCTTCTATATTGTATTGTAAAGTTATAGGGTTGAAGAGTAAGCGTCTATTGTCCCCAGAGACTCTGTTCAGCCAGGTGAGGGGATTGTGATCAGTAACCACAGTGAATTCTCGCCCATACAGATACGGCCTTAGTTTCCTAAGGGTCCATACTACAGCTAGACATTCTTTCTCAACAGTTGCATAGGCCACTTCTCGGTCCAGCAGCTTCCTGCTGAGGTAGACAATGGGGTGCTCCTCCCCGGCTGCATTCACCTGGCTGAGTACAGCTCCAAGTCCATAAGAAGAGGCATCCGTTTGCACAATGAATCTCCTCTTGTAGTCTGGAGCAGCCAGAATAGGGTCGCAGACCAAGGCGTCCTTCAGCCGGTTAAAAGCCTCATCACAGGCTGGAGTCCAGATCATCAGCCGGGGCATCGTTTTCTTCGTGAGGTCTGTAAGGGGCTTGGCCACACTGCTGAAATGAGAAACAAATTTTCGGTAATAACTGGCAGTGCCCAAAAAAGCCATAACTAGTTTCTTGGTTTGGGGTACAGGCCAGTCTCTAATAGCCTGGATTTATGCAGGATCAGGACGTAACTTCCCTCGTCCTACTCGATGCCCTAGGTATTGGACTTCACCCATCCCCAATTGGCATTTATCAGGACGAATAGTTAGGCCTGTTGCGAGAATCCGGTCAAGAACAACAGCTACTTGATTCAGATGTTCCTCCCATGTGTGGCTGAAAATGGCGATATCATCCAGGTAGGCACAAGCGAAGTCGCCACATCCCCGGAGGATCTGGTCCACCATTCTTTGAAAGGTTGCAGGGGCATTTTTCATTCCAAAAGGCATGTTTAGAAATTCATACAGACCAAAGGGGGTTATAAAAGCTGACCTTTCTTTACCTTTCTCTATCAGGGGAATTTGCCAGTATCCCTTACTGAGATCCAAGGTGGTGACGTATCGTGCCCCAGCTAGCCGGTCTAGAAGTTCATCAATGCGGGGCATTGGGTAAGCATCACTGATGGTATCGGTCATTTAGTCGTCTGTAGTCCACACAAAATCGAGTACTCCCATTTTTCTTGGGTACTAACACAACAGGAGAGGCCCAAGGACTATGGGAGGCCTGAATCACCCCAAGGTGTAACATCTCCTCCAGCTTATGCTGCATGGTGTTTCTAACTGATTCTGGTACCTGGTAGGGAGCCTGCTGTATGGGACGAATGCCCTGAGTGTCCACATGATGTTGGGTTACTGTGGTTCGACCTGGTCGGTAAGAGAAAGCAGCCTATCTCTGATGGAGCACTCCCAGCATTTGTTTTTTCTGTAAGGAATCTAAGTGATCTCTCAGAGGAACCTGTTCCACAGTGGATGGGGCTATTGTCTGCTTCAACAAGATCAGGTAATGGGTCCTCATCCTCCTGACCATCTTCTGATGCCAGTCGACAGCTTGCTATCATAGGTAATGTCCGATCATGGTACTCCTTCATCATATTCACATGGACAGTCCTTAGTCTTAGACCCTGATCATCTAGAGCAAGAAGGTAATTTGTGTCGTTTAGTTTTCTGAGAACCCGGAAGGGACCCTCCCATGTTGTCTGGAGTTTATTTTGCTGATGGGGAACAATCATTAAGACTTGTTGTCCCTCTACAAATTGCGTGCTTTGCGGTCATACCATGTGTTCTGTGTGGTTTGAGCCATCCGCACATGATTCTGAGCCAAACTAGCAAGTTGAGCCAGGGTTTCACGAAGCGTGAGGACATATGTGTATATTGAGGTTCTGGTTTCAGACGTTGATGGGCCGTTGTCCTCCATTTCTTCTGCTCTGATCCCGCTTCTGCCACCAGTTTGTGATGGAGTATGCGACAGAGCAGTAAGGGACACCAGACCGATGAACAATCCAAGAAGATTTAATGAGGCAGGGAGCATAAAACATCCAATATCCAAATGGTTCTTTAGAGTCCACACAAAGGAAACAGATCTGGGGCAATCCGACGCCAAGGAGAATGCAACAGTCCTCAGATGCGTTCCCTAATCCAGCAGCGTGGCAGCTGATCCTCAATGTCCAATCGTCCATGTACGGGCAAAAAGGAGCTGGCCTGAGCACAGGTCCTCGCCCTTTACCCAACAAAGCATAACTAAACTAAAAAACATGTGTCTGAATCTCCCACCTCTCCTTAGATCCACCCCCTTAACATTTGCTACTTGTAGCTACTAGTTAGAAAGAAGTTCCTAGACACAGTCTCCAGAGATTGTGTATTAGGGAAGCCCCCTTTAGAGGAGAACAATATATATGCAACCCCCACCAAATCAAGGACAATAGCTACTGCTGAAGCCTGATCGCAATATGATACAGGCTGGGGGGATATAATGTTACACTGGACCCTATGTTGGGGAGTAGTTTCAGGCAAACCGGCAATTAACCTGCGGAGGACAGTGATTTTATGGACTGTCCCCAAGAAGCTCAGAGATCAGGGGCACTAGCGCAACGAGGGAATAGGTCTTTCCAACCCAAGCAGCCCACAGAAATCCTACGCGTGAGCCTTTGAAACTTTGTACTGACCTCACAGTGGAAACAAAGTCCATGGGGCCAGGGCAGTGTTCATTGTGCAGGGGATGAGTGGATTCATCACCTGCCTGACAGTTCGTCAATCCAACAGAGGGGAGCACAATATGTGCAAAACAATTTTAGAATAAAATGGAGAAAGAAACAAAACTAACCTTCAGCCGCTCTGGGCCAACTTCTGAGACCGAATCTCCAATCCCACTTCTATGGAACATTGAAGAGTCTGTACTGCTTCGTGCAACCAGTACTACTGTGTGGGGTGTCAGTTGCCAGTATTCTAACTGATTCACAAGGACTGTGGTTGTCCTTCAGACTCTAGTGGTCTTAGATGTGGCCATTTTAACGTACACTGTTAAATATGCACCCTGATCAACGAAGTAAAACGAAACTGCCAGTCTCAGGCCGAACTTCAAGAGCTGATTTCATAAAGCTGGATTCCATCTCTCTGCTGCAATGGCAGGAGGACCTTGCTGGGGCGCTCCTCTTCTGCCCATAACAACTTGTGGATCACCCCTTCACTCATCGTATAGACCATGGCCACCACATATCACCCATGGGGCCGTCTTTATTTCACAAAGCAGACTCGGTCCCCCAGGTCAGAGCGGGATCCTTGCACACTCAGCTGGCATTTACATACAACTTCTCTCCAGTCCCATCCTCTTGGATGAACCTGTAGCCCCGCCTGTGATCAAGGTGCCGGATAACCCTGTAGGTCACGTGGCAACTGATGGCATCGCTGCCCGGAAGTGCCAGCTGGGTGTGCACCCAACCCTGCCGCTTCTTCTTCCCCTCAATCAAACGGGCTACCTACTTGGCTTCTGCTGAATGTAGGGCCAGGGGTTTCTCGTCTGGAGGGTGTCGGGACAAGGACTTCAGGGTCAGGGTACAGTTTCTGTGGTTATGGGTGACGGTAACTTAGGCTCAGGGTGCACCTGTGAACAGGTGTGGTGTCCTGGGCTACGGGCTTCCGCTCCGGCTAGGCTGTCAGCAATTGTCAGGTCTACTCCTCTGGGCTAAGGACTGGCTGATGGGCCATCATTGCAATGGTGCTTTGTGTGGCAGTGCCACCTTCACCGCGACTGCCAGTTGCCGACAAGGGTCCCAGTCTTCAGGGGTTCTTTTCTAAACTTGCAGGCACGCAGGCTGCCCTTCATTGGTCTCTGCTGTCCGCTGGGCGAGCCAGTCTCGACCACTATAGGCATGTAACCCATACCATCAGCTCTCTCACATATGGAAAGGCTCTTCGGTTCAGTCTCCGTCCATCTTCCGTAACTCCAGGTCCCGAAATAACGTTGGACTGCATTCTTGGGGAACTCTCCATTTTCCGGACCATAACCCGATGTACCATCCATGAAATATGGGGCTTGCAGTCGGTCCCAGGCCATATACTGTGATCTTTGTTTGAATGGCCAGTAACATTTGCATCTTTGGCATCTTCCATGCAGCCCATCTTGAAAGGTTGTGCTGCGAACGACCCTGCAAACAGCGTCACTTGTAGGAAGATGCGGATGTCGGTCCATGGGTGGATCACTTCAGGCAAGGTGTATGGCACTTACTGTTCTCTTTAGGGCGATATACATCATCCCACAGCCGGTCCTTGTCGTAGGCACAATGGTGAAACCCTTCACACAGGAGTTCTTTTGGCAATCATAACTTGAACAGTTTATTTCCTTCTCACCATTATGACAGACATGACCTCACTCCTACGGTTCTGCTTTTGTTATTCTCTGGGGTACTCCCTCTTACTCTATCTTGGACCTCTCGTCCTCAAGCTGCTAGGCCTGTGTCTCCGTTCCCTACTCTAGTCTCAACGCTGTCTGCTCCCCTGCCCCGATGGTTGTCTAGTCAAACGATTTCCCTTAGCCCATTCGGGGTGAGTTGTAGGCTCTGGACCTTATGAGGATATGTGGCGCCCTGGACAAGCCAGGGGCCATAGAGCACAACACCCACACACCCCACACTCCCGGCAGGCACACCAAAGCCAGAACACAAAAACCCTTGTTGCCTTCCTCCAGGGGCTGATGTCCACACCAGGGGGTGGGCCAGGCGGTTGGTCCCGCCCACCGAGGAGTTCACAGTCCTGGAGGCAGGAAACTGTAGTCAGTTTAGCTCAGACAGAGCTTGAGTGCGGAGCAGAGTTAAGTGCAGAGAGTAAAAGCGTGCTGAGCTACTGCAGGTGTCCGGGTTGGAGCCCGGGCACGTCCAGCAAGGTTGGCAGACGGTGGTGACCGTCTGCAGGAGTGGCCTATCGGAGTCTACCGTAAGGACCGTGGATGGGCGGTGGCCCGGCGGTACCGGACCGGTACGCAAGGAAAAGCCAGCACCATCTGGCAGGGGCTTTTCGGACCCCGGCAAGGCTAGGAGTCGCCGTGAATTTGCTGAATCCGTTAGTGAAGGGGACCTCCTGGGTTTCCAAACAGTCAAGTCCCGACAGAAGGCAACAGTCCAACCGAGTGAGAGAGACACCGCCACCGCCAAGGCAACCGTTTCTCAGGGCCAGCGCCTGCGGGCAAAAGGGGCTCCTCCGGCCCATATCCAAGCCGGGGAGCGGGTTACCGGTGGGAACCCATTGGAACCGTACAGACATCTTAGGTGCAGGGAAAGGCAGTTGCCACCAACCTGCCGGGAGCAACAACACCGCAGCCGTCTGTGGGACCCGTCCATCCAGCCGTGTGTTTTACCGAGAACTGTGTCTTCATCATTGGGCTGAGTGAGTACCACCGTGCCGTGCGACACAGCGCTGCCCCCGCGACCCTGCACCTTCCCAGGCCCCGTAACCTGCCTGCCATCCATCCCTACCCCATCACCGGGCCCCGGGACAACCAACCCCCTACCCATGGAGGGGAGAAATAACAACAAAGCTGCTCCCAGTCACCGCTCCCGGGATCCCCGTCTAGAGCAGCGGTGGTGTCACCAAAATCACCACAACCGTGGGTGGCGTCATGGACAATATCCATAATCAAAAACCCCCACAACCAAATACCCCCCTTTTCACTCGCGGGTGGGGAGCGCCGCTCGAGTCCCCGGGATCCGGCCCACCGCTCGAGCCACCACCGAGCAGCAGCAGCGGCCGCAGCAGCAGCGGCAGCCGGACCCGAGCAGTGGGAGGGCGCAGCGTCCCCTCCTCCGCCCGCGACAGATACTTCCGGGTGCCCTTACTGGCACTCAGTTGATGCAGCATCTTTAGTCCAGGAACTCCTCACCAGGCCTGCTCTCTAAACAACCCACTGGACACCTGTCACTCCTCCCCTCATGACTATGAACCCCCTCCATATCAGGAAGGGTAAACATTAACATAAACATTGTTTATGACTACCGAAACCCATAACTAATTCGTTGTTATTACAGTTGCAACACATTAAACATTACTTAAACATATTCTTTACATTATCAGGCCTCAATGCTAGGATATTATATATTATTATAGGGCCTTACTTAAAGGGAGTCTGTCAGCAGGTTTTTGCTACCTCATTTAAGAGCACCATAATGTAGAGACAGAGACCCTGATTCCAGTGATGTCAATTACTGAGCTGTTTGCTGTCATTTAGATAAAATCAGTGTTTCTCTGTTGCACATCTTGCAGTTATATAAAGCTCATGAATACTTTGGACTACCTAGCAGCAGGACAAGTAGTTCTCTAATGATGTTGTACTGCTGATCAAAACTACACTAAGCAGCCCAGTAAGTAAAACTGCTGAAATCAGGATTTCTGTCCCTATGTTATGTAGCTCTAAAGGGGGCTTTACACGCTATGACATCGCTAATGCGAACTCGTTAGGGTCACGGAATTGGTGACTCACATCCGGCCGCATTAGCGATGCCGTTGCGTGTGACACCTATGAGCGATTTTGCATCGTTGCAAAAACATGCAAAATCGCTCATCGGTGACATGGGGGTCCATTCTCAAAAATCGTTACTGCAGCAGTAACGAGGTTGTTCCTCGTTCCTGCGGCAGCACACATCGCTCTGTGTGACACCGCAGGAACGCGGAACCTCTCCTTACCTGCCTCCCGGCTACTATGCGGAAGGAAGGAGGTGGGTGGGATGTTACGTCCCGCTCATCTCCGCCCCTCCGCTTCTATTGGGTGGCGGTTCAGTGACGCTGTGGCGCCCCTGACCTGGTCAGGCACCACTGAGTACTGCACCCATGCTGGGGACAGTACAATACAGGTAATCCAGAAGGCTGACCGAGGTGTGACTACACAGGCGCATAGTGATCAGGTCTCACACATGTACCTTTGGGAGGACCCCTGGGGATCCCAGGAGGGGGCAAAGCCTTCACCTCCACTGGAATAGTGGAGGGGGCCAAAAGCCTCCATCTCCACTCAAGGGGTGTGGTAAGAGAGCCTGGTTGCTAGGTGGCGTAGGCAAGAACAGGAGAGGAGGAGCAGTGAGCCGGTTTAGTGCAGAGTCCAGGGAGCTCCGAGGAGAGCAGACCCCTGGGGCTGTTGCAGTCTAACAGCGCCCGCGCAGTGGCTACCGACGGGGGAGAACGGTCACCTAGGAGTGCTACCCGAAATCCATCTTCAGCTAAAGAGAGAGCACGGAGTGGGAAGTAAGGAGACTGCTAGGGAGTACCAGGCCCAAACGGGCGGCAGATCCCGGAGCGGGGATAGATCTACCTTTCCTCGCTAAACCTGCCGGTGTGGGGCCCTTAAAGCCCACACCACAACACCCAAAAGCCGCAGCCACGTAGCCACAGTTAGGGCCCATAGTTCACAGGAGGCAAGCAGCTGGAGTGATCTGGTCCAGGCGACAAGCAAACGGCAACCAAACGAAGGGGAGAGAGGCTTCAGCAACTTCCCTGGGTGACCCCCATAGGGACTAAAAGTCGGGGCTACCCCAAACCACCAAGGGCTAAGGAAGGCGAGTCGGTAGTCACCATCATCAGTCAGCCTGAAGGATACCTGGTTCCAGCTTGGTTCATCCCAGCTACGCCCGGGTTACTCACCCTGCCATCAACTGTGAGTAAAACCCCTGAAAGACATCCTGCTTGTGTGGAGTTATTCTGCGCCTTGTGGTTCTACACACCTACACAGGGCCCTGGGGCTTGCCTCACTCTCAGGAGGCTATTACAACTAACTGCACCCACCATCAGCCCCAGGCGCCCCTTAACCTGCAGTGGCGGTCCGCACTGACCGCAATTCTGAGAGTGGCGTCATGACAATCCTACAAGAAGGTTTCCTACCTGTGACCAGACTGAGCCAGTGGAGTCCCTGAAGGTAATGCACCGACACAGCGTTCTCGGGGCTTCACATCTGGCGTCACGAACAGGATAAGGACTAGACCTGTTCAGACAGGTGACCATGTGCCTGGGCGGTCCGCTTGAAAAATTGGAAGCGCCGCCATATTGCCACCATGAAAAGCGCGCTGAAAAACAACAGCAGCCCGCGCTGGGAGAAGTTACCGCCCACGAAGAGGCGTGGCTACCCAGAGATCCCCTGCAGAGTTCTGACCTCGCCAGTAAAGAGAGCGGAAGCGTTCAGAGACGTCGGGACAGAAAGGCAGCCAGAAGTCTGCTGCTAGAGAAAATGACGTCTGAACACAGAGACCCAGAGCCAGGCTCCACTGCCTGGTGGTGTCGGGAGCTTGCCGAGTTCTGCGATCAACTGGAGGCCAGGGTCGGAAGGCAGATCAGAGAGGGACGTGCGGAGTTTCTGGAAATGACCGCGGCGGTTCAGGCCTATGAGGGGAGAGCCGCGCGCCGAGTGCCAGACCGGGCGGTGACGACTCAGACCCCGATGCTGCCAACGATGGGTGAGTCCAGTGTTGCCCCTGCCAGCGCGAGTGCCCCGATCCCTGCTGCCATGCCCGCGGTCCCTGAAGAGGCGTCCGGTGCGGCGACGCTGAAGCAGGCCGCAGCCACGCCAGGTGCAGCCCGCCAAGCCCAGGCCGCCGCAGCGATGCCCTGCTCGGCCCACCGAGACCCGGTCCCTGCAGCAACGCCCAGTCTGGCCCGCAAAGATCCGGCTGCCACCGCGACCCTCATCCATGCCGCGGGTGTGACGCTGACCCAGGCCGCCGCCTTGCTAGGCCCGGCCCGCCAAGACCCCACCGCAGCAGCGACGCTCATCCACGCCGCGGGCGAGGTGCTGAACCAGGCCGCAGCCACGCCAGGTGCGGCCCGCCAAGCTCCGGTCGCTGCAGCGACGCCCAGCCCAGCCTGCACAGATTTCATCGCAGCTGCGACGCCAATTCAGGCCGCCGCCATGCAGGGCGCGGCCCGCCAAGACCAGGCCGCCGCCATACAGGGCGCGGCCCGCCAAGACAAGACAGACGTACCATTGTTTACCCCGGCCTGCAAGGCCAGAGCAGACACCGCTCCCCAGTCTAAAGAAGTCCCTGCTAGGAAGTCCCTGATAGGTGCGGACCCCGAATACTGGAGACTGAAGGCTGACCTGGAGGCCAAGTTCCCACAGGAGATGGTGGACCGGTATCTGCTCCCTCCGCACACCCCCAAGGCGACTTCTGCAGCAACCACGCCAAAGAGTCCCCCGCCCGGGCCTGCTGATGAAAGTCCATCCCCAGCACTGCCACGACAGGAGTGTTCAGAAGAACTAAGGGGGAGGGGAGGCCAGAAAGCTGAGGAGCTGACCCCGGAGTCATCAGCAGTGGATTCATACCCCGAGCCAGAGATGTTGCCATACTCCCGCTGGGACGAGGAAGACCCGATACCTTCCGCTGAAGAAGATCGGCCCAAAAGCCTCACCTGGGAGCTTGTAAGCTGTACCTCGCAGAATCCAGCCCGCAAGACACGGCGCCGTAACAGAACCCAGTCTTTCCCTGCACCGCAGTCCCCAGAGCAGAGAGATGAAATAACGGCCAGAGACCTAGAGGAGAAACGGTTCCTGAGAAGAGCCAAAGCCCAGGTCAGAGGACCCCTTTGTCGAGGAGTAGTAGAAGATTTCAGCCTAAAATCAGGATACGGCTTTATAGTAGCACCTGGTATGAAAGAAGGCATTTTTGTCAACAGAAGAGACGTTAGAGCTCATCTGCCCAGAGGACATCCTGGAAGGAACCTGAGGATGGGAGACACAGTGCAGTTTACCATGCATCAAGGAGAAAGAGGCTGGTATGCGCTAGATGTTACGCCATGTCCTAAAGGAAAAGAAACAGACACAGAGGAAGAAAGGAAAGATAGAGAAAGAACCGACAAAGAACCCACCGATGAGACCACCACGGACGATGAAAAAGACCGAGAAAGCAGCAGGTGCCGCAGCCCTACAGGCCCAAGCCCTGGTGAGGAGGAATCTGCATAAAGTAAGAAGTACAACAAGTTACTGTTTTGACCAGTTTGAAAGTTTGCAACGTTACTGTTTAAGAGATGTGCCCACATAAACGAATGTGAGAAATGAACCTTAAGGCTATGAACTGGCTATAGCCACAAACTCTCGCAGTGTAAATAGTTACACCAGAGGGCACCACCACCACCAGAGTCAGCCTGTTTAGGGGCTTGGCTCGTCTGCAACCAGGGAGCACGTCCGTATATAGGGCCTTGGCTTACCTGCAACCAGAGAGCATGCCTGTTTATGGGGCCTGGCTCTCCACCACAAAGAGGGTACCTGGTCAGCACCAACTGTGAAGGCCGCCTCTGGATCCTGCCAGAAGTGGCTGAAGGCGCGGCTTCACCAGGCCAGGTATGCCCTGAAGACCACCAGACCATGAAAGCCGCCTCTACATCCTGCCAGAAGTGGCTGAAGGCGCGGCCAACAGGAGAGGCAGATTGGAGGAAAGGTCTGGGGAAGTAGATGGCCCAGACCTGGTTACCAAAAGGACCGGTGACCTGCCTCCTGAAAGGGTTTGGGTGGGTTAACGGACTTGTGGGTGGAGGGTGGTGATGTATGGTACCTGGTGGTTTAAAATGTTTTACCATGTTTTAATGTTTTATGCATTTTAAAATGTTGTCTTGCAGCCCGAGGACGTGCTGGTGATAACTAAGGGGGAATGTGGCGCCCCTGACCTGGTCAGGCACCACTGAGTACTGCACCCATGCTGGGGACAGTACAATACAGGTAATCCAGAAGGCTGACCGAGGTGTGACTACACAGGCGCATAGTGATCAGGTCTCACACATGTACCTTTGGGAGGACCCCTGGGGATCCCAGGAGGGGGCAAAGCCTTCACCTCCACTGGAATAGTGGAGGGGGCCAAAAGCCTCCATCTCCACTCAAGGGGTGTGGTAAGAGAGCCTGGTTGCTAGGTGGCGTAGGCAAGAACAGGAGAGGAGGAGCAGTGAGCCGGTTTAGTGCAGAGTCCAGGGAGCTCCGAGGAGAGCAGACCCCTGGGGCTGTTGCAGTCTAACAGCGCCCGCGCAGTGGCTACCGACGGGGGAGAACGGTCACCTAGGAGTGCTACCCGAAATCCATCTTCAGCTAAAGAGAGAGCACGGAGTGGGAAGTAAGGAGACTGCTAGGGAGTACCAGGCCCAAACGGGCGGCAGATCCCGGAGCGGGGATAGATCTACCTTTCCTCGCTAAACCTGCCGGTGTGGGGCCCTTAAAGCCCACACCACAACACCCAAAAGCCGCAGCCACGTAGCCACAGTTAGGGCCCATAGTTCACAGGAGGCAAGCAGCTGGAGTGATCTGGTCCAGGCGACAAGCAAACGGCAACCAAACGAAGGGGAGAGAGGCTTCAGCAACTTCCCTGGGTGACCCCCATAGGGACTAAAAGTCGGGGCTACCCCAAACCACCAAGGGCTAAGGAAGGCGAGTCGGTAGTCACCATCATCAGTCAGCCTGAAGGATACCTGGTTCCAGCTTGGTTCATCCCAGCTACGCCCGGGTTAC
Organism: Anomaloglossus baeobatrachus; assembly: GCF_048569485.1. NCBI lineage: Eukaryota > Metazoa > Chordata > Amphibia > Anura > Aromobatidae > Anomaloglossus > Anomaloglossus baeobatrachus. The sequence goes on along the minus strand of NC_134355.1, from coordinate 154,430,742 downwards.
TCACCCTGCCATCAACTGTGAGTAAAACCCCTGAAAGACATCCTGCTTGTGTGGAGTTATTCTGCGCCTTGTGGTTCTACACACCTACACAGGGCCCTGGGGCTTGCCTCACTCTCAGGAGGCTATTACAACTAACTGCACCCACCATCAGCCCCAGGCGCCCCTTAACCTGCAGTGGCGGTCCGCACTGACCGCAATTCTGAGAGTGGCGTCACGACAATCCTACAAGAAGGTTTCCTACCTGTGACCAGACTGAGCCAGTGGAGTCCCTGAAGGTAATGCACCGACACAGCGTTCTCGGGGCTTCACAACGCAGCTGTGACGTCGCTGTGACACTGAATGAACCGCCCCCTTAGAAAGGAGGCTGTTCGCCGGTCACAGCGACGTCGCCGAGCAGGTAAGTGGTGAGACGGGTCTGGGCGATGTTGTGCGGCACGGGCACCGATTTTCCCGTGTCGCACTACAGATGGGGGCGGGTACCCACGCTAGCGATTTCGGTATTGATATCGCAGCGTGTAAATCGGCCTTTAGTTTAGGTGGCAAAAACCTGGCGAGAGATTCCCTTTAAACATATTCTTTACATTATAAGGCCTCAAAGCTAGGTGTTGCCGACCTCTACACATTGCCGGCTCTGCTATATCAAGGAACCGCATTTTGTTAGCAGCTTATGGTTCTGGGTGCACTTGGGACCTGACAGGTCCCCTTTAAGCCATTCTCAGTATGTTGTTTGAATAGTGAGACATTAGGCTTCTGAGAAGTTTAGGGCTCATGTGTACGTTACGTCCTGGCCAGTGCAGAAATAAATGCACCCTCTGGCAGACTTGACGCTGTGTTGACAAAAAGAGTGCATCCAAAACGCATGTATTTTGGATGCATTTTGCATGCATTTTACATGCGTTTTGGATGCATTTTTATCAGTGTAGTCCCCCGGAAATTCGGCTATGCTACATGCTCGCTGACAGCAGACACAGACAGAGACGGGCAATGAAAATGAACTTGGATGAATTTCACCCGACTTCATTGTCATGCCGCCGCTCTGTCTCTGTGTGCTGTCATGAACTCAGATGAACCTTCGAGGTCAGTGCCAGGACACAGGAGTCCGCAGCAGTGACATCAGAGCTTCACCCGATTTCACTGACATCGCGCAGCTCTCTCTCTCTGTGTCACAGCCTGATTTGCGGTCACACGTGAAGGACTCACCTGTGATCGCAAATCCCCCAAGTGACTGCAGTGAGCCACGCTATCAGCTGTGCTTTCACTCAGGTTACTCGTGGCCACAGCTGCAGTCCTCCACCTGAAAGCGGTGGCCGCAAGTAACCTCAGTGACAGCACAGCTGATCGCGCGGCTCACTTCAGTTGCTGCATGGAGCTCACAGGAGCGTCGATGTTCTACTGCCGCTCCTGTCAGCTTCCAATGTAGCAGAGCTGAAAGCGTCATGGGACCTTGCGTGGATTACGTCGGACCTGGAGGTATTTTTGAGGGGTTAATAAAGAGGTGAAAGAGGGTGTTTTTTTGTCTTTCATTACAAATAAAGGATTTTTTGGATGTGTGTGTTTATTTTCTTTAAATTACAGGTTAATCATGGAAGGTATCTCGGGGAGACGCCTGCCATGATTAACCTAGGACTTAGTGGCAGCTATGGGCTGCTGCCAATAACTCCTTATTAGCCAGTTTGCAACCACACCATGGCAATTCTGGATGAGCCGAGTAGAGTCCCGGGACTGTCGCATCTAATGGATGCGGCAATTCCGTGCGGCTGCTGACTGATATTGTTAGGCAAGGGAGCTCCCCATAACGTGGAGCTCCCCATCTTGAGAATACCAGCCTTAGGCCGTTTGGCTTTACCCTGGCTGGTATCCAAATTGGGGGGACCGCACGTCGGTTTTTTTTTAATTATTTATTTATTTATTTTACTGCTCGATATAAACACACCCACCGGCAACTGTGATTGCTTGCAGTGAGACAGCTGTCACTCAGCGTGGGGGCGTGTCTGACTGCAACCAATCATAGGCGCCGGTGGGCGGGGGAAGCAGGGAATACGAGATGGATTAATGAGCGGCCTGCATTTTCAAAAGAGGAGAAGCCGCCCCAGTGTGAACGCCGTGCAGCGCAGCGCCGGTGATCGTGTATCGGTGAGTATGAGCGAGGGGGTGGGAGGGAGAGACCGACATGGACAGAGAGAGAAAGACCGAAAGAACTGCGTTTGTTATGTTAAAAAAAAACATGCGGATCGCAACAAAAATGCAGTGCAAACGCATTGCTTAGCATTTTGGTAGCCTTTTTCTACAACTCATTGATTTCATTGAGTGTAGAATGCTGCCAAAACGGACAAAACAATTGACATGCTGCTTTTTTAAACGCAGAGATTTTATCACATTTTTGGACAATCAAAACGCTGCGTTTAAAAAAGCATCGTGCGCACGGATTTTGCATGATTCTCATAGACTTTGCTGGGGAAGCAGAACGCATGCATTTTGCCAATGTGACGCTGCAGCTTAAATCACTGCAGAAACGCAAAAAAAACGTGCACATGAGCCCTTAACCTCCCTGGGTTGCAACGGATTTATCTTAGGGCTAAACTGAAAATAGAAATTGCTATTCACTCACAATCGCTGTTTTGGGATCTGGATTTCGCAGCAAGGAATCTTCAGGCCGTATCCCAGGGTAGTGTAAATTAGTATCAAATGTCAGTTGGTGGGTTCTAGTAAAAGATGGCAAATGGAGAACTGTGAAGTTCAGGCAAATCAAAATTCTCCTACAACAGGTTGGAGAAGTTCTCTCAATCATCTCCAAGACCTCTCCCGAATATCCTCTATTCTAGAAAATTCTGTTCCCCAACACATCTGATTATGCAGCATTTGTGCATGCTAGAGGCAATGCCAATAGGTGGCATGGGAATACTTTTTCAGAAAGCTAAGGGGTATAGCTCATGTGAATGGCAGAAGGAAAGCAGAGCTGGCCAAAAGTAATAAGATGACAATTTTGCAGTGGTACACATACTCTCTATATGGCAAATAAATGTAGACAATTTTTTTAAAATTGTTCTTGTAATTATAGGCGGAGCCGGAATGTAAAAGTCTGGATCCGCCAGGGTTGCCTAGTACTCATGCACCGATCCTGGGCCTGGCGTTCTCAGGAAAACTCCAGATAATTATCTGGATCTGGCCTCCGGGGTAATTAAAAAAAATACAGAAAAAAGAAAGAAAATAAGAATAAAGCAGGCGCGTCATACTTACCAGTCTCCTGCGCAGCTGCAACACTACTTCTGTGGATGCTCTTTAACATCACGCATATTCACTGCTTCCCCCACCCACTCGCATTCCCAGCGTCTGTGATTGGTTACAGTAAGACTGCACCCCCACTCTCTGTGACAGTGTGTCTGATTGCTTACAATAGCACATGCTGCCTGCATATCTATATTGGTGTAAAAATAAATAAATTAAAAAAAACTGGCATAGTGTCCCCCACATTATGATGCCCAGCACACCCATGCGACCTTTTTTAAATTGGGTATCCCCGCAATTTTGATACCCAGCCATGATTAAGCCGAAAGCTGGGGGTTGGTATTCTCAGGCTGGGGAGGCCCATAGTTATTGCCCCCCAGCCTAAAAATAGCAGCTTGCAGCCACCCAGGGTTGATGCATCCATTTTTGTGCCAAGAAATGCAGATTTGATACTGAAATTTATAAACCATATTCAAATCTGCATCTTCTTTCAAAAAAATGCATCAAAACACGATGAGGCTCTAATGCGATAGTGATGCGATTTTTCGAAAGGTCACTTTAGGAGGTTTCAGCTGTTCTGGTACTTAGGGGCTCTGTAAATGAAGTCTGCAAGCTATTCAAGGAAAATTTGTGCTCCAAAAGTCAAATGGTGATTTTTCACTACTGAGCGCTGTGTTGTGGCCAAACATTACCATACAGTCACATGTGGGATATTTCCACGTTCAGGAAAAATTGTGTAACACATTATGGGGTCTTTTTTTTCCTATTCTCCTTATGAAATTTGGAAATCTGGGGTTAAAACAACATTTTAGGGGTAAAAATTTACATTTTTTTCACCTTCAATAGTATAACATTTTGTGTCACACCTGTAGTGTCAATATGCTCATCACACCTCTAGATGAATTCATTGAAGGTGTACTTTGTAAAATGAGGTCACTTTTAGAGGTCTGTTTTTCTGGCATGTCAGGGGCTCTGCCAATATGACATGGCACCCCCAAACTATTCCAACTAAATCTGAACTCCAATATTGAACTTTTACTGTGCTTCAAAAGAAGTTTTTGACTACATATTGGGTATTGTCAAACTAAGGAAAATTGTATAAAAAATTGTATGGTTCTCATTACTTTTTTTTCCAGGCAAAAAGCTGCTCCTTCCTTTCCGAGCCCTGCTGTGCACACAACAGTAGTTTTCCATTAGGCTCCTTTTACATTGAGTTTCAGTGGCTCCGTCGGAGCATACGTCGGAAATCCCGCCCCTCCCCCCACAAAACATGTTTCGGACATATGTGCCGATAGGGCCATTGAGTATAATGGAGCAGACAGAGCAAGCATGTGCTCTGTCTTGCACCATTTTCGGGTGTATACGCCTTTTGCAAGCGGACATCCAAACGTAGTTTGCTATGTCTGAGCATCCACCTGCAGAAAGCATATAGACCTGAAAATGGTGCAAGACAGAGCACACGCTTGCTTTGTCTGCTCCATTATACTCAATGGCCCTGTCGGCGCATACGTCCGACACACGTTTTATGGGGGTGGGGTGGGATTTCGGACGTATGCCCTGACGGAGCCACTTAAATGCAATGTGAAAGGAGCCTTAAGCCCGCTTTACACACTACAATAAATCTTACGATGTGTCGGCGGGGTCACGTCATAAGTGACGAACATCCAGCATCGTACGGTACATTGTAGTGTGTAACAGCTACGTGCGATTGCGAATGAACAGTAAAACGTTCATCGCACGCACGTCGTTTATTCCTCATGAATTGAACATCAGGTTGTTCATCGTACCCGGGGTAGCACACATCGCAGTGTGCGACACCCCGGGAACGATGAACAGATCTTACCTGCGTCCTGCGGCTCCCGGCCAGCAATGCGGAAGGAAGGAGGTGGGCGGGATGTTTACGTCCCGCTCATCTCCGCCCCTCCGCTTCTATTGGCAGGCTGCCGCGTGACGTCAGTGTGACGCCGAACGTCCCTCCCACTCCAGGAAGTGGACGTTCGCCTCCCACATCGAGGTCGTATGGATGGGTAAGTACGTGTGATGGGGGTTAATCGTTTGTGCGGCACAATCAACAAAATTGAATGTGCCGCACATACGATGGGGGCGGTTACGATCACATACGATATCGTATGCAGATTCGTAACATGTAAAGCAGGCTTTACACATGGGATATTGGTGTACTCCAGATAAATTGCACAACAAAGTGTGTGATCCATTTTTCCTTAAACTCTTCTGAAAATACAATATTTGGAGCTAAAATAATATTTTTGTGGGAAAAATGTGAATTTTATTTTCACAGCTCAATGTTATAAAATTCTCTGAAGGGGTCTACTTTCCAAAATGGGTTATTCATGTTTTGTTTTTTTTACTTTTTAGGCATATCAGGGGCTCTTTAAATGTGACATGGTGTCTGCAAATGATTTCAGCCAATTTTGCGTTCCAAAAAGTAAAATGGTGCTCCTTTACTTCTGAACCTTGCTGTGCTCCCAAATAGTAGTTTTTCATCAGTTATGGGCTATCGATGCACTCAGGAGGAATTGCACATCAAATTGTATGGTGCATTATCTCTTGTTACCCTTGTGAAAATAAAAAAATGTAAACTAAAACATCATTTTTGTGGGAAAACCATATTTTTTTTCATTTTCATTGCTCAACGTTATAAAATAATTTGAAACACCTAGTTATTAAAGGTGCGAACCACACATCTAGATAAATTCCTTGAGGGGAACTAGTTTCCAAAATGGGGTAACTTGTAGGGTGGTTTCCACTGTTTAGTCATATCAGTGGCTCTCCAAACACGACATGGCGAGTGCTATCGATTCAAGGCATTTTTGCGTTCCAAAAGTCAATTGGTGCTTGGTGCTCCTTCCCTTCCGAGCCCTGCTGTGCGCCCAAACAGTAGTTTTCCACCACATATGGGTATCAGTATACTCAGGAGATCTTGCATAACAAATTGTATGGTTCACTTTATCTTGTTAATGTTGTGAAAATGAAAAATATTTAGGTAAAAGCAACGTTTTTGTGGTAAAAAGTGTATTTTTTTCATTTTCACAGCTCAACGTTATAAAATTCTGTGAAGCGCCTGTGGGTTCAATGGGCTCACCACACCTCTAGATAAATTCCTAGAGGGCTGTAGTTTCCAAAATGTAGTAACTTGTGGGGGTTTCCACTATTTAGGCACATCATGGGCTCTGCTAACACGATATGATCTTCACTATCTATTCCAGCCACTTTTGCACTGCAAAAGTGAAATAGCACTCATTCCCTTCCAAACCCTGATGTGCGCCCAGACAGTAGTTCTCCACCACATAACGGGTATCTGTGTATTCAGGAGAAATTGCACAACAAATTTTATGATGCTTTTTCTCCTGTTAGCCTTGTGCAAAATATTGGTCAAAAGTAATATTTTGAGGGAATAGTAATTTTTTTTATTTTTTTCCTTCCACATTACTTCAGTTCCTGTGAAGCACCTCAAGGGTTGATAAACTTCTTGGATGTGTTTTTGAGCATTGTGAGGTGTTCACTTGTTAGAATGGCGTATCGTTTGGGTATGATCTGTCACATATGCCTCTCAAAGTCACTTCAAATGTGATGTGGTCCCTAAAAAAATGGTTTTGTAAATTTAGTTCGAAAAATTTGAAATGGCTCAAACTTTTATCCCCTCCTATCTACCTAACAAAAAAAAATTATATTTCAAAAATGGCGCTGATCTAAAGTAGACATGTGGGAAATTTGAATAATTATTTTGTATGACATTAGGCTATGTCCGCACTTTGCGTTTCCACCTGAGTTTCAGCTGCTTTTTAGGTCCGTTTTGAACTGCACCTTTTCTTGCCAAAAGGCGTGCGTTTTGATTTTCCATAATAGTCTATGAAAAATGGTGATTTCTTGTCCGCACTTTGTGTTTATAAACGCTGCGTTTAATTTGTGGCAAAAACCATGTGTTCAAAGAAGCAGCATGTCAATTGTTTTTGCCATTTGGGCTGCGTTTTGCTAACATTGAAGTCAATGAGAAGTAGCTAAAAGCAAGAAACATCAAAATTCCAGCGTTTTACCTGCTTTTTACCTACAGAAACAATGCGTTTTGGACTATCAAAACGCATGCTATTCTGACATTAAATTAATGGAATAATATGTCCCTTTACACACACACACATAGTCCAACAATTATAATAATGAAAAATATAATTTAAATGCTATTTTACTGCTAAATAGTATAAAACCGCTATAATTATGAGAAACATAACTTTATTCTTTATAATTTCAATAATTATATGTGTGTCCCTTTTTTCCCCTTTTTTCATTGTGTTTGACTGTTTAAACTTTATTTAGCAGTGTCTTAATGTTCAAAACGCATCTTTCCAAACGCAATGGAAAAGCATGTAAAAAGCGCTAAAAATGCGTCTGAAACGCGGTAAATACGCATGCGTTTTTAGTGCTATTTTGTGGTCAAAAGCAACTTTGGGAAAATCAAGTACTGCCAGAGGGTGAGTTTTGAACTGCGTTTTGGACGACGCAAAGTGCGGTCATACCCTTAGGGCTCGCTCACACTGGTTATAATACAGAGGAATGCAATGCAAGAAAACAACGCATTGCACTGTTATTCAATGAGGCAGGGTAAAAAATTGCAGCATGCTGCAACTAACCCTGTATATCAGATGAGACTTGCCAATGATAGTCTATGGGTGCGTGGAAAAAAATGGATAGCACACGGACCATCAGTATGCCAATCCGATTTTTATGCACAGTTCACAGCCAGAACGCTCCTGACAAAAAAATAAAAAAAACACAGATAGATAGGTAGATAGATAGATAGATAGATATGCATAGATATGCAGATATTTAATTTTACAATTTCCCTACATATTGCACCCAAAAGTGTCTTTCATGTGGCACTAAAGGGTGTTTAACCAGTGAGACCCAACATCTCTGAAGAGAGGTGACATTACTGATGTTCACACTCATCAGACATTCTGGGAGTCACACTGCCCTCTGTGTGTCCTGGTGACAGCAGGACATCATCACTGATCGCCACAGTCGCCGGGTCTCGCGGAGCGCAGCTTCTGCTCAAAGCCTTTGTAGCCTTGTTGTGAGGCTCCATAGCCTTTGATTTACAAAATTGAGGAACATTGTGTGAACAACTGGACTACGTCAGCCCTGGGAACTTTGGTGAACGAGGGACAGTCTATTGTTTTTGTTTCTGCAGGTTAATAGCATTTTTTTTACATGACAGGTTCTTTTAAAGCAGTGTATTGCTGATAGATGTTTTTTTTTTCAATAAAAATGCCCCCATCCCTCCCTTTTGCCAGGTGGCATACCTACCTGTTGCCTTGGCCATTTCTCTAGTTATCCCAAACTGTTTTATGCTCATCTCCCCACATACATAGTCAAGTAATGACCAGATCAATTATTTAGGGTGCCCTAGGCATTAATTTACATGTGCTTATCTGTCAAGACATGTGTGGCACCCCAATGGCCTGGTTGTCATAGTAGTGTTGCCCCGACATTGGGGTTAATACTAAGCCTGGAAGGAAGCGAGGGGTCCCTTGGTCAGCAAGTACCTACATTCAACACAGTTTCTACTCCGGGCCAGCAGAGGGAGCTCTAAACCTGGTGTTCTGGGGAGCTTCCCAGAAGCTCTGACCTGGGGGAGGAGTTAGAGGAGTGACAGTTGGGAGTTGACCGTTAGAGAGAGGAGTTGGAACCAGGAATTTGAGAAGAGCAGACCGTTTTTTCCTGACGTCGGGGAGCTGAGAGAAGCTCGACCTGTGGGAATGGAGTCTGACAAAGAGGCAAAAAGGAGGAAGACTGGGGAGTGGAGCTAAGCCGACTCACCCCAAGAGGCACGTTAGAAACCGGACACCAGAGTCTATGGCTGCTCGGGTACTCGAGCCCCGATAGCTAAATCCAGAGGGCAGGAGGATTACAAGTCTCCTGGCCCCCAGAGACCACCTGAAGGAAAAGCTGCAGATTAGGGACTGAGAGTGAGCGCGGAACCTGGAAGTTCCCAGAGGGCCACAGCATCAAGAGGAGTGCTGAGTGAAAACCGAGGGGGCATGACAGCATGTAGCAGCAGCAGAGGAGAAGCAGGGACGCAAGGACTCTGCCATAACGTTCCTGGACAGCGCAGAGGAAAGATGACGGAGTGGAGCTGGTCACCGGAACGTGCTGTTCCCGGGACCGCAACCTGGATTAAGGAAGAGACGAAGCAGCTTTACAGGAGAATGCGGACGCAATTCCTGTTTATACTGGACCACTGGAGGGAAGAGATGAAAAGCCTGGCGGTGGTGGTGCGAGCCCGTGAGATCGAAATCCCACGTGATGAGAGGGTAAGCTGTTACCCAGTCCCAGATGATTGTCCTAATCCGGCCGATGTGGCTGAGGGATCCAGACCGCCCCCGCTCCTGGTGAGCATTCCGCCGCAACCAACCCCGTCCTCAGCGGACGCCGAGCTGCCTACTCCCACCATGGCAGTGGAACCTTCAGCCCCTGTGTACGAAGATACAGCTGCAGAACCTCTAGTTCCGGCCCTCGACCCGGTCACGACAGCGGCCACCCCGACACTGGCCAGACCAGACCCGGCCGCATCACCGGGCCCGTCCTTAGAGGCGGAGCACCCGGACTCTGCCACCCCGGCTGCGGAGCAGTCGGTACATCTACCAGATGTAGCGGAGGTGGAGCCTGAAGAATTGCCGGTCCCACCGCTGCGTGGCATCCCAACAGCTGTTGGGGCCACCAGAGTTCACCTAAAGCCTATGCCAGCTATGGAGCCGAGGCCGGACACTGACGCCCCCTACTGGGAACGACACCAACAGAATCTGCAACAGGAGATAGTAACACGAGACCAGCGGCGAAGGGAGCTTGCCACCCGTACACAGCAAGAGAAGAAGCAGGTAAGGAGCGCTGCTTTCCGAGTCCGTGGGTCACGGTGCCGTGGTATAGTAGATCGATTTGACCCCATGCAAGGATGGGGGTTCATACGGGAGGCAGGCCTCATAACCGGGGTGTTCGTGTCCCGACGGGATGTCGCACAGCACCTCTCCAGGGGACATCCCGAGCGGAATTTAGAGCCCGAAGACATGGTTACCTACACTCGGTATTGTGGAGAACGGGGTTGGTATGCCCTGGAGGTGACCAAGCCCATCATGTTTGAGGAAGAGTTTGTGCTGGCGTCAGTGGTGCGTAGCCGCAAAGAAGCATGCCTACGGGACCCGGTGGTTTAAAATGTGTAATATCCTAACAGTATGTTAGGTATCTGTGTTTTCGTTTGTTGTTTTTCAAAGGTTATTATTTTTCATGTAGAAAATGCTTGGGGCTGCAAGCTAGAAGGGCTACATGGAGAAGAGGGTGATGCTGCTTGCTGGGGGGTTGTGTGGTGAAGGGAGTAATGTTATATGCATGGGGCAGTATAGGGAAGGGGATTATATTATACGTGTTGGGGCTCCGTGCCAGTGGGCCTGAATGGGGAAGGACTATGACTATGGTTGCTTATGTGGGGAAGTGGGTAATGTTTCATATGTGGAGAAGGGGGTGATGTTACGTGTGTAGAGAAGGGGGTGTGTTACATATGTGGGGAAGTCCTCCCTACCCCACAATTTATTTTATAGTCCTCAGTGTCCTCCCAATCCCACAATTCATAATATAGCCCTGATATTGTACTCCCCACCCCACAATTCATTATGTGGTCTTCAGTGTCCTCCCTAACCCACAATTCATTATATAGTCCTCAGTGTCCTCCCCACTCCACAATTCATTATATGGAAGGTATGGTAATGTACATAACAAGAAAGGGAACTATATAATATATTGTATCTATATCTGTATTTGTAGCTTTGTCGCCATAAACGGAGGGGAGGGGGCAGGCACAATTTCTTGCACAGGAGCCCCAAACTGTCAGTGTCCGCCCCTGTGAAGATGGACCGTTGAGTGGTGACCTGTTCTGTGGAGGTGCCTGCTGACGTGTTCACTAGCAGCAAGCAACGGTGGCACACTATGTGAAAGGGGGGGGCAATGACGGCACACTATGTGAAAGGGGGGAATGTAATTTTCTGTAAGGTCGGGGGACGAGGGTGTCTTCTATTAAACTGTTCTGGCGCATCTGATCTATGTAGTTTCAATTCTCCATTACCAATACATACACTGTGTATGTATAGATTGGGAATGGAGGATTGAAACGCCATGGGTGAAACGCCCCAGCACACTGTGCCCCTCTGGCCCTCCCTCCATCTTGGATATTTTCAATGTCTGCCTCCACATACTGTGTGTGCCCCTCCATCAGTATATTCTGCATGTATCATGATGTATGTAGTGGATATAAACACATGATACAAGCAGAATAGAGGGGCACACAGTGTGCAGGCCAGGAACATCTGCCCACACCAATCCCATACCCCATATATATTTTCACTACTACAATAAGGACATTTGCACACATTGTCTGTTTTTTTTTACCTCAGTATTTTTTACAAATACGGAGGTAAAAAAATGACCAAATACTCAATGTGCACGTGCCGCAAGGCCTCGTGCCCACGTTCAGTGTTAGAGTTTTTTGTTACCTTAGTATTTGTTAAGCTATGTTCACACAGGGCGGTTTTTCAGGGTTTTTTTTCATTGTTTTCATTGGATTAAAGTGGATACATGCTAATAATAAGCTGCAGCTTTTGCTCAGATTTTGCTGCAGAAAAAAACCACCCTGTGTGAACATAGCCTAGGCTCATGTGCCATGTTCAGTAATGGTGAGGTTTTTATTTTTACCTCAGTATGTGTAAGGCCTCGTGCACACGCTGAGAATTTGCTAAGTATATTTCTTCAGTATTTGTTAAACTATGTTCACACAGGGGGTTTTTGCTCAGTTTTTCATTTTTTTTTTTTTTGCAATAGTCTTGTTTACAGATTAAAGTTGGACTGTTCAATACTAAGCCTTAGTGGTTTTGTTTTTTTTTAGCTGAAGGGTATATTTATTAATTAGTGGATGTTTCTTAGGTTATAGTTTCACCAACTATTTTTCAGAAATTATCTGTTTCAGGTGTATGATGATGGACCCGTCACATGACCCGTGTATAGGGATGGGGGGGGGTCCACAGGTCCTGAACAGTCTGGGGCCCTGGTTACCCTTAATCCGACCCTGCCTGCGATGGCCCGCGCAGCCTACCATATGGGTGAGAGAAGTACCATAAGTGACAGAGGAGAGAGCCTCAGCCTAGCTAATGCAGCGGGGGCCCTGAAAACCAGGAAAGAGCGTAGCGGGTAGGCCTCTCATCCACCTGGCCAGGAAGGCTTCCCCAACTGCTTCCAGGCTATTCGGACCACCATCATCACCACCTGTACCAGTCTCCCAGGACTTTCTCACCGGTTACCAAGTAAAGTGAAAGGTAACGAAACTGCAGTCCTTGTCCATTATTGTTAACATTCCTGGCCCTGCACCCTGAAGCCCACCAGTTGCCCAAAAATAGACTCTCCAACGGTTGCCTCGGGGTCCTGCTCCACCTGTGGGGAGCAATATCACCTCAGCTGCGCCATCATAATCTGCCCTGGCAAATACACAGCCCACAATGAGTACCCCCCGGCCCTGGAGCTGGGCGTGTCATATGTACCTAGTAGTGCGATTTTGCCTTAGTTTGCACATTTTATGCACATTTCCCCACATATATGGTAAAGTATTTGCCAGATCAAATTAATCAGAATCTGTGGATTTGATTTTGTTTTTATGTTTTAAAGGGAACCTGTCAGGTCCCTGTGCCCTCCAACCCAGCAGCATGCACATGTATATGCCAAAATTCCCCCCTAACCAGCCATATTTAATGCTACTCACTAATATGAATGTTTAAAAAAACAACTTATAAAGCTCAGCTTTCCCTATGGTAATTAGGGCTTTGACTAGTCGAAGGGGTGTTGTTTCCCCTAACTAATCGGCCCTTTTTCCATGTTATCACTCCCATGAGGGTGTGATAACAGGATTTCCATCAGCAGGCATCACGACCAGCTTCTGAAAATGTTGTGCATGAGAGCAACTCATTTCGGCTGTGTGAGTGTGTCTTTAAAGCCGGGTATATGCTTCCTGGCTTCATGAGGCACACTGCGCATGACCAGAAGTTTAGATAAAGTGTACTTGAGCTGTCTTCTGAACTTCCAGTCATGCGCAGATCGCCTAATGAAGCCAGGAAGTGTACACCCTGCTTCTGAGGTGCACTTGTGGCGCCCCTGAGGCTTCAGTTGCTACAGGGTATTGCATCATACTTAAGGTGCAATATTCATCCCGGGTAAGGAAGAGGTTAACCACTGGTTTTCACTTACACAACACACGCACACACACACACACAGCTTAGCAGCCTCACTGAAACTGGGCTAAAGGTGGTCACCATAACAACGGGTTTTTCCCATCCACCAGTGAGTAATCAGTAGAGTGGGGGCAGCACAGGGGAAGTGAGAGCACACACACACACACACACACACACACACATTCACCTCAGAATAGTCTAAGACTCAGAAGAACATGGTCGCTATTCAGAGTGCATCAGAGCTTCTATAGTTAGGACCAGGCAAACTGGAAGGAGCAGGAGACAACAGTGGAGGAGCTGGGTGACCTGTTGCTCCTGTGGGACGAAGGAGAAACACAGTTGCCGAGGTGAGAGCTAATAAGGGTGCAGAGCCCTAGGGTGGAACAGACTTTACGTTGGGTCACCAGAATCTGCAGGAGAAGGGGATTGCATGTCCCTCTGGCCACCACAGTTCCCGGAGCACAGTGCTACATGGGTTGAGATCTATGTCAGGCACCACCACGGACCCGCGGCACCTGCAGACGGGACAGGAACTTTAACACTACACAGGGGTTCCCAAGCACTTCAGGTCACGGGGATCCACACTAAAAAGCGCAAGGAGGAAGGACCCACAGACTACCACACTGGTTCTGAACTTTGACTTACCCGGGATTGACTGGAGCTTAATCGCAGCGGAGACCGGTGCCTCCGGGCAATCTACGAACTGTGAGTAAAAGACTTGGAACTGCAATTGCCATGTCACTCCTTTATTGCCGGCACCCCGCACTTCAACGCCAATGGCCACCATCTTCCCCATCACCTGTGGGAAGCAGAACCACCCTTGCTGCAACACCATCAGCCCCGGAAGATATCACCTGCAGTGGCGGCTAATCCTGGCCGCGTACCACAGGTGGCGTCACGAGACAAACTTTCATTCCATCATCCAATTCCAATCCCCCTTTTATTGTACACCTCGGGGCCACGAAGCCAGGCAGGGCCACCCGTGACATCCCAGACCCGACGACAAGTATTTCAACCCTTTGACCCGTGGGTGCTACACACTGCTGTGGCTGAAACGAGCTGCGCACATGCACGAGATTTCCATTAGCTGGCGGTGACTCCGGCTCATTGAAATCATGTTGTTATCACACCCACAGGGGAAGAGGGCCGAATAGGCTGGGGAACTAATGCCCCTTCGACAAGTCAAGGTCCTAATTACCATAGGGACAGCGGAGTCGTTTTTTTAAACATTCATATTCGTAAATAGCATTATACAGGGCTCGTTACAGAGGGAATTTAGGCATGCAGGTGTGAATGCTGTTGAGTTGGAGGGAACAGGGGACCTGACAGGTTCCCTTTAATTTTAATATGTGGCATTTTATTACCATAGGGTTGATAAATATACAAAAACACAATTCTTTAAATTGTTTTTATTGACTGATTAAATATGTTGATTACATATGAGAATTTAATATCAGTATAGATATGATACCTAACATCTCGATGAACAACAATGGATGGACTGGCCATGAGTCTCCTGACCCGAACTTACAGTTTCATAGGTATATACGAGTCTTTAAGTTCAGTAAGGAGACCCATGGTCAATCCGGACATGGGGCCATATGCAGCTCGTATACCAGACTATTAAATACAGCCATCTGGACCCAGCCCTAAGGAACATTCTAAAATGTCAAAATATAAATGAGGAAAACTCAACTAAGGCATATATTATTTTGTCCTAAGTAACGTTCAAATATGACTCCAGCTAGACGATTCTTTATTCCATCTTCTGAAGTATCTACCACTTGCAGTACTTTGCATAGTTCAGCATCTTTCCCAGTTTAGTTCCTGCAAGATATTTTTCAAACATTTCATCCACTACTTTGCTCTGATCTTCAGTAAAGCAATTCTTCCAGTCACCAATCTCTCCTATTTATATAAAAATAAGTACAAAGTATTATCTTCAATAATATCAAAACTAAACAATTATTGATATTACAACATGATAGGAAGATTAAAAACATAAATATTCATAAAAAAAAATGGCAGCTTGTGTTCTACCAACCCGTTTTTCAAATATCTTCAGGTTGTTATTAAACACAAGCTAAAGAATGTATGTCTGGAACACCAATGGTGTGAACATGGTGCAAAACTCAAAAAACATAACTATACAATAGGATAAGACAAGTCACAATGTACATGGGAATGATGAAAAGAAAAACTGCTATGGAAATACTAGACTGAAAATTACAATAAACTATCTGAAAAAGTGAAAAAAACATGAAAAATGGAATATGCATAACTGCTATGAAAAATAGGAATATAAGAGATGTTTAGCCATTGTATTGGTCAATGCAAAAGAGCTCCAAACCAACGCCAAGGTAATATCTATTTACTTTTCACACCTGGAAGAAAAAGACATGAATCGCACATCCCAAAATCATACTTTGATCTAAAGCTGCTAGGCAAAAATTAAATACCTGAACATGAGGTTCTTGGTTTAACATTCTGATCAGACTGTATGAAGCCCACTGCCATGTCACGGCGAACTTCTGGGTGGGTCCCTACTCTATGGCGACAATGCGCCAGCAGGGCAGGTGACCTGGTGCCTCACAACACCCATGCTGCAAAGCAGAGTCCCCATGACTCAAGGCCACACCGCCCCACCGTCACAAAATCATTACAACAATCGCTGCCACACAGCACCAGCACTCTGTGAAAGGAGCTGTACACTCACCATCCACAAGCTCCCAGTGTGTGAACTGGGAGCAAAAATAGCAGAACCCTCTTTGCAGTCTCCTGCTAATTAAAAATGCCTGTGCCAAATGGGAGGAGTGCTGATTCAAGTAAAAAACAACAGAGGGGCATAGAATGCAAAATAGCACACCTGGAAGAAAAAGACACGAATCGCACACCCTTGAATAGACATCCCATTTGTTAGTATTCTGTGAATATTGCCCCTCCTTCTAGAAAGAGATCATTTGTACCACAGAGATGTGTGTAGCTTACAAATGCATCTCAATAAATTAGAATATCAATGAAAAGTTAATTTATTTCAGTAATTCAATACAAAAAGGGAAAATATATATTATATAGAGTAATTGCAAGCAGAGTGATCTAATTCAAGTGTTTATTTCTATTAATATTGTTGATTATAACTTACAGCTAATGAAAACCCAATAGTCATTATCTCAGAAAATTAGACTAATTACCACAAAACACCTGCAAAGTGGTCCCTTAGTCTGGTTCAGTAGGCTAAACAATCATGGGGAAGACTGCTCACTTAACAGATGTCCAGAAAGCAGTCATTGACACACTCCACAAGGAGGGTAAGCCACAAAAGGTCATTGCTAAAGAAGCTGTCTGTTCACAGAGTGCTGTATCCAAGCATATTAATAGAAAGTTGAGTGAAAGGAAAAAGTGTGGTAGAAAAAGGTGCACAAGCAACCAGGAAAAACAGTCTTGAAAAGATTGTTAAGAAAAGGCCATTCAAAAATTTGGGGGAGATTCACAAGGAGTCGACTTCTGCTGTAGTCAGTGCTTCAAGAGCCACCACATACAGATGTACCCAGGACATGTGCTACAACTGTCACATTCCTTGTGTCAAGCCACTCGTGACCAATATACAATCCGCTAGTCAGAAACCTGGGAGGAGGAGGGGCTAGTCAGTGGAGTCTATGGGAGACAGACCTCTTGTCAGACAGTAAGTCAGAAGACGTGCAGTCAGTAAGACATCCGGTCAGTCAGAAGTCAATACACAGACAGAGAGTGTAAAGTGGCTTATTGGGCTAAAGGAGTACGGGTGCCAGGGAGAGTACAGTGTGAGTACTCACTGGACCGAGCATCGGCAGGGTGCAGAGCCCTAGTTCAGGAAGATGCTTCAAGCTCACCTGATACATCTGCCCGGTGACACCAACGTTAGTGTCCGAAGGCACAGCAGCAAATAGAGAACCCGGGAACAGATGTCCGACCCAGGAGAGGTTCAAGCTGCCTGCCATACAGGCCAGGACTGTGACAACAGGAGGGGACCCCAAAATGCTCCAGGCCACGGTGACCCACCAACTACAGACGGGTGCATGGAAGTAAAGCTCACCAGGTCACCACATCGGCACTGGAATCAAGGGAATACCGAATTACCTGAGGCCCAGATTAGTAGAGACCAGCACCAGCCGGGTTGCAGCTACTCCAAACCAATGAGTAAAGCCCCGGTTAAACCGCAGCCCCTGTGTTGTCTAAATTCTTCCTGTACCTCTGCATCACTATACTACAACCACCATCATCCTACCCTGGGGCCTAGCTCTACTTGCAGAGAGCCATAACACCCAAGCTGCTTAATACCACCAGCCCCAGTAGTGAGACACTTTGCAGCGGCAGCTTTCTCCACATAGCCGCACACCGCAAGTGGTGTCACGAAAACACTATATTTTTATTTTCCCTTTTATTTTTCCCCTTTTTAAGCAACCTGCAGGATCATGGAACCGGGCATCAGGCACCTGTGATACGTCCCTGTTACTCAAGGCCTAGGACCGAGTACCCCAAGGCCCTAGGGTGCGTCATAGGTCCACTCTGTTTTATCAAGACCAAAGTCAGTGAAGATGTCTACCAGAACATTTTAGAGCACTTCATGCTTCCCTCTGCCAACATGCTTTTTGTAAATGGAAATTTCATTTTCCAGCAGGACTTGGCACCAGTCCACACTGCCAAAATTACCAATACCTGGTTTAATAACCACAGTATCACTGTGCTTGATTGGCCAGCAAACTCACCTGACCTAAACCCCATACAGAATCTATGGGGTATTGTCAAGAGGAAGATGAGAGACACCAGACCAAACAATGCAGATGAGCTGAAGGCTGCTATCAAAGCAATCTGGGTGTCACGCTGTACTCTAAGATGTACAATAGCAGTACACACAGTAATGTGGGACAGAGAGAATTTCTGGAACTACCTGAGAAAGTAGTTAGCTGGTAAACCACTAGGGGGCATTAGAATGGAGAAAACGTAACAGCAGAGAATTCCCTAGCAGAGGTAATACTAGTCAAGCCCACCAGATGGCAGTAGAATTGTTAGAAAGCCGTATCACAACATGAGGCCTTGTCAATACACAGGGGCAAAGTCTAAACGTAGTCAGAGGGAAGCAAGCAGTAAGTAGCCGGGAAATCAGAACTCAGAAGCGAGGGAGAATGGGAAGATAAGAACAGAATCAAGGTAAACAGATAAGGAACGAACAGGGAGGCAGACGAGCAGGGAGCTGAAGGGAGACAGCGGGAGAGACACTGACAAGACGGAAACAGAGAACAGAGGAGGTTAACAACAGGTCAAGTGAACACGGAGGTCAGGAGGGGGCAGGGCAGACAACAGGTCACTCACGAGCAGAACACAGCAGAGCCAGAAATATCACTGGCCTAGTCCCAGAGAGACAGTGCCCTAATAAAGTAGCCTGACCTCCAGAACGAGGCAGGAAGGATTAACCCCTAACGTGACCTGTATTAGAAGTGAAACTAAAAAAAAGGCTCAGCTGCAGCTGAGCCAGGAGTAAATCAAGACACTGGGCTTCTATAAAACCTCAGCAGTGCCACATGCTGATCGCCTCCATGCAATGCTGTATTGATGCAGTACTTCATACAAAAGGAGCCCCGACCAAGTATTGAGTGCATTTACTGTACAGACTTTTCAGTAGGCGCCAACATTTCTGTTTTTAAAATCATTTTTTCAGTTCGTCTTATTTCATATTCTAATTTTCTGAGATAATCACTTTTGGGTTTTCATTGTCTGTAAGCCGTGATCATCAACATTAACAGAAATAAACACTTCAAATAGATCCCTCTGTGTGTAATGACTCTATATAATATATGCGCTTCCCTTTTTGTATTGAATTACTGAAATAAATTAACTTTTCGATGATATTCTAATTTATTGAGATGCACTTGTATGTATCTTAGGTAACTCCATTATGCTGTAGGCTCAGCCTAGAATAAAATGTTGGCAATTTTACCTAGAAACCCTATTTTATTATTATTAATATTTATTTATAGCGCCCCATTGATTCCATGGTGCTGTACATGAGAAGGGTATACATATGTTACAATAGACAGACTGGTACAGAGGGGAGAAGACCCTGCCCTTGCGGGTTACATTATATGCAATTCTAAAAATATATGGGGTTATAGCGTTCGTGACGACACCCGTGGTATGTGGTAATTAGGAGTACCACCGCTGCAGTTGGGAGTACCCGGGGATGATGGAATGGGGCAGCCAGGTGTTGTGACCCTCCACGGGTAGGGGGAGAATACCCTGGGGCTTGGTGATGGTAGGGGAGTGTCGTTGGATGCAAGGGGGTCACTGTTGTACTTACTCAGTCCATTAAGCTGACACCGACAACTAGTCAAACAAGTCTCTGGACACCGCTGCTGCTGAGGGAGCTTAGTTCGGGTCCCATCCCCATTGGTGCTGCCTGGTGATCTGTGACCTGCCTCCTTGCACTAAGTTTACTTCTTTGGTGGTCCCGGTATTGTGAAACTTGCTGGGTTCCGCTTCACACTATGGCTAAGTGTGGGAGCTTGCTCTCAGGGCTCACACTTGGGATTTTCTGGACCATTTTGAATTGGAAAGTCCTATCCCCCTCGTTGCGCTAATGCCCCGATTTTGGAGCGGGTGGGAACGGCTCTTGAAGACTCTGTTCTCCTCGGGTAAATTATCGGGTTGCCTGAAGCTACTCCCTGACCTATGGTCTACGTAACGCGTCATGCCTTGGTCCCAGCCCGGTGATGGTGCAAGGCCACCGGCTGTCCTCCTTGACAGATCCATGCCCATTGCCACGATCCCCTGTGACCAGGGTCCAGCTCCTCTAGGCCAAGACCACCGTCTGCCACCTAGATTGCTTCCCAGGAGCCCGGCTCCTGACCTCCTCTCACTTTCACTTCTCAGACCCCTCTCTACTTCTCTGACATTCCTGACCTCCCCTCTCCAACCGCCCCAGGTGGGCGATCCTATTGCACTCAAGCCATCCACTGGTGTGTTTGGTGGGTGTGGTGCAGAGTGTATCTATGGTTTGATTAGCTGATGTAGGCAACACCATGTAGTTAGGGACCCTAAACAAAGAAGGAGGTGGATACTGCACGGGAGGGCAGATTGTGCAATACCCTGTGATGACCCGATAGTCCAGGGGCGTGACATATACGATAAAAGCGGATGGCCAAGTTAACAATACCTACATTTGTGTCATACATATGTACAGTATGTCACGGATATTTGGGTAAATATCATTAAATTGGAGAATTGTTCCATTGTTTACCCACGGGCGATTTTTCTGTTTTTCATTTACGTTTTTCCTCCACTTCTTCTGAAAGCCATAACTTTATATATATTTTTCCATCAATATAGCCATATGAGGGCTTAGTTTGTGTAGCATGACTTGTACTTTTGAATGACACCATTGAATTTACCATATAGTGTAATGTAAAATGGGAAAAAAATTCCAAATGTGGAGAAATTGTGTAAAAAGTGAAACTCCACAATGGTTTGCGTGGTTATTCACTATGTTCATTATATGGTAAAACTAACTTGCCATTATGATGCCTTACGTCAGTACAAGTTCATAGATACCAATCATGTATACTTTTACTTTTATCTAAGGGGTTAAGACAATTTTGTTGCGCTTTTGTTGCAATTTTCCGAGACCCATAGCGTTCTCATTTTTTGGGATCTTGGGCTCAGTGATGGATTAATTTTTGCGTCTTGAGGTGACGTTTTAATTTTACCATTTCTTTTGTAGATGTGATGTTTTGATCGCCTGTTATTACATTTTAAAGAAATGTTGTTGCTCCCAAAAAAATGTAATTTTAGTGTTTAGAATTTTTTTCTCACCACGCCATGTATCGATCAGATTAATTTATTTTATATTTTGATAGATTGGGTATTTATGAACGCGGTGATACCAAATATGTGTATTTTTTTTCTTTTATTTTTAATGGGGCAAAGGGGAGTACTTTGAACTTTCAGGTTTTTTTTATTTTTTCGTATTTAAAACTTTTTTTTCACTTTTTTTTATTGATCTTACTAGTCCCCTAGGGGACTTTATGCCTGCATTATCCGATTGCCTGTGCATTGTAAAGGGATTAACGGGAATTTGTCAGCAGGCTTTTTTCAAACCCATCTGACAGCAGCATAATGTATTCGCAGAGACCCTGATTAGAATGATGCATCACTTACTGGGCTTCTAGTTACACAGGATATAATAATATAAAAGGAACAAGAATGAACAGTAGAAACATATACAAACTAGAATAATAATTTTTTATTTATATAGCATCAACATATTCTGCAGCGCTTTAAAATTCAAAGGGGACATATACACTGTGTGCAGAATTATTAGGCAAATGAGTATTTTGATCACATGATACTTTTTATACATGTTGTCCAACTCCAAGCTGTATAGGCTTGAGAGCCAACTACCAATTAAGTAAATCATGTGATGTGCATCTCTGCAATGAGGAGGAGTGTGGTGTAATGACATCAACACCCTATATAAGGTGTGCTTAATTATTAGGCAACTTCCTTTCCTTTGGCAAAATGGGTCAGAAGAGAGATTTGACGGGCTCTGAAAAGTCAAAAATTGTGAGATGTCTTGCAGAGGGATGTAGCAGTCTTGAAATTGCCAAACTTTTGAAGCATGATCACTGAACAATCAAGCATTTCATGGCCAACAGGGTCGCAAGAAGCAAGCTGGGCAAAAAAAAAATAAATCGCAAAATAACTGTCCATGAATTGAGGAAAATCAAGCGTGAAGCTGCCAAGATGCCATTTGCCACCAGTTTGGCCATATTTCAGAGCTGCAACGTTACTGGAGTATCAAAAAGCACAAGGTGTGCCATACTCAGGGACATGGCCAAGGTAAGGAAGGCTGAAAAACGACCACCTCTGAACAAGAAACATAAGATAAAACATCAAGACTGGGCCAAGAAATATCTTAAGGTTGAGTTTTCAAAGGTTTTATGGACTGATGAAAAGAGAGTGACTCTTGATGGGCCAGATGGATGGGCCAGACGCTCCACTCCGACTCAGACGCCAGCAAGGTGGAGGTGGGGTACTGGTATGGGCTGGTATCATCAAAGATGAACTTGTGGGACCTTTTCGGATTGAGGATGGAGTGAAGCTCAACTCCCAGACCTACTGCCAGTTTCTGGAAGACAACTTCTTCAAGCAGAGGTACAGGAAGAAGTCGGTATCGTTCAAGAAAAACATGATTTTCATGCAGGACAATGCTCCATCACATGCATCCGACTACTCCACAGCGTGGCTGGCCAGTAAAGGTCTAAAAGATGAAAAAATAATGACATGGTCCCTTTGTTCACCTGATCTGAACCCCATAGAGAACCTGTGGTCCCTCATAAAATGTGAACATGTGAGATCTACAGGGAGGGAAAACAGTACACCTCTCGGAACAGGGTCTGGGAGGCTGTGGTGGCTGCAGCATGCAATGTTGATCGTAAACAGATCAAGCAACTGACAGAATCTATGGATGTTAGGCTGCTGAGTGTCATCATAAAGAAAGGTGAACTATATTGGTCACTAATTTTTTGGGGGTTTTGTTTTTGTATGTCAGATATGTTTATTTCTAAATTTTGTGCAGTTATATTAGTTTACCTGGTGAAAATAAACAAGTGAGATGTGAATATATTTGGTTTTTATTAAGTTGCCTAATAATTTTGCACAGTAATAGTTACCTGCACAAACAGATATCCTCCTAAGATAGCCAAATCTAAAAAAAACACAACACTCCAATTTCCAAAAATATTAAGCTTTGATATTTATGAGTCTTTTGGGTTGATTGAGAACATAGTTGTTGATCAATAACAAAAAAATCCTCTAAAATACAACTTACCTAATAATTCGGCACATGGTGTACAGATAATATGAGACATTACAGAAAAACAATATTCAGATACCAAGAGGAGTGAGGGCCTAGTTCACTTTGTACAAAAAAGTTCAAATTTTCACCCTGAATATTAAAGGTAATCTGTCAGTGAGTGAAAGCAGCATGATGTAGCCAAAGAGATACTGAGTCTACCGGTGTATCACTTAGATTACTGGCTGCAGCTGTTCTGACGCAATCTGAACTTTTAGGTTTAGTCATGTAGCTCAACCCAAGGAGCTGTCCCCGCCCACATCAGGCTCTCTATAGAGATTGTACATTGACAGTGAGATGTCAATCACAGCTGGGGGCGTGTCAGACTTCTCTGCATGTAAGTTTCTAGTCCTATAATGATAGGAATGCTGCTGCTTAAACAAACATAGCAAATAAACAAAAGATCAGAATGTAACTAGACAGGCATGCTTGAACTTTCTGTGTAACCCTTGCAGCGTGGTGGCTTCAGCTTAAATAGCAAAAACCTGCTGACAGATTCTCTTTAAAGGGTCATATTTGATTAAAGGTGATAATGAAAGGGTTTGATGGCAACTTAAAAATGTAGAATAGGCATTTTAGTTCTCTTAAGAACCAAACCTTCATAATGTTGTTCCTCCTATCTGAAATGGTGGCATTAGATTTCTCAGAGTAGAGTCATATACATACGTCATATAAAGAGAATAGGTCCTATATTTAGTGGCAATGTGTATTCTTTTAGCCAGTAATATATATTGAAAAAATGGATAAGTAACTATAAGAGACAGAACCTCTGCCGTTTTGCGATGGTGACCTACCTTTTCTGAAGAACGAGTCTCCCAGTTTTCCGTGAGTATTTTCAGATTGCTCTTTCATAGAGTTGAAAGAAGTGCATCTTGCTACCAAATCAATTTGTTCCTCATTCAATGGAAGCTGGCAGAATTCAGATATTTTTTTCAGTGCTGTGGGAAAGTCCTTAGTTTAAGGGAAAATAAATAAAAATAATTTGTATTGCTTGAAGGGAACCTGACCAACATGAGTGAAATGATGCAGTCACTGTCTGATACATGTTGCCCATGCCCATGGTTTAATCAATATACAGTTGAAACCTGAAGTTGAAATACAATCACTATAAAGACACATATGCTTGGTTTTCTCACTACAGTATATGAGATGAAATCAGAATAAACCTTTCCAATTTTAGGTCAATTAGGAAACAGAATCAGGGCTGCCACTAGGAATTTCAGGGCCCCATACTGGCAAAAGTTCGGGGCCCCCTTGAGGCTCCACCCCAGCTCCTCCTCCACCCCAGCTCCGCCTCCACCCCGCAAATCTTCCACAGTCCCACCGCCACTCTTGGAAAAACTTCACTTCTGCACTACAGCCTCACCAATCATACATTAACCCTTCACATTGAACACCGCATCACACACGCAGCCATCTCATTTTGTTTTGGCCAAAATATTTTTTAAGCCTGCCACCACAACAAGGTAGACTCTTTTGGCAGGGTCCTACTCTAACTTTTTTTTTTTTTTAATCTAACTTCTTTGGTATATATTTATTTTTGGTATATCTATTTTCTTTTCTTTAAGTGAATGTGTCACATACAGTTTTTAAACTAATTGAAACCAAATTGTGCAAATAATGCTGACTTGTGGATTTAGACCTAAGGCTATGTCCGCACTTTCCGTTTCCACCTGCTTTTCAGCTGCTTTTTAGGTCCGTTTTGAACTGCAGCGTTTTCATGCCAAAATGCATGCGTTTTGATTTTCCAGCAAAGTCTATGGGAAATGTAGATTTCTAGTCCGCACTTTGTGTTTTCAAATGCAGCGTTTAATTTGCATAATTTTGGGCAAAAACTCTGCGTTCAAAGAAGCAGCATGTCAATTGTTTTTGCCATTTGGGCTGCGTTTTGCTAACATTGAAGTCAATGAGAAGTTGTAAAAAGCAAGCAACATCAAACTTCCAGAGTTTTACCTGCTTTTTAGCTGCAGATAGAATGCGTTTTGGACAACATAAACACATGCTTTTCTGACATCAAAATAATGAAATGATATGTCCCTTTACACACACACATAGTCCGACAATTAAATTAATGAAAAATATTATTTTTTGCTATTTTTGCGAAAAATAGTATAAAACTGCTATAATTATATGAAATATAACAATTTTCGTTATGATTTCAAAAATTAAATGTGTTCCTTTTTTTCCCTTTTTTTCATTGTGTTTGACTGTATAAACTTTATTTAGTAGTGTCTGTGTAATCAAAACGCATCTGTCTAAACGCAATGGAAAAGCATGTAAAAAGCGCTAAAACGCCGCTAAAATGCAGTAAAAACGCATGCGTATTTATCGCGATTTAGTGGTCAAAAGCAACTTTGGCAAAAGCAATTTCTGCCAAAGGATGCGGATAGAACTGCAACTAGGACGATGCAAAGTGCAGACATAGCCTAACAATCCCTTCAAAGGGAATCTGTCACCAGTTTTTAACACCTAATCTGAGCGTAGCATAACATAGGGGAAGAGATCCTGATCACAGGAATTGTCACTTATTGAGCTGCTTAGTGTAGTTTTGATAACATCACTGGTTAATCAGCAGGAGATTATCATTACAGGGCTACTTGTCATGCTGCAGATAGTCCAGCATATTCATGAGCTCTGTATAATTGCTAGATCTGCAGCAGAGAAAACAATGATTTTATCACAATGAAAGCAAACAGCCCAGTAAGTGACACATTGCTGGAATCACGGTATCTGTCTCTACATTATGCTGCTCTCAGATGGGGGAGCAAAAACGAGAGAGTGAGAGAGAGAGAGAAACTTTCGACTTTGCAGAAAATAATAAAAATGCCTTAAAGCATTTTCTCTCTCATTATTCTGTCATTTGGCAAATAATTTTGGTTCCTAATTGACCTAAAACTGGAAAGGTTTATTCTGATTTCATTTATTCAAGATAGTGAGAAAAACATGCAGAAGTGTCTTTTTTGATCGTGTATGTAAACTTCTGGTTTCAACTGTATACTGGATTTACAGCCACACTTATTTCCACTATTCCAATGTTTACAGCAGTCTTAGGGTATGTGCGCACGTTGCTTTTTACCTGCTTTTTACCTGCTTTTTTGCTGCTTTTTCTTCTGCGCTGTTTAATGCCAAAATGGATGTGTTCTTCTATTCAAGCAAAGTCTATGGGAATTTGGGTTGCTTGTTCACACTATGTTGTTCAAAATGCTGCCTTTTTGTGGCAGAACTTTGGTCAAAAACTCAGCTTTTCAAAGAAGCAACATGTCAATTGTTTTTGCCATTTGGGTTTTGCACTGCAAAGCTGAGTTTTTGACCAAAGTTCTGCCACAAAAAGGCAGCATTTTGAACAACATAGTGTGAACAAGAAACCCAAATTCCCATAGACTTTGCTTGAATAGAAGAACACATCCATTTTGGCATTAAACAGCGCAGAAGAAAAAGCAGCAAAAAAGCCGGTAAAAAGCAGGTAAAAAGCAACGTGCGCACATACCCTTACACACATTGACTCTGATTCATCAAACCAATTTTGCCACAATTGTAGTATAAATTGCTTTGACGAGGCATAAAGTTGTGGTGCAACATTTTTCAACTTTTGGTCATTTCATGCCAGTTTCTCCTAACTACACCAAAACATGTGGAGCTGGGTGTAATCGGGTATAGTGGGGGCATGATGCCAAGCCTTGTCTAATTCATGACGAGTTTGTGGTGTTCCTTACGCCAGAAATCGCACTCCATTAAGGGATTAGTGTAAGATTTTTGATGTGGGGCCCAGAGGCAGACACCACTCAGATGCTCCTGATTCATGAAGAGATGAGCACATCCTTCATGAATCTGTAGTCTGACTCCACCACACCCCTTATCAAGACTGTCAGGAAAACCACTGCTATTGATGATTTGTGGCCATTATTTATTGTTATTTTTTACTAAAGGCTACTTTACACACTGCGATATCGGTCCCGATATCGCTAGTGTGGGTACCCGCCCCCATCTGTTGCGCTACACGGGCAAATCGCTGCCCGTGCCGCACAACATCGCCCAGACCCGTTACACATACTTACCTGCCCGGCGACGTCGCTGTGACCGGCGAACCGCCTCTTTCTAAGGGGGCGGTCTGTTCGGCGTCACAGCGATGTCACTGAGCGGCCGCCCAGTAGCAGCGGAGGGGCGGAGATGAGCGGGATGTAACATCCCGCCCACCTCCTTCCTTCCTCATAGCGGCCGGGAGGCAGGTAAGGAGAGGTTCCTCGTTCCTGCGGCGTCACACATAGTGATGTGTGCTGCCGCAGGAGCGACGAACTACATCGTTACTGCTGCAGTAACAATAATCGAGAATGGACCCCTATGTCACCGATGAGCGATTTTGCACGTTTTTGCAACGATGCAAAATCGCTCATCGGTGTCACATGCAGCAACATCGCTAATGCGGCCGGATGTGCGTCACAAATTCCGTGACCCCAACGACTCCGCATTAGCGATATTGCAGCGTGTAAAGCCCCCTTTACTGAAAATTAATAAAAAGGGTATTTTAAAAAAGTATTTTATAAACTAAAAAAAACTTTTAATAAAAACATATTAAGGACTTATGTTGTTTCAGTCATTATTAAATAAGAGAATACATTTTAAAACAACAATGGTGAAATCAAACGCTAGTGGATCCTACTCATTGTTCTAAATATCTAAGTAGAGTGCAACTGTCTCCTTTTTTTGTTACTATGTTTCAGGTTCAGTTTGCACCTGTACACATTAAATAAATAGGATGTGTCATCAGTCTTTTTTCTTAGATGATAGGATCATGCCTTTTGATTGAGCACTCCTGCTCTTCAGCCTTAAGGCTACTTTACACGCTGCGATATCGGTCCCGATATCGCTAGCATGGGTACCCGCCCCCATCTGTTGTGCGACACGGGCAAATCGCTGCCCGTGCCGCACAACATCGCGCAGACCCGTCACACATACTTACCTGCCCGGCGACATCGCTGTGAGCGCCAAACCGCCTCCTTTCTAAGGGGGCGGTCCGTGCGGCGTCACAGCGACGTCACTAAGCGGCCGCCCAATAGAAGCGGAGGGGCGGAGATGAGTGGCCGGAACATCCCGCCCACCTCCTTCCTTCCTCATAGCGGCCGGGAGGCAGGTAAGGAGAGGTTCCTCGTTCCCGCGGCGTCACACATAGCGATGTGTGCTGCCGCAGGAGCGACGAACTACATCGTTACTGCTGCAGTAACGATAATCGAGAATGGACCCCTATGTCACCGATGAGCGATTTTGCACGTTTTTGCAACGATGCAAAATCGCTCATCGGTGTCACACGCAGCAACATCGCTAATGCGGCCGGATGTGCGTCACAAATTCCGTGACCCCAACAACTCCTCATTAGCGATGTCGCAGCGTGTAAAGCCCCCTTTAGGCGATTTTAATTCTTCATTTGCAAATTACTCTTCATCCATAAATTGGAGATTTATTTAAACCCAAAGTGAGGCATTAGAGAAGGCAGGGACCCAACAATAAGAGGTCGCATTGGCGTTGGCTGTTGGGCTCACATAAAACTGGCGATTTTTGTATGCTATCTCATTTTTTATATGTTTTTCACAACAGTATTACATATCTGTACTCATTATTACACATATCTTAGCATTAGGCTGTGTGCGCACATTGCGTACTGCCGTGACAAATATTCTGCAGCGATTTGGCTGCGCGCCTGTGCACTTCAAATCGCTGCAGAAACACTGTATAATGGATGCAGTGTGTCTGCAGAATAGATGCCGATCTCATGCGCTCTGGATGCTGTTTCTCCCATAGACAGAGTGGGAGCAGCATCCAAAGCGCACAAAATAAGTGACATGTTGCTTTTTTGAGCGCAGCGATTTGGATCAAAATTTCAGCATGCAAATCGCTGTGCTCTCAAATGCAACATGCGGATGGATTATGCACAATCTTCATAGATTGTGCTGGGGATGCAGAATGCATGTGTTTACGCTGCAGTGCAATACGCAGCGTAAATGCATGAAATTACGCAACATGCGCATGTGGCGCCCTGGACAAGCCAGGTCGTCACAGGTACTACACCAACACACCCTACACCCCGGCTAGGCACACCGAAGCCAAACACAAACCATTGTTGCCTTCCTCCAGGGGCTGATGTCCACACCAGGGGGTGGGCCAGGCGGTTGGTCCCGCCCGCCGAGGAGTTCACAGTCCTGGAGGCGGGAAAAGGTAGTCAGATCAGTTTTGGAGAGAAGTGGTAGAGGAGCACAATGACCGTGTCTGGGTGTGTGGCCCGGGCACTCAGCAAGGTTGGCAGACGGTGGTGACCGTCTGCAGGAGAGGCTAATTGGAGCAAACCGTATGGACCGTGGACGGGCGGTGGCCCGGCGGTACCGGATCGGGGAGTAAAGAGAAGCCATCACCATCCGGCAGGGCCTACGGACCCCGACCAGGCTAGGAGTCACCGTAAAACCGTTCAAATCCGTTAGCGAAGGGAACCTCCGGAGTTTCCCAGCAGCCAAGACCCGATTGAAGGCAACAGCTCACACCGTAGAGGGAAACATAGTCACCGCCAAGACTACAATTCCCAGGGCCAGAGCCCTGGGAAAAGGGGCAAAAGGAGCTCCCTCAGCATACATCCAAGGGGGGGGAGCGGGTTACCGGTGGGAAGCCATTGGAACCATAACACAACACAGGTGCAGGGAAAGGCAGTCACCATCAACCTGCCGGGAGGAGAACAACCGCAGCCGCCTGTGGGACCCGTCCATCCAGCCGTTTGTTTGACCAGAGACTCTGTGTGGATTACTGGCTGAGTGAGTACCACCATGCCATGCGGCACAGCGCTGCCCCCGCGACCCTGCACCCCGCCAGGTCCCGTAACCCGCCTGCATCCCCAAACCCTCACCGGGCCCCGGGACAACCAACCCCCTACCCACGGAGGGGAGAACCAACATCCAAGCTGCTCCCTGTCATCGCTCCCGGGATCCCCGTCCAGAGCAGCGGTGGTGCCCCAACTTCACCACAACCGTGGGTGGCGTCACGGACAATAAATCCCCAAAATCATTCCCCTTTTCACTCACGGGCGAGGAACGCCGATCGAGACTCCGGGATCCGGCCCACCGCTCGAGCCACCACCGAGCAGCAGCAACAGCCGCACCCGAGCAGTGGGTGAGCGCAGCGTCCCCTTCTCCGCCCGCGACAACTTGGCGTCACGAACAGGATCTTACCGCTCTGCCGTCTGGTAGAGGTGCGCCTTGTGACCGCCGGAGGTGTCCGGCTGAAAATTTGGAGAAGCCGCTATTTTGGGCGCGAAAAATCCTCGCTCGAGCGTCTCCTCGAGCAGTGGAGGCGCGAAAGCCAAAACCCGCCCCTGTAGAGGAGGAGCCGGAAAAAGGCTAAAGGGGATGGAAACAAGATGTCTGCGCCCGACGGAGCCGCTGGAGGAGCGGTGGTCGCAGCCGCATGTAACTAGCGCTGCAGCGTGCAGGGACGCCAGGACTCTGCTAAAACATGTTCCTGGATCCAGAAGCAAGATGTGCCAGGAGCTCCCGGCCCAAGTCCACTTCATGCTGGCGAAGTGGACGTCGGAGATGAAGGGCCTGGCCGCAACCATTTGGGCATCCGAAGAGGAGGTGGTCTCAGAGGAGCGGGTAAGCGACCCACGCCCCTATGTCCCCGAGGGATCGGTCGATATGGCTGAGGGGCCCGGCCTGCTGCCGTCCACCACGCTACCTCTCTCACTGCCCATGCCCGCGGCCAATGCCCCGACCGACCCGTTACCCCTGCCACCGGTAGCGGAGCCCGCAGTGTCTGTGGGAGAGTGCCCAGACCTGCGGCTCCTGGGCCCTACCTTTACCACCGCCCTGGCACCCGTCCCGGCTTCCATCCCAGCCACGATGGAGAGGACGACGGCCCTGGCAGCCCGCCCGGCCGCAACGGAGGCGACCCTCGCCCAGAAGCCAGCACCGCGAGTCCCGCTGACCACTCCCAGACACCCGGCCTCGGCTGAGGCACGGCGGGGATGCAGCTGCCAGGAGGCAGAGCACGCCATGTTACAGCGGGGTCCCTCATTACCAAAGGTACCAGTCGTAGCCGGCATGGGGGGACTCCGGCTGGGCCCATCCCCCACCCCGCCTGAACCGGAGCAAGCAGAAAGTGCTCCGCACCGGGAGCGGCAGCAAAGGCAGCTACGCCGCGGGATTGCTGATTAAGAAAGAAAAGTTAGAGCATGGTAGCGGTTCCCGGTTGCCTTGCTGTCAGTCCCCATTGGGACTCTGCTGACGTTCCAGACGGCCCTCAAGGCTAAGGAGTCCAGTTGGAGGAGCAGTCGTACCCGCATGGAGTCCTGTGGGACAGTGTCACCCTTGTGTGAGGGTGGCATTGGGGGCTCGTGCTGTTCGATGGTGGACTGTGGGAAAGCGGCAGGAGGAAGCTGTACCGGAGCCAGGTGTTGTGGATGGCCCCTGGAACCCAGCTGACAGTCCCCGTTGGAACCCTACGGCAAGTCTCCGTTGAGACCCTACAGTTTTGTTTGTGGTAGCCCGTTGGCTACAAAGCACTGTTGTCCCCTTAGGGACTGTCTGCAAACCTTGCGTAAGGAACTGCTTACGGACAAGCCCGAGAACTGGCAGGGCAACCACAAACTCAGTGGCATGTAAATAAAATTGTTGTTGGTTTAAAACCGTTACCGTCTATCGAGAGGCTGATTTGGGAGGATGGGCCTGGAGGAAAGGGATGGCCCAGGCCCGCCACTACCGTAACCGGTGGCAATCCTCCGGGGATCTCAGGGGTCCCCATGGACGTGGGTCCCCTGAAAGGGACAGAACTCGCTCAGGCAACTTGGTGCTGGACTGGGGTCAAGGGATGCTGCCTGTTTCTTAGGGGCAGCATCAGGGCCAGGTTGCTTGGGTGGGAGAAGAGCGGAAGCCGTAACTGTATTTATTAAAATGTTGGTAATGTTTAAGAAATGTGCCTCCCGATGTGGGAAGATTGAAAATGCTTGTTTTCCATGTTTTTACCGTTTTATCTTTTACAGTTAAAATTAAACCAGTGATGGCCTGGCAGTCCATGGACGGTCTGCATTTTGCTAAGGTCGAATGTGGCGCCCTGGACAAGCCAGGTCGTCACAGGTACTACACCAACACACCCTACACCCCGGCTAGACACACCGAAGCCAAACACAAACCCTTCTTGCCTTCCTCCAGGGGCTAATGTCCACACCAGGGGGTGGGCCAGGCGGTTGGTCCCACCCGCCGAGGAGTTCACAGTCCTGGAGGCGGGAAAAGGTAGTCAGATCAGTTTTGGAGAGAAGTGGTAGAGGAGCACAATGACCGTGTCCGGGTGTGTAACCCGGGCACTCAGCAAGGTTGGCAGACGGTGGTGACCGTCTGCAGGAGAGGCTAATTGGAGCAATCCGTATGGACCGTGGACGGGCGGTGGCCCGGCGGTACCGGATCGGGGAGTAAAGAGAAGCCAGCACCATCCGGCAGGGCCTACGGACCCCGACCAGGCTAGGAGTCGCCGTAAAACCGGTCAAATCCGTTAGCGAAGGGAACCTCCGGGGTTTCCCAGCAGCCAAGACCCGATTGAAGGCAACAGCTCACACCGTAGAGGGAAACACAGTCACCACCAAGGCTACAGTTCCCAGGGCCAGAGCCTGCTGGCAAAAGGGGCTCCCTCAGCATACATCCAAGCTGGGGAGCGGGTTACCGGTGGGAAGCCATTGGAACCATAACACAACACAGGTGCAGGGAAAGGCAGTCACCATCAACCTGCCGGGAGGAGAACAACCGCAGCCGCCTGTGGGACCCGTCCATCCAGCCGTTTGTTTGACCAGAGACTCTGTGTGGATTACTGGCTGAGTGAATACCACCGTGCCGTGCGGCACAGCGCTGCCCCCGCGACCCTGCACCCCGCCAGGCCCCGTAACCCGCCTGCATCCCCAAACCCTCACCGGGCCCCGGGACAACCAACCCCCTACCCACGGAGGGGAGAACCAACATCCAAGCTGCTCCCTGTCATCGCTCCCGGGTTCCCCGTCCAGAGCAGCGGTGGTGCCCCAACTTCACCACAACCGTGGGTGGCGTCACGGACAATAAATCCCCAAAATCATTCCCCTTTTCACTCACGGGCGAGGAACGCCGCTCGAGACCCCGGGATCCGGCCCACCGCTCGAGCCACCACCGAGCAGCAGCAGCAGCCGGACCCGAGCAGTGGGTCAGCGCAGCGTCCCCTTCTCCGCCCACAAAACGCACACAGCCTTAAGGGTATGTGCGCACGTTGCTTTTTACCTGCTTTTTACCTGGTTTTTTGCTGCTTTTTCTTCTGCGCTGTTTAATGCCAAAATGGATGTGTTCTTCTATTCAAGCAAAGTCTATGGGAATTTGGGTTTCTTGTTCACACTATGTTTTTCAAAATGCTGCCTTTTTGTGGCAGAACTTTGGTCAAAAACTCAGCTTTTCAAAGAAGCAACATGTCAATTGTTTTTGCCATTTGGGTTTTGCACTGCAAAGCTGAGTTTTTGACCAAAGTTCTGCCACAAAAAGGCAGCATTTTGAACAACATAGTGTGAACAAGAAACCCAAATTCCCATAGACTTTGCTTGAATAGAAGAACACATCCATTTTGGCATTAAACAGCGCAGAAGAAAAAGCAGCAAAAAAGCAGGTAAAAAGCAATGTGCGCACATACCCTAAGGGTGCTTTACACACTGCGACATCGCTAGCGATAGATAGCGATGTTGTGCACGATAGCACCCGCCCCCATCGTTCGTGCAACATTTGGTGATCGCTGCCGTAGCAAACATTATCGCTACAGCAGCGTCACACGCACATACCTTTTCAGCGACGTCACTGTGACCGCCGAACAATCCCTCCATCAAGGGGGAAGTGAGTGCGGCGTCATAGCGACGTCACTGCGGCGTCACTAAGCGGCCGCCCAATAGCAGCGGAGGGGCGGAGATGAGCGGCCGGAACATGCCACCCACCTCCTTCCTTATTGCCGGTGGAGGCAGGCAAGGAGATGTTCGTCGTTCCTGCGGTGTCACACATAGCGATGTGTGACGTCGCAAGAACGACGAACAACCAGCGGCATGCACCACCAACAATATTATGAAAATGAGCGACGTGTCAAGGATCAACGATTTTTGACGTTTTTGCAATCGTTGATCGTTGCTCCTTGGTGTCACACGCTGCGATGTCACTAACGACGTGACCCCGACGATATATCGTTAGCGATGTCGCAGCGTGTAAAGCACCCTTTAGAATGGAACTGTCTTTGTTACGATGTTTCATGCACCTGTTCACATTAGAAAGTTAAGCAGTGCCATCTAGTGGATCTCTGAACTTATCAAATACAGTGTGTCTAATGGAATGTGAATGCAATGCCCTTTTCAGGCAGATTGCGCCGTGAAAACGGCCTGAAAAACCCATTAGGAAACATGTAAAAGAATGAACATACGCATTTCTGTATAGAAATGACTTTCTGTTTATGCATTCAGGCTTTTTAATGCCTTTCTACCATTTCAAGTTCATAAAAATGGAAGATGCTCTGTTCTTTACGATATAGGTCAATAGGAAGGCTCAGAAGTTACCTGAAAAATGCCATGTTTTGTTTGAAAAGCATGGTAGGTTTACCTGAGTTTAAGACGGTGGGTGCACATAGCCTAAGGCCATATGCACACATTAAGTATTTGGTGAGTTTTTTACCTCAGTATTTGTAGCCAAAACCAGGAGTGGGTAATATACAGAAGTGGTAACATGTTTCTTTTATACTTTTCCTCTGATTGTTCCACTCCTGGTTTTGGCTAAAAATACTGAGGTAAAAAAATTCACCAAATACTCAATGTGTGTAGGTGGCCTAAAAGCCTTTTCCAAGATGTGTGACTTATGCCTGACTGCAAAGTGCTTTACCACTGAGAACCAAACTGATCATTAGTCCCCCATTCTGACGCACTGCATAACTAGATTGAGTATGAGAATAAGGCAATGTGCCCACGTTGCGTTTTTTCATGCTTTTTAGCAGCGTTTTCAACTGCACCTTTTTAATGCCAAAATGCATGCGTTTTGATTTTACAGCAAAGTCTATGAGAAATAGGGATTTCTTGTGCACACCATGCTGTTATAAATGCTGTGTGAAATTTGCATATTTTTGGGCAAAAACTCTGCGTTTAAAGAAGCAACATGTCAATTGTTTTTGCCATTTTGGCTGCGTTTTCCATCCATTCAATTTAATACAAAACTGCAGCGTTTCTAAAAGCACCGGAAAAGCACTAAAAACTCATGAAAACAGCAAGGTGCGGATAGCCTACTTTCTTTGCGTTTTACATGCATTTTTAAAGCCAAAAGCATTGCCCTTTCTGCCAGATGATGCTTTTTGAACTGCAACTACCTCGACGCAACGTAGGCACATAGCCTAAGTGTGAATTGAGTTCTGGTCAAACATACCCCCTACTAGTCCACGTTTCTATATGGCTGAAAGAAACAGCCAAGTGCAGCAATTATAGGTGGGACCTCCAGTGATCAGATGATCACCCTTTGGGACTTATGACTTGTCCGAGGATCCCATGGCAATGCGCTGACTGGCCACTGTCTCTCCTGATCTGCACATGCCAGTGTGTATGTGTATTTCTATAGAGCGCTGAAGCTCTGGTCAGGAGAGCCGCTGGCCAGTTCAAGCATTGCTATACGATCTTTGGACAAGTCATACGGCCATATGACTGCGCCCTTTCCCTGTATAGGATTACCCTGGGACAAGCCCTTTAAATAACACAATAATTTAATATGTCATATAAAATATACCTGTTTTCCCTGTCTAGAACAATGGATTTCATAAACATCAGGTAAGTGTGTTTTATGTGAATGGTAATTCACAAATAGCATATTAACTTGAGTTAGAGGAAAAACATATATTAATCTGAGGCAGGTGGTGAAGAAGTGTCAGTGCCATTTTTTGCTGTATATCTCAATATGATTAGATTAAAGGCCAAAAAGAGTATTACATAATTGAAATGTCCAAACAAAAATAAATCATGGCTGGATTGTGGAGGTTGCAGTACAGGATTATTTTTTTTCTGGCTTTATGTAAAATAAACCTTTATCATTATTGAAATTAATATTTTTAAGAACTTCTCATATTTATTATTAGGATCTCTGTTTCCATTCTGTAATAAGAAACTACATTATTTGTATCCAAAGGCTGAAGACTTGCTCCTGTTATTTCAAGTTCCAAAATTAAATGGTTCATTACATGAGTTGTATGAAAGTAAAAAAAGTTGTTTTTTTTTTTTCATAAACCGTACCAATGCTGTCCATGGGCTGCATGAAAGTAATGCTGAGCAGTCCATATAAATAGATACATATTTTTACTCTGTCTCTTCCTCTATGCAGTAGATAATAGGCCCAAGATTTAGCCTTATGCAACCTTCTTAATAATGTCTCACAGCCTTATCTACAGAAATAGCTGTAAATTTTTGATTATGACTACCCTGACAGAGCAGAGATTTCAATAAATAAAATACACTTTATATTAAATCTTCCCACATCCATCTGCTCCGTTCCTCTTGCTCTAAATAGCTCTGCTGGCGGATCAGATCAGACTTTAAAGGATGCTTTACACGCTGCGACATCGCTAACGATATATCGTTGGGGTCACGGTGTTTGTGACGCACATCCAGCGACGTTAGCCACATCGCAGCGTGTGACACCTAGGAGCGATGATCAAGGATTGCAAAAACGTCAAAAATCGTTGATCGTTGACACGTCGCTCCTTTTCATATCGTTGGTGGTGCATGCCGCTGGTTGTTTGTCATTCCTGCGGCATCACACATCGCTATGTATGACACCGCAGGAACTATGAACATCTCCTTACCTGCGTTCACCGGCAATGAGGAAGGAGGAAGGTGGGCGGGATATTCCGCCTGCTCATCTCCACCCCTCCGCTTCTATTGGACGGCTGCCATGTGACGTTGCTGTGACGCCGCACGAACCGCGGTTCGCCGGCCACAGCGACGTCGCAGGGAAGGTAAGTCTGTGTGACTGGTGTAAGCGATGTTGTGCGCCATGGGCAGTGATTTGCCCGTGACGCACAACTGACGGGGTCGGGTACGCTCGCTAGCGATATCGATATTGCAGCGTGTAAAGTGACCTTAAGGAACGGGAAGTATCACTCACCACTTTCATTTCTTCAAATGTTATTGCCATCATAGTTTTGTCATTGAAGTGATTGTCCCAGGCTGCAACAAATTCAAAATATGGCCCATAACATACTATAGAAGA
This sequence comes from Anomaloglossus baeobatrachus, assembly GCF_048569485.1. NCBI lineage: Eukaryota > Metazoa > Chordata > Amphibia > Anura > Aromobatidae > Anomaloglossus > Anomaloglossus baeobatrachus. Next base: position 154,393,102 of record NC_134355.1, on the reverse strand, counting down.
AATATAGAAAACCACATTAGTCTTTAGATAAGAAATTTGAAGCAAAGAAAACCAAATCACAATGTCAAATTCTGCCTGCACTCAAGACTGTTTTAAGTCTACCTGTTCTTTCACATCAAATGAGCAGAGAGACTAAGAAATAAGGAATATAAAGATAAAGGCAGCACTACAGATCTCATAAAAAAAAGTATCATAATCCACAAAGGTTCAATAATTTAGTCACCTACTAGGCTTTATCAAGCATGAAGGCAAAGATGCAGCTGAAGCACAGTTTTTATTTTGGACTAAAATACACTTTTTTTGCATCTGATTTAGAGTGCTGCCTTGTCCTTTATATTAGATAAGCCAGGAATGCTGTTCCACTCTTTCGTTATTAACGAAGGACAGATCTAACTTCCTGCAATCTGTCTCAAAACGGCCATACACATTACATAGCTGCTGGCCGAACGATGCTTAATCCTATCAATCTGCCGACAATCATCTCAACCATCTGTCCTTTACTCATGAGTGCTTTCTTGGCTGAGCGCTCATGTGTTCTCTATGAGAAAGCTGCTGACAGACATCTCTTCCAGCAGCTACTGTACCTCCTGAAGACTAAAGGTAATGGTAGTTCATAATGAGACATTCTCAATTGACATCTTTTCAGACCATAAGTTATGCAGCGTGGCATTCCCCGATTCACAATAGACAATGAGCCAAACTTGTTGATACTGATTTGGCCGACATTAGTCCAATGAGTATGGGGAACTTCAAAGTCTCTACTGCTGGTGACTAGTGATGGGCGATCGCGAACTGTAAAGATCGGGGATCGTACCAACCACATAGTTTCTTAGCATTGTTTCTTAGCACCATTACCCGGCTCATCCAGCGGCCATGATGGTGGTGGCACATTGGGTAATAAAGGGGTTATTATAAGTAAAACAAAAAAAAACATTTAAAAGCTCCATCTTTATAATAAAAAATCCTTAGTCCGACGTAATCCACAGGGACAGCAATGTCAACCCTGCTTCATCACTGTGCACAGACACAGTCTATACAAAGTGAGAAGCAGAGAGAGCCATATCAGCTCTGCTACATTGCTCTGTACAGAGCAAGAAGCAGGCTGACAGTGATGGTATGATTGCACTTGCGTCTCACATTGTATCACCCTGCAAAGCCTGACGCTCTCAGGACAGGAGTGGTCAGCTGCATTGAAATACATGCAGCTGACCGCTCCTGTCGGGAGATTGTGCGCCCTGATGCGATGTGACACAGTGACATTCAGTTAACATTACCTTTGATGAAATCATGGTCATGTAACCAGTCTGTAACCAACAAGGTAATACAACATTCACACCTGACTGGTCATATGGCCATGACGTCACAGAAGGTCCTTTAACCTGGGGGCACAGCAATGATCAGACTCTGAAGTTGAAGTGGCCAGGAGACAGAGTCTGCAGGACGCGTCGCGGGGCCTGTAAGTATAATAATGACAATGTTTATTATTAACTATATTCTTTATTTTACAGCCCCCCGCCCCATCCCATAACTGTAAGGATCGAGATCAGTGATCAGATGCAAGTTAACATTATCTCGATCCCGATCCCAACCTTTACAAAACGATCCGACGAGGCTCCCGATCCCGACCATCGGGGGGATCGCCCATCACTACTGGCGACAGCTTACACTTGATTAGATGCAGTAGACAGCCATCTGGACTTAAAGGAGATACCATACCATTGAAGTGCACTGTGAACTGATTTAAACAAAGTGGTTTGAAAATTGTCTGTGATCTAATATTTGTTATCTTAAGCAAATAAGATCAAATTGTTTGAAAGTCTTGATTGGCAGTAAAGTTTGAAGGTATCTTTTAATGCACTCCTCAGGTATTAAAGATGGTCTTTCATCAGTTTCGGCAAGTTAAACTGGCCACATCATGGAATAGTGGTTGTTGAATAGCTGCAGAAATCAGTGAGGAAAGGGGGGCAGGTTCTTTTTTTCTCCTGCATTTTTTGTCATATCACAATCTTTAATAAAAATAATAATTTGAAATTCTACAATTTTCACACTGACCACTGGGGATTTTTGAGACTCTAACTTCTTGTTGTTTCAGGAAATCTACATGTACAGTGCCTTGAAAAGTATTCATACCTAATGAACCTTTCCACATTTTTTCATGTTATACCCACAAATTCAAATGTAGCTTTATGTGATATACCAAGTATTTGTAAAGTGTAAAGGAAATGGTACATAGTTTTATAAATATTTTAAAAATGAAAATTGTGACATGCCCTTGTTATTAAGCCCACCCTACCCCCCACAATTCAATACTTTGCATGACCAACTTTTAGCTGCAATTACTGCTGCAGGTCTTTTGGGGTATGCCTCTACAAGCTTTACCTATCTAGAGGCTGAAATATAATTCAATGAGATTGGATGGAGGCAATTTTCCAATCTTACCAAAGATTCTCAATGGAATCCAGGTCTGGATTGTGACTGGGCCATTCACACACATGAATATGCTTTGATCTAAACCATCCATTGTAGCTCTGGCAGTATGTTTATGGTCATTGTCCTGCTGGAAGGTGAATCTACAGCAAAGTCTAAAGTTTGCAGCAAGAATTGGCATGTATTTAGCTCCATCCATTTTCCTATCAACTTTCAATAGCTTCCCTGTTCCTGCTGAAGAAAAGCATCGCCACAGCTTGATCCTGCCACCACCATGTTTGACAATGGGGATGGAGTTTTCAGGGTGATAGTCCAGTGTTGGTTTTTCGCCATACATGGCATTTTGCTCAACAAGTTCTACGTTGTTCTCATCTGACCAGAGGACCTTTCTTCATATGCCATATAAGGGTCACAGCTAGCATGTGAAGTTTACATTTATATTTTTAACCCCTTTACGACCTAGAACGTACCTATACATCCTAGATCATATATGTCCCTTTAATGCGAGCCCATATTATTATCCACACATGTTTACTGATCTGAACAGCAGACATATGCAGCTAACAGGCGTGGATAGATCAGACATCCACCAGAGGCGCCTGTTAATTATTTGGATCTCGCTGGCAAACTCTGACAGTGCGATCTAATACGCTCCGGCGGGGATCACACCATTCTCCGTCGCCATCGGCATTCCCATGAAGCAATCACGGTGCACCTATTGGTTGTCATGACAGCGTGGAGTTAGCTGAAAACTCCTGTTGCTGTCATGATGTGCTTCCTGTGAATGCCGGGAGAGCACTGGCATTTACAGGAGAACAACATTTCTGCTGTTTAAAGGGATGCTGATGAAGCACCACTCTGATCAGCAAAAGCGAACAGATAGTGCAAGCCTAGAGGACTAGTAAAATGAATAAAAAGTTAAAAAAGTTTAAAAAAATACGAAAAAATCTAAACATTCAAGCCACCCCCCTTTTGCCCCATTGAAAATAAAACAATAAAAATAATTAAAAAGATACGTTTTATATCGCTGCATTCACAAATGCCTGATCAATACATAAACTAACAGGCGATCAAAACATTGCATCTACAAAAAAATGGTATAATTAAAGATGTCAAGACGCAAAAATAAGAAATCACTGAGCCAGAAGCGGCGGAGCCTCAGCAACAGAAAAATAATATTGCTTCCTGGTATCAGCTATGTTGGCTGAGACCCCACCCCTTCTGGTATGACATCAGCACAGGTCCTTCTAGCTACTTAGTAAAACAATTCTATAGAATTAGCATAAAAAAAACAGATAGAAGGAAGATGGACAGGCAGGGGGGTGGGAATCACTATGAATACCCACCCCAGCTATCAGCTGATCAGCAGCTGCTGCCACTCAAAAAGCTGCTCATTTTATAAACTTTACTTCCTTGTGTTTCAAAACCTATACATCCTAGCTAATAACTAAAGGTATGTATAGAATCAGCATGATAGCGCCAGTATACCACTGGCTTTAGGTTATATAGGAAAATCCTGGTGATTGGTGCGCTTTAAGCTTTTAGTATCTGTAGGATAAATACCTTTTCCACTTATAAAGTCCTTAAAGAACAAGTTCCAGGAATTATAGGAAGGAAGAGGAGGCAAGCTATTATGAAAATTATAAAAGGAGATAGCCGTGTCTTTTGGGTTTCGAAGTACAAGCAATATCTGTGAAAATATAAAAAAAATAAATATTACATTTTTGACATTTGTTCTGGCATATTTTACACATTTTTATAATTTTGTTGTTGGGCCCAATCTACTATCTTCCTCTTGTTTGAGCTTGGGTTTCCTCCTATTTTTTTTTTGGTTTTTGCTTTTTGGTTTGATTTTTTTAGAAGTCATCTGATTAATTGTGAATTTATCTTTCATGATAATAGTTACCATACCTCCCAAATGTCAGAAAATGTGGGTCAGATTATGCAGTTTGTGTAGTTGCACCTGTGCAATGTTCTTTTGATGAAGAAGAAAATAAGTTAAAACATGGGAGAAGAGAAATTTCTCCCATTCTTGGAAGCTAAAGTTGTTGCCTACGATGCAAGCCCTCATACAGGTTTATAGATGGATGAATTCAAATTTTATTAATGTCAAAAAATGTGGAAATAAAACATAGTTTTTGACAAATTCACAGATTTTTTTTTCACCAAAGAAATAAAGAAAAAAACTGATGATGATGATGTAGAGCAGTGTATCTAGATCAGGGTTCCCCAACTCCAGTCCTCAAGGCCCACCAACAGTGCATGTTTTCCGGATTTCCTTAGCATTGCACTGCTGTTGGAACCAGCACCTGGGCAGGTAATTACATTAACACCTGTGCAATACTAAGGAAATCCCAAAAACCTGCACTGTTGGTGGGCCTTGACGACTGGAGTTGGGGACCTCTGATCTAGATAACTATCCCTGAACTAAAACTTAACCGTTATTGGAAAGTATGAAGTCTTCTTGATTAGATGGACTTACAGCAAAACAACAAACACAAATTGATAAAATGATTATCCTGAGAAGGGCAGCGCACACTGCAGGATTGTTGTTCAGATCTAATACACTTGGGTAAATCAGGGCCTTAGTGCTTTGATGGATATAAAATACTGTAGATACTGTAAGTACTTTTCAAACTTTAAGATGATAACACCAGAGAGGAACCCTCTAATTGGGGGATGCGAAGCTGATGGGGAATGTTTCGTAGAAATGAAAGTCCTATTTCTGACTGGAGCATACTCTAGTTAAAGAAGTTCTCCTATCGTCTATGTGTACACGATGTCGATTTGGTGCAGAACTTTTCTACATGAGACCTGCATGCTGTGGCAAAAAATGCATCAAAACTGGATGCGGTTTTGACGCAGTTTTGATGCCATTTTGGTGCTTTTTTTGGGCCATCAAGAGAGTCAATGATTTGAAGTAAATGGGTGAAAAAACGCTGATAAACCTAACCAATAATTGACATGCTGCAGATTTTTTTCTGCATCAGATCTGCACCCAAACCGCAAAAAAAAAAGCACGCACTGTGTGCACAGCAAATCTAAGATCCCATTGACTTTGCTGGCTTCAGGAGAGGCATGTGTGTCGCCCTGGGCAAGCCAGGGGACACAGGTCACAACACCACCACACCCCACACTCCAGGTAGGCACATCACAGCTAACCAGAAATCCTTGTTGCCTTCCTCCAGAGGCTGATGATTCACACCAGGGGGTGGGCCAGACGGTTGGCTCCGCCCACCAAGGAGATCACAGCTCTGGAGGCGGGAAGTACCAGGCAGACAGCTCAGGGAAGAGCTTGAGAGTAGAGTCCAGTGAGGGACATGAAAGAGTGAACAGAGTTAAGCCCAGGCAGGGCAAGAGTAAACAGCAAGTGAAAGTGAGGAAAGTAGAAAAGTGGAAAAGGAGGAAAGCAAGTGAGGTGACAAGAAGGAAGGAAAGCCTGAAGGGTCCAGCTTTGTGTAGGGCCAGAACAGCAAGGTCAGCGACGGCGGCGACTGTCTGGAGGGGGACCGTTTGGAAGTTCCTGGAAGGACCCCGTTGGCTGTGTGCCCGGTGGTCTGGAGCAGTGTTCCGAAGGACAGTCAGCACCAGGGCAGGGGCCTCTCGGACCCTGGCAAGGCTAGGAGTCGCCAAATTTGCCGAATCCGTCAGTGAAGGGGACGTAGATCCCCCAACAACCAAGTCCCGATTGAAGGCAACAGCCCAACCTGAAGCGGAGAGACACCGCCACCGCCAAGGCACCAGTTTCTCAGGGCCAGCGCCTGCGGGCAAAGTGTAGAGCTCCTCCGGCCCAGATTGTAGTCGGGGAGCGGGTAACCGGAGGGAATCCACCGCTACCATCAGTCAAACATAGGTGCAAGGAAGAGGGACATCACCGTCAACTACCGGGAGTGCAGGTGCAGCCGTCTGTGGGACCGTCCTACCAGCCGTTTGGTTTACCGTACAAACTGTGTCCAAGTCTCAGGCTGAGTGAGTACCACAGTGCCGCAAGGCACAGCGCTGCCCCCGCGTCCCTGCGCCCACCAGGCCCCGCACCTCCTTCTCCACCACCGGGCCCCGGGATCACCAACCCCTACCCACGGAGGGGCAACACGACACCTGGCTGCTCCGCATCACCATCCCCGGGACCCCCGAATTGAGCAGCGGTGGTGAAATCACCACAACCGTGGGTGGCGTCACGAACTATAACAATCCCCCACACCCAACCACAATCCCCTTTCACTCACGGGCGAGGAGTGTCGCTCGAGAAACCCTGGGATCCGGCCCACAGCTCGAGCCACCACTGAGCAGCTGCCGGACCCGAGCAGAGGGGGTGAGCGCGGTGTGCTGACACCCTCCTCCCCGCCCGCGACAATTTGGCGTTACGAACAGGATCTTACCGCTCTGCCGTCTGGGAGAGGTGCGCCTTGTTACCGCCGGAGGTATCCGGCAGAAAAATTGCAGAAGCCGCCATCTTTGGCGCGAAAAGTTCCCGCTCGAGCGTCTTCTCGAGCAGTAGAGGCGCGAAGGCCAAGACCCCGCCCCGAGAGAGGAGGGGCCGGAAAGAGCTAAGGGGGACGCGATGGCGGCTGGCCGCATGTAGTCGCGGCTATAAAAGCAGGGACGCCAGGACCCTGCGGACATACCGTTCCTGGGAGAAAGAGAGAAAGTCACCATGTGGATGCCGTCCCGAAACACCGTGGCCCCCGCGCCGGGAACCGCAGAGTGGGTGGAAATCCGGACCGCGCAGCTCCACCTAAGGCTGCAGGTCAAGATGCAGCTCCTCTTGGAGGAGTGGGAGACCGACATGGCGGACGTTATAGCCACCGTGCGGAGACGCGAGGAGGAAGCGGAGGAAGGGAGGGTGAGTGACCCACGCCCCTATGTCCCGGAGGGACCGGTCGCTGCGGCTGAGGGACCCGGTCCAAGCCCTCTCCCCCCGTTGCCTCCCTCGCCACCCGACTCGGAGGCCGTGACCCCGCCACTAGGCCCGCTACCACCGCAACCGGTCGCGATACCCAGCCCGTCCGCCCCAGCGGACCGACCTGTAGCCGGAGCCCGTAGCAAACCGGAGGTTTTGCCATGGAAGGCCCCGAAGATTGTGCCAGAGACAGTCCCCGAGCAGTTTCCCGAGCCGGAGCTGATGACCCACTCCGAGCCGAAGACCCAGCTGCGGAAAGTCCCTGTGCCCATCCCCCACACCTCGGCTGAGGTGGCGCCGGGTTGTTGCTGCAAGGCAGCGCCCAAGGCCATGACACCACGGGATACGCCGCCCACCTTCCTGACAGTGGGTAACGTTCTGGATGTCCCGCGGGGCCCGACCCGTGCGCCGGCGCTGGCAGCAGCGCCATACTGGGAAAGGGAGCCGACAAAGCTGGGCCTGGAGATCGCGGAGAGGGAGAGAAGGAAAGCCGAGCTGGTGGCCCGAGCCATTCGGGAAAAGGAAAATCTGCGGCAAGCGACCTTCCGTGTCCGGCGCCCGTTGTACGAGGGGCAGGTGAGGCGGATTGATGTCCGCCGGGGCTACGGATTCATATACGAACCGGGCCTGGAGGCCGAAGTGTTTGTGGCCCAGCGGGACGTGAATGCCCATCTGCCCGAGGAGCATCCTGGCCGTAATCTCATACCGGGAGACATGGTGCGGTATACCCGGCACTGCGGAGAGAGGGGGTGGTTTGCCCTGGATGTAAAGCTCAGGGGCAGCACAGAGAGCAAGGTGAGCCCTGCACCCCCTCCCTCGGATGAAGCAGCAGAAGGACCGGAGTAGGGCAGCGGATGCCCGTTGCACCGTCCCCGTAGGGACCACCAGAAGTTGTGTTGTTTGTTTGTTTAAAAGTTTTGGAAAGAATGATAAGGAAAATGAAAATTACCGAAGTTTAACCTGATTGTCTGCTGTGATTTGCAACCGGCTGGAGCCGGCACCGTTGTCCCCGTGGGGACCGTTTAAAAATGCATGGGAACTATCCATGGACAAGCCCGTGAACTTGCAGGGCAACCACAAACGTTAGTGGCTTGTAAATATGTTGGTTACCGTTACCGTTTTCCGCAATGCCGCCTCCGGAGAGGCAGGTTGGAGGGAGGGCCCTCAGCAGAGCAGGCTGGGGCCCAGCCACCAAAGGAACCGGTGGCTACCCTCTGGAGGGAAGGACAGATCCCGCTCGGGTACCGTGTGCTGGACTGTGGGTCAAGGGGTGCTGCCTGGGTTTTAGGGGCAGCATCAGGGCCAGGTTACTTGGGTGGGAGAGAGCGGAAACCGTAACCGTAAACCGTTGCAACGTTAAAAGTAAATGTGCCTCCCGTCTTGGGAAGAAGTTATTAAAAATGTTATTCATGTTTGCTTAACCTTGTTACCCCTTTTTTCAGAAAAATAAAACCGGTGTAGGACGGCAGCCCGCGGACGGTCTGCATTTTGCTAAGGGGGAATGTGTCGCCCTAGGCAAGCCAGGGGACACAGGTCACAACACCACCACACCCCACACTCCAGGTAGGCACATCACAGCTAACCAGAAATCCTTGTTGCCTTCCTCCAGAGGCTGATGATTCACACCAGGGGGTGGGCCAGGCGGTTGGCTCCGCCCACCAAGGAGATCACAGCTCTGGAGGCGGGAAGTACCAGGCAGACAGCTCAGGGAAGAGCTTGAGAGTAGAATCCAGTGAGGGACATGAAAGAGTGAACAGAGTTAAGCCCAGGCAGGGCAAGAGTAAACAGCAAGTGAAAGTGAGGAAAGTAGAAAAGTGGAAAAGGAGGAAAGCAAGTGAGGTGACAAGAAGGAAGGAAAGCCTGAAGGGTCCAGCTTTGTGTAGGGCCAGAACAGCAAGGTCAGCGATGGCGGCGACTGTCTGGAGGGGGACCGTTTGGAAGTTCCTGGAAGGACCCCGTTGGCTGTGTGCCCGGTGGTCTGGAGCAGTGTTCCGAAGGACAGTCAGCACCAGGGCAGGGGCCTCTCGGACCCTGGCAAGGCTAGGAGTCGCCAAATTTGCCGAATCCGTCAGTGAAGGGGACGTAGATCCCCCAACAACCAAGTCCCGATTGAAGGCAACAGCCCAACCTGAAGCGGAGAGACACCAGTTTCTCAGGGCCAGCGCCTGCGGGCAAAGTGTAGAGCTCCTCCGGCCCAGATTGTAGTCGGGGAGCGGGTAACCGGAGGGAATCCACCGCTACCATCAGTCAAACATAGGTGCAAGGAAGAGGGACATCACCGTCAACTACCGGGAGTGCAGGTGCAGCCGTCTGTGGGACCGTCCTACCAGCCGTTTGGTTTACCGTACAAACTGTGTCCAAGTCTCAGGCTGAGTGAGTACCACAGTGCCGCAAGGCACAGCGCTGCCCCCGCGTCCCTGCGCCCACCAGGCCCCGCACCTCCTTCTCCACCACCGGGCCCCGGGATCACCAACCCCTACCCACGGAGGGGCAACACGACACCTGGCTGCTCCGCATCACCATCCCCGGGACCCCCGAATTGAGCAGCGGTGGTGAAATCACCACAACCGTGGGTGGCGTCACGAACTATAACAATCCCCCACACCCAACCACAATCCCCTTTCACTCACGGGCGAGGAGTGTCGCTCGAGAAACCCTGGGATCCGGCCCACAGCTCGAGCCACCACTGAGCAGCTGCCGGACCCGAGCAGAGGGGGTGAGCGCGGTGTGCTGACACCCTCCTCCCCGCCCGCGACACATGCATATTTTGATGCAGATTTTAAAAAACTGCATCAAGAACCGCAACATGTGCACAGAGCTTTAAAGTTAGTGTGTTAATATACTGAGCTAGCACCATCATCTACAATATCTACCGCCATTCCACAGCTCTTCTGCGTAACCTGGAAGTGTCTTTTAGGTCTATTTCACACGTCAGTGAAAAACACAGACGTTTTTCACTGATGTGTAAAAAGCACATATGGTTCTCTGTGTGCCGTGATTCACGACACACGTGGGTAGTCCATGTGCAATCCGTGATACGTGATCCGTACTCCATGATTGCATATGGACATATACTCACCTATCCCGTTTTTGCTGTCTGTGGTGCTGAAGTCTCTGGCTCTACTGCACCTGGCCCCCGCTGTTTCTCACCTCTGTAGCTACTTCCAGGTCGGCTCTGGCTGCATACATGAATGCCATAATGAGCCGGCCAGGAAGCTGCAGAGCGCAGAGGCTGTACATAGCGTCGCTGGAGAAGGTGAGTTGAAAATACTTTTTATTTTCAATATATAACAACACAAAATGGTCAACCTTAGAGCAAGGACACTCCCATTACAAATTGCAGCTCTACCTGAAAAAATTATGAATATATTTTTTCAAAAAGGAGTACAAGAGTCCACATTGGATCAAACTTAATTTTTATTTATTTTTTATTGCATCAACCCAAATCAACCAATTCCCCACACAGTATAAAAGAGATAAATGCAGAAAAAATTGTATTCTAGACAGGACCAGCAGCATAACATATATTGCACATAATAAAGTCCAAAATGAACATGTAAAGTGACCAGTGCCTCTATACATAGAGAGCTATATTTAATTAGTAAAAGACTATGTTATAAGTATATTAAATAAAGTGTCCACGTGCATATTCATTGCACATATTCCAATTACCAATTGCTCAAGCACTGTATGAATATGAATCCTCACATGAGGACTATCAACCTGCCACTTACTGATGTATTCAAGGAATTACATGCTACCACCCGGTAAATGTAACAACCCTGACTGCGGTGTTGAAATCACTTGGTTATCAGATGAAGCTACACTGGCCTCAACATATATCACCAGGAAAATTCCTATGTATAAGGGTGAAGAGTGTGTCCTACAATATGACATACGCTAATGATAATGCCGCAATCAAGGCAAAAGATCATAGTAATTACCTGGGTGGAAAAAGTGTCCGGTTGCTGCCGTCCTATTCCCTGACGTACGTTTCACTATTCACTAACCCGGCTTCTACAGGGGGCGTACCAGGCAAGAGGAAATGAAGGGATTAAATGTATACGCCCAGCCAATCAGGAAATTCGTAGCGCTTACGTCAACCACACACCTCCTTCATTTAAAACAGGACTTCCTGCCGGGCGACCGTGGAACGCAACCTGCGTGCCAAACACAGGAACTGTGCAGCGACGCAGGTTGGTCCCACATTATGCGCCCTTCATTTAGTTCCAGGCAGATTTTGGCCGCGCAAGCGCATAGTTCCGACGGCACGAAATTACTAGTGTGTATCTATTGGAGATCAATGTTAGATCTCAACAGTGCCATACACAAAAATATAGTCCCAACACATAGTTAGACATTTATCGCAACACCCACATTAAAACGTGAAATTTCATAATACTCCCTACATATATCCACTTTGGCAATTGCTACATGGTGATGTAAGATATCCAAATAGAAATTTATATATATATATATATATATATATACAGTCAGGGCCAGAAATATTTGGACAGTGACACAAGTTTTGTTATTTTAGCTGTTTACAAAAACATGTTCAGAAATACAATTATATATATAATATGGGCTGAAAGTGCACACTCCCAGCTGCAATATGAGAGTTTTCACATCCAAATCGGAGAAAGGGTTTAGGAATCATAGCTCTGTAATGCATAGCCTCCTCTTTTTCAAGGGACCAAAAGTAATTGGACAAGGGACTCTAAGGGCTGCAATTAACTCTGAAGGCGTCTCCCTCGTTAACCTGTAATCAATGAAGTAGTTAAAAGGTCTGGGGTTGATTACAGGTGTGTGGTTTTGCATTTGGAAGCTGTTGCTGTGACCAGACAACATGCGGTCTAAGGAACTCTCAATTGAGGTGAAGCAGAACATCCTGAGGCTGAAAAAAAAGAAAAAATCCATCAGAGAGATAGCAGACATGCTTGGAGTAGCAAAATCAACAGTCGGGTACATTCTGAGAAAAAAGGAATTGACTGGTGAGCTTGGGAACTCAAAAAGGCCTGGGCGTCCACGGATGACAACAGTGGTGGATGATCGCCGCATACTTTCTTTGGTGAAGAAGAACCCGTTCACAACATCAACTGAAGTCCAGAACACTCTCAGTGAAGTAGGTGTATCTGTCTCTAAGTCAACAGTAAAGAGAAGACTCCATGAAAGTAAATACAAAGGGTTCACATCTAGATGCAAACCATTCATCAATTCCAAAAATAGACAGGCCAGAGTTAAATTTGCTGAAAAACACCTCATGAAGCCAGCTCAGTTCTGGAAAAGTATTCTATGGACAGATGAGACAAAGATCAACCTGTACCAGAATGATGGGAAGAAAAAGGTTTGGAGAAGAAAGGGAATGGCACATGATCCAAGGCACACCACATCCTCTGTAAAACATAGTGGAGGCAACGTGATGGCATGGGCATGCATGGCTTTCAATGGCACTGGGTCACTTGTGTTTATTGATGACATAACAGCAGACAAGAGTAGCCGGATGAATTCTGAAGTGTACTGGGATATACTTTCAGCTCAGATTCAGCCAAATGCCGCAAAGTTGATCGGACGGCGCTTCATAGTACAGATGGACAATGACCCCAAGCATACAGCCAAAGCTACCCAGGAGTTCATGAGTGCAAAAAAGTGGAACATTCTGCAATGGCCAAGTCAATCAGCAGATCTTAACCCAATTGAGCATGCATTTCACTTGCTCAAATCCAGCCTTAAGACGGAAAGACCCACAAACAAGCAAGACCTGAAGGCTGCGGCTGTAAAGGCCTGGCAAAGCATTAAGAAGGAGGAAACCCAGCGTTTGGTGATGTCCATGGGTTCCAGACTTAAGGCAGTGATTGCCTCCAAAGGATTCGCAACAAAATATTGAAAATAAAAATATTTTGTTTGGGTTTGGTTTATTTGTCCAATTACTTTTGACCTCCTAAAATGTGGAGTGGTTGTAAAGAAATGTGTAGAATTCCTACAATTTCTATCAGATATTTTTGTTCAAACCTTCAAATTAAACGTTACAATCTGCACTTGAATTCTGTTGTAGAGGTTTCATTTCAAATCCAATGTGGTGGCATGCAGAGCCCAACTCGCGAAAATTGTGTCACTGTCCAAATATTTCTGGACCTAACTGTATATATATATATATATATATATATATATATATATATATATATATGCTATCTAAAAAGAAAAACATAAATCAATACCTATACATCACACCATTACATCAGCCATGGTGTATAGAACCCAATCCTTTACACATATAACTGCATTCATAACAAAAGTCCAAATATGTGTGCAAATGTGCACACATTTACGTCTACAATTTGTTGATGGATCCTGATTTCAAATATTCAAAGGAGACAATATCAGCATTGCCTATACAGTATAATGGAAGATCCCGATATGGACTGGGGACAGATGAATTTATCTACCACGACACATGGGAAAAAACCCTGATCCGACACAGGTACAACCCTTTTATCTTTCGATTCCGGGTCGAAGTGGCTAGCCCTTAACGTATCCCTTACATTTTTCGACCTCCTTGCTGTAATAAGGGACTTTGAGGGCAATACTTTTTTCAAAATTGGGTTGGAACAAAGGATTCCCCAATACTTGGACAAAATATCTCTCATTTCACCCCACCGATTATGGTATGTGGTTATAAACCGTACCTGTTCGGTTTGTTCTTTTTTGTTGGCAATGAGATCCACCGATTTATAATTGTTAGAGAACAATAACGAACTTCTAGAAGCATGTGTAGCTCGATGGAAACCCTTCCTAATAACCTTCTTGCTATATCCTCTTTCTAAGAATCTTTGCGCCAGTATGCCAGATTGTTTTTCAAAGGCTTTTTGGTCCGAACAAATTCCAAACAGGTACAGGTACCACATACCATAATCGGTGGGGTGAAATGAGAGATATTTTGTCCAAGTATTGGGGAATCCTTTGTTCCAACCCAATTTTGAAAAAAGTATTGCCCTCAAAGTCCCTTATTATAGCAAGGAGGTCGAAAAATTTAAGGGATATGTTAGTGGCTAGCCACTTCGACCCGGAATCGAAAGATAAAAGGGTTGTACCTGTGTCGGATCAGGGTTTTTTCCCATGTGGCCTTTGCAAGGCTTGTGCTAATTTGGTCAAATCGAAAAGTTTTGAGAATTTTGATGGGTCACGGAAATTTACTATTAGGAAACAACTCACCTGCTCTTCAAAAGGAGTTATTTATTTGGGGGAGTGTCCATGTAAAAAACTGTACGTGGATCTCACCACTCGGGAACTTAAGATCAGAGTCCGAAAACACTGCAGGGATATAGCTAAGGCCAAGACTGTTGAGGATATTAAACAGCTGAAGACGTTACCACGGCATTTTAGGGAATTCCACAATTGTAATCCCCACTCCCTGAAGGTCAAGGCCATCGATCAGGTGGCCCTTGGCATTAGGGGAGGAGATCTGGGGAAAGTTTTGGCGAGAATAGAGAGCCGCTGGATTTTTCGGCTGGGTACCCTCAACCCACAGGGCCTCAATGAGACCCTGGGCTTTGGGGCCTTTCTGTGAGCGTTTTCCTGTGTTGGTTTGCCAGCTCCTTTGGTTTTAATAGTTTTTAATAAATTTTAGTGAAATAATTGTTGTGTTTTGTGTGGGAGGGATGTTGGGATTGATCATGTTGTTGTTTGTGCCTTTTTTAAATATTTCATTTTTTCTCCTGGTAGATAAATTCATCTGTCCCCAGTCCATATCGGGATCTTCCATTATACTGTATAGGCAATGCTGATATCGTCTCCTTTGAATATTTGAAATCAGGATCCATCAACAAATTGTAGACGTAAATGTGTGCACACGCACATTTGCACACATATTTGGACTCTTCTTATGAATGCAGTTATATGTATAAAGGATTGGGTTCTATACACCATGGGTGATGTAATGGTGTGATGTATAGGTATTGATTTATGTTTTTCTTTTTAGATAGCATATTTATATATATATAAATTTCTCTTTGGATATCTTACATCACCATGTAGCAATTGCCAAAGTGGATATATGTAGGGAGTATTATGAAATTTCACGTTTTAATGTGGGTGTTGCGATAAATGTCTAACTATGTGTTGGGACTATATATTTGTATATGGCACTGTTGAGATCTAACATTGATCTCCAATTGATACACGCTAGTAATTTCATTGCGTCTGAACTATGCGCTTGCGCGGCCCAAATCTTCCTGGAACTAAATGAAGAGCGCATAATGTGGGACCAACCTGCGTCGCTGCACAGTTCCTGTGTTTGACACACAGGTTGCGTTCCACGGTCGCCCGGCAGGAAGTCCTGTTTTAAATGAAGGAGGTGTGTGGATGACGTAAGCGCTACGAAATTCCTGATTGGCTGGGCGTATACATTTAATCTCTTCGTTTCCTCTTGCCTGGCACGCCTCCTGTAGAAGCCGGGTTAGCGAAAGGTATGTCGGGGAATAGGACGGCAGCAACCGGACACTTTTTCCACCCAGGTAATTACTATGATCTTTTGCCTTGGTTGCGTCATTATCATTAGCGTATGTCATATTGTAGGACACACTCTTCACCCTTATACATAGGAGTTTTCCTGGGGATATATGTTGAGGCCAGTGTAGCTTCATCTGATAACCAAGTGATTTCAACACCGCAGTCAGGGTTGTTACATTTACCGGGTGGTAGCACGTAATTCCTTGAATACATCAGTAAGTGGCAGGTTGATAGTCCTCATGTGAGGATTCATATTCATACAGTGCTTGAGCAATTGGTAATTGGAATATGTGCAATGAATATGCACGTGGACACTTTATTTAATATACTTATAACATAGTCTTTTACTAATTAAATATAGCTCTCTATGTATAGAGGCACTGGTCACTTTACATGTTCATTTTGGACTTTATTATGTGCAATATATGTTATGCTGCCGGTCCTGTCTAGAATACATTTTTTTCTGCATTTATCTCTTTTATACTGTGTGGGGAATTGGTTGGTTTGGGTTGATGCAATAAAAAATAAATAAAAATTAAGTTTGAGCTAATGTGGACTCTTGTACTCCTTTTTGAAAAAATATATTCATAATTTTTTCAGGTAGAGCTGCTTTTTATTTTCAATGTACATTTTTTTCTGCTACGTGTTTCATGGACCACACCATAGTGTGGTCCGTGCGACATCAGTGATGCCAGAAAAAAATGGACATGTCTCCGTGCAGCAATTTCGGACACGCATGTACGCCGCACGGAGACACTGTCAGTGAAAAATCACTGATATGTGAGCAGACCCATTGATTATAATTGGTCCAGGTATGTCCGTGATTCTGGTAGTATAAAAAAGCACATACGTACCAGAATCACCGATGTGTGAAACAGGCCTTACAGTGTAGGCCTATGGAGTGTTAGAGTGAGGCTCCATAGTCTTACATTGTAAAAGTGACTTACGGCTCATGAATAGAGCAAAGAGTGATAGGAATAGTTTGAAGATCAGTGACGTTACTCAGAAGAGGAGCGGAATGACGGTGGATACCAGAGAAGACAGCGGCAAGTGAGTATAGAGCTTCATTCAGCAACATAATTGACAAATTTTCTCCCCCTATTTTCATGTCATAGTGGGTTCAGGAGTTAAAAAAAAGAAAATTGAGAGACACGTTTAATTTTGTTATTGACTTCCAGTAGACATGTTGAAGCCAAAACATCATGTTAGTCTGTCTACTGCATTCTCTCTTGTGAGATGAGACCACAGTAGAAAAAGTTGAAAGTAGACATGAGCAAACCTGTTCGATAAAGGTTCTCCAATTTCAAATTCGGTTTGAGCCTTAGTATGTTCTTTCGGGCTTGGTAACAACGAGCACTTTCCGCAAAATTCGTTGATGTTCTGTTTTGTTTGTTTTTTCCCCCTAACGCTGTCCGCATTTCCAAAAATGCTTTTATAATAACATTTTCTACTTTTGCATAGGATTGTGGTGCTGTCTGATGAATGGGGGAATGTGTCAAATCAGTGGAGGGGGTGGGGATTCAGGAGAAGGCTTTTTTGGTGCACGGCACCATTTTTTTCCTTAACTTTATTTGCGGATGTTCCTGCAGCCAATCACGGTGCAGCAAACATTTACAAGGTTCAGACACAAGGGCTTCTGTGATTGGCTGCCTAAGTCACATGTCCACGTGTATATAGGTTGTGGACATGTTGTGTCAGCGCCATTTTGTGAATTTAAAACGTCAGGAAATGTGCTGCTGCTGGTGCTCCTAGACAATGAGCTTAGCTAGGGGTTTAATGCTAGGTAGTTGAGATATATAGGAGAGCAATAGCTTAGAATAGGGATGTGCAGTGTAGGTCAGCTTAGCTAGGTATTTAACGCTAGGTAGTTGAGAGAGATAGGAAAGCGATAGTTTAGAATAGGGATGTGCAGTGTAGGGAAAGGTGTACGTGTGCCACAAATCGGCACATTTCATGGTAGAAATAGGGATTGGCATTTGTAGTGCCTGCTAAATAGTTGCCAGTGAAGCATTTAAATAGATATTCCTACGTATTACTGCCTGTTGAAAAGTATGCAAACACATTTATAGTTATTCCTAGTTAGCAGTGCCTGGCCTAAAAAGTTGCTAGGGAAGTATGTAAAAAGTAGTTCTTGCCAATTTTAATTGCCTGCTCAAAATTACGCAAACACATTTATAGGTATTACTAGTTAGCAGAGCCTGGCCTAAAAAGTTGCTAGGGAAGGATCTAAAAAGGTATTCTTGCCAATTTTAATTGCCTGTTCAAAATCCCGCAAATCCATTTATAGGTATTGCTAGTTAGCAGTGCCTGGCCTAAAAAGCTGCTAGGGAAGGATCTAAAAAGATGTTCTTGCCAATTTGAATTGCCTGCTCAAAATTATGCAAACACATTCATTGGTATTACTAGTTAGCAATGCCTGACCTGCTGTTAATTTTCTAGGCAACTAACTAAAAAGTTGTTCTTGGCAATTTTAATTGTCTGCTCAAAATTCTGCAGTGTAACACATTTATAGGTATTGTTTGTTAGCAGTGCCTGAGCTGCTGTAAATTTTCTAGGCAACTAGCTAAACGGTTGTTTTTGGCAATTTTACTTGCCTGATCAATATTCCGCAGTGAAACACATTTATAGTATTGTTAGTAGTGCTGCTGAAAATATGCTATTGAACAAGTTAAAAAGGTCTTGTAGGTAGTGCTGCTTTTTAGTGCCTTCACAATATTGCCAACTCAGGCAGGAAAGAAATAATTTATCTTTTGTGTCAGGTGTCTGACAGGTGTGGGCATAGGTTTGCAAAACATCTGTTTGAATGGGGAAGGGTACATTAACTATGAGTAGTAAATCATGATGAGGTTGTCATGGAAGGGGGAATAGGTGGGGTGTTGGAGGTGTACCTGTGGGAAGTTCTGTTAGTCAAAGGTCTAGTGAGCAAACATCAGCTCATCCTATCACAAAAGAAATGAGAACAACTTCCGTTACTGGACAGCTTACTCAACTAGATTTCTTTGGCAGCTGCACATCGCTTCACCTTTGAAATGCGGCTGATAAACAGCAGGTGCTAGAGTGGATGGCGAGTGCTGCATCAAGTGGCATCTCCTCCTTTTCCTGAATCTCAACATTACATATAGTTCATTCCTCAAAGGAGCCACTCCAATTACACTTCTTGCTTCCACGTCACAAATCTCCAACCGGCAAACTGACTGTAGGGAACCACACATGGGCGAGTTTCTAGAGCTGTTCTATCCCATGGGCATCACAAGTCCGCTCCAAGGATTCCCAGATTAAAGGGGAGAAAATCATCTGCACTGATGCCTAAAATCTTTGTGAGTTGAATCCTGACCCATACAAAGTAGGGTCCCAGCAGGATCCCCACCCTTGTCAACTGATAACCCCTGTTAGGTCATGATGATGAGACTTAGTGCATACTGTCTTGTCAGGTAAGGAAGAGGAGGAGTGGGACAACATAGAGCCTGATGATGAAGTTGTAGATCCCATTTGGTGTGAACCCAGAGGCATGTAGCTGTGTAGCTCAGCAGATAAGGAAGAGGAGGAAGCCGAGGAGGTTATGTTGACAATTCCCAAATGGAGTCTTCCTTCATATGTGTATGCAAGGACAGCAATGCTGCCAAACTGGGGTGTAAATGAGTCACTCAAAGTTTGATTATATTGTTACAGTCTACATGAAAAAGATGCCCTTTCTTTCCACCTCACATGCAAAGAGATTTTCAACCATGAAGTGCCCCCAAAAGGCAGGTTGTCTTCACGGAGGTCTTTCCTGCAGGTACCCCTGGTGCCGCCCCCCCCCCCCCCTGCTAAATGAGCATTTCTAATTTCGGGATGATGCAACTCTATCTGGTAGAGCTTTGAGAGCAGACACCCTTTCATCTTTGTGATGCTTAAATCCATACACACTATCAAAGCTATCATATTTTATAAGATAAATAGGAGACTTGACTGGTACTGATCCCTAGTTCCTTTCCATTGAGTTATTGGACCACGGCCCTCTCTCCAGCCATGCTGTATCCTGCAACCTAAAATTTTTCTTCTTGGTTGAGAAATCTGTTTACTTGGTCAAATATTGCTTCAATGTTTCTTTTGAGAGGTCCTTTTCATCATCATATTTGCAGAAACGCATGCTTGTGTTGCATTAGCTCTTGATCGCTGAGCTGCGGCCTTTCCAAATGGGGTGTTCATTCATCTGTGTATGCAAGCGCAGCAACACTGCCAAACTAGGGTGAAAATGAGTAACTCCAAGTCTGATGATGTTGTTGCAGTCTACATGAAAAAGGTACCCTCTCTTTCCACCTCACATGCAGAAAGTGTTTTGTCTGTAGTGCGAGTCTTCTGGGAGCAAGAGGCCTATGCCTGTCTGTCATCTTGCTGTTTCTGGTGAAGGTAGGAATGCTGGTTCAGGCCTTGTTCCAGGGCTGGTCCCATGCAGCAATGTTGCTTTGTTGGGATATTTGTAATGTGTGCCAATTGTTGACACTTTTTTGTTGCCTGACCTTAATTTTTGGAAATGTGGAAACTCCAAGTAGGGTCTCCAAGTTTGTCTGTAGTGCCAGTCTTCAAGGAGCAAGAGGCTTACACCTGTCTGTCATGCATCTCTTACTTTTTAACATTTAAATGCCAAGCCACATCCTGTGTGTTGCATGGACCATACCTCCCTGCTGTGCAAAGACACTATGGTGAAATGGGGGGAGGCAATTGATGTCACTGTCCTGCTGTCACAATTAGGCAGTGCTTAAATTAATATGCATTAGAGAATGCAGTGACACAGCTGCAGAGTTGTGGAACACTTTACAGGCGGACTTTGATAAATGATTGTCTCCACTGAACCTGGAGCCAGGGAAGGCCATGTGCAATTCCGGTGCAAATCCAGTGGCGGCTCTACGCATGACCAACGTCACATATGCACTCCATGGATCAACCTGGTTGCACAGAAATTTCTAGGGCACTATTACATGCGCTGCTGCAGAATGCACAGTAGCTGTGTGCTCACTTTTTAAAATTGAAATGCCAGACCACAGCCTGTGTGTTGCATGGACCGTACCTCCCTGCTGTGCAAAGACACTATGGGGAGGGGAGCAATTGATGCTACTGTTCTGCTTTCTTCTTCAAAGTTTTTTAAATGTTGAGACTTCAAGATAGATGTCAAAGTTGTGTCTTGTAGGTAGAGCCAGAATTCTATGAGCAACAGGCCTACACCTGCCACTCAAACTTGTCTTCATTTTTAAAATTGAAATGCTGGGCTATAGCACGTCTGTTGCATGGACCGTACCTTTCTGTTGTGCAAAGATACTATGGGGAGGAGAGCAATTAATACTACTGTACTGCTCTCTGCCTGAAAGATTTTTAAATGTCAAGATTCCAAGATGGATCTTAAAGGTTGTGTCTTGTCTGTACTGACAGGGATATGGGAGCACTAGACCTACACCTTTCTCTCATTCACCTCTATATTTCTTATGTCGACAGTCTAGGAAGCTAATTGCTATGCCAAACAGTGGTACTACACTATAAAATGAAGTTTTGCTGTTTTGGAAGATTTTCAACCCCCCCATAGGTGTATTCTCTCTTACATTTGGCCTCCCATTGAATCCAATGAGGTTCGGTAAGGTTCAATAATGGTTCAGATTCGGTTCGACGAACAATTTGGCGAATGTACCATTTTTTTCGGGTGGGCTTGGTGAAAGCACAGTAAATGCATTTTTATTGTTAATAGACAAACTAAGCCCAACATAATATTTCATTCTTTTATCTTTCTTTATCTCTTTCAGACGCCTTGTGCATCCGACATCACTTAACTGAATTGGCAATTGCAAAGGACCCACATATTACTCTTGCACAGGGGCCTTCTTCAGTCTATGTCCGCCAGTGTTGCAAAACCCTCCCTCCTTCTTTTATCTTCTCTTGACAAGCCCCACTCTGAGTTATTGCTGAGTGCAACATTGAGCCAGTGTCTCTGATGAGAGTTGTCATCACTACCCAGCGCCTGTGAAAAGCTGTGGTTTACTGCTATTCATAGTCACTTTGTGGGAACATTTTTGATAATAAATTGGGGAACGAGGGATTGTGGGGGTGAGTCTTTATTAAAATAAACTATTTTTTCCTGTGTGTGTTTTTTATGACTGGGTTAGTAATGGGGTGTCTGATGGATGCTTCTCCATTACTAACCTTTGGCTTCATGCCAGCTGACACTACACAGCTGACGTCAACCCCAAAATTATTACCTTATTGCCACCACAACAGTGTATTCGGAAAGAGCCAAGCGAAGCGCCATTATTTGCGCATCTAATGGATGCGCCAATTCTGGGGTGGCTGCTGGCTGTTTTTTTTAGATGGGGAAGGGCCAAAAAACTATTGGCATTCCCAGCCTGATAATATCAGCCCCCAGCCGTCTGCTTTACCACAAAAATAGGGGGACCCAACATTGTTTTTTCGTTTATTTATTTATTACAGTAAACTATACACGCAAGACACATAGATATCTGTCAGATATATAATTAGTGCCCTGCATATGTAGTTTATTAAATTTGTTTATAAATAAATAAATGAAACAAAACAATGTGGGTTCCCCCCTATTTTTTAAACAAGTACAGATAAAGCAGATAGCTGCAGGCTGAAATCATCAGGCTGGGAAAGTCCATGGCTATTGGGCCATTCCCACCCTAAAAATAATAGTCTGCAGCTGGATCTGCATGGCTTTTTTTTGTTAGTTTAATAAATTGGTAAACCAGGGCTAGAGTCGGGGTGTGGGTTTTTTTAAATAAAATATTTTTGTAGGGTTTTTTTAGTAATGGGGGTATCTGATAGATGCCTCTCCATGAATAACACCAGTGCTTGATGCCAAATGATGGATGTCTATGTCCCTTGCCTGTATAGTTTGCTGTACTAGAGTATGAAGGCAGCAGTAAGAAAGGAATTGTGCAAAATCATTAGTAAGGAGATGCAAAAGCAAATAGGTGTTTTCTGAGAATTGAAGGATGTCTTACTATTTATAAATACCCTTGAACGTACACTTTAATATTTCCATACTTGGCATGTAATAATGGTAATCAAAGAGCAGTATAGTTGCATCTATATAAAGTTAAATAAACAAACTTGGTGCAAAGATACTCAAAACCTTATAAAAGTATAATAAAAAATAATAATTTTTATCTACGCTACTTAAAAGGCTTTTCTGATTAGAACAATCCATATTCATATACCTTAAGTTATACAACAGAAAGCTGTTTTTTAATAAATTCTGCATTTCTGACATATTTCTAAGAATTTTAAGAATTTCTGGTTATGGTCATGCAATCGGAACCTTTACAGAGCCATTTTTCATTGTAGATGCAATGAATTAAAAGAGGAATTGGATTGTTTTTCGGGTACCTACCTTAACCTTTTTTTCAAACATAGACTTTGGAATATTCTTGAATTGCAAATGGGTTGAAATAATCCTTGGTGAAGGTCGATCTTTAAATCTCTAAATGGAGAAAATAATATTTTAAAATATTACTGGATAAAATGTGGTAGATCACGTAGCAAATAAATAATAAACTACATTGCATACAGTTATGTGTTTATAAGAAGGAGAAACAAATCTGGATTATATAACTGTGGCATCTGTGAAGTGTGTATACTGTTGTATTGTACATATGATATAATAATGTTGTATTGTTATGGTTTCTGCCCTGCTAGTTGTATAAATGTAGAGTAATGTGTTGGTGGATGGTGCATGTTACAAATCGCACTGAGTATGCCCAAACAGCCCCCACAGGCCGCTAGAGACAGGTCTGAAATATATATATATATATACAGTTAGGTCCAGAAATATTTGGACAGTGACACAAGTTTTGTTATTTTAGCTGTTTACAAAAACATGTTCGGAAATACAATTATATATATAATATGGGCTGAAAGTACACACTCCCAGCTGCAATATGAGAGTTTTCACATCCAAATCGGAGAAAGGGTTTAGGAATCATAGCTCTGTAATGCATAGCCTCCTCTTTTTCAAGGGACCAAAAGTAATTGGACAAGGGACTCTAAGGGCTGCAATTAACTCTGAAGGCGTCTCCCTCGTTAACCTGTAATTAATGAAGTAGTTAAAAGGTCTGGGGTTGATTACAGGTGTGTGGTTTTGCATTTGGAAGCTGTTGCTGTGACCAGACAACATGCGGTCTAAGGAACTCTCAATTGAGGTGAAGCAGAACATCCTGAGGCTGAAAAAAAAGAAAAAATCCATCAGAGAGATAGCAGACATGCTTGGAGTAGCAAAATCAACAGTCGGGTACATTCTGAGAAAAAAGGAATTGACTGGTGAGCTTGGGAACTCAAAAAGGCCTAGGCATCCACGGATGACAACAGTGGTGGATGATCACCGCATACTTTCTTTGGTGAAGAAGAACCCGTTCACAACATCAACTGAAGTCCAGAACACTCTCAGTGAAGTAGGTGTATCTGTCTCTAAGTCAACAGTAAAGAGAAGACTCCATGAAAGTAAATACAAAGGGTTCACATCTAGATGCAAACCATTCATCAATTCCAAAAATAGACAGGCCAGAGTTAAATTTGCTGAAAAACACCTCATGAAGCCAGCTCAGTTCTGGAAAAGTATTCTATGGACAGATGAGACAAAGATCAACCTGTACCAGAACGATGGGAAGAAAAAAGTTTGGAGAAAAAAGGGAACGGCACATGATCCAAGGCACACCACATCCTCTGTAAAACATGGTGGAGGCAACGTGATGGCATGGGCATGCATGGCTTTCAATGGCACTGGGTCACTTGTGTTTATTGATGACATAACAGCAGACAAGAGTAGCCGGATGAATTCTGAAGTGTACCGGGATATACTTTCAGCCCAGATTCAGCCAAATGCCGAAAAGTTGATCGGATGGCGCTTCATAGTACAGATGGACAATGACCCCAAGCATACAGCCAAAGCTACCCAAGAGTTCATGAGTGCAAAAAAGTGGAACATTCTGCAATGGCCAAGTCAATCACCAGATCTTAACCCAATTGAGCATGCATTTCACTTGCTCAAATCCAGACTTAAGACGGAAAGACCCACAAACAAGCAAGACCTGAAGGCTGCGGCTGTAAAGGCCTGGCAAAGCATTAAGAAGGAGGAAACCCAGCGTTTGGTGATGTCCATGGGTTCCAGACTTAAGGCAGTGATTGCCTCCAAATGATTCGCAACAAAATATTGAAAATAAAAATATTTTGTTTGGGTTTGGTTTATTTGTCCAATTACTTTTGACCTCCTAAAATGTGGAGTGTTTGTAAAGAAATGTGTACAATTCCTACAATTTCTATCAGATATTTTTGTTCAAACCTTCAAATTAAACGTTACAATCTGCACTTGAATTCTGTTGTAGAGGTTTCATTTCAAATCCAATGTGGTGGCATGCAGAGCCCAACTCGCGAAAATTGTGTCACTGTCCAAATATTTCTGGACCTAACTGTATATATATATATATATATATATATACATATATATATATATACAAATATACATAAATCAGATTATAGGGAAGGGAAACGATTCCCACCCTGCATAGCACACTCTGAAAATCTTAGTGGCGAGGGCGGTCTGGTGCCATGTTTAAGAACGTGGTTTATATGCAGTGTTCCACCTCCCCCTGATGAAATGATCAAATTGTAAAGATTGTGAAACGTGCGTCGATCTGTACATTTCACTTTACACATGCCCATGAATTGTGCTGCTGACTTCATTTTGTGCCAGTCCTAATTATTAAAATTCAATTTATTACATTTTTCACTATACTCTTTTTTTTGTCCTCCCAGTTCTAGGTCTGGAATATAGCGGGCGCAGCTACTCGATGGACAGTTGGGAGAGACAGGAGCTGCTTGGAGGCATACAAGAGGGTTTATGGGAAGACAGTACAAGACCCCTGAGATGAAACATTGGACAGAGATCCCTGAGTGGAAAGATTAAAGAGAGACCCCTGAGTGGGGAGATTGGAGAGAGACCTCTAAGATGAAAGATTGGAGAGAGACCCATGAGTGGAAAGACTGGACAGACACCTGAGTTGAAAGATCGAAGATTGACCCCTGAGTGGAAAGATTGGAAAGAGACCCCTGAATGGAAAGATTGGAACGAGACCCCTGTGTGGAAAGATTGGACAGAGATCCCTTAATGGAAAGATTGAAAATAGACCCCTGAGTGGAAAGATTGGAGAGAGACCTCTGAGAGGAAATATTGGAGAGAGACCTCTACAACAAAAGATTGGAGAGAGACCTCTGAAGGGAAAGATTGGAGCGAGACCCCTGAGTGGAAAGATTGGAAAGAGAACCCTGAGTGAAAAGATCGGAAAGAGATCCCTATGTGGAAAGATTGGAAACAGACCTCTGAGTGAAAAGATCGGAAAGAGACCCCTGAGTGGAAAGATTGGAGAGAGACTCCCTAAATGGAAAGATTGGAGCGAGACCCCTGAGTGGAAAAATTGAAGAGAGGCCAGTGAATGGAAAGACTTAAGAGAGACACCCCTAAAAGGAAAGTTTTCCAAATCAGAAGCATTCAGAGAGAGTTGAGAGGAGACGGGCTAAGAATTGCCTGGACTTTTCTCAATTATATGGGTAGGACCCACTGGGCAAGGGGTTAAGTTACTCATCACCGGGCCGGTGATGTCGGGTCAGGGGCATGTCACTGGGTGGCCCTTTTGCCCGGTTTCGTGGCCCCGATGTGTACAATAAAGAAGGGGGTGATAATGGAGGTTTGATTTTCTGATGCCACCTCAGGCTGTACCTGTACATAGTTTCAAAGACAAAGAGTAAAACAGAGACTAAAAACCTACCCTCATCTCCTGTAATACTTTTGAACTGCTAAAAATGGATTACACTTGGCAAAACAGCAGTGAACAGCAATTTAAGCACCTTATGGCTGACACTTGCGTAATGTTTTAAGGGTAAAACAACCTAATATGCTAGGTAAGTAATCTACAAATCACTTTACTTATGGAACATTTAATTTGACAGATAATTTGAAATAAAGTTACAACTTAAACCTAGCCATTGTCTTAGTGTAAAGTGTCCAATGGCAGTAGTTGTGGGCGAAATACTCATCTACTATGTCCCGCCACTTTACAGGAAAATGGGGGTCCTGGCTAGGTATGTATCTCTGTATGGTCAAATCACAGCTTACATCAATCGCATATATTTCTCCAATTGCCATCGCACAAGAACAATAAGGATGAGCTGGGTAACGCACCACAAGTGGCACATCTAATGGATGCGCCAATTGTGGTGTGACTACGGGCTGCTATGTTCAGGCAGGGGAGGGTCTAATAACCATGGACCTTCCCAGCCTAAAAATACCAGTCCCCAGCTGTTTCCTTTACTAGCAGTAATTATCACAAATGTTCAGGGGACCTCACGTCATTTATATTTTATCTAACTGTGCCTGCCAATCACATTAATGCCAGAAGCAAACAAAGATGGCTACAACATTACTGTGATTGGCAGACAATCACTTCATGTTTAGTGGCTGAAAATCAAGCACCAAACATGTGGTGAGGGGTCTCAAAATGCATGAATGAATACCAAAATACTCAACGAGTAACAAATATCCAAAATACCTTAATATGCGTGCGAGTAACGAATAGTGCTGAATATCTTTGCTCATTACTAATAATTGCAAGTTTACCACTAAAATGTTGTTTTAGCCCAGATTTTATATTTTCATAAGGGGAAATAGATGAAAATAACCACATAATTTTCACATAATTTCTCTTGAATGTGACAATATATGTGACTGTACAGGACTGTTTGGCAAGACTTGAGCAGTATTTGGTAGCTCAGATTTCACTAGATTTATTTTGGGGAGAGCCATAGTAGAAAGCCTTTGTGCTACCAGTAACATGGAAGCCCCCTATATTTCTATAAATAGATTACAAACCTTAGTGAGGACTTGTTTTTGTGGGTTGAGTAGAAGCTGTTGTTGGTGGCATTTTGGATACAGAACATTTTGGATCAGTTCATATTTATCCTATTCTCTAAGCTGAGCACTTACATCTGTGTATCCATCTAAATTTACAAAATAGGTAATTCACATGAAACACCGACTGGTCAATTCACTAATGAGGCTGCAGAGATACTTTGAGTTCTGTGTAGCTTCTGTTCAAAGGTGTCTGGCTTTGAAGCTGTGCACAAAAGATGTTGCCTAAAAAGACAGGCATGGCCAGATCATAGGTCAAAATGTTTTCAGATCATAGGTCAAAATGTTTTTATCTGCCTCATTATAGTAAATATTCCATTGAGCGTTCTGTCTCAATCATGTAATCATGTATTTCAGAGATTTACATGGAAACCCAGATGTAAGTGTTCAGCATAGAGCACAGGATAAATGTGAGCTGAGCTTTACTACGATCTTTGGGAAGCAGAATGATCAAATCAACAGCAGCTCAAGAATTGCTTTTATTTATTTTGTTAAGCTTCTCACCGTGTGTTATAAGTGATTAGACGGCTCTATTCTGTGGGTCGGTGCGATTGCAGCTATACAAGATTCATATAGGTTTTTTATGTTTGGCAACCATCACACACTTAAGGGGGCTTTACATGCAACGACATCACTTACGAGATGTTGGGGTCACGGAATTCGTGACGCACAACCGGCCTCGTTAGAGACGTTGTTGCGTGTGAAACGCACGAACGGCCGCTAATGATCAAAATTACTCACCATATCGTTGATCGTTGACACGTCGTTCTATTCTCAAATATCGTTGCTGTTGCAGGACGCAGGTTGTTCGTTGTTCCTGCGGCAGCACACATCGCTATGTGTGGCACCGCAGGAATGAGGAACAACATCGTACCTGCAGCTGCCGGCAATGAGGAAGGAAGGAGGTGGGCGGGATGTTTCGGCCGCTCATCTCCGCCCCTCCGCTTCTATTGGGCGGCCACTTACTGACGCCGAACGAACCTCCCCCTTAGAAAGGAGGCGGTTCGCCGGCCATAGCAATGTCGCTAGGCAGGTAAGTATGTGTGACGGGGACTAACAATGTTGTACGCCACGGGCAGCGATTTGCCCGTGACGCACAACCGATGGGGGAAGGAGGCGGTTCGCCGGCCATAGCAATGTCGCTAGGCAGGTAAGTATGTGTGACGGGGACTAACAATGTTGTACGCCACGGGCAGCGATTTGCCCGTGACGCACAACCAATGGGGGCTGGTGCTTTCACCAGAGACATCGCTATCGATGTCGCTGTGTGTAAAGTGGCCTTTAGAAAATCGTTTTTTTAAATTTTATTGTATTTTTTTTCCAATTGCGTCAGCTTATTTTGACAGCTATAAGTTTTCTATATTCATGCCGACAGAATCATGTGAAGGCTTGTGTTTTGCAGGATGAGTTTACATTTTATTGTACTAATTTTGGACACATAATATTTTTTTTATCACTTTCTATTTAGATTTGTGGAAGGCAGAATGAAGAAAACAGCAATTCATATTTTTTTTTCATGCCGTTTAACACTTTTTTCAGGTCAGTATGATTAAAGTGATATCACATTGATATGATTTTTTTTATGTTTTGTCACTTTTACACAATAAAACAATTTTATTGAAAAAAGTATTGATTTTGTATCTCCATATTGTGAGAACGATAGATTTTTAATTTTTTTGCCGTTTGATGGCTTGTTTTTTGGTGGACGTGGTGACATTTTCAGCTATATCATTTTTATTTCTATTTGTCTTTTTGATTTCGTTTTGGACTTATGATGAAAAAGCATCTTTTTGTGTAACTTTTTTTACAGTGTTTACTGTAGGGGTTAAAGAGTGGGACAGTTTTAATGATAGTGTGGTTTTGGAAGGGGTGATACCAATTATGTTTACTTTATTAGTTTATTTTTCTTTGTACTTAAATGTTCATATTTATTGGTGTAATATTTTTTGTTCTTTATTTGGTGGGGGTGTTTTTTTTTTTTAATAATCTTTGCAATTTTTTAAACTTTTTTTTTTACTAAGTCCTTGTATGGGATTTTAGCTTTTATTATTCTAATCACTGGTCTTATGCATTGCAATAAACATGTATTGCAATACATGAGACCTGTCAGGTTACAGTGACAGAGTGCCTGTTAGACCCTGCCTATGGCAGGGTCTTACAAGCAACCATACCTGGCACACCAGGAAGTCATTGTTTGACCTCCGGGTACTATGACAGCCATTGGCTTGCCATTATTTTGTCACAGGGGAGCTGATGGGGGTGAAAGAGGGAGCCCGATCCTACAACATTCTAAATGATCACTATCGATCGCAGCATCTAGAAGGTTAATCAGCTGGGTCAGCGTGTGTGTCAATCCTAGTTGTTACTGTTCTGTCCCCACTTAGAGGCGATTGAAGGTAGGTAGTTCGGTAGAGATGTGAGGAGTCTTACCTTTGTTTCCACTAGATGGGGAAGACATGACCAGATCGCAACCAGGGTGGATGTATTCAAATGTACACACGCTGAGGTGAAACAACGGTGGTTTATTTTTCCTCCATGAACAAAACATGCAGCAGTAAAGTGATCAAGGGGCTGTAACTGTGGTAGTCTTGTGATGGTTGTCCTAGAGCTGCTACTATGGTCAAAAAACGTTCCTTTCTGAATCCCAAAGGACAGAGATGTGCTCCTCATGATGCACTGACTAAAAGTGAAAGTAACTTGGAGTCAGGATGTGAGGTCACATGTAGGGCTGAAAACACTCCCACAGGCTGGACTAAAAAGAACCAGGGGAACAGAATGGTCTGACTAGTAGATGGCAGCAAAGGATAAGCATGAACGTATATATTTTGAATAACATTAATTAAATAACAGTAGATATGTCATTAAAGGTTTTAAAGAAAACCGGTAGGAACAGCACCGTTACTGAAGAAGTTCGACTGTCAGCTAAGTCGAGCTCATGTAGTGATTATGCTGTAAGTGATGATATTTCAGCACCTCCTGCTGATCACATGGTGTGATCAATCAGACTAATTACAGCAATCAGAGAGCTGAAATGGGTCCCTGAATCTGTGGCTGTGCCAACCTGCTGTCAGTCACCGCTGTCATCGGGAAGCATTCACTGTGTGTTTTAAAGCCATTACGTACATAGCACGATGCAGGAACTGACACCTGCTCATGATATGTTATGTACATCATTCGTCGTTAAGGGGTTAAATCCAAAGTTAGAATCTCATAGACTCTTCACCTCATTTCAGTCAGTGGGAAATTGATTAAAGTACTAGGTTACACTGTCTCAAGATATGTTGCCTAACAGCTGTTTGATGATTTCAGTTTTTTAGTAGAGAGCTGCTACAATCAGTCACTTCTATTGAACCAGTGATTCAACATTATAAAAACTTTCAGATGCATTATAGAAACTAGCATCCATGTTACCGATTCATGCTTTATGTCATGTACACACACTCCTCAGCATGTAACATGGGTTGTGGCTGTGTTATTTTATCTCTCATCACTCAGTCCATCACCCAATCTCTGTTATAGGTTAAGTGAGCATACATCACACCCCGACACAATCCACACACTCGGCTACACGACACAAGACGTTGCCACCACTCATCAAACACATGGGGTAATGAGTTCCTGAAATATACTGCTGTCTAATAATTAACAGGGTCACGCACTCTCTGTAAGGCTCTACATTCATTGGAGCAGGGGTCTCAAACACACGGCCCGCGGGCCGCATGCGGCCCCTCAGGCTGCTTCGTGCGGCCCCCAGGCCCGTGCCCCCGGTGATTATCGTGGCTGGTGCAGGGGTCGCAGCCGCTGTCTGCGCTTTATGTCAGTGGCTACGGCCCCTGCACTGGCTGCGATAGTCACCGGGGGCACGGGCCTGGGGGCCGCACGAAGCAAAGATGAGGCAGCCGAGGGAACGTGGGACAGGTGAGATGAATGGTGTGTTTTTTGGCTTTTTTTGTGAGTGTGTGTGAAGGACGGCACATTAACCCCTTAGAGACCTATGACATACTGTGTACGTCATGGCTCCCTGGTACTTAAGGACCCATGACATACCAAGTACGTCATGGCGAAATCGCGAGCCCGGAGCCCCGGTGGCTGCGATCGCTTTGCAAATACCTTAAATTTGGGGAGGAGGGGACCTCAGGAGGGGTGGTGTTTCCTCCCTGGTCCTACGGAGGTTGTGATTTGCTGACGAACGCCGCTCAGCCAATCACAGCCGCTGTAATGTTTCAGCCATTGAAAATGGCTGAAACATTGAAATCTAGCCATGGTCAGTGTAGTTGTAGCACTGATCATTGGCTGGAGCTGGGTGACCTCTGTTTCACCCGCCCCCAGCTCTGATTGGAGAGACCATGTGACCGATCTCTCCAATCACTGTGGATCTGGGGCCGGAGACCGCCCCCCTCAGCTTCACTCCGGAGTCTGTGGAAGGTGAGAACGAGAGCGATCGGTAAGTTATAGCCACTGCCCCCCCCCATTAATACAGGATGGGGGCAAAGTGCGCACATTACTATGGGATGGGGATAAGGCTGGGGACATTACTATAGGATTGGGACATTACTATAGAATTGGGACATTACAAGGATGGGCACAATACTATTGGATGGGGACATTATTACTATAGAATGGGGACAAAGCTGGGGACATTACTATAGGATGGAGACAAGGTGAGCACATTACTATAGGATGGGGACTAGGATGGGCACAGTACTACAGGATAGGGACATTACTACAAGGGGACAAGGATGGGAAACATTACTATAGAATAGGGATAATGCTGGGGACATTACTATAGGATGGGGACAAGGTTGGCACATTACTATAGGATGGGCACATTACTATAGAATGGGGACATTACTATAGGATGGGACAGTACTATAGGATGGGGACATTGCTACAAGGGGACAAGGATAGACACATTACTATAGAATAGGGGCATTACTATAGGATGGGAGAGTACTATAGGGTGGGGACATTGCTACAAGGGGACAAGGATAGACACATTACTATAGATTGGGGACATTACTATAGGATGGATACAAGGATGAACACATTAGTACAGGATGGGCACTTTACGATAAGATGGGGACAAGGCTGGGGATATTACTATAGGATGGGGATAAGGATGGGCACATTACTGTAGGATGGGGAGTAGGATGGGGCACATTACTAAAAGGGGACAAGGATGGGGAATATTACTTTAGGATGGGGACAAGGATGAGCACATTACTGTGGGATGCTGTGGGATGCGGACTAGGATGGGGCACAATACTACAATACTACAAGGGGACAAGGATGGGCACGTTACAACAAGATGGGGAACATTACTGAAAGATTTTGGTCAAAATTTCCAAGTGAAAATGTTCAAAATTAGTGATCCAAAGGTGTGTAAAAAAAATAAATTATATTATATATAGTACGAATAAAAATGTCACTTTGTCCTGCAAAGAATGCGGCCCGCCAAATAATTTTTTTCCTCTGTGCGGCCCATACACCCAGCTGAGTTTGAGACCCCTGCATTAGAGCATACAAGACTGAAACTTATTTAGGTTTTAAGCTTTATTTTAAAAAATATAGTGCTTACAATGAAAAAGTCTAAAGATAAAAATAAAGTGATGTACAAATATGCAAAACAGCTATAAAATAAAAATGGAGAAATAACAGAAATACCTAAACTTTCCAGTCTAAAATTATCTTCCGTTTCCCTGAGGGAAGGAGAAATGAAATATTGATCACATCAGTATAGATCGACCCCTACATATGAACAGCTTTCTCTTGTTGCACTCAGCTTTTACATGCTTGACCCTTGGCTCGTGCTTCCAGGATGGCCTAGATTTTAATATTCCAATCTCAGAGCTGTGAGTGGACCGTGGACTAATTTAGGGGTGACTATCTTGCATATTAAATGCCCTGTTATTTCCAAACACCCCCTTCCTATATTGAGTAGAAAATGTCAAGCCTGGCTACAAGAGACCATCTGTTCAGGCTTTGTAGCTCAGTGTCCCAGGTCGAGGTGTCATAAACGATACTTTCTAAATTCTCATGTAAACCCTCCTTGGTTCAGTTACTGTAATGCTGTCATATATTTCCCCTTAAGTTATATATTTCCTTTACACCTTACTCACCGCAAGTATTTCTGGACTCCCAAATTCAATCATTGTTGTATCAAGCAATGGTTCTTTATTGTGAACTATGGACACCATTTCATACAGTATCTGTACTAACCAATTTGTTCCTGAAAAAAATAACATGTTTATTAAATGTAACTATTCTTTATTTACTTTCTATATATACTCTATAGTAGTGATTTTGTTATACTTATTTATTGTGCCGTGAAAGAAACGTTCTGGATACCAGTACTCATATTAAAATCACATCTCTTTCATTTTCCTCACTTAAGAAAATTATATTCCACAATAGTAAATTACACAGTAGGCACAGCAAAAAAAATATATATCACTCTGCTGTTTACCCTGTCTATATGATCTAATCCTGGGAATACAAGAGGTTCTAAGGAAAGAAGAGGCTGCTCACATTGCTGTCCACCATGTCTTTCTGATCTAATATTAGATACACCAGGGGTGCTGAGTAAAAGATGTGGACACTCACATTACTCTACTTAAAGTTTTTCTGATTTATTACTGGAGATTCCAAGGATGATGATGCAAAAAGGAGCTGCTCATACTTCTGTCTTTTCCTGATCTAATACTGAAGATACCAAGAGTGTTTAGGTAAGTAGAGACTGCTCACATTACTATCCATCCTGCGCATCTCATCTAATACTGAAGATACCAAGAGTGCTGAGGCAAAAAGAGACTGCTTACACTGCTGTCCGCCCTGTTGTCCTGATCTAATACTGAAGATACCATAAGCACTGAGGGGAATAAAGGATGCTCACACTGCTATCCACCCTGTCTTTATGTTCCAATACTGAGGCTACCAGACGTGTTGAGGAATGAAATGACAACTCACGTTGTCGTCCACCATGTCTTTCTGATCTAATACAATAGTTGACACGAGAACTCTGGTGAGAAGAGGCTGCTTACCCTGATGTCAATTTTGTCTTTCTGATCTAACATTGGAGATACAGAGGCATGTTAAGAAAAAAAAAGACTATTCACATTGCTGCCCACAGCAATACTAATACTGGACATGCTAGGGTTGCTGCGAAAAGAAGAGGCTGTTCATATTGCGGTCCATCCTATCTTTTTGAATGTTGAGCAGTTGCTGTGACCTGGAAATGCCTTATACAGTAAACTTTCTAGCAATATCCAGGTAAGAACTGTGTAGCTTCCTAGTGTACATGTTCATAGGCATCTGTCCTTATAACATTCTAGGAAAGGTTTCTGTCAGTATATCAAGGTAACAGTCAAATTAATTCTATGAATTTTCCCATTGTAAGGTATTGTAACCACCATGTTTGATGGTAGGTATGATGTTTTCAGAGTAATGTGCAGTCTTAGTTCTCTTCCACACATAGCTTTTTGAATTTAGCCCAAAAAATTCTTCTTAGGTGTCATTAGATTTTCAGATGTCCAAATTCAATGATTCTTGCTTCGTTCACCGATCTTTATAGTACAGTATTTGGTTAATTGGTGAGTTATGGTCCTGAGGAGTGGACTTGGGTATCAGCCTCTCAGATATCCATTCAGAGCGCCTGGTTAGAATATTCCATTGTCTCCATACTGAGTGACCAGATCCTTAGGGTCCAGTGGCCCCTCTTAGGTGTTCTGTCACATGGAGTTTTGCACAAACATTGCCAACTGTAACGGTGGCATTGGACTCTGTTCAGATTGCAGATTATGGCACTCACGCTGGCAGCACAGCGGGAGCCAAGTGTCATGCGAGGGTCATTGCGACTGTGGTCCGATCGTACAATCAGACCACAGCTGCGGGGGGCGGGCCGGCACTGCGGAGGGGAGGGCCAACGCTGCGGATAGGAGGGAGGGATTTATCTCCCTCTCTCCTCAATAGCCAGCAATTGTGATTCTCGAACTGCTCTCGCGTTACGCTGGTGTAATGCGAGAGCAGTGCGATGTTTCTCTCGCCCCATAGACTTGCATGGGTGCGAGTGGAACAGGATCGCGTTCCACTCACAGCATGCTGCGACTGTTTTCTCAGTCCGATTAGAGCTGAAAAAATAATCTCTCATGGGAGTGGCCCCATAGAGTTATATTGGTCTGAGATTTGTTTATCGCATTCAACTCACAACGTTTTTCTCGCCGTGTGGCCTAATTAGGCCTAATTAGTGCTCTCCTTGCTTGGGATGTCAGTTCAGGTGGACAGCCATGTCTTGGTAGTGTCGTGGGCGGAGGGGACGCGCTCGCCACGCTCGGGTCCGGGGCTTCAGCTGCTGCTGCTCGGTGGCTCGAGCGGTGGACCGGACCCAGGGAATCGAGCAGTGCTCCTCACCCGTGAGTGAAAAGGGGGGTGGATTGGTTAGGGAGATTGTTCGTGACGCCACCCACGGGTTGTGGTGATAATGGCACCACGGCTGCTGGTAACGGGGATCCCGGGAGAGATGGTAGGGTGCAGCTGAGATGTTGTCCCCTCCGTGGGCAGGGGTTGGTGATCCCGGGGCCCGATGGTGGAGACGGGGAGGCTGGATGGCTGGGGTGCAGGGTTGCAGGGACAGTGCGGCGCGGTGCCTGACGGCACTGGTGTACTCACTCAGACAATCACTGACAAAGTCTCTGGTAAACCAAAATGGCCGGATGGACGGGTCCCGCAGCCGGCTGCAGTGTTGTTGTTGTGCTCTCCCCGGACGGCTGATGGTGGCTGACTTTCCCTGCACCTGTGAGAATGTTCTTGACTCCTGTGGTTGCCCACTGGTAGTCCGCTCCCCGGCGTATAGGTGCTGTAGGAGCCCGTTTTGCCCGCAGGCGCTGGCCCTTGGATCTCTAGCCTGTGGTGGTGGCTGTATATCCTCTCTGGGTGCACAGTTGCCTTCAATCAGGACTTTAGTAGTTGAGAAACCCCTGGGGGTCCTGTCACATTCGAATTTGACTATTGACGGTGGCTCCAAGCCTGGTCGGGGTCCGATGGCCCTGCCTGTGTGCTTAGCTTCACTCCGTTCCCCGGTCCGGTACCGGCGGGCCGACGCCCGACCCCGGTCCTTACCGCTCTGCGGAGTTCCACTAACTCCTGCAGACGACCACCACCGTCTGCCAACCTTGCTGTTAGTGTCTGGGCTCCAACCCAGACACCCAAGTGTTCACTCCTCTCTCTTTCACCTCCAAGCCTGAACTGTCACTTTTCCCGCCTCCAGGCCTGTGAACTCCTCGGTGGGTGGGGCCAACCGCCTGACTCCTCCCCACCTGGTGTGGACATCAGACCCTGGAGGGAGGCAACAAGGGTTTTGTGTTTGGCTGGTGTATCTGCCTAGGATGGGGGTGTGTATGTTGGTATGTATGTGACTACCTGGCTAGTCCAGAGCGTCACAGTAGGTTTGCAGTTCTGCCATACTCCTTCCATTTTTTGATGATGGATTGAACAGTGCTCCATGAGATGTTCAGAGCCTGAGCTATTTATAGCCGGACCTTGCTTTACTTTCCTCCATAACTTTATTCTTGACCTGTCTAGTGTATTCCTTGGTTTTCATGATACTGTTTGATCCCAAAAGACCTCTGAGGGCTCCACACAACAGCTGTCGGTATACTGAGAATAAATTACACACATGTGGGCTCAATTTACTAATTAGGTGTCTCCTGGAGGCATTTGAAGAAGAAAATAACTTTGTCACTCATACAGGAAAAAAGTACTGTGGATAATAAAGTCTGTTGATTTTTCTTTATTGTTGTGAAAAAAATGAAGAAAGTCCCGTTATTACCAGCATTTCAGCCCAAACAAGCGCCTTTGTCACGGTGGTAGGGATCTGTGTATTATAACAAGTAAAATAATTAAAAATCACACTCCAAACCAATACAATGTGAGATATTACAAGAAAAGAATAATAATTTTTTTCACATAGTACAAAATGAAAAAAGGGGATAACAAGAGAAGAGATATAACATCGCATACCTATCAACAACAATGAAAAAATATGGTTTCACTTGTACTGTTAATCATGGCGTACAAAGGTCTGCCTAAAGGAAAAAAAGTCATCTAAATAAGCTGAACGCATGATAAACAAATAAGATACAAGAGGGCAGTAGTGATACACTCAAGAAAACAAGATAAATTAAGACGAAATTATAGAACTGTTTAAAAGAACTGAAGTCCTCAGTGGTTGATACCTTTTAATGGCTAACTGAAAAGAAATTACCATCTTTTCAGTTAGCCCATTAAAAGGTATCAACCACTGAGGACTTCAGTTCTTTTAAACAATTCTTTATCTCTACTGGCTAACACGGTACAAAGATATATTTTACCTGAAGAAATTATAATGTTCAAGGTCTTGTCAAGAAGTTGCGAGAACGAGTACTCATACCTTATTAGTAGACAGGACAGAAAAAAATGTATTGGAAAAAAATCCCCACGTTCATCAGTATGTAGAAATAATTTTTTTGAGGTGAAAAGTAAAGAAGAAAAAACTCCTAATGAACTTAAGGCCCCGTAACACGCAACAACATCGCTTACAAGATATCGATGGGGTCACGGAATTCGTGACGCACATCCGGCCTCATTAGCGACGTCGTTGCATGTGGCACTTACGAGCGACCACTAACGATCCCAAATACTCACAAAATATTTGATTGTTGACACATTTTCCAAATATCGTTGCTCGTTCTTGATGCAGGTTGTTCGTCATTCCTGAGGCAGCACACATTGCTACGTGTGACACCCCGGGAACGACGAACAACAGCGTTCCTGCATCCTCTGGCAACGAGTTGGGAGTGACGTTAGTGCGGAAGCTCTCCGCCCCTCCGCTTCTATTGGTGGCCCGCTGTGTGACGTCGCTGTGACGCCGCACGAACCTCCCCCTTACAAAAGAGTTTGTTCGCCGGCCACAGTGACGTCGTTAGGAAGGTAAGTTCAAGTGACGCGTACTAGCGATATTGTTCGCCACGGGCAGCGATTAGCCCGTAACGCACGCACGACGGGGGCGGGTGCGATCGCTATTGTCGCTAGCGATGTAAAGCAGACTTTAGACTAGGAAATTGTCACGCTCCCGGGGTCCCGGCGCCGCTCCTTACTCACTGATCCGGTCTCGGGATCTTGGTGCCACTCTTTAGCCACTGATCCAGTCCACGTGCATACTGACCGCAGCCGCTGCTCCCGCTCCTGCTCCCCTGCTCCCGCCGGCTTGCTGCGGCTCGGGACTCTGCCCCCGGCTCCCCTGCGTCCTGTCCCCAGCCTCCTGTGCTTGTCTCCGGCTCCCGGGCTTCGCGCATGCGCATTAGGGTACATTCACCTCTTCTTAAAGGGCCAGTGTCCCTGGAACAGGATATGGCCGATTACAGGTGCAGGGTATAAAAGACTTCCTTTTGCATACGGGCAGTGCTTGTTCAACAAGTTCTTGCAGCTTAGTCTCTTGTGCTAGTGTTCAATCCCTGTTTTGTGCCTGGATTAACCCTGTCTCTGCCCTCAGATCCTGACGCCCAGCGTGTGCTTCAGCTCTTCCGGCTCCCTGGAGATTTACCAGTGCCCGTTAGCAGTGGACCTCACCATCTTCCTTCTGCTCCGCTACTCGCTTTGGATTACATCCGATGTCTCCAGCCTGCATTCATCACTGGTTTCGGACTTCACCTGCTGTCTTCGCCCGACTCCGGTCATCCGTCCAGGTTTCCTCCGGTCCGAAGTCACCGCTTGAGCGGCCCCCGTATTCTGCCCGGACTTTCCAAGGACACTCCCCGTATCTCGCCTGTGTTCTGGCTGCTGTGCATCTAGGCCCTCTGGGGTGGTCGCCAGACAGTCCCTGTATAGGGGTTCGCTCCTGGTGGCTTCCCTGTGGGAGTCCGGTGCATGGTCCCGTGGATGCACATCTGGACAGAACGCTACAGAAATCTGTACCAATGTGTGCCGACTCTGCATTCCTGTAAGGAAAATATATATGATAGCTATGAGACTCAGTGTTAAGTATAAACTTAACAAAAGTATGAAAATTCACATACCTGATGGGACCGTATGACCCCAAACTGTGTACTTATCCATGCAATGGGACTATTAGGTGTCTTAGGCACTACAGAGTATCTATCTCGGGATCTGCTGTGATATGTGACAAAGGTAGGAGAATGTGAATATGATGCCTGTGATGATATTATAATATTGCATATGTAACATACCTGTACAGTGATGGAACCACCCATGCGTTAGCTGAATGTGTAAGTATGAAGCATTAACAGGGGTTAATTATTATTATTTATTATTATAGCGCCATTTATTCCATGATGCTTTACAAGTGAAAAGGGTATACATAAAAATAAGTACCACAATCATTACCATTACAAAAACAGACTGGTACAGGAGGAGAGAGGACCCTGCCCATGAGGGCTCACAGTCTACAGGAGATGGGTGAGGAGGACAGTAGGTGAGGACAGAGCTGGTTGCAGAGTGGTGTACTGGTCTCACAGTTATTGTAGGTTGCAGGCTTGTCGTTGTTAATGGTCTATGAAGAGAATTAAGGGTTAATCAGATCATTCAATGAAGGAATGCTTATAACCCCCCAAAAATAAAGGTGAACATACCCTGGGATATGAGTATAGGCCAGAGGAAAAGAGCAGGACCGAATACACCAGGGATGAACCCTAGAAGGAGTGAAGATTCAGTGAAATAGGCAAATCAAAAGCAACATAGTGCAAAGTGTTGTTACAAACGGGACATGCCTGCAGTGGTGGTTCATATGAAGGTGAGAACTGCCATGAACTACGGGGTCCCACGTTTTGATGGAGGCTGGAGGTAATGCTGCGGGCTCCCATGCTTCCTACTCAGTGGAACGCAAGTGCAAAACATGAAACGCACCCGGACACATGCACAGTGTGCCCGAATCACTGAAGGGGTCCGTGCATGCGCAGTAGATCGCACTGTGCAGAAACTGTGAGCAAGCAAAGAATAAGTGCTATTGTGCCGCTCCCGTGCCAGCAGCCGAGCTGCTCGGATCCGGATCCGCGGTGGCTCGAGGGGTCTCCGGACCCAGGGGTCGTGCGGCCACTCAAATGAAGGGGGGTATTTACTGGGGGATGTATTAGAGTTCGTGAAGCCACCCGTGGTATGTGGTAATTAGGAGTACCACCGCTGCATTTGGGAGTACCTGGGGATAATGGAATGGGGCAATTAGGTGTTGTGACCCTCCACAGGTAGGTCCCACATGTGTGTCCTGCTGTGCTGTGGGCCACACACGCGATTAACACGACTGGCATCTGACCCTGCTTCTGCCCCTTTGGGGTTAATTCTCCATATGCCTCATATTCTTAATAGCAGGCTGCCATTTCCTCAGTATAAGCGGGAGGTCCCCATTACTGAAGTTCACGCACGATATACAGTAGCTTCTATTCACTTTAGCTTGCTTGAGTTGCAGGCTGCTGTCCTTTTCCGGCATCTGTAGTCTTTATAGCAACCGGGCATCTATATCCGGTCTAATTCACAGGTCTTAAACCATATAACGGCATCCGTCAGCTATCTATTTAGGCCAGTTCTTTACTGCAGCCCCTCATATCAATAAGCACATCTTTCCTAGCCATCTCTGCTCTGGCTCTATCCCAACCAGTAACTGTTGGTTGATGGGCGTCTGACTGCCCCTCCCAGAGGACTACTCACCGTAACTGTATTAGATTCATTAGAGATAGCCCTGTCTGATGAAAGCCGAATATGCTGAAACGTCACAATATATTAGATTGAGCAATATGTCAGATTAACTGCAATTTTCCACCTGTACACCAATACATGTTTCTTTTTGTGACTGCAAGGACATTGTTTCTTCTTTTTTTCTTTATTATTTTTCGGGGTAGTGTGCCGAAGTTCCTCCTTAAGATTACTGTACCTTTCTCCAGAGCACCTATTTGGTGATGCGGGGTGTTAATCTATAATCTATGTACTCCTTGACAGTTCCGTGCCCCTTGCCTCAATCCCCTGCGACCAGGGGTCCAGCTCCTCTAGGCCCAGACCACCGTCTGCCACCTAGATAGCTTCCTTGGAGCCCTGCCCCTGACCTCCTCTCTCTTTCACTTCTCAAGCCTCACTCTCCAACCCCCCAAGTGGGCAACTCTATTCTATTCAAGCCGTCTACTGGTGTGTTTGGTGGGTGTGGTGCAGAGTGTACTTAGGATTTTGATTAGCTGATGTAGGCAACACCATATAATTGAGGATCCATAACTAAGAAGGAGGTGGATACTGCACGGGAGGACAGATTGTGCAATACCCTGTGACGACCTGATAGTCCAGGGGCGTCACAGTGTGGTGATGCAAGGGAGTGAAAGGGAATGCTGATGATGGAGTAAAACTCAGGGACATCCTATATAGGTGCTGTCACTGCCTAAGAAGAG
Source organism: Anomaloglossus baeobatrachus (assembly GCF_048569485.1). Taxonomy (NCBI): domain Eukaryota; kingdom Metazoa; phylum Chordata; class Amphibia; order Anura; family Aromobatidae; genus Anomaloglossus; species Anomaloglossus baeobatrachus. The sequence goes on along the minus strand of NC_134355.1, from coordinate 154,350,912 downwards.
GGGAGAAAATATATGATTATTAACCCTAGAATGCGCAACCATAGAAATGTACACTTTCACATACCTGGGCTAGTAGGCCTGCGAGGCCCCAGGTATGCGTTCTAGGGTTAAATAAAGTCAAAGGTCCTAGAATATATTAAGGGCAATATAGAAAAAAGCTATATAAGTAATAATAGAACTTGAACACCAATGATAGCCTTGAAATGTAAAGAAAGGAAAGTATGTATGAGATGCAAAAAGAAAGTGCACCCCAATATCAACATGAAACAGATAATGAAACATATATGTAATGTGAATGTAAAAATATGAAGGGAGAAAAAGGAAAGGAAGTATATTTAATGTACATAGACTGTAAATGCTTCTAGCATTTTTTTCAAGATAATCTACTTGCTCATCATACCCACATAGATGGTAACACCTGCTCAGGGAATGAAAACAGAATGCAGAAGCAGAAGAGAAAAAAAGTACAGGTAAGTATACAAAACACAGTAAAGCATTAATACATATTGTGGTGCTGGATACACTCATAACGATGTATTAAAAAAAATAGAGAACCACAGAGCCAGGTTGATTCCTTTTGACTGCCCTTTTTATACCTGTGCTCTTGTGTTCCCATTTAAGGATTCGTGTCTTCTACAACATTTTCCTATAGAGATGAAGATGTATCTATTTCTAACATCCTATCAAAAGTGACTACATCTAATGTGTTTCTTTCCATTCCCACGGATGAAATCTGGACACGTGACTACAAAAGAGAACTCAAGAGACACGCAGCCTTGGATTTGCACTACATAAAATTGGCAGGATATCATAGAACCCACAGGATTCCACGTGGCTTAAAGGTCTCTCTTCAACCAACCCTCTTCTCTGATCACACTGCATATTGTGCTAAGTTTGAGATGATCTTGAATAAGTGCTCGATAGACATTATTTTATTAACAATTGATTTTCTACAGAACAAAATCATGGAGGTCGATGTCAAGATCAAGAGCATCGAGGAACAACTTACCAATGCCCTTTCAGGGATGGACTGGAATAGTGTTAAAACCAAAGCACAGGACAATATTACCGAGTTCAGAAAGAATCTCCAGATTCGCGAAAGATCTAAGTTTCTAAGGCTAGGTTCACACACTGCTTTTTTTTATGCTGCGTTTTTGTGCGTTTTTTGCGGCAAAAAATGCACAAAAACGCATCCGCGGCAAAAAACCGTGGCAAAAACGCATGCGTTTTTACTGCGATTTGGTGTGTTTTTTGCTGCGTTTTGCTCACTGCGTTTTTGCTCACTGCGTTTTTATGTGTTTTTTATCAGTGAACAATGCCATTAAAGATTGTTGAAAAAAAAAACAAAAAAAAAAGGTCTGATGTCATTTCCTTCTTCAATATGTCCTTCATTCTCCACTAGTGTATGCAGGAGAGCAGACAGCTGAAAAACTACAAGGCTCAGCATGCTCCATACAGGACTGTATGCTGGAGGGAGAGGCAAGAGGAGCAGAACTACTAGTCTCAGCATACTCCATCCAATAGTGTATGCAGGAGAGCAGACAGCAGCTGCAGAACTACAAGGCTCAGCATCCTACATCCAATAGTGTATGCAGGAGAGCAGACAGCTGCAGAACTACAAGGGTCGGCATCCTCCATCCAGGACTGTATGCAGGAGTTTTTTGCCCCCCCCCAAAAAAATGACGTGGGCTTCGCCACATTTTTGTATGCTAGCCAGGTACCGCAGGCAGGTACGGGCTGCCCCCAACCCCCAGCTGCCTATTTGTACCCAGCTGGGAACCAAAAATATAGGGAAGCCCTTTTTTTTAATTATTTCATGAATTTCATGAAATAATTAAAAAAAAAATGACGTGGGCTTCGCCCAATTTTTGAATCCGGCCAGGTACAACTAGGCAGCTGTGGATTGGAATCCACAGTGCATTGTGCCCATGCTTTCTGGGCACCCCCACTGTGAATTGCAGTCCGCAGCCACCCCAGCAATGGCGCTTCCATAGAAGCGCCATCTTCTGGCGCTGTATCCAACTCTCCAGCTGCCCTGGTGATGGGTGGATAGCTGTATATTATCAGCTGGCCCTAAGCCCGAAATTCATGGTGTCACGCCAATATTAGGCATGGCCACCATGAATTTCTAGTAAAGATAAAAAAAAAACACAACACACAGAAAAATATTTTTATTAGAAATAAAACAAAACACAATTAGTGACTCCATCTTTATTGAAATAAAGAACCCCCCTCCGCAGTAATCCTGGGTCAGGGTCCCGCGCCGTCCAATCCGGATCCAATATCATCTGATCGGTTTGCAGGAAGGCATACCGATCAGATGATGTCAGGTTAAAGGACGTGAATCACATCACACATCAGCTGATTGTATAAACGCCGTTTATACAATCAGCTGATGCATCAGTGCAAAAAAAACAAAAAAACAATACTCACTTATGTGCTGATTACCGGCCGCTCCTTTAGCAATTGGACGGGAGTCTGATCCCGTCTGATCGCTGCAGGAGCTGCCGGTAATCAGCTGATGAAGCCTCCTGACGGCAGGATCAGCTGATAGGTGAAACCGGCTGGGCGCCGGCGTCACTATGAGACTTACGATCAGCTGATGCATCAGGTGACCGCATCAGGTGATCCACCGCCAGGTCCTGCAGCCATCGGACGTGCCCGGGGAGACTGGACACTGCCGGAGCGGCGGTACCGGGAGAGGAACTGGGAGCGGACATGGCACCGGGAGTCTGCAGACAGGTGAGCATGACATTTTTTTTTCTACTGTTCACTTTTGTTTTCGCAGCTGCTTCCACTTTCCGCCTGGCCATGGCGCCGCACGGGAGCTGATATGGCGCCGCACGGAAGATTGAAGCAGCGGTGGCGGTATCGGGAGGATTCACGCTTCTGTGTTTACTGACAGAAGGAATCCTCTTCCTGTACATGTCACTTTACTACCCACCCCTTGCGTTTATAGCTGCGTTTTTAGTCATAGAAACGCACTAAAATGCAGCTATATTTGCAATTTGCGTTTTTCATTGCATTTTTGAACATCTCATTGAACTCAATGGGTGGAAAACGCAGTGAAAAACGCAAAAATAATTGACAAGCTGCGTTTTTGTGTGCAGCACAAAAACGCAGCTAAAAAAAAAGCTGTGTGCAGACAGCAAAAATGAAAACCCATAGACTTTGCTGGGGAAGCAAAGTCATGCAATTTTCTAAGCAAAAACGCACCCGAAAAACTCGCAAAAACGCCACGAAAAACGCACTGTGTGAACTTACCCTAAGGGATCAGGATGATTATCTCAAGGAGCATGTTTACAAATGGCATTTTATTGAACCTTCAAGTAGATATCCCAGACATTATGGACAATCCTCTACATCAGCAAGTTCGGACAGCGACCAGAGCCAACATCGTCCATCCAGTTTTTTAGGACCACGACACCAGCCTCGTGAAAATGAGGAGGAGCACGAGAAAACCCAAGTACATCCTATCGAATACAGACACGATCTCAAGTAGGTCAGACCTTGTCTATAATATTTCCTCCCAAAGTTTGTCACCAAACAAGGTCCAGGTCCTACAGAAGGGACTCTCGTTTTGTCCCATCCAGGCATTTGATTCCTTTCGATTGGACCAGGAACGCAAATGTTTTTTCAGAATGATAAGACTTAAGGCACATTTTCATACTCAGGAGATCAATAATGATCCTTCTGGAGCTACACCCTTTCAATCAGACACCTTTTATCTCAAATCACTGAACCTTAGGATTCCCAGTACTTTCTGTCCCCAAAGAATTATCATCCAGTTGAGACTTTCATATCCTTGGTTACAGCAGATATTTCTAACGTGACCAAGAATATAGAGAGTTGCAACATGTGACTGAAAAACAATCTTACACCTGTTAAAAGTCGGGCTATCCATAGCCTCAAGAACAACAAAAAACTCATCATCAAGCCAGCTGATAAAGTTGGTGCAATCTTGGTCATGGATAAATCTTATTATTTATCCGAGATTTACAGCCAACTTAATGATGCTTTTACATACACACCTAGTCCACATGATCCCACCCCACAGATTAGGACACTCTTTAAAGAGAAGGTAGACCACTATAAGAAAATGGGCACCATTGATAATAAACTAGTGGAATTTGTGATCAAAAATTCATCCTATTACGCCGGATTTCTACATAGTTACATAGTTACATAGTTACTTAGGTTGAAAAAAGACACTTTACGAAAAGTACATAAATACTTATACAAACCCCCAGGTTACCCTAAAGTAGTATCAACGAATCTGTACTTTCTCCTCTGTCAATCACGTTGGAGAAGATACTCACCCCTCTTGTCCAATGTATTCCCTCATATATCAAGGACACTTCTGATTTTCTTTCTCATCTGCACACTTTGAACATGATTCCTGTTGATAGTTTTCTGGTAACCCTTGACGTCAACAGCTTGTATATGAGCATAGATTATCAGCATGGTATTGAGGTGGTTACATGGTTTCTTGGTGAGTTCAGCCATTATTCGGAGACACAGAAACAATTCTGTGTAGACTTACCACAGATTGGGTTTGAATTTTTTTTTTCCTCTTTGAGGATCAGTTCTTCTTGCAGTGCTGCGGTACAGCTATGTGATCAAATGTGGCACCACCTTATGCCAAAATTTTTATGGTGCATTTTGAGCACCTCTACATTTATACGCATCCCATGTACAGTCACTATGTTAGTACATGGAAACGCTATATCGACGACATATTTGTCGACTAGCGGGGCGATTTGGCATCACTTTAGGCCTTTTTTGTGAAATCAACACTTTGTTACTCAATCTGACCAGTACTTGCATCACAATCCGCACCGGATTAATTTTCTGGATACAATGGTATGTTTCACATGACGGTCATATTTAGTACTGATCTCTATACCAAGAGCACCGATAGGAACAGTCAGTTATATTTCACAAGCTGTCATCCTAAGCACACCAAAAATTCACTGCCAATATTGCAAAATATGAGAGTGCACTTTATAGTCTTCGACTCCACACAACGTACAATACGTCATCGAGAAATGGAAGAAAATTCCTGGCAAGAGTCTATCCTTCCCACATTGCTGTTCTTACCTCTACCAGTAGATCCCGGGCATCACAAGCAGGTCCTAGGGTGGCATTTGTAAATACTTACCATCCTTTCCAGTCATTAATTTGAGGCGTCATCCTTAAACATTGGGCCACTTTGGGTAATTCATACCCTTCAATTCCTGAGTTTCCTGCTCCTCCCCTCTTCTGTAATAAGAGGCTGAGTAACTTTAGAGACACATTAGTTAGGGCGGATGTTGGGTCTCTTAAGACTTCCATGAAGTAAACCACACTGGCCACTGCATGTAAAGGGTATTATCCCTGCTTACACTGTATAAAGTGCTGCAACATTACAAAAGGGTGAGACCTCTTCTCATCCGCGCACTGGGAGGATCTTTCACATACATGATTTTTATACATGCGATTCATCTTTTGTGATCTATTTGATCAATTGCCCGTGCAGTCTCTGGTATGTTGGAGAAACTAACCAGCATATCCGTGACCGCATTAGTAAGCATAAATCGACAATCAGATGCAAACAGACACTGTTACCGGTCCCAGCACATTTTGTCTCCCAAGGACATACAGTTTCCCAGCTCCGCTAACAGGTTATTGAGCATGATCCAGAAGAGGACACAATGGGATACATAAACTTAAAGAACGTGAGTCCTTTTGGATTCACACTCTTCAGATTCTTGAACCCAATAGCCTTAATCGGGAGTATGAAATATTTTATTAGAACTTATATCCCATTTGAGAACTAATCTTACAGTCCGTGTCACTTTAAAGTATATTCTTATTCACATTATGACAGTTTCATAACTTAAAACCACTGTTCCCTATGTGGCGCCCTGGACAAGCCAGGGGCCACCGAGCACAACATCAACACACCCCAGACTCCCCTGAAAAGAACAGAACCCGCTCGGGCAACTTTTGCAACCGTAACGTTTTAAGTAAGAGTACCTCCCGATGTGGGAAGAAGTTATTATAATTGTATGTGTGTTACCGTTTTCTATCTTTTTCAGTTGGTGAAAATAAAACCGGTGATGGACGGGCAGCCCGCGGATGGTCTGCATTTAACTAAGGGGGAATATGGCGCCCTGGACAAGCCAGGGGCCACAGAGCACAACACCAACACACCCCACACTCCCAGCAGGCACACCGAAGTCAGACACAAAACCCTTGTTGCCTTCTTCCAGGGGCTGATGATCACACCAAGGGGTGGGCCAGGCGGTTGGTCCCGCCCACTGAGGAGTTCACAGTCCTGGAGGCGGGAAAACCAGGCAGATAGAGTTTGGTAGTGAAAGTGAGCAGAAGGAAGTAGTGAGAGAGCAGCCTGAAGTTGGTCCGGGTGTGTGGCCCGGACAGATCAGCAAGGTTGGCAGACGGTGGTGACCGTCTGCAGGAGTGGCCTATCCGAGTTACCGTAAGGACCGTGGACAGGCGGTGGCCCGGCGGTACCGGACCAGTACACAAAGAGAAGCCAGCACCATCTGGCAGGGGCTTTTCGGACCCCGGCAAGGCTAGGAGTCGCCGTGAATTTGCCGAATCCGTTAGTGAAGGGGACCTCCTGGGTTTCCAAACAGTCAAGTCCCGACAGAAGGCAACAGTCCAATCAACCGAGGGAGACACCGCCACCGCCAAGGCAACCGTTTCTCACGGCCAGCGCCTGCGGGCAAAGAGGGGCTCCTCCAGCCCATATCCAAGCTGGGGAGCGGGTTACCGGTGGGAACCCATCGGAACCATCAACTGTACTTAGGTGCAGGGAAAGGCAGTCACCATCAACCTGCCGGGAGAAACAACACCGCAGCCGTCTGTGGGACCCGTCCATCCAGCCGAGTGTTTTACCGAGAACTGTGTCTTCATCATTGGGCTGAGTGAGTACCACCGTGCCGTGCGGTACAGCGCTGCCCCTGCGACCCTGCACCTCGCCAGGCCCCGTAACCCGCCTGCCATCCATCCCTACCCCATCACCGGGCCCCGGGACAACCAACCCCCTACCCACGGAGGGGAGAACTAACAACAAAGCTGCTCCCTGTCACCGCTCCTGAGATCCCCGTCCAGAGCAGCGGTGGTGTCACCATTATCACCACAGCCGTGGGTGGCGTCACGGACAATAAATCCCCACAATCAATCAAATTCCCCTTTTCACTCACGGGCGAGGAGCGCCGCTCGAGTCCCCGAGATCCGGCCCACCGCTCGAGCCACCACCGAGCAGCAGCAGCACCAGCGACCGAACCCGAGCAGTGGGAGAGCGCAGTGTCCCCTCCTCCGCCCGGGACACCTAGGTACTTGGGCTTTCTCTGTGGATCTCTTTTTTTAATACATTGATATGAGTGTATCTAGCACCACAATATGTATTATTTTTTTACTGTGTTTTGTATACTTACCTGTACTTTTTTTCCCTTCTGCTTCTGCATTCTGCTTTAATTCCCTGAGCGGGTGTTACCATCTATGTGGGTATGATGAGTAAATAGATTAGCTAAAAATAAAAATGCTATATGGCATATACCAACAGTCTATATACATTAAATATACTTCCTTTCCCTGTTCTCCCTTCACATTTTTACATTCACATTATATATGTCTCATTATCTGTTTTATGTTGATATTGGAGTACACGTTCTTTTTCCATCTCATATATACTTTCTTTACATTTCAAGGCTATCATTGGTGTTAAAGTTCTATTATTACTTATATAGTTTTTTTCTATATTGCCCTTAATATATTCTAGGACTTTGCCCTTATTTAATAATGATATATCTTTCTCCCCTCTCCTTAGGCATTAACAGCACCTACACAGGATGTCCCTGAGTTTTACTCCATCATCAGCATTCCCTTTCACTCCCTTGCATCCCCACAGCACCTATTCTTTGCCTGCTCACAGTTTCTGCACAGCGTGATCTACTGTGCATGCGCGGACCCCTTCAGTGATGCGGGCACACTATGCACGTGTCGGCGTGCGTTCCATCTTCTGCACTTGCGTTCCACTGAGCAGGAAGCACGCGAGCCCACAGCATCACCTCCAGCCTCCATTAAAACGTGGGATGCCGTAGTTCATGGCGGTTCCCACCTTCATCTGAACCAGTGGTATGTCCCGTTTGTAACACCACTGTGCACTATGTTGCTGTTGATTCTATTATTTCACTGTACCTTTATTCCTTCCAGGGTTCATCCCTCGTATATTAGGTCCTGCTCTTAAAATCTAGCCTTTTGCCTATACTCATATCCCAGGGTATGTTCACTTTTATTTTTGGGGGCTTGTAAGCATTCCCTCATTGAATGATCTGATTAACCCTTAATTCTCTTAATAGACCATTAACCCCTGTGACTGCTTCTTAGTTACACATTCAGCTAGCGCATGGGTGATTTCATCACTGTACAGGTATGTTTGTGTTGCCCTTGCAGCGGTCGAACCGCTCGGATCTGGGGGTTGCTCTGGCTCGAGGGTCTCCAGACCCGGGGGCTCACGGCCACTTCAAATGCAAAGGGAGTATTTACAGGGGATAAGAGTTTGTGATGCCACTCGTGGTTAGCGGTAAGGGCAGTACCGCCACTGCCAATGGGAGTACCCGGGAGAGATGGGGTGGGACAGCCCTTCCCTCCACGGGTAGGGGAGGCCCCAGGACTCTGGACGGTGGAGGTGTAGGGAAGCGTGGTGCATACTGGAAGCAGGGGAGGACAGCGTACTCACTCAGGCAGTGTTGGTTGTGATGCGACCACAAAGCAGACTCTGACACAGAAGTAACCAAGTCTCTGGGTGCCGCTGCCACTTCAGAGGAGCTCGTTCGGGAGTCCTCTCCCGTTGGTATTGCTGATGGTCTGTACCTTGCCTCCATGCACTGTATTTTAGATGTTCTGAGTGACCCCTCTGCTTGAAGCTGTCGGGGTCCCGCTCCGTACTGTTAATTAGAGGAGCTGTGCTCTCAATGGCTGACACTTGGGATTTCTGTGGGAAGCATAAGCTGGAAAGCCCTATCCCCCTCTTTGTGTTGATGCCTTTGATCTCTGAGCTCTTGGGGAAAGTTCATAAAGAGACTATTCTCCACAGCTTAATTATCAGAAGAAAAGAGAAGAAAAACTGTACAACGGCAATTTTTTGTGAAAATAGAAAATGAGTTTATTTAAATAATTAATCCAGACAGAAACATGCATAAAAGGATTAAAAGAGAACTTTGGTGAGAGGACCAGCAGGTGGCGTACTCACTCCACAGCTCAGTAAGGCAATGAGAGAAAGAAAAAAAAAAGTGTTGAGAGAGACATTAAATGCAGCTAAACAAGAGCACCACACAAAGATGTCCACCGGCTACCACTTATAAAGTTAAATGTGAATGGCTAAATGCCACATACCATAAAGATCAAATGTTCAAAAGTAGAGAGTTGTGGTATTCAGAGGACACCAGGCGGGTGCAATTGAAAAAGCAGAAAAGCTCTCAAATACAATATAATATAGCATATATCTGAGTCGTGGAGTGAGGATCCAAGAAACCCCGACCTATAGGTTTCGATCTAATGCCTTCTTCCGGAAGAAGGCATTAGATCGAAACCTATAGCGTACCTATATACCATGGAGGGTTGAGTCCTGCACCAGAAGATGAAGTGCAGTACCCTGTGACACCCTGACTAGTTCAGGGGCATCACATGTTACATATGCAATATTATAATATCATCACAGGTATCATGTTTACATTCTCCTGCCTTTGTCACGTGTCACAGCAGATCCCGACATAGATACTCTGTATTGCCGAAGACACATAATAGTCCCATTGCATGGATAAGTATACAGTTTGGGGTCATATGGTCATATCAGGTATGTGAATTTCCATAGTTTTGTTAAGTTTATACTTTACACTGAATCTCATACCTATATATTTTCCTTACAGGAATGCCGAGTCGGCACACATTGGTACAGATTTCCTAGTCTAAGTTCATTAGGAGGTTTTTCTTCTTTACTTTTTATCTCTAAAAGATTATTTCTACATATTGATGAACGCGGGGATTTTTTTCTGGTACATTTTTTTCTCTCCTGTCTACTAATAAGGTATGAGTACTCATTCTCGCAACTTCTTGACCAGCCCTTGAACATTTTAATTCTTCTTACTTTATCTTCTGTGTTTTCTTGAGTGTATCACTACTGCCCTCTTGTGGCTTATTTGTTTATCATGTGTTCAGCTTATTTAGGCTGCTTTCACACATCCGGTTTCTGCAGTGCGGCTCAATCCGGCTCATAAACCTATGCAACGGATGCGGCAAAAAAAACGGATCCGTTGCATACGTTTTTCCATGCGGCCCGTCCGTTTTTTGACAGATGCGGCTTGATACTGAGCATGCGAAGTTCAAAAAACCGCATCCGGCGGCCGGATGTGGATTTTGCCGCAGGACATCACATCCGGCGTCCATAGACTTGCATTGTAAATCACGCCGCATCGCGCCGCATCCGACGCAATGCGTTTTTTTCACCGCACAAAAAACCGTGCCATGCATTGTTCCATCCGGCCACCGCATGGGATAAATATGCCGCATCCAGCAAAAGCCGGACGCAACGCAAGGCCATGCGGCATAATACGGCGCTAATGCAAGTCTAAGAGGAAAAAACGCAACCGGCGGCAAAAAAATCAGTTGCGTTTTTTCTGCAAAGCGCCGTATTTTGCCGCTCAGCAAAAACCGCATGTGTGAAAGCAGCCTTATATGACTTTTTTCCTTTAGGCAGACCTTTATCCGCTATGCTTGACAGTACAAGTGAAACCATATTTTATCATTGTTGTTGATAGGTATGCGATGTTATATCTCTTCTCTTGTTATCCTCTTTTTCATTTTGTACATGAAAAACATTAATATTCTTTTCTTGTAATATCTCACATTGTATTGGTTTGGAGTGTGATTTTTAATTCTTTCACTTGTTATAATACACAGATCCCTACCACCGTGACAAAGACCCATGTTTGGGCTGAAACGTTGGTAATAATGGGACTGTCTTCATTTTTTTCATCACAATAAAGAAAAATGAACAGACTCTTTATTATCTCCAGCACTTTTTTCCTGTATGAGTGACAAAGTTATTTTCTTCTTTAATTTAAGGCCACTTTACACACAGAGATAAATATTTGGCAGATCTGTGGTTGCAGTGAAATCATGGACATATTGTTCCATTTGTACACAGCCACAAACCTGGCACTGATTGTCCACAATTTCACTGCAACCACAGATCTGCCGCAGATTTATCTCTGTGTGTAAAGTGGCCTTTATTCTGTTTACTTCATAGCACTAACAACTTTGCAGTAGAGTCTGGTTTATTCCTTTTCTGGAATCATTTGGACTCAAAGGATTTTATTTAGGGATAGCAAACTACAGTGGGCTGAACACAAATGTATGTCATAATTTTTAGATGAAAATGATATAAAATTTCCTTTATGCATCACAAATACTTGCTACTTTGTATTTTTATATCACACAAAAGTCCAATTAAAGTCATTTAAGGTTGTGGGTGTAATGTGAAAAATTGTGGAAAAGATCATGGGGTATGAATACTTTTTCAAGGCACTGTATCTAACTGACTCCAGGGCATAATGTCATGGTTCACAGGAAATCCGGCTAATGTGTTTATATTAGTATTCTATGCTGGAGACATATATTACATATCATAATGTGGTTTCTACCACTTTAACATTGATGAGCTATCCTTAGTTCATTAATGTTAGATCAGGGAGGTCAGAGGTGTAAATACAATAGGTGCAGGAGTTTCAATGACACCTGGGCCTAAGAGCTCCGAAGGCCTCAAAAGTCACTTTTTCCTATAGAGAAAGATTAATACTATCAAAGAGTCTCAATTATTGGGAGCACCCTTGAAGATTTTGCATTTGGGGCCCTTGAGTTTCAAGATAAGCCACTGAGTAAAGTCCGAAACTGCACCGTTCCACCCCCCAGTTAGTGGTTATGTGACGCCAGGTAGTCACAGATAGGGCCCCGCACTACACCAGTCCTCTAACAAGGTGATAGCAGCCACATATTTAAACCCTAGTCACCCCCCTCAGTGCTTGATGGACACACCAGGAGGCGGAGCCAGGCAGTTGGACACGCCCACCGAGGAGTTCGGATGGCCTGAGGTTGGAAAAGACAGTAGATCAGTTTGAGAATTCAGTGGAGGAGGTCAGGCCTGTGTGACAGGCCAGTAGCAGAGTGACAGGTGTCAGGGTAGGAGCCCGGGCACCTTTGGCTAGGAGGCAGACGGAGGCCTCTGCCTGCAGGAGCCGGGAAGACGGCTCGGATGAACCGTGGTGGACAGGGTAGTGGCCCGCCGGTACCGACCCGGGGAACCGACTCGGAAACCGGAGCACAAAAGGGGGTACTCAGACCCTGAAGATAGGTCCAGAAGCTACTGGGGGCTAGCTAATTAACTGATTGCGGCCAGGACTGTAGGTCCTGTCCCACCCAAAGTCCCGACTAAAGGCAACAGCCCAATGATGGGGATAGAAAGCCACCGCCACGGCAGAGAGATCCCACGGGCCAGCGTCTGCGGGCAAAGGGCTCCTCAGGCAACCACAAGCCGGGGAGCGGACTACTGAAGTTGCAAGCGCAGGTAGTCCACCATCACAAACGGGTGCAGGAGAAAGGCAGAGACCACCAACCGGGTGGGGGACCAGACTGCAGTCTGCTGTGGGCACCGACCACCATCACCTTGGTTTACCAGAGACTCGTGTATTTACTAATTGTGAGTACATCAATGCCCTCCGGCCGCCCATCTTCCTGCACCGCCCATGCCCCAATGGGTCCCGGGGCCACCATCCCTACCCATGGAGGGGTTAACAACTTGCTGCGCAACATCTCCCCTGGGTGCCCTGTAACTGCAGCGGTGGTGTCCACCTTCACCACATCCCGTGGGTGGCGTCACGAACTTGAACACTGCTCCGGCCGTACACCTATGTCCCCATACCGCCAACCCCTTTTAGATCGGAGTGACTGTGGGACCCCCAGGTCCGGAGACCCTCGAGCCACCCACTGAAGGTCCGGACCCGAGCGGCTCGGCTGCCGCCGAGCACGGGGCGTCACGAACAGGATACTTACCCATTCACTTACCTGGTGAAAGTGCACCTTGTAGAGAAGTCAGCGGTGATCCGTTGCAAAATTTTCAAAGTCCGCCATCTTGCCGCCATTGTTTGGTGCGAAGATTCCCGCCAGAGTCTTCTTCCACGCGAAAGGAGCGCGAAAACTGAAGCCTCGCCCCCTGGGAAGACGGCCGTAAAGCAAAGCCGGAAGTTGGAAAACTAAACCTACTGGCCGGCGAGAGGAGAGCCACGAAAAGACCAAGGGGTGCGGGTAAAGATTCTGCGACATGTGACCGAGCAGATAAAGGGCAGGGACCCTGCCACCCTTCTGGTTCCTGGACCCCGAGAGAGCGACATGGCTGACCCATCCAACAAGCCCGGAACAGCGGCGTGGGTGGAAGCCCGGACGACGCAGATGTGTCGCCACCTACAGGCCCAGGAGCGCTTCTTGATGGAGCGGTGGGTGGCTGAGATGGAGGAGGTGGCTGTGGCTGTGCGAGCACACGAAGTGGAGACAACCTTAGAGGAGCAGGTAAGCGACCCATGCCCCTATGTCCCCGAGGGACCGGCCGATCAGGCTGAGGGACCCGGTCTGCCCCTGCCCTCTATACTGCCTCCCTTGCTGTCCATACCGGTTGCCGCTGCTCCCCCACTTGGTCCGCTGCCCCCAACACCGGCAGTGGAGTCCGCCCTATCAGCCCGCGAGGATCCGCCTGCAGGGGCCGCCGGCGCCGAGCACGGGGCGGCACAGTTAGCAATTTATTCAGTGACTCAATGTAAACAATGTGGAGAATGACGCGTAACCACCCTGTCACATTGTTTAACGGTTGCTGACAAGAACTACAGATCAGCCCTTATTATTTAATATTATCTGAAGTTTTATCTTCAGGATAGATCATGAGTATCAAAGTGGTCAAAATGCTCCTCACGAGATGCAATGGTTTTCCAATAGGTTTTTGTAAAAAAAAAAAAAATTATATATAATGCCCTTTTGTCATTTTGTTTTTTGTTCTTTAAAAACAAATAAAAATCAACTTTTAACCCTGGTTTGGGAGTAGATAGAAGCATATGAATAAGGAAAGGTGAGGTTCTAATCCAAGCCTGTAAATGAGATACCTGGAGCCTATAAACAGGTCATGGGTTTGTAAACTGAAGGATCTGGTCTGGGATCTGAATAGAAGATGTTCTGGGTATGTGTTTGTACAAAGGGCTGGCGTCAGTATAAAGGGCTAGAATAGAAAAAGCTAAAAGGCTGCAGATTTTTAAAAGATCTGATATGTGGTCTATATTTGTTTAAAGGGGTTTTCCAAATCCTGTATATTATTCTGGTTTCTTATGGTCACTGCTTGGTTATAATAATAACATTAGATGATACTCACCCTCATTGGGTTCAGCACTGAAGAGGGTCTTACAGTTGGTCATTAGAGATGGGCGAACCTGCAGATGTTGAGGTTCAGGGGAACCATACGGACTTTAAAAAAAAAGTCCTGGTTCAGGACTGGACTTGAACCGGAACTTGAGCCCAGACCCTGAACCCTATATAAGTTTATGGGGACCCAATCTTGTGTGCTGTAAAATGGTGGAAGTAAGGGCTAGGGGTCTGCAAAAGGAAGCAAAATGGGCATTTAAGCAGGACAATTATACTTAAGGAGTTTGCACATGGCTGTCACACTGCTTCTGGGTTTGCGCATTAAATCTCTTGCATATTGACTGCTTCCCCTATGCACCTTCTGTGACAGCATCTGTGATTGGTTGCAGTCAGACTGCCATCGTGCCAGCATCTGTGATTGCTTGCTCTCACAGTAGCTATCTGGGTCCCCGAAGTGGAGTGTAAAAATAAATAATTGAAAAAATGGCTTAGGGTCCCCCATATTTTGATACCCAGTGCAGATAAAACTGACAGCCACAAGCTGCAGCCCCCAGCTGTGTTCGTTATCTTGGCTGTGTATCAAAATACGAGGGACCCCATGTGGCTTTTTTTAATTAATATTTAAATAATTCATTTTTGAAAAACGGCCCTTCCCAGTCTTAAAAAAGAAGCCCCCAGCCACCCCAGAATTGGCGCATCCATTAATGGGTCAATCCTGGCGCTTACCCAGCTGACCCCTACTACTCTGGAGCAGTGGCAATCAGGGTAATATAAGGGTTAATGATAACTGTGATTTGTGAAAGAATCATAGCTGTCATCAAAACCGAGGTTAGCAATGGGACCCCGATTACTAATGTGACGCCCTGGCAAAACCAGGTAGTCACACATAGAACCCATATAAATCACTTCAAAGACCATTTCAAATGTATATACAAACAAATCTTTATTTACCATGATTAAAAAAAAATATAAACACAAGAGACACAATAGACATGATTAAAAATTGATAAGGTGTAACATGGAGGGTCTGTCATAGTAATTAATTAGCATAATTGTAGCATGAAGACATATATTCACAATCCTTCTCTGTGAGGGTTAATAAGCAAGGAAAGGAAAATGTATATCACTAAGATTAAATTGCTATATATGATATCCCCATTGAGGAATAAGAATTAAATGCATCCATAGGATTATATGTTAGATAGAGATACCATTTATATATCAAAGAAGCAAAATCCATGTAAAGGAATGCAATTGAGTTAAAGATGTATCATATTCAATGAATATACCTGGGGGGTATCACTCATATAGTCAAGGAACAAAGTCCATATAAAACTGATATAGGGTAAGTTCACACAGTGCGTTTTGCGCGGCGTTTTTGCGCAGTTTCCGGGTGCGTTTTTGCTCAGAAAACTGCATGACTTTGCTTCCCCAGCAAAGTCTATGAGTTTTCATTTTTGCTGTCCCCACACAGCGGTTTTTTTCAGCTGCGTTTTTGTGGTGCCACAAAAACGCAGCATGTCAATTATTCCCACGTTTTTCACTGCGCTTTTCATCCATTGAGTGCAATGGGATGTTGAAAGACGCAATGAGAAACGCAAATAGCTGCGTTTTGGTGCATTTCTAAGACCAAAAACGCAGCTATAAACGCAGGAGGTGGGTAGTAAAGTGACGTGTACAGGAAGAGGATTCCTTCTGTCAGTAAACACAGAAGCGTGAATCCTCCCGGTACCGTCACCGCCGCGTCCACCTCCAGTCCTGTGCATGTATGCTGCCGTGCGGCGCCATGTTCGGGCGGGAGGTGGAAGCGGCTGCGAAAACAAAAGTGAACAGTAGAAAAAAAAAAGTCATACTCACCTATCTGCAGAGTCTCGGTGCCATGCCCGCTCCCATCTCCTCTCACGGTATCGCCGCTCCAGCTGTGTGCAGATGGCCGGGACACCTCCGATAGATGCAGGACCTGGCGATGGATCACCTGATGCAGTCACCTGACGCATCAGCTGATCGTAAGTATCGCGGTGACGCGGGCGCCCGGCCGGTTTAACCTATCAGCGGATGCGTCAGGAGACTTCATCCCTGATTACCGGCAGCTGCTGCAGCGATCGGACGGGATCAGACTCCGCTGCAGGAGCTGCCGGTAATCAGCACATAGGTGAGTATTTTTTTTTTTTTGCACCGATGCATCAGCTGATTGTATAAACGGTTTTTATACAATCAGCTGATGTGTGATGTGCTTCAGCCCCTAGAACCTGACACATCATCTGATCGCTTTGCCTTCCAGCAAACCCATCAGATGATATTGGATCCGGATTGGACGGCGCGGGACCCTGACCCAGGATTACTGCGGAGGGGGGTTCTTTATTTCAATAAAGATGGAGTCACTAATTGTGTTGTGTTTTTTTTCATAAAAATATTTTTCTGCGTGTTGTGGTGTTTTTTTATCTTTACTAGAAATTCATGGTGGCCATGTCTAATATTGGCATGACACCATGAATTTCGGGCTTAGGGTCAGCTGATAATATACAGCTATCCCTAACCCCATTATTACCCAGTGAGCCACCCGGCATCAGGGCAGCTGGAAGAGTTGGATACAGCGCCAGAAGATGGCGCTTCTATGAAAGCGCCATTTTCTGGGGTGGCTGCGGGACTGCAATTCACAGCGGGGGTTCCCTGCACTGTGGATTCCAATCCCCAGCTGCCTAGTTGTACCCGGCTGGACTCAAAAATTGGGCGAAGCCCACGTCATTTTTTTAAAAAATTATTTCATGAAATTCATGAAATATAAAAAAAGGGCTTCCCTATATTTTTGGTTCCCGGCTAGCATACAAAAATATGGCGAAGCCCACGTCATTTTTTTTGGGGGGCAAAAAACTCCTGCATTCAGTCCTGGATGGAGGATGCTGAGCCTTGTAGTTCTGCAGCTGCTGTCTGCTCTCCTGCATACACTATTGGATGGAGTATGCTGAGCCTTGTAGTTCTGCTCCCTCTGCCTCTCCCTCCAGCATACAGTCCTGTATGGAGCATGCTGAGCCTTGTAGTTCTGCAGCTGTCTGCTCTATTGCATACACTAGTGTAGAATGAAGAACATATTGAAGAAGGAAATTACATCAGACCTTTTTTTTTTTCAACAATCTTTAATGGCATTGTTCACTGATAAAAAACGCATAAAGACGCAGTGAGCAAAAACGCAGCAAAACGCAGCAAAAAACCGCACCAAATCGCGGCTAAACGCGTGCGTTTTTGCCGCGTTTTTTGACGCGGGAGCGTTTTTGTGCGGTTTTTGCCACAAAAAACGCACAAAAACGCAGCGTCAAAAAAACTCAGTGTGTGAACCTAGCCATACAGATAGTTTTAGAGATACATTACCTAGTGTAGACAGACCCCCCCACACCACTCCAACCATTGTTTCACGTAGCTTCGTTAGGGAGTCATTATGTTATTATACCTGTAATTATGTTTTCTACCTTTTTCTACAGTTCCTGTTAAATAAATGTTGGTGGCCGGACAGCCCGCGGACGGTCTGTATTAAACTAAGGGGGAATGTGACGGCCTGGCAAAACCAGGTAGTCATGAAACCACTAGAGACAATACCTCTATAAAAATATCTTTATTATAAAAAAAAATAAAATACGACATAATGTGTCTTGGATAACATAAATGACATGGACAGTGTGCTGGTGAAAGATCAGATGAAAAACAGGATGGTGTGAGGGAAAAATCCTGATAGATAAATAGCTAGATAGCGTTTAGAGGGGACTGAATTAAATCCTCCACTTGCCCTTCCTGTCAACGGAGGGTATCATAATTTTTAGGGTACCCCCCCACTCCGGGTGGCTGACCCTCACTATCCCTGTTATTCACTGGCCTAATCCCTCCACCAAGAAACCAGGTGCAATAAGTGAATCAAACCAAGACAAGGACAATGACATAAATGAATTGAATAAATTGGTTCCTAGACTGGACCAGGTTTTCCAGTCACTGCAGCAAAATGGAATGGTTAGGACTGAGCCGGTTGTTCCACCAAGTATGTTGGAACCTCCCGCTCTCCCAGGTAGTCACACATAGGCCCCCGCATTACACCTTCCCTCACCTAGGTAACATTCAGCTGACCTGAAACCCTAGTCACCCCCCCTTAGGGCAAGACAGGCACACTACTGGGCGGGACCAGGCAGTTAGGGAACACCCACCCAGGGGTCTAGACAGCCCGGGGCGGGAAAAGAGTGAGTCTGAAGTAGTTTAGTTTGGAGTTCAAGTTGAGAGGAGTGTGGGCTGTAGCTAGGTGTAGCTCCAGCAGAGGAAGGTCAAGTTGAACGGTGCCAGGGTTGGAGCCCTGGTGCCGTGGCTAGTTGGCAGACGGTGGTCTCCATCAGCAGGAGATGGGAAGACGGCTGGACAGATCCAAGGAGGACCGGAGAAGGGTTGGAGCCCACCGGTACCGACACCGGAAACCCGACCGGAAACCGTGCACAGAGGGGGTACTCGGACCCTGAAGCCAGGACCGAAAACAGCGGCCTAGCTAATTAACCGATTGAGGGCAGGATTACAGGTCCTGTCCCAACCAAAGTCCCAAAAGCAGACAACCACCCACAGAGAGGGATAGGTAAACCGCCAGGGACCATAGATCCCACGGGTCAGCGTCAGCGGGCACACAGAAACCTGGGAGCGAACTCCTGAGTTCCAAACCAGGCAGCCCACAATACACCAAAACAGTGCAGAGGAAAGGACAGCGACCACCAGCCCAGGTGGGCGGACCAGAGTACAACTGGCCGCGGCGGCCGGCCACCAGCACATTGGTTTACCAAAAGACTCGTGTGATTCATTCAATTGTGAGTAACCAACTATACCCTGGTCCATCTGGGCGTGGAAGCCCCTGCAATTGCCATACCCTGCACAGAGACACTGGGCCCCGGGGCAACCATCCCTACCCACGGAGGGGTTAACATCCGGCTGCCATTACATCTCCCCCGGGTATCCCACAACAGCAGCGGTGGCGTCCCACTTCACCACACACCGTGGGTGGCATCACAGACATTCTACAATCAATCCCGTACAAATATGTCCCCCTTTTATTCGGAGTGTCCGCGCGACACTGTGCGGACACGCCGAATAAAAGAATAAAAAAAAACAAAAAAAAAACCCCAGTCTTTTTATTAACCCCCGAACACCCTGCAGTTTTGACATAATCCACACCATGACGTCGCACGACGATCCTGGCTCTGCTACGTCCTGAGGCAATCAATCACAGTCTGACTGCAACCAATGACTCGTTCAGTGTAACTATCCTGCTTTAATCATCATTTTGTTTCCATTTGTTTTATTTTATTTATTTATTTATCATTAATCTGGTGTCCGAACCTGAACAGTAACACAGACTTTTCTGAGAAGTCCATATTCAGGGTCGATGAATGTACCTCAAACTTTTCAATTTGGGTTTGACCATCTCTACTGTTCATACCTTTCTTTTTTTTCCCCATCTTCTCAATTTCCCTGACATCCCTTCTCAAAGGTTGGCAAGTATGCTATAACGTCAAACCCATAACATGGTAAAGCGTGGAACATATCTTTCAATCCCATTTTCCCACTACCTTTTTTTTTTCTTCCCACCTTCCCTCCATATGTGCTTCTGTAAGGGCCCAGATGTTCCCTGCTATCCACCCCCACACAGTATCCACAGCTGATGGACAGTCCACAGACACGGTCTTGGGGATAACAGTTGCTTTAATATAGCAGGAACAAAGCAAATCAATACAGAATATATGTTTCACAGTCTCTCGTGGGTAGGCCACGGCAAATACAGCTTGGAGTTGAATGCTGAAGTGCAATTAGGGTACTGGAGCTTTAAGTGCACGATTTGTTTCAGAATTAATACTGGTATGCTTTAGGTTCAGAGTCTTTTGAGTTTAGAGGGTAGATATGATAAGATTGTACAGACCTGGAGTCCTGGGGTTAATTTCACTGCTAGTTCAGACACGTGCAGTACTTGTAAGCAAATGAAGACAGTTGCCCAGCGTGCTATGGGGAGTGGACGGCTGGTGCGTGGACAATGGCACGAAAGCCACTAATATTGCAGTGGGGCGGGAGACCCTCAAACTTCCCCAATCTGCGTGCAGTAGGGTCTGGTATATAGTCAGTATGCCCTACTGTCTGAAGAGATGCACAATGTCAGGATAGGAAGCCTTCAGCATATTGGCTGTAAAAATCAGGAAATGATGAAATTCTAGGCCTCGGGCCTAGGAGGAGTCTTGTGGTGAAGAGATTCTCCACATAATGTCTTCCCTCAGAGGAGACTCAGCCAGAACCAGCTCATTCCAGTTGTTTCTAGACAGAGGCTGGAGAATAGCTCCACCTATTGAGCCATGTGACCAAGAACTAGCCAATAGGATAACACCCAATGAACACTTCAGATTCTTACAGTTTTCACCAGTAGATGGTGCTAGAACACAACAAATGAAAAATGCTTTACTTATAACATATAGCATAATATTACATATAAGTAAATGTTCTTAAAGAAACAGACACAATCTGGACCGGGCCACTACACTTCCATTTATAGCTCATTTAACTACTGTCCCCATCACGGTCCCATGCCTAGTGCCCAAACAAATACATATCTCTTTCCAACTATAATCCTCTTTATTCTATGGTAACAACAACCAACAAAAAGTTCAAGGTGTTCAAGTTCTATCATAGAATTTATATAAAGCTATTATACACTTAATCCTTTTGTCAAAGACACCTGTGCAGGAAAATATTGGCTTCATTTTCACTGTTCTCAGGCATATCGTATTTTCAGATGAACTACCATGCAAGCGTATAAACAGATGCTACTGCTGAAGACCAAATGAAGCATGATATCATAATAACCCATTCAAGATTTGGCCATTTTTACTATTCCATGGTTTAGCAAACCTAGTTGCCTCAATGCACCACTGCAACATTCGACCCATTCATTTACGACAGCTTGAGGTCACCACTAAAATGTGAAATGGCATGTGTCGCGGGCGGAGGAGGGGATGCCGCTGCGCTACGCTAACGCTCGGGTCTGGCGCTGCTGCTGCTGCTCGGTGGCTCGAGCGGTGGGCCGGATCCGGTGACTCGAGCGGCGCTCCTCGACCGTGAGTGAAAGGGGAGGTGATTTGGTGTGGGGGATTTAGTCCGCGACGCCACCCACGAGTCGTGGTGAAGATGGGCACCACCGCTGCTGGTGACTGGGATCCCGGGAGCGATGGTGGGGAGCAGCTGGGATGTTGTTTACCCCCTCCGTGGGTAGGGGTTGGTGGTCCCAGGGCCCGGTGATATGATGGGGCTGCAGGGCCGGTGAGGCACAGATGTACTCACTCAGCAAATGAGGCACAAAGTCTCCAGTAAACCAAACGGCTGGATGGACGGATCCCCTGGACAGGTGATGGTGGCTGTCTCTCCCTGCACCTTAGTGTTCTTGTTCGACTACGATGGATTCCCAACGGTAGTCCGTTCCCCAGTGTGTGGATGCCGGAGGAGCCCATTTGCCCGCAGGCGCTGGCCCTTGGGTCTCTAGCCGTTGGCGGTGGCTGTATACCCTCACGGTGCAGACGGTTGCCTTCAATCGGGACTTTTGCTGTTAGGAAACCCCTGGGGTTCCAGTCACATTTGGATTTGACTGTTGTCAGCAGCTCCAAGCCTGGTTGGGGTCCGATGGCCCTGCCTGTGTGTGCTGGCTTCACTTCGCTCCCTGGTCGGTACCGGCGGATCAACGCCCGACCCCGGTCCTACAGTTCCGCGTTGCTCCACCACTCCTGCAGACGGCCACCACCGTCTGCCAACCTTGCTGTCAGTGCCTGGGCTCCAACCCAGACACCCAAGTGTTTACTCCTCTCACTTCCACCTCCTGGACTAAACTGTCACTTTTCCATGGTATGGCACAGGTTACAAATGAGCGTTCTTTTGTCATCTGCACATTCTTGAAAAAGTGCCAGACTGGGGAACATCTGACCTTGGCATGGGAATTTGGCACATGTGGGTGCTCTGGGGAAATAGTTGTCCATCCTCTCTCTCTGGTTACTCCCCTGCCTCTTCCAGCCTGTAGTGGTGCTGCGGATGCCTTCCCCTCTGCACTGCTGTCCTTGCTCTGCATGAAACTTTCTCAAGTTGGTTCAGTGACTTCATCATCCACCACCTCGTTTTCCACATCTGTACTCTGGTCTCCCTCCTGACTTGTTGAGTTAACATCATGACTTATTGACAACAACTGTGTCATCCTCATACATCTCTATAGACAGTAATTGCGGTTCGCCACCATCATCTTCTTCTGACTGTGGCTGCTTATATATTTGGATATCACTGCACCCAATCTGCTCTTGTCCCTCTTGAAATGTGCAGGATGAGAGGCCAGAATCAATACATGTAAATGTAAAGCACTCCTTGGAGTATCCTAGTATGGGATCACTTGTCTACTGGGACTCGTCATGGTGGGAGGAAGGAGGATCAGGGTGAGGATTATGTGGTCCAGACTCTTGGCTATTGAGACTGGATTGTGTGGAAGATAGGGTGTTGCTGGGAAATAGACTGGAAGCATTATCTGCCATCCAACCCCACACCTGTTAGCTATGTTCTGGCTTCAAGAGTGGTATCTTGTGCACCCCTGAAAAGTGGGACAGATAGCTATATGTAGATGATGTGTGTGTTAATTGTGCTACTGCAGCAGGCACAGTTTTCCCTGGCGCACGACCATGGTTTTTGCATGCACCATCATCAGTGGAACATTTACTTTATTGTCCATTACCACACCCCACTTGCGCATTTTAAATTACGTATACAGGTAAAAGCAGTATTAATAGGGACTATAGTAGAATAGATGTAGGCCTGAAAAGTACTTTTGCTTTTATATTGCAGCAGAAAGGAATATTAGACAATAACCCCTGCCGAGATGCCTCTAATGCTACACTAGCCCTTCTCCAGCAACTCTCCCTACACTAAATTCAGCTAAGTGATCTTATTAGTGAATAAAATAGATTAGAGTTAGCACTGAAAAGGTCTGTTAGTTTTATGTTGTAACAGCAAGAACTTTAAGAATATATTCTCTTCCTAGATGCCTCTATTAAACAATCCCTTCTTCAGCAGCTAGGCCCTACACTAAATAAAGCTAACAGCAGTACTATTAGAGAATAGAATAGATTTTTTATTTTGCAGCAGCAAGGAGTGTACGCAATAATCACTGTAATACACTATACCTTCTCCAGCAGCTCTCCAGACACTGTTTTGGGGTAGAGTGAGCCGAATGTCGTGTTATTGGGTCTTAGGCCAATTACATTAATGCCAGTAGTCAACATGGCTACGGTATTACCGTGATTGTCAGGCAATCTGCACATGTTTAGGGGCTGAAAAGCAGCCGCAAAAAATGTGGGAGCAAGACTCAAGCATGGCATTTGAGCACCAGCGATTCATATGTGACGCCCCTGCGGTAACCAGGTGTCACAAAAATAAGGTAACAGCCCAAGTCCAACATAACTGTGCCAGCCACTACAAACACACTAGCACACCAGGACATTTACACTCGCTGTACCTGGCTAGGAGCCTCACCTAGCCAGATGACAGGGCTGGGCACTGTTAGATAATGTCACGCTCCCCGGGTCCCCTGTCACGCTCTCCGGCTCCCCTGCCTCGCTCCCTGGCTCCTCTGCCACACTCCCCGGCTTCCCTGCCTCGCTCCCCGGCTCCTCTGTCAGGCGTCCCCCGCTCCACAGTCTCCAGGCCCCATCACCTGCGGTCCCCAGGCGGCCCGGTCCCCGCTCCCGGCGCCCGTCGGCAGCTTTGCTCCAGCCCGGCTCTCCTGCCTCCTGTTCACCGCTCTCTGCCCTGGCTTCTGGCACCCGGGCCTCGCGCATGCACATTAGGGCGCGCGCGCGGTCATTGACCCTTTCTTAAAGGGCCAGTGTCCTCCAACAGGATATTGAAGGATCAGGTACTGGGTATATAGGGGGATCCTTACCAAGTGGGCGGGGCCTGTTCTTCGTGTTTTGCTAAGCTAGGAGTCAGGTCTCCTTGTGTCTTCTGGTATACTTACCTATCTCTCTCCTAGAGCCGCTCCTGCCTCGGCATCCGATCCTGACGATTCCCGAACCCCGAACGGTGACTGTCCGCCATCCCGTCAGTACATACCATCTCTGATCCCTGTGGTGACCCGTCTTCTTGCTCCGTCGGTTCCGGACTCTGCCTGACAACATCTCGGCCTCCGAACCTGAGCTCCGTCACCCGGACTACCTTCAGTGACTCCGTGGTCCCAGGGACTTCTACACTCCACCCCTTTGAACGGACTGTCCTGCTACCTGTAGTGCTCCGGCTACCGGACACCTTGCCTTTGGTGAGGTGTTCAGCCCAGTGGATCCACCTCCTGGGTCTGCCCGTCCACCTGGCCCTAACAGTAAGAACAGGCCATGGATCCCGCCGAAGCACTAGTGGCCCAGCTGGGCAACTTGCAGCAGGAACTCGGACGACAGCGCGAGACTCAGTCCCGCATGCTGGCCTTCAGGACCTCGGTGGATACCCGCCTGAACACGCTGCAAGCAACTGCCACGTCCCTGGCATCTCAGGTTACCACTGCACAGTCCACGGTCACGGTTCCCGCAGCGGCTCACTCGGAAGCTTCTAAACTCCGCTTGGCCTCTCCACCCCGATATGCCGGAGATCCCAAGACCTGCCGAGGATTCTTAAACCAGTGCTCCCTCCATTTCAAGCTGCTTCCGCACCTGTTTGCCTCCGACCAAGTGATGTCCCATCTAGAGGGTGAGGCACTGGCCTGGATGAACCCCTTGTGGGAAAAGGAGGACCCTGTAACCACTAACATCCAGGACTTCCTGCAGGCGTTTAGAACCACCTTTGACTAACCCGGACGTGCCGCCGCATCCGCCTCATCACTCCTCAGGCTACGCCAGGGGACCATGACGGTGGGGCAGTATGCCATCCGCTTCTGCACTTTGGCCTCAGAATTGGGGTGGAACAATGAAGCCCTCACCGCCGCCTTCTGGGAAGGACTCTCCAGTCGTATTAAGGACGAGCTGGCAGGCCGCAATGTTCCTTCTACTCTGGATGCCCTGATCGCACTAGCCACCCGCGTGGACCTCAGATTCCAGGAACGATCCAAAGAGGTGTCCCGTGAGAGACGTCCGATACGGCATTCCTCTCCTCCGCAGAAGCCCGCTGTACTTCAGTCAACGTCGTCTGGTGTCTCTGTCCACAAGCCCATGCAGATTGACCGTTTGCGGCAGTCCGAACAACGCCGAGCAGAACGGCTCGCCAAGGGCCTCTGCTTCTACTGCGAAGAGGGCACACACCTTCTACGCTCCTGTCCAGAGAGGCCGGGAAACACCAAAGCCTAGGGCTGGTAGGAGAGGCCACCCTAGGTGCTCGGACTCTCTCAGACCCGGTTACGTAGACTGTTCAAGTAACAACGGGAGAGACGCGGTTCACGGCCGAGGCGTACCTCGATTCCAGGGCAGCAGGCAATTTCATCCAGCAGACCACGGTGGACAAGTACCAGGTGCCTGTTACTCCACTCGACAAACCCCTCGTGATTGCCTCTGTAGATGGGAGACCCCTCTCTGACACCATCTCGTGGATCACCAAGCCGGTGGAACTACGTATCGGTGCCCTGCACACCGAGAACATCGCTCTCTACATCCTCCCACACATGTCTCATCAAATCCTGCTGGGACTCCCCTGGTTACGGACACACGAACCGTCAGTCAGCTGGGGTACTGGTGAAATCACCCGATGGGGCTCCTCTTGCCACGAGAACTGTCTGAAGA
The DNA here is from genome assembly GCF_048569485.1 of Anomaloglossus baeobatrachus. Lineage (NCBI taxonomy): Eukaryota > Metazoa > Chordata > Amphibia > Anura > Aromobatidae > Anomaloglossus > Anomaloglossus baeobatrachus. The sequence continues at coordinate 154,324,663 of NC_134355.1, read as the reverse complement.
CTATACAGCCCTGTTACATCTCGTGGCTCTCCTCTTGCAAGGAATGAGGTGGTCCCCCATTCCTTGTCTGCCGCGAGCCCTCCTGCTCAGCAGCGCCAAAGGCCTGGGAGACTGCAGGAGTTTCCTCCTCCTAGATGCAGCAGAAGGGTGACACCTAGTGGTTTACTCCTTGTAAGGAATGGAGTGGTCTCCCATCCCTTGCCTTGCCTGCCATGTGCCCTCCTGCTCGGCATCGCAGAGGGTCGGAGTGGTTGCACAGTGTGCAAAGGATAGATGCTCAGGGAAGCAGCAAGACTTCCCTTAGCTCTGCACATTGTGAAACCGAAGATCCCGCCTTTATGACCCAGATGCAGGAGGTTGAGCATGTGCCCCACGTGACGTCTTCTGATTCGCTCACTGGTATCACACGGCCAGATAACGAGGCTGGTGATGTGCTGAATCCTGACTGGCCGGGCCAGGACGTCACAGATCATGATTGGGTCACATCCGTCTCGCGCCCGCCCTTGGCTGGAGCTACATCTCCTTAAAAACCCCTCCTGCCATCATGGCGGCGCGCGACCGTCCTTCTATGTTTGGATGTCTGGCAGCGTGCTGCCACGCCACTGTACAGACGTCATTGTATTTTGCAGGTCTCGCCCCTGCCTTGCTGCTCCGGCAGTATTCCGTTTAATAGGCTGTGTTCCTGTCCCAGGTGAGCTCCTTGAATCTCTGTCGGACTCACCTGGTTTCTGAAGCACACGTGCGTGGGCACCTCTGTGCTACCCTCGTGCCATATTCCTGTGACTCCCGCTGGCACACGTGCGTAGGCACCTCTGTGCGTCCCTGTGCAACAGGTACACCGAGTTGTGAGCCCCGTGCCATACAACCCTCACGGGTTAGGGCGGACAGGTGTACGCAGATCGTCTGAGACATTCCAGACGATCGCTAGCAGCAACCCACTCACTCTTCTCCCACCATAGCAGCGGTCCCTTACACCGCACAGTGGACCTTGACCGGCGGAAGCTGTCCATATACCATCTTGGCACGCTTCCCCGGGTCCCCCTCCTAACATTACGGTCGCGCCAAAGGTCTGGCTATGGCAGAAGAGCAGCAGCAGTTGCTGCGTTATGTGCAGCAGTTGGAGTCACGATTGGCAGCTGTGGAGCGGTCTTCCCCCGATAAGGCTGCTCTAGCGACAATTGCCACCCAAGCGGCTACTCAGGCTGTGGAATTGAGCGGAAAGTCGCCTCACCTTGCGCTCCCAGAGCGCTTCAACGGCGACAGCTCCGAGTGCCGTGGTTTCATAAACCAGGTTACCACCTACTTGGAGATGTCCGCCACTCTTTATGCTACTGAGAAGGTGAAAGTAGCATTCGTCCAGTCCCTGCTCACAGGGAGAGCGCTAAAATGGTCCACGCCATTGTGGGAGCGCGGAGATCGGGTGGTGAATCACCTTCCAGTTTATCTTGAGGCCATGAGAAAGGTGTTCCTCGGGCCTCAAGTCACCCATGACTCCGCGCTGTGACTCCTACGCCTTCGGCAAAAGTCCACTTCAGTCGGGGACTTTGCACTGCAGTTCAGGAAACTCGCCGCAGAGCTGGACTGGCCAGATAAAGTCCTTGTCCCTGTGTTCTGGGAGGGTCTGTCAGGGTTCGTCAAAAACGCGCTGGCCACGCGTGATGTGCCGACCACCTTAGAGGCCTTGATACGGCTTGCTTCTCGCATAGACATCCGCCACGCGGAGCGGAGGCTCGAGGTCTCTTCGGCACCCACGTCTACCTGGCCTACAGAGCCTCTGACTCTCCTTCCCCACCAGACCAGTCTCCCAGCCAGTTCTGTTGATGACTCTGTGGAGCCTATGGAAGTCTCCAAAGTGGTCTCCTCTACCACAGGCTCTCGGCCGCCGGTCGTTTGCTTTGCCTGTGGGCAGAGGGGACATGTAGCTACCCGATGTTCAAAACCATCGGAAAAGAGACAGTGTCTGGTTTCCATCAGAGGAGGAACCCTAGACGCTGCCTCTCCTTCTAAATTAACCCTCAGCGCCCAGTTGCAGTTCAGCACCACTGTCTTCCCTGCCCTGGCTTGCTTAGACACTGGCGCTGACGGCAATTTCATTTCAGCCTCCCTGGCAACTAGGTACTCTGTTCCCCTGGTCCTGCTGCCTAAACCAATCAGTATCCAGGTACTCAACGGGTCCCTACTTGTCAAACCCATTACCCAGATCACCGTCCCTCTCAGGATGGAAGTACCACCAGGCCACCATGAGCAGGTGTCCTCTCTGGTGCTTCCAGAAAGGACGGATGAGATCCTACTAGGACTCCCCTGGTTGAAACGGCATGCTCCGATACTCAACTGGACAACAGGGGAAATCTCGTCCTGGGCAGGGTCATGTAAGGAACACCTCGGGACCACCGGGTCACCCACTCCCCTAGACCTGGTGCCACCTGGCCAGACCCTCGTTCCCCCTAGGTTACGGAACGATGTACTTTCCTGGGACCATACCTCCAAGGTCGTGGGCCTCTTCAGGTCCAAAAGGACCAGAGTTCTAGAGGCCAGGCATGATTGGTGGCCGACGGCCGACTCCTCGTCCGACAACCCTGAAGTAGCGAGGTTGGTTAAAACAAAAATCGTTCAGGGCAAGAGGTACTTCCTCGTGGAGTGGGTCGGTCGTGGACCGAAGCATAGGACCTGGGAATTGGAGGATCATGTCCACGCTCCGGGTTTGGTAGCAGCCTTTGAGCACACGTGACGTCTTCTGATTCGCTCACTGGTATCACACGGCCAGATAACGAGGCTGGTGATGTGCTGAATCCTGACTGGCCGGGCCAGGACGTCACAGATCATGATTGGGTCACATCCGTCTCGCGCCCGCCCTTGGCTGGAGCTACATCTCCTTAAAAACCCCTCCTGCCATCATGGCGGCGCGCGACCGTCCTTCTATGTTTGGATGTCTGGCAGCGTGCTGCCACGCCACTGTACAGACGTCATTGTATTTTGCAGGTCTCGCCCCTGCCTTGCTGCTCCGGCAGTATTCCGTTTAATAGGCTGTGTTCCTGTCCCAGGTGAGCTCCTTGAATCTCTGTCGGACTCACCTGGTTTCTGAAGCACACGTGCGTGGGCACCTCTGTGCTACCCTCGTGCCATATTCCTGTGACTCCCGCTGGCACACGTCCGTAGGCACCTCTGTGCGTCCCCGTGCAACAGGTACACCGAGTTGTGAGCCCCGTGCCATACAACCCTCACGGGTTAGGGCGGACAGGTGTACGCAGATCGTCTGTGACATTCCAGACGATCGCTAGCAGCAACCCGCTCATTCTTCTCCCACCATAGCAGCGGTCCCTTACACCGCACAGTGGACCTTGACCGGCGGAAGCTGTCCATATACCATCTTGGCACGCTTCCCCGGGTCCCCCTCGTAACACAGCACAGCCCATCCGACGACCTCCGGTTCCGGAGTCCCTACCGGGACTGCCCTCGGCCTATTGGTCCTTCGCGGACGTCTTTGATAAAAAGGAGTCAGAGGTACTGCAGCCACATCGTCCTTACGACTGTGCCATCGACCTACTTCCGGGAACTACACCACCTCGAGGACGGATATATCCGCTGTCTCCTGCTGAAACAAGGGCCATGTCTACCTACATCACGGAGAACCTGGCAAGGGGATTCATTCGGAGATCCTCCTCTCCTGCTGGAGCAGGCTTCTTCTTCGTTAAGAAGAAAGAGGGCGACCTACGCCCATGCATTGACTACCGGGGATTGAACCAAATCACCGTGAAAAATAAATACCCCCTGCCGCTCATCCCCGAATTGTTTGATCGGCTTAGAGGAGCTCGTGTGTTTACTGAGTTGGATCTTCGGGGTGCCTACAACCTGGTCCGCATCCGCTCTGGGGACGAATGGAAGACCACATTCAATACTCGCGATGGGCACTATGAATACTGTGTGATGCCCTTCGGCCTGTGTAACGCACCAGCAGTCTTTCAGGAATTGGTGAACGACGTGTTCCGGGACCTTCTCTACGTCTGTGTGGTGGTGTATCTTGATGATATCCTGGTCTTCTCTCTGGACCTCCAGACCCACAGAGAGAACGTGCAGCTGGTACTACAAAGACTGAGAGAGAATCGTCTGTACGCCAAGTACGAGAAGTGCGTCTTCGAGCAGTCTTCTCTTCCCTTCCTGGGTTACGTAATCTCCGATACCGGTCTGCAGATGGACCCGGAGAAGGTCTCTTCAATTCTCAACTGGCCCCCTCCTTCCGGACTGAAGGCAATCCAACGCTTTCTGGGATTCGCAAACTATTACCGTCAGTTCATCCCTCACTTCTCTGCTCTGACTGCACCTCTCTCCGCCTTGACCAAGAAGGGGGCTAATCCAAAGGACTGGTCACCTGCGGCCGACGCCGCGTTTGGCTCCCTGAAACAGGCATTTGCTTCCTCCCCTGTGCTCCACCGTCCTGAGTTAAACCGACAGTTCACCTTGGAGGTGGATGCCTCCTCCTCGGGAGCCGGAGCAGTGCTCATGCAGAAGTCCTCCTCCGGGAAGATGGTTACTTGCGGTTTCTACTCCAAGAGCTTCTCAGCGCCTGAACGCAACTACACCATCAGTGACCGAGAGCTATTGGCAGTCAAACTGGCTCTGGAGGAATGGCGCTACCTTCTGGAGGGAGCAGTGTACCCCGTGATCATTTACACGGACCACAAGAACCTGGAATACCTGCGGTCCGCTCAGCGACTGAACCCACGGCAAGCCAGGTGGTCCTTGTTCTTTGCCAGGTTCGATTTTCAGCTCCATTTTTGACTCGCGGACAAGAATGTACGAGCAGATGCCTTGTCCAGGTCATTCATGCCCATGGAGCAGGAGGAGGAGACATCCCAGCCCATCATCTGCCCTAGTAAAATCATTCCGGTGGCCCCTGTCACCCTGGCCCAGATACCGCCCGGGAAGACCTATGTCTCTGAGACTGACAGGCAAAAATTGTTGCACTGGGGCCATGCCTCGAAAATAGCCGGCCATGCTGGTCAGAAGAAAACATGGAGTACAATTGTACGTCACTACTGGTGGCCATCCCTTCGCACGGACATCGCTTCTTTTGTCTCAGCCTGCTCCTCTTGTGCCAGGAACAAGACGCCCAAACACCTGCCATATGGCTGTCTTCTGCCTCTGCCTATACTCTCCATTCCGTGGCAACACATTGCAATGGACTTTATTACGGACTTGCCCCTGTCCTCCGGACACACAGTCATATGGGTCGTGGTGGATCGGTTCTCCAAAATGGCTCATTTCGTCCCTATGGCTGGACTGCCCTCTGCCCAGGAACTCGCTGACGCCTATATACAACACATCTTCCGCTTGCATGGCTTTCCATCACACATTGTGTCCGACAGAGGAACTCAGTTCACCTCCCGATTCTGGAGGGCTCTCTGCAAACATCTGGGAGTGACTCTGGACTTTTCTTCAGCCTACCATCCTCAGTCGAATGGCCAAGTGGAACGAGTCAATCAGATCTTGACCTCCTTCTTACGTCACTACGTCAACGCCCATCACGACGACTGGTCCACGCTTCTTCCTTGGGCTGAATTCTCCCATAACCACCACGTCAGTGAGTCCTCCTCCAGCTCTCCCTTCCATGTCCTTTACGGACTTCAGCCTTCCGTCCCATTACCTGTATCCTCTTCCTCGGATGTCCCTGCTGCTGATGCTGTAATCCGTGACTTTGCAACAATTTGGGACTCTGTCAAGGCGTCCCTTGGACGTGCTTCCCAGCGGATGAAGAGACACGCAGACAAGAGGCATCTGGATCCTCCGTGTTTCTTTCCAGGAGATCTCGTCTGGCTTGCTTCCAAGTACGTCCGATTGAAGCTACCATCATACAAGCTGGGCCCTCGCTACATCGGGCCGTTTAAAGTCATCGGCAAAATAAATGAGGTCTCCTACAAGCTGCAGCTCTCGGCCACGATGAGAATACCCAACTCCTTCCACGTCTCCCTGCTCAAGCCGGTTGTCCTTGGTCCCTTCTCCGCTGCTGCCAGTTCTGCTCCTCCTCCTATTGCTGATGATGACATCTATGCGGTAAGGGATATCGTGGCCATGAAAACCGTACGGGGCCGACAGTTCTTCCTGGTGGACTGGGCAGGGTATGGTCCTGAGGATAGGTCCTGGGAACCCCGGGAGAATGTGGGTACTCCCCTGATACGTGCCTTCCTGTCCCGATTGCGGGGAGGGGGGCGTGGGGGAGGGGGTACTGTCACGCTCCCCGGGTCCCCTGTCACGCTCTCCGGCTCCCCTGCCTCGCTCCCCGGCTCCCCTGCCACGCTCCCCGGCTTCCCTGCCTCGCTCCCCGGCTCCTCTGTCAGGCGTCCCCCGCTCCACAGCCTCCAGGCCCCATCACCTGCGGTTCCCAGGTGGCCCGGTCCCCGCTCCCGGCGCCCGTCGGCAGCTTTGCTCCAGCCCGGCTCTCCTGCCTCCTGTTCACCGCTCCCTGCCCTGGCTTCTGGCACCCGGGCCTCGCGCATGCGCATTAGGATGCGCGCGCGGTCATTGACCCTTTCTTAAAGGGCCAGTGTCCTCGAACAGGATATTGAAGGATCAGGTACTGGGTATATAGGGGGATCCTTTCCAAGTGGGCGGGGCCTGTTCTTCGTGTTTTGCTAAGCTAGGAGTCATGTCTCCTTGTGTCTTCTGGTATACTTACCTATCTCTCTCCTAGAGCCGCTCCTGCCTCGCCATCCGGTCCTGACGATTCCCGAACCCCGAACGGTGACTGTCCGCCATCCCGTCAGTACATACCATCTCTGATCCCTGTGGTGACCCGTCTTCTCGCTCCGTCGGTTCTGGACTCTGCCTGACAACATCTCGGCCTCCGAACCTGAGCTCCGTCACCCGGACTACCTTCATGTGAAAAGGGAGAAGAAGATTCCGCACATATAAGCAGAGGCACACCAAAAAATTTGTACTGTATATACAGTACAAATTTTTTGGTGTGCCTCTGCTTATATGTGCGGAATCTTCTTCTCCCTTTTCACATAGATTCCTTTTTCCGCACTGGTGTGCACCCAAACAATATACTCTTTCCAGTATCAGTGGTGCGCTCCAACACCTACTTCACCCGGACTACCTTCAGTGACTCCGTGGTCCCAGGGACTTCTACACTCCACCCCTTTGAACGGACTGTCCTGCTACCTGTAGTGCTCCGGCTACCGGACACCTTGCCTTCGGTGAGGTGTTCAGCCCAGTGGATCCACCTCCTGGGTCTGCCCGTCCACCTGGCCCTAACAGATAACAGACAGCCAACTGGGAGGAAGAGACCAGACCTGGGGGAGGAGAAAATGACCTGGGGAGTGTGGGTAGACAGTGGGACAGTCAGTTAAGTTTAGGAAGTGAAAGAGGAAGGTTGTGAGGAGAGGAGTAGTAAGAAAGGTGTCAAGACAGACCAGAGACTCTTGGGACACAGAGAAAAAGTGGAAGGAAACAGAAAGGAAAGTGAGAAGTAAGAAAGTCGGCGGAGTGGTAGTAAAGACACTGCAAAGACCTGAGGAGAAAGATCAGCCACTCAGAGGAGGAAAATACCTGGAGAGCGAGATAGCAAGCCCCAAGGACAGAGGAATCCTGTGGGTTGGACATCCAGGGCTCACAGTACTTTGCACGCACGGGTTGCAGATCTCAGAAGAGACCAGGACTTCAAGCCATCTGTTAACTCTGCCAGGCGGGTGGTTTTCAGGACTCATCTGCCACCACTAACGTCCGAGCCACCAGCAGCAAAGAGGGGACAAGAACATATTCCCTTAAATAGTCCAAGCTGCCTGCGGTAGGATCCAGACACCAGGAGGACTTCCAAGTGCTCCACGCCAGAGAGGACCCACATACACTAAAGTGCACAGATGGAGAGCAGCACCAGGTCAGCTGGCACGGTCATCAGTGACACAGGCGCACCTGAGATCCAGTATGTCCCCAGGGCATGAATCCAGTGACTAAAAACCATCAAACGTCCCTCTTTGTCTGGACTGCTTCTTTGCCGGGCAACTCCAATGTGACGCCCCTGGACTAGTCAGTTTGTCACAGGGTACTGCACGCTCTTTATCCTTAGTGCAGGAGTCAACTCCTCTTGGTTCTGGGTTCCTAACTTACAGTACTGCCTCCATCAGCATCCAAAAATCCCAATCACACCTTACACCACACCCTGTCAGACACACCAGTGGGGTGCTAAACTGGGATAGGGCCGCCCACCTAGTGGTCAGGAAGATTAGTAGGAGGGGTTAGAGTAGTTGGCTCCAGGAGAGCAAGGAGAGAGGAGCTGAGAATTGGCTCCAGGGGAGCAAAGTGAGAGGAAGGGAAGTAGAAGCTCGCTAATGGAGAGGAGACTGGGAGTTGGAGCTCCCAGGGTAGCTGAGCAAAAGGTTGGGTTGCAGACGGTTGTCTGGGCCAGAGGAGTCGGAGACCCGGTTGCAGGATATTGGGACTGGGTGCCTAGACTTAGGCGGGCTTTGCACACTACGACATCGTAGGCGCGATGTCGGTGGGGTCAAATTAAAAATGACGTACTTCTGGCATCGCATGCGACATCGTAGTGTGTAAAGGTTTGATGATACGATTAACGAGCGCAAAAGCGTCGTAATCGTATCATCGGTGCAGCGTCGGCGTAATCCATAATTACGCTGACGCGACGGTCCAATATTGTTCCTCGCTACTGCGGCAGCAAATATCGCTGTGTGTGAAGTCACCGGAGCGAGGAACATCTCCTACCGGCGTCACCGCGGCTTCCGTAGGATATGCGGAAGGAAGGAGGTGGGCGGGATGTTTACATCCCGCTCATCTCTGCCCCTCCGCTCCTATTGGCCGCCTGCCGTGTGACGTCGCTGTGACGCCGCATGATCCGCCCCCTTAATAAGGAGGCGGGTCGCCGGCCAGAGCGACGACGCAGGAAAAGTGAGTCCATGTGAAGCTGCCGTAGCGATAATGTTCTCTACGGCAGCTATCACAAGGATATAGCAGCTGCGACGGGGGCGGGGACTATCGCGCTCGGCATCGCAGCATCGGCTTGCGATGTCGCAGCGTGTAAAGTACCCCTTAGTTCTGGAGGACAGTCAGCAGCTCGAGTTCAGTAGCCGGTACGGGACCGAAAGCACGGCAGGGTACTGGACCCTAGGTCGTGGAGTAGCTTCAAGCAACCCGGCAATTAACCTGCAGAGGATAGTGACTTTATGGACTGGCCCAATGCAACCCACTGAAATCCCAAGCGTGAGCCCTTGAGAGCAAAGCTCCCTACAATGTGCGGCATGTTTTCTTAATGCATTCCTAATTTTCTCTTGATCATGCAATGTTGCAATGAAGCTTTACTTTGAAGCCCTTATGAACACCCCCCTCTATAAGTTTGTCAGATTCTCTAATGAATGTTTGCAAGCAGAACGTCTGACAGAAGGTGCTACAGTTCAATACCTATGTTATTGACAAAACTAAGGGTCCAATTCATTATTGTATTTGCACCTATTTTTTGTCCAATGCTTAGTGCTTTAACCCCTTCACCACCCAGCCTGTTTTTACCTTCTTGACGAGGCCAAATTTTACAATTCTGACCAGTGTCACTTAATGAGGCAATGACTCTGGAACACTTCAACAGATTCTGGTAATTCTGAGAATATCTTTTCATAACATTGTATTTCATGTTAGTGGTACATTTAGGATGGAATTACTTATATTTATTTGTAAACATATCAGAAATTTGGTGAATATTTTGAAAATGTGACCATTCTCAAACTTTGAGTTTATATGCTGTTAAACCAGAGAGTAAAGGGGGCTTTACACGCTAGGATATTGTTAATGTTTGGTCGGCGGGGTCAAGTTGTTAGTGACGCATATCCGGCGTCATTAACGATATCACAGCATGTGACACTGACCAGCGACCTTAAGCTACCTCAAAAATGGTGAAAATCGTTCACCATGGAGAGGTCGTCCCAAACTCAAAAATCGGTAAGGGTTGTTTATCCAGGTGGTTCATCGCTCATGCGGCAACACACATCGCTATGTGTGACACCGCAGGAGCGAGGAACGTCTCCATACCTGCCGCCGGCCACAATGCAGAAGGAAGGCGGTGGGCGGGATGTTACGTCCTGCTCATCTCCGTCCCTCCGCTTTGATTGGCCGGCCGCTTAGTGACGTTGCGGTGACATCGCTGTGATGCCGAACGTCCCTCCCCCTTGAAGGAGGGATTGTTCGGCAGTCACAGCGACGCCACCGACCAGGTAAGTATGTGTGACGCTGCCGTAGCGATAATGTTCGCTACGGCAGCGATCACAAACAATCGCATGCACGACGGGGGCGGGTACTTACACGCTCGCTATCGCTACAAATTGCTAGCAATATCGCTACCGTGTAAAGCCCCCTTTACAGTATGTCAGATAAAATAGTTAATAGATAACATTTAGACTGAATGGACACCGGCGCTCACAGGCGAAGGATTTTGGGGTGGGTGGATGAACTGGCTGATAAATCGGAGTAGGTAACGTATACCTCAGGGAATTAGATTAGGGTTAGTGTTGGACTCTGGTGACAGAAGGGTAACTAATCGGAAGCCGCAGGTAGTAGACGGGTTCCGCGTGTATCCTGTCTGGAAGTGGTAAACACTGACTAGAAAATAGAATATAAAACTACCGCACTACCAAGTAGAATGGGAAAAGGATGTGGAAGACTAGGTAAGGTGTGTAGTAAATAAAGTAAAACTAGTTAGAAAGTGTAACTTGCACAATAAATAAGGAAAGGTATGTGAAATAAAAAAATGTTTATTAATTTTTTAAAATTAGATAATTAAAAAATATTTTGTCTAAAAATATCAATTGAAAATGCCAAGCTCCAGATGTCTGGGCAGGGAACTGGGTCAGTGTAGAACCTGTAAAATGAAAAGAGGAGGGCTGTGTGAGTATCAAAAAATTGACAGATATTATGATATGTTGTACAGTGTTTAAATGAAGTTAGAACACTATATGGATAAATTTACCTGCGTATTGTATAGTGTGACGGGGTCCTTCTCCCATATCACACAATCAACAGAGCGAGAGATAGCTGTACAATCCAAAGAGCATTTATTGCAAGCAAATCAAATGGTCTATAACATAATCCACAAAACAGAGGGTAAAATTAGTCCAGTAACACAAATATAGTCCAGTAACCAATAAATATCCAGGTCTCTCTGAGAAGCCAGTTTCTCCCGGAGGTTGAATCTTCCTGCTTCACTCTTGAAGTTCTCAAACAGACTGCCCATGCCCCAGGTAAGCAAAAAGGTTACAGTAGGTGGACTCTAGGCCCACCTCCCCCCACACCCAGGGACGGAAGCACCTCAAGAGGCTATAACCTTGCATTATAGGGGGTGATTACTTACAAACAATACAATGTACACAGAAGCAGTACAAATAATGGACAGTGAACCAAGCTTAAAATAGGAATCTGTACAGCAAGATACACCTCCCCCCATATCCCACCATCACATATAGAATAGGTTCAGGTACAGGTTAAGAGGTGGAACGTGTGGCAAAAATGGTGAGGTTGAGGCCTAAGATAAAAAATATACAGTATATACACAATGTTAAATAGTTGGTCTAAAATCAATTGGCTGAACTGTATAGGGTGAGCGCACTTACCACGGAAGTGGTTAATCATGAAATGAAATGAACCCCTTGAGTGAACATTAGTTCTGGATGTTTGTAAGTAATGGAGGCTTCAGTTAGAAGGCTGGACTTCAGAGTGAAGGTGCCTCTTTGTGCAGTTTTATACAGGTTGAGTGCTGCTGGCTTTTCCTGTATCTGCAATGTAAATATGTGGTGTATGGTACCATATCATTATCATTTACCAGGTAACTATCATCAAGCTATTGTGCACATAGAGAAATCACAGAAAAGTGTCTTTCATCATTTACCAGGTAACTATTATCAAGCTATTGTGCACATAGAGAAATCACAGAAAAGTGTCTTTCATCATTAACCAGGTAACTATTATCAAGCTATTGTGCACATAGAGAAATCACAGAAAAGTATCTTTCAAAAGATCATTTACCAGGTAACTTTCATCAAGCTATTGTGCACATCACAGAAAAGTGTTTTTCAAAAGTACCATACAACATATATTTACATTGCAGATACAGGAAAAGCCAGCAGCACTCAACCTGTATAAAATTGCACAAAAAGGCACCTTCATTCTGAAGTCCAGCCTTCTAACTGAAACCTCCGTTACTTACAAACATCCAGAACTAGTGTTCGCTCAAGAAGGTTTTCATTTCATTTCATGATTAACCACTTCCGTGGTAAGTGCGCTCACCCTATACAGTTCAGTCAATTGATTTTAGACCACCTATTTAACATTGTGTATATACTATATATTTTTTATCTTAGGCCTCAACCTCGCCATTTTTGCCACACGTTCCCCCTCTTAACCTGTATCTGAACTTATTCTATACAATACGCAGGTAAATTTATCCATATAGTGTTTTAACTTCATTTAAACACTGTACAACATATCATAATACCTGTCAATTTTTTGACACTCACACAGCCCTCCTCTTTTCATTTTACAGGTCCTACACCGACCCAGCTCCCTGCCCGGACATCTGGAGCTTGGCATTTTCAATTGATATTTTTAGACAAAATATTTTTTAATTATCTAATTTTAAGAAACTAATAAACATTTTTTATTTCACTTACCTTTCCTTATGTATTGTGCAAGTTACACTTTCTAACTAGTTTTATTTTATTTACTACACACCTTACCTAGTCTTCCACATCCTTTTCCCATTCTATTTGGTAGCGCGGTAGTATTATATTCTAATAAATAACATTTCCCACTTGCAGGGCTGCCACTAGGAATTTCAGGGCCCCATACTGGCAAAAGTTCGGAGCCCCCTTGAGGCTCCACCCCAGCTCCGCCTCCGCCCCGCGAATCTTCCACAGTCCCACCGCCACTCTTGGAAAAACTTCACTTCTGCACTACAGCCTCACCAATCACACATTAACCCTTTACATTGAACACCGTATCACACACGCAGCCATCAGATTTTGTTTTGGCCAAAATATTTTTTAAGTCTGCTACCACAACAAGGTAGACTCTTTTGGAAGGGCCCTACTTTACTCTAACTTTTTTTTTTTTTCTTTTTAAGTCTAACTTCTTTGGTATATATTTATTTTTGGTATATCTATTTTTTTCTTTAAGGGAATGTGTCACATACAGTTTTTAAAGTAATTGAAACCAAATTGTGATAATGCACACTTGTGGATTTAGACCTGACAACCCCCTCAAAGGGAATCTGTCACCAGGTTTTTAACACCTAATCTGAGCGCAGCATAACATAGGGGAAGAGATCCTAATTCCAGCGATTGTCACTTATTGGGCTGCTTAGTATAGTTTTGATAACATCACTGATTAATCAGCAGGAGATTATCATTACAGGGCTACTCGTCATGCTGCAGGTAATCCAGCATATTTATGAGCTCTGTATATATGCTAGATCTGCAGCAGAGGAAACATTGATTTTATCACAATGAAAGCAAACAGCCCAGTAAGTGACACATCGCTGGAATCAGGGTATTTGTCTCTACATTATGCTGCTCTCAGATGGGGGAGCAAAAACCTGCTGACAGATTCACTTTAAGGCTCTTTCAGCAGATAGATAGATAGAATCATAGATAGATGGCTAGATAGATAGAATCATAGATAGATAGAGGAATATGTGGCGCCCCTGATGCTTCAGTTCCCACAGGGTACTGCACCTCACTTAAGGTGCAGTACTCATCCTGGATCCAGAGGAGGTCGGTACCAGTTCCACAACACAAACTCATATACACAACCAGGTTGCCCTCCCCATTGGGGACCAGGCTATGGTCGGGTCTTAAGGTTGTCACCAAACATGGGGGGCAGCCTCCCACTAGTGACAGGGAACCGGGGGAGGTGCAGCCACCAGGGGGAGTTAGGAGCTTACACAACAGTTAGTGTTCTCCAGCAGGAGAGAACAGGAGCGGGACTGGTGCGGTTCAGGGTGCAGAGCCTTAGGGTGGAACAGACTTCACCTTGTATCACCAGAATCTGCAGGACAGGGGGATTGCATGTCCCTCTGGCCACCACGAGATCCCAGATCACAGTTCCACATGGGGTCCAGAGTCGTGATTACAGTCAAGCCCCACAGCGGCCCCGCGTCACCTACACACGGGACAGGAACTAACACTACACAAACCGGGGTCCCCAAGCAGCTTCAAGCCACGGGGATCCATCTTGAAAGGCGCAAGAAGGAAGGGCCCATCGACCACCATACCGGTTCTAACCTCCAACGGATCCGGGATTGGCTGGGGCCCATCACAGCTGGAACCACAGCATCTGATTCAGCTTTTTGATTGCCGTCGCCTCTTACTTCTGCGCCAACGGGCACTACTCTCCTCATCATCCTCCCCGGGGCCTCGCTCCCCCTGTGGGGAGCAGAACCATCCTTGCTGCAACACCATCCGCCCCGAAGGAGGGCGACAGCAGCAGCGGCTAATCCTTGGCCACATACCACAGGTGGCGTCACAAGACTATCATCCTCATCATTCCCACCATCATCCAAATCCCCTTTTATTGTACACCTCGGGGCCACGAAGCTGGTCAGGGCCACCTGTGACATCCCTGACTCGACATCACCGGCTCGGCGACGAGTAACATTTAACCCCTGCCCCGTGGGTGCTACATATAGATGAGAGACAGATGGACTGAGGGACGGATGGACAGAGGGACGGATGGACAGAGGGACGGATGGACAGAGGGACGGATGGACAGAGGGACGGATGGACAGAGAGACGGATAGACAGAGAGACGGATAGACAGAGAGACGGATAGACAGAGAGACGGATAGATGGTGGGGGGGAATCACAGCAGGTGGGGGGATCACAGCAGATGGAGGAAGGTGAGAGGTGGGAGAGGGGGCAGCAGATGAGGGAGGGGGGCAGCAGATGAGGGAGGGGGCAGCGGCTGATGGGGGAGGCGGTGGCAGATGGAGGGGATGAAGCAGAATGGTTCAGTGCCGCTGGATCAGGGGCAGTGACTGCTGGGCAATGGCGGTGGCTGAAAGGAGACAGTGTCTGTAACTTACCGATCGCTCCCATCACCTTCCACAGACTCCAGAGTGAAGCTGAGGGGGCGGTCTCCGGCCCCGGATCCACAGTGATTGGAGAGAGCGATCACAAAGCCGGTCTCTCCAATCAGAGCTGGGGACGGGTGAAACTGAGGTCACCCAGCTCCAGCGAATGATCGGTGCTATAGCTGCACTGAACATGGCTGGATTTTAATGTTCAACCATTTTCAATGGCTAAAACATTACAGTGGCTGTGATTGGCTGAGCGGCGTTTGTCAGCCAATCACAGCCTCCTTAGGTCCGGGGAGGAGACAACACCCCTCCTGAGGTCAGGCAGAGGGCCCCTCCTCCCCGAATCTAAGATATTTGCAAAGCGATCGCAGCTACCAGGGCCGCGATCTTGCCATGACGTATTGGGTACGTCATGGGTCCTTAAGTACCAGGGAGCTATGATGTACCCAGTACATCATAGGTCGCTAAGGGGTTAACACGTTTTCAGGCTCTAGGGGCCCGCTCCCGCTTGGGGCCCCTGTGTGACTGCAGGTGCTGTCAGTGCAACGTCCCCGCCCCCTGCCCCATGGGGCCCGGTGAGCAGAGAAATGAAAGGGGAGGGGCCCAGAATGTCAGCATGTCCGGGCCCTGCCTCCTGCTCACTGCACAACCAGCCCGCCCTACGAAATGTACTGTGAACGCCCCCTGCCCCTGGGGCCCTGTGAGCAGAGGAATGAAAGGGGAGGGACCCGGGCTGTCAGCGTGTCCGGGCCCCTCCTCCTGCATCCTGCTCACTGCATGACCAGCCCGCCCTGCAAAATGTACTGTGAATGCCCCCTGCCCCTGGGGCCCGGTTAGCAGTGGAATGAAAGGGGAGGGGCCCGGGCTGTCAGCGTGTCCGGGCCCCTTCTCCTGCCTCCTGCTCACTGCACGGCCAGCCCACCCTGCGAAATGTACTGTGAATGCCCCCTGCCCCTGGGGCCCGGTAAGCAGAGGAATGAAAGGGGAGGGGCCTGTCAGCGTGTCCGGGCCCCCCCTCCTGCCTGCTGCTCACCGGGCCCAGTACAGGAGTCCCAGTAGTAATGACCTGATGGCGGCCCTGCCCACTTGTCTACTTTGCATCAGCATTATTTTTCAAACATAATTTTTTTTCTTAGGAAATTAGAAGGGTTAAAAGTTTAGCAGCAATTTCTCATTTTTCCAACACAATTTACAAAACCATTTTTTAGGCACCACATCACATTTGAAGTACCTTTGAGAGGCCTAGGTGACAGAAAATACCCAAAAGTGACACCATTCTAAAAACTGCACCCCTCAAAGTGCTCAAAACCATATTCAAGAAGTTTGTTAACCCTCCAGATGCTTTACAGGAAATAAAGCAATGCGGATGGAAGAAATGAAAATTTTACTCTTTTACACAAAAATGTTATTTTAGCCCCAAATTTTGCAATTTCACAAGGGTAACAGGAGTATATGTACCATACAATTTGTTGCTCACCTTCTCTTGAGTATGCTATGTGGTGGAAAAACTACTGCGTTGGCACATTGCAGGGCTAGAAATGGAAAGAGTGTCATTTTACTTTTAGAATGCAAAATCGGTTAGAATCGATAGCAGATACCACGTCGCATTTACAGAGCCTCTGATGTGCCTAAGCAGTGGAAATCCTCCACAAGTGAGAGCACATTTTGGATACTAGAACCCTCAAAGAATTTATTGAGATGTGTGATGAGCCCATAGAACCCACAGGCGCTTCACAGAATTTTATAACGTTGAGCCGTGAAAATTAAAATCACATTTTTCCTTAAAATGTTATTTTAGCCCTATATTTTGTATTTTCAAAAAGGTAAAAGGAGAAAGTATACAATTTGTTGAGAGATTTGTCCTGAGAACACCGATACCCATATGTGGTGGACAACTACTCTTTGTGCACACATCAGGGCTTGGAATGGAAGGAGCAAAATCGTCAGGAATCTAGAAATGCCATGTCACATTCGCAGAGCCCCTAATGTACCTAAACAGTGGAAACCCTCACACGTGACCCCCTTTTGGAACTCAACCCCTCAAAGAATTTATCTAGCTGTGTAGTGAACACCTTGAACCCCCAGGTGCTTCACAGAATTTTATAACATTGAGCCGTGAAATTATTTGAATTTTGGAGCGCCATTTAGGCTGGAATGCATTGTGGATGCCATGACACATTTAAGGAGCCCCTAACATTCTAAAAGAGCAGAATCTGCCAACAAGTGAACCCATTCTGTAAACTACACATCTCAAGGAATTAATCTTGAAGTGCTGCAAGCAATTTTATTCCTTAGGTGTTTCCCTGAATTGTATAACATTGGGTTGTGAAAATAAATAAAACACCATTTTTTTCACCAAACTTGTTCTTTTGGTCACCAAAGTTTTAATTGTCGAAAGGGGTAATAGGAGAAAATTAAATAAAAGAATTTGTTGCCAATGAAGAATTTGTTACTGAGTTCACCAATAATCCATACGAGGTTGAAAACTACCGTACTTTTAAGGGACAGTACAAAGCTCAGAAGGAAAAAAAGCACCATATTAAAGTTCAAATTTAGCTTAACTAGTTTGCGGGTGCCATGTTACATGGGCAGGTCTACTGAGGTGTTGAAACAGCACAAATTGCTTCCAGGGGTGCAGTAAGCATATTGACACTACAGGATTGTCACAAAATGTTATACTTTTGGGAGGTGAAGAAAAAATATTTATATTTTTGCCAATAAAATGGTATTTCAACCAGATATCCAATTCTCACAAGGGGAATAGGTAAAAAAAAAAACCCCATAATATCACATAATTTCTCCTGAACGTGGCAATACTCCACATTTGACTGTATGTACTGTATGACTGCAGCACAGGGCTAGAGAGGGAAGTAGTATTTTTCCTAGAATAGTTTTTGCAATACATTTGTAGAGCCCCTAATGGCCAGAACAGTAGAAACCATCGTCAAGTGACTTTATTTTTTGAATTACACCCCTCCGGGAATTTATCTACCGGTGAAATTATGATTTTGTCTCTGGAAAACATATAGTCAAACAAAGTGAATCTTGCAAAATTAAAATTGCAAATAAGCCCTTGTACTGCCCACTGCAACCTAGAGCCTTTATATTGTGCGTAGAGCCTTTACATTGTGACTAGCTCATGCTTCTTGAGATACACAGAAGGGAGTAGGGCATTTGGATTTGGAAGTGTGACGCCCTGGACTGTTCAGGTCGTCACAGGGTTCTGCACAATCTTTCTCTCCCCGTGCAGCGGTCAAGCCCCCATGGTTCTGGGTCTCCATCCTGAAGTACTGCCTCCACCAGCATTCACAAATCCTAGTTACACCTCGCACCACACCTGTCAGGCACACCAGTGGGCTGCTTAAGCTGATATAGGGCAGTCCATCTAGGAGTCAGACAAAGTGGTGGGAGGGGGGAAGTCAGCGAGGAAGTGGAGCACAGAGCAGAGCTGACAGGCAGACAGTAGATCCCAGTGAGAGAGGAGCTAGTAGTAGCAGCTCCCTGGAGAAGGAGAATAGCCCTCGAGCTGTGAAGAGCTCTGAGGAAGCTGGGAGTTGTAGCCTGGGCCTAATCACCAGACCGGGACCGAAGGCATGGTGGGGTACACGGACCCTAGGTCGGGGAGAAGCTTCAGGCGACCCGGCAATTAACCTGCGAAGGACAGGACCTCTATGGACTGTTCCCACGAAGCTCAGAAATCGGGGGCACTAGCGCAACGAGGTGGATAGGGCTTTCCAAACAAGCGGCCCACTGAAATCCTAAGCGTGAGCTCCTGAGAGCAGGTTCCTTCAGTTAGCCATAGTGGGGAGCGGGGCCCGGAAAGCTCTAAGCTGACAGGCCACAAAGGACACTTTAAAACTAATGTGCCAGGACGCAGGTCATGGACCACCAGGCAGTGCTGCAGGGGATGTGACCCGGACGAGCTCCCCTCAGGAGACAGCGGCAGTCAAAGACTTGGTTTACCCTGTTGTCAGTGTCTGCTTTATTGCTGAGTGAGAACCTAATTAACCCCTGCAACCAGCAAGCCTGCACTCCCCCTGCACTGTCCCCACCATCCAGAGTCCTGGGGCCTTCCCCTACCCGTGGAGGGTGACGACATCTAGCTGCCCCACTCCATCACCCCGGGTACTCTCAACGGCAGCGGCGAAACTCCCAATTACCGTACACCACGGTTGGCGTCACGAACTATATCTCCCCTGTAAATACCCCCCTCTTCATTTGAGTGTGGTCCCAAGCCCCCGGGTCCGGAGATCCTCGAGCCATGAGTAATCATCACCCCCGGATCCGAGCGGTTCGACCGGGGCAGCACACAAGTGCAGATTTTGCTGGTTTTCTTTTTGAGGGGGATCTATAGCGCTTCTCCAGAGTGTTTGTACTAGCAGTAATGTGGAAGCCCACTATATTTCTGTTAACAGATGATGTGGGGACTTGATTTTTTGTGGATAGAGTTGAATACTATTGTAGGCAATTTGGGGTACAGAACGTATTGGATTAGTTCACATTAATCCTGTGGTTTATGCTGAGCACTTAAATCAGGGTTTCTATCTATATTTCCGAAATATTTGATTCAGGTAAAACCAACAATTAATCCCTATAATGAGACAGCAGTTATGTCGGACTCCGTTTGGCCTCTGTTCTAAGTTTCCTTTTTTTCAAAGGTGCACAAAACTATTGTTGACTGCACTTTTGTGCACGCCTAAAAAAAACACATAAAAAAGGTGGACACCGCCGGATCACAGATCAGACAAAAGTTTAGAATGACTCCCTTTGCCTCATTACAGTGAATTTTTGGTTGGGAATTTTGTCTGAATCATGTTTTCCAGAGATGTACACCTAATTACCAGTGTAAGCCCTTAGCGCAGGATAAATGTGAAGCTCACCTTATTGTGATCTTTGGGAGGAGGTATAATAAATCAACAACAGATGAAGAATTGGCTTTATTACTATTTTTATGCCGTTAACCTTGTGGTATACGTGATAGGGCGGCTTTATTTCTCAGGTCAGTACGATGACAGCATTACCAGCTTTATATAGATTTTTTTGGTTTTGCCTACTATCACACTAAAACCGCCCTTTTTTTATTACATAAAAGTTTTTTGCATCACCAAATTGTGAATGCTATAGGATTTTTTATTTTTCAGATGAGTTGTTTTAGGGCTTGTTTTTTGCAGGATAGCATTTTAATTGGTACCATTTTGGGCCACATATAGCATGCAAACGTTTGGGCACCCCTGGTCAAAATTACTGTAATTGTGAAATGTTCTCTGAAAAGCATAAGGATAAAGATGACACGTTTCCTTTGTATTTTAGGTAAAAAATATATACATTTTCATCTTTTACATTTTAAAATGAACAAAAAAGGACAATGGGCCGATGCAAAAGTTTGGGCACCCTGCATGATTAGTACCTAGTAGTACCCCCTTTGGCAGCTATCAGAGCTTGTAAACACTTTTTGTAGCCAGCCAAAAGGCTTTCAATTCTTCCTTGAGGGATTTTCATCCATTCTTCCTGGGAAAAGTCTTCCAGTTCTGTGAGATTCCTGGGTCGTCTTGCTTGCACTGCTCCTTTGAGGTGTAGCCACAGATTTTTAATGATGTTCAGATCAGGGGACTGTGAGGGCCATTGCAAAAAGGTTCATTTTGCGCCTTTTGAAGCAGTCTATTGTGGATATTGATGTGTGTTTGGGATCATTAATTTGTAGAAGCCCTCCTCTTTTCAACTTCAGCTTTTTTACAGATGGTGTTTAATGATAAGCGAATATACTTAGCATTGTTTGTTAGTCACACGAATATTAACCCCTTAACGACCGCGGGCCATAAAATTACGTCCGAGCGGTCATAACGTTACTGCCCGCGGCCTCCTGGCAGCAGCATGCTGCGATCGGTGCACTTCTCAGCTGATTTTCACAGCTGAGATGTGTGCCTGCTAGGCACGAGCAGAATCATTATCTGCTCGTGCCGTTTAACCCCTGTAATAGCGCTGTCAATATGTGACATCGCCATTATAAACTCGATCGCGGTAAAGTTTTACTTACCGCCCGATACCGGAAGTCACGTGACATGATCACGTGACTTTCGATGGTTGTCATGGTAGCACAGGGTCATGTGATGACTCCTGTGCTAGACATGAACTACTTTCACTTTCGCTTTCCACGGAGGCCAGGGAAGCAGAAAGTGCACGTATCTGCTGTTTACAGCTGTGTAGCTGTGATCAGCAGATAGTGCGGAGCGATCGTACTGCTGATCGCAATAGCCCCCTAGGGGGACTAGTAAAATAAAAAAAAAGGTAAAAAAAAAAAGTTTTAAAAAATTAAAAAAAAACATATAAAGTTCAAATCACCCCCCTTTCGCCCCATTGAAAATTAAAGGGTTAAAAAAATAAAAAATATACACATTTGGTATCGCCGCGTTCAGAAACGCCGGATCTCTCAAAATATAAAATCAATTAATCTGATCAGTAAACGGAGTAGCGGCAAAAAAATTCCAAACGCCAAAATGACATTTTTTGTCGCCACAACTTTTGCGCAAAATGCAATAACAGGCGATCAAAATGTAGCATCTGCGCAAAAATGGTACCGTTAAAAACGTCAGCTCGAGTCACAAAAAATAAGCCATCACTGAGCTTTAGATCCTGAAAAATGAGAACGCTACGGGTCACGGAATATGGCGTAAAACATGCGCCACTTTTTTCAGACAAACTTCCGAATTTTTTTTAACCCCTTATATAACAATAAACCTATACATGTTTGGTGTCTACAAACTTGCACTGACCTGAGGCATCACACCCACACATAAGTTTTACCATACAGTGAACACAGTGAATAAAATATCTCAAAAACAATAGTGCTATCACACTTTTTTTGCAATTTTTCTGCATTTGGAATTTTTTTGCCATTTTCCAGTACACTATATGGTAAAACCTATGGTTTCATTGAAAAGTACAGCTCGTTCCGCAAAAAATGAGCCCTCACATGACCATATTGACTGAAAAATAAAAAAGTTACGTCTCTTAGAAAAAGAATGGCGGAAAAAAAAACGGAAAGCGAAAAATCGGCCGGTCGTGAAGGGGTTAAGATATTCGCCATATTCATTACTCGTCGAGTATTTTGGTCCTAGTCTCGCTAGTTTCGAGTCCCCTCCCTGCATGTTTGCCCTTGATTTTCAGCCACTAAACATGTGGGGATTGCTTGCCAGTAATTACAGTAATGCCGCAGCAATCTTTGCTACTGGCATTGCTCTGATTGGGAGTAGCAATGAAAAAGAAAGTGTACTGTGTTCATTAAAGCAGATGAATAATAATTATTGAGCTGTCACACTGCTTTTAAGTCCAATCATTAAAGTTCATGAATATGCACTTCCTCCGCCACTCACCCTCTGTAATGCTGTCAGTGATTGGTTGCAGTCCTGCTTCCCCCACCCACCTTCTGTGCCCCATCTGTGATTGGTTGCCCTCACACTAGCTATCTAGATCCCAGAAGTGGAGTTTAAAAAGAAATAAATAATTTGAAAACATTGTGCAGGGTCCCTCATATTTTCGTACCCAGCACAGATAAAGCATATGGCTACAGGCTGCAGCCCCCAGCTGAGTGCTTCATCTTGGCTGTGTATCAAAATATGAGGGACAAGGCAGACCCCTTGTAAGGTCTGCCTGCCTGATAACGGTCTACAAATTTAGGAATTAAGGAGGTACCTTAACCCTTATTACATTTTATAATTTGATTTTTTTTTACTTAGTAAACCCACCATGAACATCTGATGAATGGAGCCTGTAGGGCGTTCTCCTGCTCTTCTTATATGGATATTAGAAATATTTTAACCCTTTTACTCCCAAGGAATTTTCCATTTATGCAAATTTGGTTTTTCCTCCCATTCTTCTAAGAGCCATAACTTTTTTATTTTTCCTTCCATTGCTGTATGAGGGTTTTTGTTTTGTAGAAGAATTGTAATTTTGAGTGAAATCATTCATTCTACCATATAGTGTAGTGGAAAACAGGAAAGTATTCCAAGTTAATTGAAATTTAAAAAAATAAACCTGCAATTCCACAAAGTTTTCTTGAGTTTTTAATTTACCATGTTCATTATATGGTAAAACTGACCTGTCAATATGATTCTTCAGATCAGTACGAGTACATTAACACTAAACATGTACAGTTTTGTTTGTTTTTTATTTGTGGTGAAAAACATTCTGCAATTCCGAGACCCGTAATGATTCCATTTTTTGGGATATGAGGCTGTATGAGGGCTTATTTATTGTGCCCTGAGCTGACATGTTTACTGGCACCATCTCAGGGTAGACATGATGTTTGGATCGCCTCCTGTTGCACTTTATTGCAATGTTATGGTGGCTAAAAAATGAAACTCTGGCGTTTTTATTATCTTTCGCGTTACATTGATCAAATTAATTTACTTTATATTTTGATAGAGCGGACGTTTAAGAAACACAGTAATACAATTTTTTTTTTAATTGTCTCAATATTATTATTAGTGTAGCCCAGTTTGCCCAGTTTGCTCCTTCGGCTCACATGCAGATCAGAGATTGAGACGAGTGTCATTGGCATAATCCATCCAATTCTCTTGCACAAAAGATTATGCGCTAATGTGTCTACACCAAAAGGAATTTATTATCAGGATTTATCTATATACCGTATTTTTCGGACTATAAGACGCACTTTTTTCCCCCCAAATGTTGGGGGAAAGTGGGGGGTGCGTCTTATAGTCTAAATGTAGGGCTCCGGGGAATGAGGGTGCTGCGGTGGAGCGGGTCACCAGTGGCACAAGCAGGCTGTAGCAGCCTGCCGTGACCACGTGGACCCACTCATATACTATGCATGCCCATCATCCCGCCCATCATCTCTCAGCACTGAAGCCGGCACTGACAGGTGGGCGGGGTGATGGGCGGGGAATGCGAGTATATTAAACAGTCTGCCCGCATGATCACCCCTGGCAAGTACAGCCTGGAGTGATCATGTGCGGCTGTATTCACGGCCCCCCACGCATCATCATCAGCGCGGGGTGCAGTTAATCAGTATAACTCACCCTGCACGATCCCTGCAGCATCGCGATCTCCTCCTGTCTGTGCCGGCGGCGGCTGTGTGAAGACTAACGGTGCGCACAGCAATGACGTCATCGCTGTGCGCACGTGTCCACGCGCAGCCGCCGCCGGCACAGACAGGAGGACATTGCAATGCTGCATGGAGCTTGGCCGGCTCCACACTCCAGCGCTGCTGCTGACACAGACGGGAGGAGGAGCGATGCTGCAGGGAGTGAGGAAAGGTGAGTATGAACGTTTATTTTTTTTTGTGTGCCACAGGATGCGGGCCGTATACCAGGATGGGGGTGTATAGCAGGATGGGGGTGTATAGCAGGATGAGGGCATATAGCAAGATGGGGGTATATTATGAGCAGGATGGGGGTATATGAGCAGGATAGGGGTATATGAGCAGGATGGGGGTATATAGCAGGATGGAGGTATGTAGCAGGAGGGGCCATATGCCAGGATTGGTTATATAGCAGGATGGGGCCATATGCAAGCATATAGCAGGTTGCGGCCATATGCCAGGATGGCGGTATATAGCAGGATGGGGGCTATACCAGGATAAGGGACATATACTGTATATACAAGGCAGGAGGATCATTACCAGGCTGGGGTACCTTAGTAGAGAATTTGGGGACATTACCCCAATAAGAGTGTCAGCAGCAGATCCTTGCCCCATAAGTGTGTCATGACCACATTTTTTGCTTAAAATTTTATTTTCCTATTTTCCTCCTCTAAAACCAGGGTGCGTCTTATGGTCCGGTGCGTCTTATAGTCCGAAACATACGGTAATGTGTTTGGAGCAATATATCAGCCTCCCCATAATGTTTGTATCCATGTCTTTATTATAAATAAGTGTTTATGTAGCTATTGCAAAATTAATGTTAACTTCTGGACAATTCCAAGACTGCAGCCATTCATCCTGAACTTCATCGTTATTGCTCTTACAGCGGCATTATTCACATCACTCAGTGTGCACAGAGCGCAAGAAGAAGAAAGTTGACTGTTGTATGAAAGAATCAGCAGTGTATTATGGCTTATATTTTAAATGAGAGCCAGAATGCTAACGTGACCATAGTTTTTCAGAATGATGTTTGCAAAGATGTGAGAATATAAAGTGTTTACTGTATGTTTACGTAAACACTTGGTACAACATAAATTGAATTATCAGAAAGAACAACGAAAAAGCATAATACCATATAACATAACTTACCACTTTTTGGATAGGTTACAACCAATATATCATCTTCTCTGGCCTCAAAGGTTTCTAGTGCTTGAAATGTCTCTAAGCAGCACAGAACGCTTGGATATAATATTCCTTTATAAGAAATTAGCAAATCTTCAGCTGAAGTTTTGGTAGTAGAATGCATCATTTCCAGCAACATTTCCCGATCATGTTTACCTGAATGCTTAGAATCACTCATCTTTTTGCAGTGTGAACTTGACCAGGATTATCCACTCTCTTCCGCTGCATCTGGCTTATATAGGCAATAGGTGTGTGTATACAATAGGGAATAAGAAATGCCAATAATCTTCAAGTCATTTACCAGTGTATGTGTAACATAATATTCCAGGGAAACAGCTACCAATTGTATAAGTATTTTACACCTGTAATAAATGCTACTGCATGGTAATAAAAGATTTAGAGTCGATTTATTTGTATTGCTTACTTGCTTCCCAAATTCAAAATTAGCCAAATAATATTAATTAAAAAATTCCTACTATTTTGATGAAGCCTGTGTAACTCCTGTACATAGTAGGCTGTGATGCTGCCTCTAATATACAGTATATCACAAAAGAATATCCTCACATTTTTTGTAAATATTATAGCTTTTCAGGGGACAACACTAAAGATATGACATTTTTATACAATGTAAAGTAGTCAGTGTACATCTTGTATAACAGTGTAAATTTGGTGTGCCCTCTAAATAACTCAACACACAGCCATTAATGTAAAAATTGCTAACAAAAAAGTGAGTACATCCCTAAATGAAAACAGTCAAATTGTAGCCAAAGTGTCAATAGTTCATGTGGCTACCATTACTTTCACGCACTGCCCTAACTTTCTCAGACATGGAGTTCACTAGAGCTTCACAGGAGCCACTGGAATCCTCTTCCACTCCACTTACCTGAGTGTTGTTATTTTTTCCTTCCAGCACTTTATCCTCTTCAGCTTCACCCTATCTAAATATCGCACGTCAGTTTCATCTTTTTCCTTTTCCTCTTTTCCTTTCTTCTTTTTTCTTCCTCATTTTTTTGTCATTTTTTTGGAAATATACATTATTATGTACTCAACTGCAAAGGTGAGGCTGATGAAAACAATTTCATGCCAAGACAGAGCACAGCAAAAAGTGGCAACAATTTCAAAGCAGACTGGGGTTTCAAGATTTGTTGTTCAAGTAATTTTAAAGATGCACCAAGTAATGGGCAACGGTGAGCATTATACATGCAGTGGTCAGTCAAAGAAACAGTTCAGCAGATGAAAGACATAACATGATCACTTCCCTTCTAGATCAGAAAATATCCCTCGGCGCCATCAGCTCAGAATTTATTGCAACCATGGATCCCAGTTATGATATTGGAGTCAGGCTGACACCTCGGCCGCAGTCAGCTTCATTCATTTAAATTACAATAATGTAGAAATAACCATCAGCCGTGTGATAAAAAGAAAATTTGGTAAAATACCCTGTTCAGGAAGAGGTAATTGAAAATAATATAATTTATAATTAACTGCTTCATGCACAGATACTCTAATAATATGTAGAACATAATATTGATAGTGACATTTTAATTGCTGTGTATGAAAATGGAAAGCTGCTCCCCCAGATTATCACCATAGCTTCATATATTAAGCTGAGTTATAGCACGTCCATGCACTGTGCAGAGATAAGGGCGTCCTGTACCTTTAAATTCTGTGTGTTCCATGACCCTCGTCAGCAGCCAATAAGATTGCTGGATTTGAATTTGATGCAAAATACAAACAAGCTGTCACTCATCCTCAGTCTTTCACAGACAGTGACGAGTGGAGTTGTATATCGGTGAGTAGCTGCCATCACATCACCTGATGGACCTGATATTGATTTATCTAATCTCCTCAATGCTTCTTTCCTGTTATCTGGAACCCGCTGATGATTTTATAATTTCACCTAAACTCAAAATAGGCAAAAAAACGGGCATAGCAGAGAATTCTGCCACAACGGCTGCTGTCACCGACCACTAGGGGGTGCTATCAGTGTAATCTGTATTTACTGGGGCACTGTGCTCCCCATAGTGGCTGCAGGAAAGAAGAAGTTTAAGTTTAGGTTACACAAGACACTGCTGCCGGTATTATTTATTGGGGCATTATTTACCACTAATGTCAGTGGGGTTAGTGTCCTGGCACTGTTATTGGGGGTCAGGCTCTATGCGCTGGTAATGAAGTGACTTTTGCTGTAATTTTTGTAGAGTTACCTGTATTTAGAAATCCATATATGAAATATATCTTTATATACAGGCCCCAGTACAATCCAATGTACAATGTTTTCCATGTGGTATTACCTATACTGGAGACTCTACAAACACCCAGTATAGACTTGATTTGATCATGTTGACTCCATGTATTGGTGTAATGGGGTCTGATACCTGGAAGAACGTTCACTATGAATACAGTTAGGTCCAGAAATATTTGGACAGTGACACAATTTTCGCGAGTTGGGCTCTGCATGCCACCACATTGGATTTGAAATGAAACCTCTACAACAGAATTCAAGTGCAGATTGTAACGTTTAATTTGAAGGTTTGAACAAAAATATCTGATAGAAATTGTAGGAATTGTACACATTTCTTTACAAACACTCCACATTTTAGGAGGTCAAAAGTAATTGGACAAATAAACCAAACCCAAACAAAATATTTTTATTTTCAATATTTTGTTGCGAATCCTTTGGAGGCAATCACTGCCTTAAGTCTGGAACCCATGGACATCACCAAACGCTGGGTTTCCTCCTTCTTAATGCTTTGCCAGGCCTTTACAGCCGCAGCCTTCAGGTCTTGCTTGTTTGTGGGTCTTTCCGTCTTAAGTCTGGATTTGAGCAAGTGAAATGCATGCTCAATTGGGTTAAGATCTGGTGATTGACTTGGCCATTGCAGAATGTTCCACTTTTTTGCACTCATGAACTCCTGGGTAGCTTTGGCTGTATGTTTGGGGTCATTGTCCATCTGTACTATGAAGCGCCGTCCGATCAACTTTGCGGCATTTGGCTGAATCTGGGCTGAATGTGTATCCAGGTACACTTCAGAATTCATCCGGCTACTCTTGTCTGCTGTTATGTCATCAATAAACACAAGTGACCCAGTGCCATTGAAAGCCATGCATGCCCATGCCATCACGTTGCCTCCACCATGTTTTACAGAGGATGTGGTGTGCCTTGGATCATGTGCCGTTCCCTTTCTTCTCCAAACTTTTTTCTTCCCATCATTTTGGTACAGGTTGATCTTTGTCTCATCTGTCCATAGAATACTTTTCCAGAACTGAGCTGGCTTCATGAGGTGTTTTTCAGCAAATTTAACTCTGGCCTGTCTATTTTTGGAATTGATGAATGGTTTGCATCTAGATGTGAACCCATTGTATTTACTTTCATGGAGTCTTCTCTTTACTGTTGACTTAGAGACAGATACACCTACTTCACTGAGAGTGTTCTGGACTTCAGTTGATGTTGTGAACGGGTTCTTCTTCACCAAAGAAAGTATGCGGCGATCATCCACCACTGTTGTCATCCGTGGACGCCCAGGCCTTTTTGAGTTCCCAAGCTCACCAGTCAATTCCTTCTTTCTCAGAATGTACCCGACTGTTGATTTTGCTACTCCAAGCATGTCTGCTATCTCTCTGATGGATTTTTTCTTTTTTTTTTTCAGCCTCAGGATGTTCTGCTTCACCTCAATTGAGGGTTCCTTAGACCGCATGTTGTCTGGTCACAGCAACAGCTTCCAAATGCAAAACCACACACCTGTAATCAACCCAAGACCTTTTAACTACTTCATTGATTACATGTTAACGAGGGAGACGCCTTCAGAGTTAATTGCAGCCCTTAGAGTCCCTTGTCCAATTACTTTTGGTCCCTTGAAAAAGAGGAGGCTATGCATTACAGAGCTATGATTCCTAAACCCTTTCTCCGATTTGGATGTGAAAACTCTCATATTGCAGCTGGGAGTGTGCACTTTCAGCCCATATTATATATATAATTGTATTTCTGAACATGTTTTTGTAAACAGCTAAAATAACAAAACTTGTGTCACTGTCCAAATATTTCTGGACCTAACTGTATCTGTGGGAAGCTGCAGTGTTTGTATCAGATCTGTAACTAAATCTTTTTTGGATTCACAGATATTCCTATGGATACTACAATACAGGACATTTACAAGATGGCAGCGAGCCGCAGCTCTCTGGAGGTCCGCAGCTTTATTATACATGGACCCTCGTCCTATTGCCCATCCCTGATGAGTGATAAGTGGACACTCACTGGATTCTGTTTTCTTTAGGACTCCTACTGCCGCAAGGAATGCGTCTTCGGTTCTTAATACTTCTCATGTGAGATTATAATTATTTTAAATAAGAAGAATTTCCAATTAATCTGAGAATAAAGTGTAATTCCTATAATCCAGCATTTAATAATCCAGAAATTGTATTAGTCCAGTACAGAATTACAGCACATTGTAGATTGAGCAGAAAGTCAGTTAGAAAATAGTTTTCCTTAGTAGCTTGTGTGATTTTCTGTGCACTGAATCATTCAGAATCCAGCAGGTCATAGTGATTTGGGTTAAAGGAATTTTCCTGTAATTTTAAGGATTTGATGCCTTCTGGATATTTTATGATTGATTCCATTATCTGCTTGTGTTTTCTCTCCAGCTTGTCCCAGCACAAAGGAGGAGTCAGAAAACCAACTTCTCATTTACTGCACCAGATTCCTCCCATCACCGATCTTCAATATAGAGGTGACTGATCACACTGCATATTATGTCCTCGTGTTCTGTCCATAGATGTAAAGGAATGTCTCAATATGCAATGAACAGACTCTAATATTCTTAGCGCCTGATGCCGACCAACTCCGAAGCCCAGGAAAAATATCTTCCGTTTCCTTTATATGAAAATAGACCTGAGCTGCCATCAGTGATGCCAGAGCAGCAGAATGAAGAGAGGACATCAGAACCAATGGAGGTGAAAGACCAGGAAGAAGGCGAGAAAGAAGACACTAAGAAGACGCCAGGGCAGCAGAATGAAGTGGTGATATCCGAACCCAGGAAGTATCGGGAGGTGAAAGACCTGGAAGAAGATGAGAAAGAAGACACTAAGAAGAAAGAAAAGAAAGATTCAGGAGCTAAACGAGGAATGGTGCAAAATATGACAAGTGTTCAGAACCAGCCAGCAAAGAGACAACGAGTTCAGAACCAGCCGGCAAAGAGACAACGAGTTCGGAACCAGCCGGCATGAAGACAATGAGTTCAGAACCAGCTGGCACAGAGACAACAAGTTCAGAACCAGCAGGCACAGAGTCAACGATTGCAGAGCCAGTCGACACAGAGTCAATGAGTAAAGAACCAGCCGGCAAAGAGACGAGTTCAGAACCAGTTGGCACAGAGTCAAGGAGTTGAGAACCAGGCGGAATAGAGTCAACAAGTTCAGAACCAGACAGCAAAGAGATGAGTTCTGAACCAGCCGGCACAGAGTCAATGTCAGAACCAGCCGGCACAGAGTCAATGAGTTCAGAACCAGCCGGCACAGAGTCAACAAGTTCAGAACCAGCCGGCACAGAGTCAACAAGTTCAGAACCAGCCGGCACAGAGTCAACAAGTTCAGAACCAGCCGGCACAGAGACAGATGATCCACCAGCTGTCCATGATCAAATACATCAGCAGCAACCTCAGTGGAATAAGAAACACCATGTGGACCAACCTCCTCAAAACGATGGGACGCTGATGGACTGTGTGGCCCCAACATACAAGCTGTAAGAATATCAACAGCAAAAAATCTAGTAATAATAGTAATAATAATAATAATAAAAAAACAAAACAAAATAGTAATTATTAGGTTTAGAAATAGGTTAAAAATGTAGTAAAAACATTAAAAATACTTATATAATAGGAACAATAATATAGTATCTAATATCATAATAATAAGAGCAGTAAATCTAACATTAATTGTATGATAATGAAAATTACAGCCATAAAAATAATCTCAGCAGGTTTGATCCAGGATTTTCAGACTGATCGCCTTTTCCCGGGGTCAAGAAGGAAATTTTCCCCTTGAGACACAAATTGGCTGAATGTGTCCGGGGGGGTTTTGCCTTCTTTTGGATCAACAGCTTTAGGAATAGGAATGTAAGTTATAATTTTAGTAAAATATCAATACAAATGTTAGTAATAGTAATAATAAAATAGCAATAATCCAAAGATATCTAGAATAAAATATTAGAGAGTAGAATAATAATAATAATAATAATAGTATAGTAATAAGATCAGTAAAATAGTAACAAACTAAAACTAGCATAAATAATAGTAATAATAATATTAGTAATAATATTACAGAATTTATAGTAATGACTAGAATAATTAGTATATAATTAATAGATATTAGGGGATTTGATTCAGGGTCCTCGGACTGATTGCCTTTTCCCGGGTTCGAGAAGGAATTTATTTTTCCCCCTGAGACAAATTGGCTGAATGTGTCTGGGGGTTTTAGCCTTCTTTTGGATCAACAGCTTTAGGAATAGGGATCAAATTAATATTAAATAGAGAAATAATAGAAAAATTAGTAGTAATAATCATAATATTAGAAAGAATAAGTTAAAAAGGCTAGAAATAGTATTTAAAAATTAATAATATAAATGATATTACATTATTGTTAGGAACAATAAAATAAAAACATAATACATTATTAGGTACAGTCAGATTTGATCCAGGGTTCTCGGACTGATTGCCTTTTCCCAGGGTCGAGAAGGAATTTTTCCCCTTGAGACACAAATTGGCTGAATGCGTCCGGGGGTTTTCACCTTCTTCTGAATCAACAGCTTTAAAGGAATGGTGTCGCGTTTTTTTATTTTTGTATTAATAATAGTGATTATGCAATCAAGTATTTTTAATACAAAATTAAAACCACTGCTTATTTAGTTCTTATTTAATTCTAATTTTACTGAAAGCACTGGGGGCTGCCATATTGGATTTGGTGTGTGTTACGACAGTTACTCACCTCCTTTATGGCAGCCCCCTGGGCATAGACTTTGATAGTCGAGTGTGACCCCATTTAGTAACATTAGCGAAGGCGTCTGCTGTGACCTGGACGCACCTGCTGGG
This sequence comes from Anomaloglossus baeobatrachus, assembly GCF_048569485.1. Taxonomy (NCBI): domain Eukaryota; kingdom Metazoa; phylum Chordata; class Amphibia; order Anura; family Aromobatidae; genus Anomaloglossus; species Anomaloglossus baeobatrachus. Next base: position 154,292,238 of record NC_134355.1, on the reverse strand, counting down.
CTGTCCAGATCACAGCAGAGGGAGGAGATCACCGCCATCATTGTGGATCTCACAGCATATGTTGTTGGCTCCACTTTCCCCCTGTCAACTGCTGGGATGTGTAAGTAGGGGGCGCCAGGCTGCCTCCCCTCCCCCTGCCTTTACCATCTTCAATGACACCCCCTCCCCCTGCTCTACCCAGCCCCGCTCTCCTTCCCGTCGCCGCTGCCGGCGTGCATGCAGCAGAGTTGTGTGTGTTTGTGTGCATGCAGAGCATGCGAGTACTGTCGCCCCTTCCCCCACCACCGCTGCTGCTACAATCTCCAATGACACCACCCTCCAGTCTCCTTGCTGCCGTAGCTACGGGCGTGCATGCAGAGCAGTGTGTGAGTACCGATGCCCCTCTCCTGCCACCGCTGCTTCCATCTCCAATGCCACCCATCAGTTTACCCAATGTGCCATGTATCTACTCCTCTCATGTGTGATACTGTCTGTTGAGATGTGTATCTAATCCTGTCCTGTGTGGTACCGTCTGCTGAGCTGTGTATCTAATCCTATCCTGTGTGATACTGTCTGCTGAGCCATGTATCTAATCCTCTCTTGTGTAATACTGTCTGCTGAGCTGTGTATCTAATCCTGTCCTGTGTGGTACCGTCCACAGAGCTGGGTATCTAATCCTATCCTGTGTGATACTGTCTGCTAAGCTGTGTATCTAATCCTGTCCTGTGTGATACTGTCTGCTGAGCTGTGTATCTAATCTTCTCCTGTGTGATCCTGTCTGCTGAGCTGTGTATCTAATTCTATCCTGTGTGATACTGTATGCTAAGCTGTGTATCTAATCCTGTCCTGTGTGATACTGTCTGCTGAGCTGTGTATCTAATCTTCTCCTGTGTGATACTGTCTGCTGAGCTGTGTATCTAATCCTATCCTGTGCGATACCGTCTGCTGAGCTGTGTATCTAATCCTATAATGTGTGATACTGTCTGCTGAGCTGTGTATCTAATCCTGTCCTGTGTGGTATCGTCCGCTGAGCTGTTTATCTAATCCAGACCTGGGCAAGGGGCGGCCCGCGGGCCACATCCGGCCCGCCTACTCTCTGTGACTGACCTGCCTGGTTCAGGGCGTCCTTGCTGGCCGGTCAGTGATGAGGGCAATCTGACCTGTTATCCGGAGCACCAGGCTCCGGGAGGCCAGTGGTCAGATTGCCCTCATCACACGCTGCGTGCCGGGCAGGGAACAGAGGACAGATCCTGCAGCGCCGCACAGTGTAGGCAGCATAATGCAGGAATCTCTCCTCTGTTCCCTGTCCGACACTTTTCTATGTGAGACACGCGCGCCCTGATATCGTCAATACGGCGCGCGCTTGTCATTTGAAAAGTTCCCGCCCGGCAGGAAAAGAAGCTGCAGCGGCAGGGGCCCATACGGAGAGAAGCAGCGGTGGGGGCTCCTAGGAATACAGCATCGGCGCAGCCTGGGCATGTAAAAGAGAAGCCGCTCAGCGGGGGCTCGTACGGAGGTGCCTGAGGAGGGGACAAAAAGAAGAAAGAGGTGTGTGGTTACTAGTAACCTGCGGAGACAATAGGAGGTGGGCGGGGGGGAAGGGGGGTAACTGTTGACAAATATTTGGGGTGTAGTGGTGTAGTATATGGGGATGTAGTTTTACAGGTGTGGTATATGGGGGGGTGTAGTGGTGCAGTATATAGTGGTGTAGTTTTATAGGGGTGTAGCGGTGTAGTATAATACAGGTGTATATAGGGGTGTAGTATAATACTACACCCCTATATACACCTGTATTATACTACACCCCTATAAACACCTGTATTATACTATACCCCTATATACACCTGTATTATACTAAACCCCTATATACTACACCTGTATTATACTACACCAATACACCCCTATATACACCTGTATTATACTACACCACTCCACCCCTATATACACCTGTATTATACTACACCCTTATATACACCTGTATAATACAGGTGTATATAGGGGTGTAGTGGTGTAGTATAATACAGGTGTATATATGGGTGTAGTGGTGTAGTATAATACAGGTGTATATAGGGGTGTAGTGGTGTAGTATAATACAGGTGTATATAGGGGTGTAGTGGTGTAGTATAATACAGGTATATATAAGGGTGTAGTGGTGTAGTATAATACAGGTGTAGTATATAGGGGTGTAGTATAATACAGGTGTAGCATATAGGGGTGTAGTATAAAACAGGTGTATATAGGGGTGTAGTGGTGTAGTAGTATAATACAGGTGTATATAGGGGTGTAGTGGTGTAGTATAATACAGGTGTATATAGGGGTGTAGTGATATAGTATAATACAGGTGTAGTATATAGTGGTGTAGTATAATACAGGTGTATATTGGGGTGTAGTATAATACATGTGTATATAGGGGTGTAGTATAATACAGGTGTAGTATATAGGAGTGTAGTATAATACAGGTGTGTATATAGGGGTGTAGTGGTGTAGTATAATACAAGTGTAGTATATAGGGGTGTAATATAATACAGGTGTGTATATAGGGGTGTAGTGGTATAGTATAATACAAGTGTAGTATATAGGGGTGTAGTATAATACAAGTGTAGTATATAGTGGTGTAGTATAATACAGGTGTATATAAGGGTGTAGTATAATACAGGTGTATATAGGGGTGTAGTATAATACAGGTGTAGTATATAGGAGTGAAGTATAATACAGGTGTATATAGGGGTGTAGTGGTGTAGTATAATACAAGTGTAGTATATAGGGTTGTAGTATAATACAGGTGTATATAGTGATGTAGTGGTGTAGTATAATACAGGTGTAGTATATAGGGGTGTAGTGGTGTAGTATATTACAGGTGTATATAGGGGTGTGGTGGTGTAGTTTATCACAGGTCTAGTATAATACAGGTGTAGTATATAGGGGTGTAGTGATGTAGATTCTCACAGGTGTAGTATATAGTGATGTAGTATAGAACAGGTGTATATAGCGGTGTAGTGATGTAGTATATAGTATATAGAGGTGTAGTTTATTACAGGTGTAGTGTATATTGCAGGTGTAGTAAGTGGCGGGTGTAGTGATGTAGTATATGGGGATTGTGCATGTATGTATGTATACATTGTGTGTATGTGCATATATATTATATTCACACACAGTATATATATACGTGTTGTGTGTGTATATATATATATATATATATATATATATATATATATATATATATATATATATATATATATATATATATATATATATATATATATATATATATATATATATATATATATATATATATATATATATATATATATATATATATAATTTTATGTAGAACCGAGTTAATTATATTAGTCCGGCCCTCTAAAACCATCCCAATTTCTCATGCGGCCCCATGGGAAAATTAATTGCCCACCCCTGATCTAATCCTATCCTGAGTGATACTGTCTGCTGAGCTGTGTATCTGATCTTCTCCCGTGTGATTCTGTCTGCTGAGCTGTGTATCTAATCCTATCCTGTGTGATATCGTCTGCTGAGCGTGCATCTAATCCTGTCCTGTGTGATACTGCCTGTTGAGCCATGTATCTAATCCTGTCCTGTGTGGTACTGTCTGCTAAGTTACTGTATCTAATTCTATCCTGTGTGATACTGTCTGCTGAGCTGTGTATCTAACCCTGTCCTGTGTGGTACCGTCTGCTGAGCTGTGTATCTAACCCTCTCCTGTGTGATACTGTCTGCTGAGCTGTGTATCTAATCCTATCCTGTGCGATACCGTCTGCTGAGCGTGCATCTAATCCTGTCCTGTGTGATACTGCCTGTTGAGCCATGTATCTAATCCTGTCCTGTGTGGTACTGTCTGCTAAGTTACTGTATCTAATTCTATCCTGTGTGATACTGTCTGCTGAGCTGTGTATCTAACCCTGTCCTGTGTGGTACCGTCTGCTGAGCTGTGTATCTAACCCTCTCCTGTGTGATACTGTCTGCTGAGCTGTGTATCTAATCCTGTCCTGTGTGGTACTGTCTACTGAGCTGTGTATCTAATCCTATCCTCTGTGATACTGTCTGCTGAGCTGTGTATCTAATCCTCTCCTGTGTGATCCTGTCTGCTGAGCTGTGTGTCTACTCCTATCTTGGGTGAAACTGTCTGCTGAGCTGTGTATCTAATCAAGTCCTGTGTGATACTGTCTGCTGAGCTATGTATTTAATCCTGTCCTGTGTGATACCGTCTGCTGAACTGTGTATCTAATCCTATCATGTGTGATACTGTCTACTGAGCCTTGTATCTAATTCTGTCCTGTGTGATACTGTGTGCTGAGCTGTGTATCTAATCATGTCCTGTGTGGTACCATCTGCTGAGTTGCTATATCTAATTCTATCCTGTGTGGTACTGTCTGCTGAGTTGTGTATCTAATCCTGTCCTGTGTAGTACCATCTGCTGAGCTGTGTATCTAATCCTCTCCTGTGTGATACTGTCTGCTGAGCTGTGTATCTAATCCTCTCCTGAGTGATCCGGTCTGCTGAGATGTGTGTCTACTTTTATCCTGTGTGATACTGTCTGCTGAGCTGTGTATCTAATCCTGTCCTGTGTGGTACTGTCTGCTGAGTTACTGTATCTAATCCTCCCCTGTGTGATACTGTCTGCTGAGCTGTATATCTAATCCTGTCCTGTATGATACTGTCTGCTGAGCCGTGTATCTAATCCTATCCTGTGTGATACTGTCTGCTGAGCTGTGTATCTAATCCTGTCCTGTGTGGTACTGTCTACTGAGCTGTGTATCTAATCCTATCCTCTGTGATACTGTCTACTGAGCTGTGTATCTAATCCTATCCTCTGTGATACTGTCTGCTGAGCTGTGTATCTAATCCTCTCTTGGATGATACCGTCTGCTGAGCTGTGTATGTAATCAAGTCCTGTGTGATACTGTCTGCTGAGCTATGTATTTAATCCTGTCCTGTGTGATACTGTCTGCTTAGCTGTGTAGATAGTCCTCTCCTGTGTGATCCTGTCTGCTTAGCTCTGTATCTAATCCTATCCTGTGTGATACTGTCTGCTGAGCCGTGTATCTAATCCTCTCCTGTGTGATACTGTCTGCTGAGCCGTGTATCTAATCCTCTCCTGTGTGATACTGCCTGCTGAGCCATGTATCTAATCCTGTCCTGTGTGGTACTGACTGCTGAGTTACTGTATCTAATCCTATCCTGTGTGATACTGTCTGCTGAGATGTGTATCTAATCCTGTCCTGTGTGGTACCGTCTGCTGAGCTGTGTATCTAATCCTCTCCTGTGTGATACTGTCTGCTGAGCTGTGTATCTAATCCTCTCCTTTGTGATCCTGTCTGCTAAGCTGTGTGTCTACTCCTATCCTGTGTGATACTGTCTGCTGAGCAGTGTATTTAATCCTCTCCTGTGTGATACTGTCTGCTGAGCCGTATATCTAATCCTATCCTGTGTGATACTGTCTGCTGAGCCATGTATCTAATCCTATCCTGTGTGATACTGTCTGCGGAGCTGTGTATCTAATCCTGTCCTGTGTGGTACTGTCTACTGAGCTGTGTATCTAATCCTATCCAGTGTGACACTGTCTGCTGAGCTGTGTATTTAATCCTCTCTTGGGTGATACCGTCTGCTGAGCTGTGTATCTAATCCTGTCCTGTGTTATACTGTCTGCTGAGCCATGTATCTAATCCTGTCCTGTGTGGTACTGGCTACTGAGCTGTGTATCTAATCCTGTCCTGTGTGGTACCATCAACTGAGCTGTGTATCTAATCCTGTCCTATGTGATACCATCTGCTGAGCTGTGTATCTAATCCATCATGTGTGATACTGTCTGCTGAGCCGTGTATCTAATTCTGTCCTGTGTGATACTGTGTACTAAACTGTATATCTAATCCTATCCTGTGTAGTACCATCTGCTGAGCTGTGTATCTAAGCATATCCTGTGTGGACCTGTCTGCTTAGCTGTGTATCATATCCTATCCTGTGTGATAACACACTATGAAGAAAAAGACATGGATCGCACATCCCAAAAATACAATGATCTAAAGCCGCTAGGCAAAAAATTAAATAGAACATGAGGTTCTTTTGTTACCATTCTGATCAGATTGTATTAAACCCACTGCCACGTCACAGCAAACCTCTTGAGTGGGTCCCTAACCTGACCTTTTTGTGCGGCACTGTGCACTGACCACCGCCGCAGCGACAAAGCGCCAGCAGGGCGGGCGACCTGGTGCCTCACAGCACCCATGCTGCAAGGCGAAGCCCCCAAGGCTCCAGGCTGCGCCGCCCCACTGACACGACACCACCACAACAGCGGCCACTGCACAGTACCAACACTCAGTGAGAGGAGCTGTGCACTCACCTCCCACTGGCTCCCATATGTGGACTGGGAGCAAAAAGAAGGCTGACCCCTCTTGCAGTCTCCTGCTGATTAAAATCACCTGTGCCAAATGGGGAGAGTGCAGATCCAAGCAAAAAAAGAGAGGGAGCTGGTGCTGGTGCTGTGTGGTGGCTGCTGTTGTGGTGGTGTCGTGTCAGTGGGGCGGCGCAGCCTGGAGCCTTGGGGGCTTCGCCTTGCAGCATGGGTGCTGTGAGGCACCAGGTCGCTCGCCCTGCTGGCGCTTTGTCGCTGCGGTGGTGGTCAGTGCACAGTGCCGCACAAAAAGGGTCAGGTTAGGGACCCACTCAAGAGGTTTGCCGTGACGTGGCAGTGGGCTTAATACAATCTGATCAGAATGGTAACAAAAGAACCTCATGTTCTATTTAATTTTTTGCCTAGCGGCTTTAGATTATTGTATTTTTGGGATGTGCGATCCATGTCTTTTTCTTCATAGTGTGTCCTATCCTGTGTGATACTGTCTGCTGAACTGTGTATCTAATCCTGTCCCTTGTGATACCCTCTGCTAAGCTGTGTATCTAATCCTGTGTGGTGTGATACCCTCTGCTGAGCTGTGTATCTAATCCTGTCCTGTGTGGTACCGTCTGCTGAGTTGCTGTATCTAATCCTCTCCTGTGTGATACTGTCTGCTGAGCTGTATATCTAATCCTGTCCTGTATGATACTGTCTGCTGAGCCGTGTATCTAATCCTATCCTGTGATACTGTCTGCTGAGCTATGTATCTAATCCTGTCCTGTGTGATACCATCTGCTGAGCTGTGTATCTAATCCTCTCCTTTGTGATCCTGTCTGCTGAGCTGTGTCTACTCCTATCCTGTGTGATACTGTCTGCTCAGCAGTGTATTTAATCCTCTCCTGTGTGATACTGTCTGCTGAGCTGTATATCTAATCCTGTCCTGTGTGGTACTGTCTGCTGAGCTGTATATCTAATCATATCCAGTGTGATACCCTCTGCTGAGCTGTGTATCTAATCCTGTCCTGTGTGGTACCGTCTGCTGAGTTGCTGTATCTAGTTCTATTCTGTGTGATACTGTCTGTTGAGCCGTGTATCTAATCCTATCCTGTGTGATACTGTCTGCTGAGCTGTGTATCTAATCCTATCCTGTGTGATACTGTCTGCTGAGCTGTGTATCTAATGCTGTCCTTGGTGACACTTTAGACATTTCTGGTCACCAGCAAAATGGCTCCGCACTGTGTTCCTACATTTCATTCTCTGTTATCCCTTGGAAACACTCAGATTGAGAGGGGGAGGTGACATCACACACAGGAGAGCAGATTCTGCCCACTTTACTGCAGCTGTAATCCAGGCTATTTCTACAGTAGGATTTCTGTAGGATTTCAGCAGCTGCTCCCCCTAGTGTTTAACAGTGGAAAATATCAAACTTTTTAGTTTTTTTTTATATTTTGTTCAATTAACCCCTTCACGACCCATGACGGATATATCTGCAAACTCGCACCAACCTCAGGCATCACAACAACACATCAGTTTACCATACAGTGAACATGGTGAATAAAATATCCCAAAAACTATCACTATAATGATCACACTTTTTTTGCAGTTTTTCCACACTTGGAATATTTTTGCTGTTTTCCAGTACACTATATGGTAAAATTTATGGTTTCTTTTAAAAGTTCAACTTGTCCCGCAAAAAACAAGCCCTCATATGGCAAGATTGACGGAAAAATAAAAAAGTTACGGCTCTCGGAAGAAGGGGAGCAAAAAAACAAACAAACCGGAAAGCGCCCGGGGCTGAACGGGTTAAAAACAAATAATAATATCTAAACAAAACATTAAAACATTAATACTTTACACTTTTTCAGTTAGTGATTGTTTTTTGGACGACACCTTCCCTTTAATTCTAGTGATCTTCTCGTACCAGAGTCATGATAGTAATAATAAGTATAATAATATTGCAATAGTAATGAATAGGTTACTAGGATAATAATTATATTATAAATACAATAAATAGGTTAGTGTAGGCCCCATATGATGAGGTCGCCTTGTCGTTGGCAGATGGGTTTGCACAAATTGGTTAAAATGTGCACTAAGAACCTCGCATTTATAAGTAGAGTAAATCTGGCAGTAATAAAAGGTAGAATATTATGTGTGCCGCCCCTACAGCGGTCGAACCGCTCGAATCCGGGGGTGATTGCTCGTGGCTCGAGGGTCTCCGGACCAGGGGGCTAGGGGCCGCACTCAAATGAAGAAGGGGCTATTTACAGTGGAGATATATATAGTTTGTGACGCCACCCGTGGTGTACGGTAATTGGGAGTACCGCCGCTGCCGTTGGGAGTACCCGGGGTGATGGAGTGGGGCAGCAAGATGACGTGACCCTCCACAGGTAGGGAAAGGCCCCGGGACTCTGGATGGTAGTATGGGGTGCAGGGGGAGCGCAGGCTTGCTGGTTGCAGGGGTTAATCTGGTACTCACTCAGCAATAAAACAGACGCTGACAACAGGATAAACCAAGTCTCTGGATGCCGCTGCCCTCTTGGGGCGCTCGTCCGGGTCCCGTCCCCTGCAGCACTACCTGGTGGTCTGTGACCTTCCTCCTGGCACAGTATTTTTAGAGTGTCCTTTGTGGCCCATTAGCTTGGAGCTTTCCAGGCCCCACTCCCCACTATGGCTAAGTAAAGGAGCCTGCTCTCAGGGGCTCACGCTTAGATTTCAGTGGGCCACTTGCTTGGAAAGCCCTATCCCCCTCGTTGGGCTAGTGCCCCCAATCTCTGAGTTACGTGGGAACAGTCCATAGAGGCCCTGTCCTCTGCAGGCTAATTGCCGGGTTGCTTGAAACTTCTCCCTGACCTAGAGTCCGTGTACCTCGTTGTGCCTTCGGTCCCAGACCCGTGATTAGGCCCAGGCTTCTGACCATCCTCCAAGACAGGTCCCAGGCACCTAGCCTCAATCCCCTGCGACCAGAGGTCCGACTCCTCTAGGTCCAGACCACCGTCTGCGACCTAGTCTGCTTCTCCCCTGGGAGCTACAACTCCCAGCTTCCTCAGAGCTCCTCACAGCTCGAAGGCTACGACTGCACTCACTTGACACCTCCCACCTCCCTGCCTGACCCATAGGTGGGCAGCACCATTCCAGCTTAAGCAGCCCACTGGTGTGCCTGACAGGGTGTGGTGCAAGGTGTATCTAGGATTTATGAATGCTGGTGGAGGCAGTACTGCAGGTTAGGTTCCCAGAACTAGTCCAGGGCATCCCATATACATATAACTTTATGTTCTCCTTTATTTTCCTGCAATAAAGAAAAACAGAAAATCAAGCACATTTGGAAACATTTGTCTTTCAATTTAGCAATGAGACGCATGATCTAGATGTCGCCCGCACATGTTGCTATGTAGCCCTAATGTAAAGTGTATCACTGGTAGCCGATCAGTCAGTAATTGTAAGCTATGGGACTGATGAGTCCAGTTATTCTCATCTGTATACAGTCTTAAAGGCAGTGGGAAGCCAGTGCACTTATGTGACGCCCTGGCCTATCAGGTCGTCACAGGACATTGTGCAATCTACCCTTCTGCATGGTGTCTATCTCCTCCTTGGTTACGGGTCCCTGGCCTTTGGTGTTGCTAAGAACAAGCCAATCGAAATCCTAGAAACACTCTGCACCACACCCACCAGACACACCAATGGGTAGCCTGAAAGGAATAGGGGGTTGGTTAGAGAGGGTCAGGAGTGTCAGGAGTAGTCAGTCGAGTGGTGACTCTCGAGAGGAGAGGTCACAAGTAGTTGGAGGAGGTTGCAGGGGATCATGTCAAGGGCACGGAACTACCGAGCATGGCAGCCGGCGGCCTTCAGCCATCTCCGGGCAGGGGCCAGGACACGGTGGGGTACGTGGACCCTAGGCCGGGAAGAAGCTTCAAGCATCCTGGTAATTTACCCGATGAGGGCGAAGACTTCATGATTCGTTCTCCACCCCGCTCCAAAATCGGGTTACTAACGCAATGAGGGGGATAGAACTTTCCCAATACACAGTCCAGAAAATCACAAGCATGAACCCTGAGAGCAAGCTCACTCCATTAGCCATACGGGTGAGCGGGACCCGACTAGTTTTATACTACAGAGGCCAACCAGTAAAGAAAGTGCCAAGGATAAGGTCACAGGCTAAGAAGCAACATCATTGGGCACGGGATCCCAGCGTGCTCCCTCCCTGCTACAGTGGTGCTAAGAATTCCGATTTACAAGTTGTCGGTGTCAGCGTTATTGGACTGAGTGAGTACGCAGTGACCCTTTCCTCCCCAACGGAGCTCCCCTCTCGCCACCACCAAGCCCTGGGGCACTCTCCCCCTACCCACGGAGGGGTTAAACACCTAGCTGCCATACCATCGCCACCGGGCGCTCTCCACAGCAGCGGTGGTATTACACCTTACCACACACCATGGGTGGCGTCACGAACTCAAAAGACAAAACCCCTTGTAAATACCCCCCTTTTATTTCGGGTGTCCGCGCGGCCCCTCTTGGGTCCGGAGATCCCTTGAGCCACCGCGGATCTGGATCCGAGCAGCAGCCCAGCTACTGGCGCTGGGGCGGTACACTTACAATGGCTAATCATGTCTGTTAAACGACCGCTGATCGGCCACATCCAGTCGATCGTCATTTAATGGTCTTTCTAGTCCGGCCAATCATCGCACTTCCTGGCGCATAGAATACGGTTGGTACAAATCGATTTGTACGACCCATTATATCAGCCATGTCAGTAATCTGTGGCCGCTCTACGCCCTGAGAACCATCTCCTTCCTCTGCGGATCTCAGGGCTCTCAGATTACTGATGATTCTCAGATTACTAACGAGCTCAATAGACTGGATCCTGTGAATCGATTCTCAATAACTAATACAGGACAATCATTAACACAATCATCTGTTGCCCGATGGACGTTTTGCTCCTTAGTCGGGTGACTGGCGGCCAATTTATTTAGCCGATAATCCGGAAATGAGCTTTCGTTTCATTTGTAAATTTGCCTGATGAAGAAGCCTCAGTGCTCCAAAAGCAAATATTTTTTTTTAGTTGGTCGGTAGAGAGAACTTTTGTCCATTTTGGCATAAAATTATTTACAGTAAGATAAGAAGCACAAACTTTACAGACAAATCAAAGCCTAACGGATCCACTTCACCTTGCAGCAGAAATTTGCATAAATATAGCAGATGTCTGTATCAGCTGATAGCTGGAGTAGATTTCAGTCACTGTGTGAACGCTGCCTGAGATGTGCAAAATATATCAAGAGTCATCCACCTTCAACAAATTGGAGGCATCTTATTCCTCCTTTACACGTCAGTGATTTTTCACATACACAAAAAAAACTGTCAGAATTTCATCCAGGTAAAATATACAGTGCCTTGAGAAATAAAATTTTTGAATTTTTCAACCTTTTCCCACATTTCAGGCATCAAACATAAAGATAAAAATTTTAATGTTATGGTGAAGAATCAACAACAAGTGGGACACAATTGTGAAGTTAAACAAAATGTATTGCTTATTTTAAACTTTAAAAAAAAAACTGAAAAGTGGGGGCGTGCAATATTATTCGTCCCCTTTACTTTCAGTGCAGCAAACTCACTCCAGAAGTTCATTGAGGATCTCGGAATGATCCAATGTTGTCCTAAATGACTGATGATGATAAATTTAAGCCACCTGCGTGTAATCAAGTCTCCGTATAACTGCACCTGCTCTGTGAGTCTCAGGCTATGTGCGCACGTCGCGTAAAAACATGCAGTTACGCTGCGCTTTGTAGCGCAGCGTAACTGCATGCGTCCTGCGTCCCCTGCACAGTCTATGGAGACTGTGCAGGGGCCGTGCGCACGTGGCGTTTAAGAGCGCAGCGCTTCGGCTACTGCCGAAGCGCTGCGCAAAAAGAAGTGACATGTCACTTCTTTCCTGCGCTTTGCCGGCAGCTCCTGCTCTGTCTATGGCAGGAGCTGCAGGCAGAGCGCATGGAATCGGCGCTCACTACGGACATTTCTGCAGCGATCTAAAGCGCACATGTGCTCTTCAGATCGCTGCAGAAATTTCTGCAGGGCTTGTACGCAACGTGCGCACATAGCCTCAGTGTTCTGTTTAAAGCACAGATAGCATCATGAACACCAAGGAAAACAACAGGCAGGTCCGTGATACTGTTGTGGAAAAGTTTAAAACCGGATTTGGTTACAAAAAGATTCCCAAAACTTTAAAAATTCCAAGGAGCACTGTGCAAGCGATCATATTGAAATGGAAGGAGTATCCTACTTCTGCAAATCTACCAAGACCCGGCCGTCCATCAAAACATTCATCTCAAACAAGGAGAAGACTGATCAGAGATGCAGCCAAGAGGCCCATGATCACTCTGGATGAACTGCAGAGATCTGCAGCTGATGTGGGAGAGTCTGTCCATAGGAAAACAATCAGTCGTACACTGTACAAATCTGGCACAAATCTTGCCAAAAGTGACAAGGAGAAGACCATTTCTCAAAGATATTCATAAAAAGTGTCATCTAAAGTTTGCACCAAGCAACCTGGGAGGCACAGCAAACATGTGGAAGAAGGTGCTCTGGGCAGATGAAAACAAAATCGAACTATTTGGGCACAATGCCAAACGATATGTATGGCGTAAAAGCAACACAGCTCATCACCCTGAACACACCATCCTGTTGTGAATGTCAGTTATGCTTTTGCTGCTGTGAGGCTCCCTCTTGTGGCCAGGAATGGTTTGGTCAGAGACCAGGTGTGTTGAGCAATGGGCGTTTCCATTGCTAACTCTCTGCTTATTTAAACCCTGGTCTGATAGTAGGCTATGCCGGATGTCAGTTGTTCTTTGTACACCAGCCTGCTTCATCCTGCTCCAGACCACATCTACCCCAGATAAGTGCTTGGCTCTTTATTTGTTGTTTGTTTTTTTTTTGCTCTTATCTGAGTTTGTCATTTGCTGTGGTTGTTTTCAGTTTATTTGCATGCAGGAATCTTCCCTCTCAGTTGCTTAGCAGGGAAGCTCCCTGCAGCTATGTTTGGAGTATTGCTCCTATTAGTCCATGTGTTTGTTGCTTCTTGAATTTGTAATGATTCCTGCTTTCTGTTCATTGTTATGACAAGAGCGCCTGGTATAGGACGGAGTTCAGATCTAGCGATCTGAGGGCTTTTTGTACTATCAGGTTTTTGGATTTTTGTAGGGTTTTTCTCTGGCCACCATCAGTCCCTTTCCTATCCTGTCCTATTTAGTCAGTAGGGCCTCACCTTTTGCTAATCCTATCATCCGTCTGTGTATTGTGTTTTCCTATATCACCGCAGTCTTTGAATGTGGGGGGCTTGCTATTCTTTATCTATTTTCTGAGGCAGAGAGTTATTAATTTTTCCTTCCTTTAGGATAGCTAGTTCTCTGGCTGGGTTCGCGGTGAACAGGATGTTAGTTCACCCCTCGCTACTTCTAGTGTTGATAGTTAGTAAGGGGATGGCGGCCAGATTAGTTGTCAATGCTCTTGTCACCTTTTACCCATGATTTATGGTGGTCTTCCATGGTTCCGGATCATAACAGTACATCTGGCCAACAAATTTAAAGGGTACTCTTAAGAAGGAAGGAAAAAAAAAAGTCTGCTGAAATGTTTTTTTTTTTTTGGTGTTTTTCCTCTTTTTCTTTGGGTTCCGTGGATGATTTATTTTTTCTAGCATGGATGAATTGGGTGAGCGTGTTGCTCATCTTGATGCTAAGGTTCGTCGTATAGAGTCTTTTCTTGCACAGACTCCCTTTGCAGAGCCTAAGGCCATGTGCCCACAGGAGCTTTTTGCTGCGGAGTTTGCCGCGGAAAACCTGCGGATTTTTCTGGATTTTCCAGATAAATCCGCAGGTTCTAGTATGTACAGGCACTCCCCATGTTACCCTATGGGACATGGGGAGTGTCTGTGTCCACGCTGCGGAAAGTGCGGCTGTGGAATCTCCTGCGGAGATCTCTCAGCCGCACCTAACTGCATGTCAATTATTCATGCGGATTTACTTGCGGAGATCCCGGCCCTCCACTATGGAGATAGAGGCCAGGACGTCCGCAGGTAAATCGCGTGAAAGTCCGCATGTTTCCCGCAGCTATTCCGCTGGAAACTCGCAGCTAAAAATAGCTGCGGATGCCGGCGGGCAGCTGCGGGAAACATGCGGCCGTACCTGCGAATATATCTGCAGGTACGAGCGCCCGTGGGCACATGGCCTAAAGGTCCCGTCACACACAGAGATAAATCTTTGGCAGATCTGTGGTTGCAGTGAAATCATGGACATATTGTTCCATTTGTACACAGCCACAAACCTGGCACTGATTGTCCACAATTTCACTGCAACCACAGATCTGCCCCAGATTTATCTCTGTGTGTGACAGGGCCTTAAGATTCCCGTTCCTGAATTTTTTTCGGGAGATAGGTCGAGCTTTTTGAGCTTCAAAAATAATTGTAAATTTTTTTTTGACCTGCGCCTTAAGTCCTCAGGGAATCCCGTACAGCAGGTCAAGATTGTCATCTCCCTACTACGTGGTGACCCTCAGGACTGGGCCTTCTCTTTGGCATCTGATGATCCGATTCTCAGTGATGTGGATTCCTTTTTTCAGGCCTTGGGTTTATTATATGACGAACCCAATATTGTGGACCAAGCAGAAAAGGCCTTGTTGTCCTTAACTCAGGGTCTGGATTCTGCAGAAACTTTTTGTCAGAAATTTCGAAAGTGGGATGTCCTTACCAAATGGAATGATGACGCGCTTGCGGCTCTTTTTCGGAAGGGTATTGCTGATACTGTGAAGGATGTAATGGTGGGATTCCCCGTCCCTTCTGGTCTTGATGCCTCTATGACCCTTAGCCATTCAGATTGATAGGCGGTTACGTGAGCGCAGGAAGATACCTGCTGGTTTTGTGCCTGAGGAACAGCCTTTGAGCCTATGAAGTGTGATAGGGTCCTTTCTAATGCTAGTCGGCAGGGGTTCAGACGGAAGAATAGACTGTGCTTCTATTGTGGAGACGCTTCTCATAATATCTCTGTCTGCCCTAAACGTGAAAGGAGATTGGCTACTTCTGTTACAGTGGGTTCTTTGCAACCAAAGTTTCTTTTGTCTGTCACATTGATTTGCTCATTGTCTTCATTTTCTGCACTGGCCTTTGTGGACTCAGGGACAGTGCTCAATTTGATGGATTTTGGGTTTGCTAGGGATTGCGGTTTCCCAATGATTCCTTTGCAAACTCCTATTCCTTTAAGGGGCATTGATGCTACCCCTTTGGCAGAAAATAAACCCCAATTTTGGACCCACGTGCCTATGAGAGTTGCACCAGCGCATCAGGAAACTTGTACATTTTTAATATTGCATAACCTACAGGATACCTTGGTTCTGGGATTTCCATGGTTGCAGACCCATATTCCAGTTCTTGACTGGAGATCCTTGTTGGTAGCTAGTTGGGGTTGTCAAGGTGTGCATCAGGACCTTTCCGTGTTGTCCACGTCTGCTCAGGCAGTTGATGTTCCGGCCTTCTTGTCTGATTTCCGTGATGTATTTAATGACCAGGAATCTGATTCTCTGCCCCCACACCGGGACTGTGACTGTGCCATTGAGCTGGTGCTGGGTTTGTAAATTTCTCAAGGGGCGGATTTTCAACTTGTCTGTGCCCGAACATGAGGCCATGCGGTCATACATCAGGGAATCATTGGAGAAGGGGCACATTCGACCCTCTTCTTCTCCTTTGGGTGCTGGCTTTTTCTTTGTTGCTAAGAAAGATGGGTCGTTGAGACCTTGTAATGATTACCGCCTTCTTAATAAAATCACGATCAAATATCAGTACCCTTTGCCTCTGATGTCTGATGTTTTCTCTAGAGGGAAGGGTGCCAAATGGTTTACGAAACTGGATCTTAAGGGTGCGTATAATCGCATCCGTATTAAGGAGGGTGATGAATGGAAGACGGCTTTTAATACTCCTGAGGGGCATTTTGAGTACCTAGTGATGCCTTTTGGGCTCACTAATGCCCCCTCCGTCTTCCAGGTCTTCATGAATGATATTTTTCGGGACCTTATTGGTAAATTTTTGATTGTCTATTTGGATGAAATCTTGATTTTTGCTGATGATTGGGACTCTCATGTTGGGCAAGTACGGGCTATTTGTCAGATACTTAAGGATAATGCACTGTACGTTAAAGGGTCAAAGTGCCTCTTTGGGGTGCAAAGGATTTCCTTTTTGGGCTTCATCTTGTCTCCCTCCGCTATCGAAATGGACCCGGTTAAGGTTCAGGCTATTTATGACTGGGTGCAACCGACTTCTCTAAAATCCCTGCAGCAGTTTTTGGGGTTTGCTAAATTTTACCGTAAATGTATAGCTAATTTTTCTGCCATTGTCAAGCCTCTGACAGATTTGACTGGGTTTCGTTTTTGCCTTTGGCTGAATTTGCCCTTAACAATAGAGCTAGCTCTACCACATTGGTGTCCCCCTTTTTCTGCAATTTTGGGTATCACCCCAGGTTCCTCTCAGGGCAGCTTGAGGCGTCTGATTGTCCAGGGGTGGATTCGGTTGTAAACAGAATGCAGCAGATTTGGGGGCAGGTAGTGGATAAATTGTTTCAATCCCAAGAATCTGCCCAGAAATTTGCCAACCGGCGTTGGATTGTCGGTCCCCGGTTTAAAGTGGGGGACATGGTGTGGTTGTCCTCTAAAAATATTCCTATGAGAGTTCCATCTCCTAAATTTAAGCCCAGATTTATTGAACCTTATAAGATTTCGGAGATTATCAACCCTGTATCTTTCCGTTTGACTCTGCCTGTGTCATTTAAGATTCGCAATGTCTTCCATAAGTCCTTGTTGAAGAGACATGTGGAGCCAACAGTTCTGGCAGCAGCGCCTCCTGACCTTGTTTTGGTACAAGGGGATCTGGAGTATGAGGTTGAAAAAATTCTGGATTCCCGTCGCAGTAGGCGACAGCTTCAGTACCTTGTGAAATGGAAGGGTTATGGGCAGGAGGATAACTCTTGGGTTGTGGCTTCTGACATTTATGCGGACAGGTTGGTTCGCGCCTTCTATCATGCTCATTTTGAGCGACCCGATGGCGTTGGTGAGGGTTTGTTGACCCCTCCTCAAGGGGGGGTACTGTTGTGAATGTCAGTTATGCTTTTGCTCCTGTGAGGCTCCCTCTTGTGGCCAGGAATGGTTTGGTCAGAGACCAGGTGTGTTGAGCAATGGGCGTTTCCATTGCTAACTCTCTGCTTATTTAAACCCTGGTCTGATAGCAGGCTATGCCGGATGTCAGTTGTTCTTTGTACACCAGCCTGCTTCATCCTGCTCTAGACCACATCTACCCCAGATAATTGCTTGGCTCTTTATTTGTTGTTTGGTTTTGGTTTTTTTTGCTCTCATCTGAGTTTGTCATTTGCTGTGGTTGTTTTCAGTTTATTTGCATGCAGGGATCTTCCCTCTCAGTTGCTTAGCAGGGAAGCTCCATGCAGCTATGTTTGGAGTATTGCTCCTATTAGTCCATGTGTTTGTTGCTTCTTGAATTTGTAATGATTCATGCTTTCTGTTCATTGGTATGACAAGAGTGCCTGGTATAGGACGGAGTTCAGATCTAGCGATCTGAGGGCTTTTTGTACTATCAGGTTTTTGGATGTTTGTAGGGTTTTTCTCTGGCCACCATCAGTCCCTTTCCTATCCTGTCCTATTTAGTCAGTAGGGCCTCACCTTTTACTAATCCTATCAGCCGTCTGTGTATTGTGTTTTCCTATATCACCGCAGTCTTTGAATGTGGGGGGCTTGCTATTCTTTATCTATTTTCTGAGGCAGAGAGTTATTCATCTTTCCTTCCTTTAGGATAGCTAGTTCTCTGGCTGGGTTCGTGGTGCACAGGATGTTAGTTCACCCCTCGGCTACTTCTAGTGTTGATGGTTAGTAAGGGGATGGCGGCCAGATTAGTTGCCAATGCTCTTGTCACCTTTTACCCATGATTTATGGTGGTCTTCCATGGTTCCAGTTCATAACACCATCCCCACTGTCAAACATGTTGGTGGCAAAATCATGGTTGGGCCTGCTTTTCTTCAGCATGGACAGGAAAGTTGGTTAAAATTGATGGGAAGATGGATGGAGCCAAATACAGGACCATTCTTGAAGAAAACCTGTTAAGCAGGCTTTACACACTACGATATCGTTAATGAATTATCGTCGGGGTCACGGTGTTTGTGACGCACATCCGGCATCATTAACGATATCGCAGTGTGTGACACTTATGAGCGACCTTAAACGATCGCAAAATCAGTCAAAATCATTTGCCGCGGAGAGGTCGTCCTGAAACTAAAAATCGTTTTCTGCTTAATAGCGATGTTGTTCCTCGTTCCTGCGGCATCACACATCGCTGTGTGTGACACCGCAAGAGCGATGAACATCTCCTTACCTGCATCCAATGGCAATGCGTAAGGAAGGAGGTGAGCGGGATGTTACGTCCCGCTCATCTCCGCCCCTTCACTTCTATTGGACGCCTGCCGTGTGACGTCGCTGTGACGCAGCACGAACCGCGCCCTTAGGTTCGCCGGCCAGAGCGACATTGCAGGGCAGGTAAGTGCATGTGACGGGGTTAAGCGAGGTTGTGGGGCACGGGCAGCGATTTGCCCGTGTCGCACAAATGACAGGGGCGGGTACGAACGCTTGTGATCTCGCTAGCGAGATCACAGCATGTAAAGCCCGCTTTAGAGTCTGCAAAAGACCTGAGACTAAAGGGTGCTTTACACGCTGCGACATCGCTAATGATGTATCGTCGGGGTCACGTCATTAGTGATGCACATCCGGCGCCGTTAATGACATTGCAGCGTGTGACACCAAGGAGCGATGATCAACGATCGCAAAAACGTCAAAAATCGTCGCTCCTTTTCATAATATCATTGGTGGTGCATGCCGCTGGTTGTTCGTCAATCCTGCGGCATCACACAACGCTATGTGTGACACCGCAGGAACGACAAACATCTCCTTACCTGTGTCCACTGGCAATGAGGAAGGAAGAAGGTGGGCGGCATGTTCCGACCACTCATCTCCGCCCCTCCTCTGCTATTGTGCGGCTGTTTAGTATTGCCGCAGTGACGCAGCACCCCTTGAAGGAGGGATTGTTCGGCGGTCACAGCGACGTCGCTGAAAAGGTATGTGCGTTTGACGCTGCCGTAGCGATAATGTTTGCTACGGCAGCGATCACCAAATGTCGCACGAACGACGGGGCGGGTGCTATCGCACACGACATCGCTAGCTATCGCTAACGATGTTGCAGCGTGTAAAGCACCCTTAAGACAGCGACTTGTCTTCCAACAAGACAATGATCCCAAACATAAAGGAAAATCTACAAAGGAATGGTTCACAAATAAACGTATCCAGGTGTTAGAATGGCCAACTCAAAGTCCAGACCTGAATCCAATAGAGAATCGGTGGAAAGAGCTGAAAACTGCTGTTCACAAATGCTCTCCATCCAACCTCACTCAGCTCGAGCTATTTCCAAAGGAAAAATGGCCAAAATTTTCAGTTTCTCGATGTGCAAAACTGATAAACACATACCCCAAGCGACTTGCAGCTGTAATCGCAGCAAAAGGTGGCGCTACAAAGTATTAACTTAAAGGGGACAAATAATATTGCACGCCTCAATTTTCTGTTATTTATTTTTTTAAAAAGTTTACAATAAGCAATAAATTTAGTTCAACTTCACAATTATGTCCCACATGTTGTTGATTCTTCACCATAAAATTAAAATGTTTATCTTTATGTTTGAAGCCTGAAATATGGGAAAAGGTTGAAACATTCAAGGGGGCCGAATACTTTCTAAAGGCACTGTATCTTTGTACCGTGTTAGCCAGTAGATAGAAAAAAAATGTTCCTCAGGGGTTGATCCGAGTTTCATTAGTATTTTCCATCAGTCATCAGAGTTTGGTCAGTGTCAGCTTAATAGGTGGAGCTGAAGATCTCATTTTGTTCCTTTCTATTTGCATATTTAAATTGAAAAAGAGCATTGCATGGCCTATAAGTCTCCTTATACTGATATAGCTCACTCCACAATGAAAAACCTTTTTCCTTTTAGACTTCTCTGCTGGAAAAAGATTTTTTTTAACTTCTTACCGACACTGAACATATTTGGTACATTCTGCCTTATATCGGTATACTCACTGCCAGTTGCCGGCTTGAACAGCTGACATGTACGGCTATCAGGCACGAGTGGATACGCTCTCCACTCATGCCTATTAACCTCTTGCACTGCATTGTCAAAATGTGACAGCGTGGTGTACATCCCAGCCGCCGTAAACATTCACTTACCCAGCACTATCAGAAGCCACGTGATGTGATCATGTGGATCCGATTGGTTGCCATGGTAGCACAGGGTCATGTGATGACTCCTGTAGCTATCATGAATCAGTTCCTTTTACACCCGGCAGAGCGCCATGTGTGAGAGGAGAGCTGATTTTCTGCAGATCAGAGAAATGCTGCTCTGATCTACAGAAATAAATGAGCGATCAGATTGCTGATCCTTATAGTCCCCTAGAGGCAGGGCCGTATTTGCCATTAGGCACTTGAGGGCACGTGCCTAGGGCGGCGCCTTCCAGGGGGGCGGCGCCCAAACCAAAATTTAAAAAAAAAAAAAAAAAATTTTTTTTTTAAATCTTCCTCCCTCCCTCCTCCAAACTCTTTATTAAATCCGGCGCCTTTTTGGAGGAGGGAGGGAGCGCACAGTCATTTATAGTCGCGTCTATAACACGCGAATATAAATGACACTGTGAGCGTGCCGGCACTTACTTCCGGGGTCAGAGGAGCTGTAATCAGCTCCCCGCCCCGACGTGCTGCCGTGCGCTCACTGTGCAGAGGTCACAGGAGCGTGAGGCCGCGCAGAGGAGGACGGGAGCCGCCGCCGAAGATGGAGCCGCCGCCGAAGATGGAGCCGCCGCCGGAGATGGAGCCGCCGCCGGAGATGGAGCCGCCGCCGGAGATGGAGCCGCCGCCGGAGATGGAACCGCCGCCGAGCAAGATGTCAGATGCCACCGCCACCGCCACCGCCACCGTGGAGAACGGGAGATGCAGCCTGGAGCAGGTAAACGCTTTACAGCCGAAGACAGCGCCGAACAAGCAACCCGGGGGGGGGGCGCAACATGGAGGATGGGGGGATGGAACATGATATGGGGGCGCAACATGGAGGATGGGGGGGATGGAACATGATATGGGGGCGCAACATGGAGGATGGGGGGGATGGAACATGATATGGGGGCGCAACATGGAGGATGGGGGGGATGGAACATGATATGGGGGCGCAACATGGAGGATGGGGGGGATGGAACATGATATGGGGGCGCAACATGGAGGATGGGGGGATGGAACATGATATGGGGGCGCAACATGGAGGATGGGGGGGATGGAACATGATATGGGGGCGCAACATGGAGGATGGGGGGGATGGAACATGATATGGGGGCGCAACATGGAGGATGGGGGGGATGGAACATGATATGGGGGCGCAACATGGAGGATGGGGGGATGGAACATGATATGGGGGCGCAACATGGAGGATGAGGGGATGGAACATGATATGGGGGCGCAACATGGAGGATGGGATGCAGCATGATGTGGGGGTGCAACATGGAGGATGTAGGGATGGAACATGATGTGGGGGCGTAACATGGAGGATGGGGGGGGATGCAGCATGATGTGGGGGTGCAACATGGAGGCTGGGGGGGGATGCCACATGATATGGGGGCGCAACATGGAGGATGGGGGATGGAACATGATATGGGGGCGCAACATGGAGGATGGGGGGATGGAACATGATATGGGGGCGCAACATGGAGGATGGGGGGGATGGAACATGATATGGGGGCGCAACATGGAGGATGGGGGGATGGAACATGATATGGGGGGCGCAACATGAAGGATGGGGGGATGGAACATGATATGGGGGCGCAACATGGAGGATGGGGGGATGGAACATGATATGGGGGGCGCAACATGGAGGATGGAACATGATATGGGGGCGCAACATGGAGGATGGAACATGATATGGGGGCGCAACATGGAGGATGGGGGGATGGAACATGATATGGGGGCGCAACATGGAGGATGGGGGGGATGCAGCATGATGTGGGGGCGCAACATGGAGGATGGAGGGGATGCAGCATGATGTGGGGGTGCAACATGGAGGCTGGGGGGGGGATGCCGCATGATATGGGGGCGCAACATGGAGGATGGGGGATGGAACATGATATGGGGGCGCAACATGGAGGATGGGGGAATGGAACATGATATGGGGGCGCAACATGGAGGATGGGGGGATGGAACATGATATGGGGGCGCAACATGGAGGATGGGGGGGATGGAACATGATGTGGGGGCGCAACATGGAGGATGGGGGGGGGATGCAGCATGATGTGGGGGCGCAACATGGAGGATGGGGGGGGGGATGCAGCATGATGTGGGGGTGCAACATGGAGGATGGGGGGGGAAGCAGCATGATGTGGGGGCGCAACATGGAGGATGTGGGGATGGAACATGATGTGGGGGCGCAACATGGAGGATGGGGGGGATGCAGCATGATGTGGGGGTGCAACATGGAGGCTGGGGGGGGATGCCGCATGATATGGGGGCGCAACATGGGGGATGGAACATGATGTGGGGGCGCAGCGTGGAGGATGGGGGGGATGCCGCATGATGTGGGGGCGCAACATGGAGGATGTGGGGGCGCAACATGGAGGATGGGGGGGATGAAGCATGATGTGGGGCGCAACATGGAGGATGGGGGGGATGAAGCATGATGTGGGGGCGCAGCATGGAGGATGGGGGGGATGAAGCATGATGTGGGGGCGCAGCATGGAGGATGGGGGCGATGAAGCATGATGTGGGGGCGCAGCATGGAGGATGGGGGGGATGAAGCATGATGTGGGGGCGCAACATGGAGGATGGGGGGGCGCAACATGGGGATGGAGCATGATGTGGGGGCGCAGCATGGGGGATGGAGCAGAATGGGAAAATGAGGGAGGGTGGTGGACAGTATAGCAAATGGGAGTTACAGTATGGAGAATGAGAGGCATGGTATGGAGAATGGGGGTAGCATGGGGGGGGCATGGTATGGAGAATGGGGTAGCATGGGGGGGGCATGGTATGGAGAATGGGGTAGCATGGGGGGGGGGCATGGTATGGAGAATGGGGTAGCATGGGGGGGGGGCATGGTATGGAGAATGGGGTAGCACGGGGGGGGGGCATGGTATGGAGAATGGGGTAGCACGGGGGGAGGCATGGTATGGAGAATGGGAAAGCATGGGGGGCTCGGTATGGAAGGGGAACCATGGTGGGCTTGGTATGGGGGGTCTTGATATGGAGAAGGGGCAGCATGGGGAGCGCTCAGTTAGGAGCCTGGGAGGGCTCGGTATACAGAATGCGAAGCATAAGGCTCATTATAGAGTGGGGACAGCATGAGGGGGGCAGTGAAGTGGGGGATGCATGGAGAGGTGGGGACAGTGGAGGTCATAGTTCATAAGTGAGGAAGGTCTGGAGGGTATAATTCAGTGGGGAGGACAGTGGGGTTTTCATGTGAGGGGGCAGTGTAGTGGGAATGTTATAGGAGAGAATGTGGAGGCTGTATGCTGTAAGTGACACGGTGTGGGGTCATTCTTTGTGCTGTGAGCTCAGTGATGGGCAATTATTTATTCTTGGGCACAGCCTTGGGCTTACTTAGGGTGGTTACTCTTTAGTGAGGAGAATTATGAGTCTGTCACCAGGTTTTTGCCACCTAATTTGAGAGCAGCATAATGTAGGGGCAGAGATCCTGATTCCAGTGTTGTCACTTACTGGACTGCTTAGTGTAGTTTTGATAACATCACTGTTTAATCAGCAGTAGTTATCATTACAGGACTACTTGGTGTGCTGCAGGTAGTCCAGCATATTCATGAGCTCTGTATAACTGCGAGATCTGCAGCAGAGAAAACGACAGCAAACAGCTCAGTAAGTGACACATTGCTGGAATCAGGGGCTCTGTCTCTACATTATGCTGCTCTCAGATGGGGGAGCAAAACCTGGTGACAGATTCCCTATACGGGCACCATTGCAGTATGTGCTGCAGCAGACCAAACAAGAGGGGAGTCTTGGGAGACGCTGGACAAAGTGTTGCTAAGAGCGATGACATTTTACTTTTACTCCCAAAATGGCAATTAATCTGCAGACACATTTATACAGGGGACGTCACTCTGGCATGTACAGTTTTACCTTAATATTATATATATGCAAACTGTTCTGTCCCCCCTGGTGCGGCCGATGTCTTGGTGCAGATGTGCACCGTCCTATTTGCATATTAAAGACAGTCCCTCGCCCTTAGGTGAGTCAGTGCTGTTTAAAATCACTTAGCATTTCTGCACGTGTCCTGACACTGGAGGAGCAGAGTAGCACTCCAAGTGTCAGTGTGTGTGCGCACGCAATGTGACTGCAGTGTCCGCGTGGGTGCGCCTGCAATGTGACTGCAGTGTCCGCGTGGGTGCGCCTGCAATGTGACTGCAGTGTCCGCGTGGGTGCGCCTGCAATGTGACTGCAGTGTCCGCGTGGGTGCGCCTGCAATGTGACTGCAGTGTCCGCGTGGGTGCGCCTGCAATGTGACTGCAGTGTCCGCGTGGGTGCGCCTGCAATGTGACTGCAGTGTCCGCGTGGGTGCGCCTGCAATGTGACTGCAGTGTCCGCGTGGGTGCGCCTGCAATGTGACTGCAGTGTCCGCGTGGGTGCGCCTGCAATGTGACTGCAGTGTCCGCGTGGGTGCGCCTGCAATGTGACTGCAGTGTCCGCGTGGGTGCGCCTGCAATGTGACTGCAGTGTCCGCGTGGGTGCGCCTGCAATGTGACTGCAGTGTCCGCGTGGGTGCGCCTGCAATGTGACTGCAGTGTCCGCGTGGGTGCGCCTGCAATGTGACTGCAGTGTCCGCGTGGGTGCGCCTGCAATGTGACTGCAGTGTCTGCGTGGGTGCGCCTGCAATGTGACTCCAGTGTCCGCGTGGGTGCGCCTGCAATGTGACTCCAGTGTCCGCGTGGGTGCGCCTGCAATGTGACTCCAGTGTCCGCGTGGGTGCGCCTGCAATGTGACTCCAGTGTCCGCGTGGGTGCGCCTGCAATGTGACTGCAGTGTCTGCGTGGGTGCGCCTGCAATGTGACTCCAGTGTCTGCGTGGGTGCGCCTGCAATGTGACTCCAGTGTCTGCGTGGGTGCGCCTGCAATGTGACTCCAGTGTCTGCGTGGGTGCGCCTGCAATGTGACTCCAGTGTCTGCGTGGGTGTGCCTGCAATGTGACTCCAGTGTCTGCGTGGGTGTGCCTGCAATGTGACTCCAGTGTCCGCGTGGGTGTGCATGCAATGTGATGCAGGTACGTTCTGACACCTGGTTGCTGCCTGTATTTGACTGCCGATTCAATGAGGAAGGTTGTTGAAGTGAGCAGACAGCACATCACAGCGCCGTGTGCCCCTCCTCACTGTGCTCCTCCTGTGTTGGATGCACACATGCACTGACGCTTGGAGTGTGCCGCTGTGCTCCTCCTGTGTTGGATGCACACATGCACTGACGCTTGGCGTGTGCCGCTGTGCTCCTCCTGTGTTGGATGCACACATGCACTGACGCTTGGCGTGTGCCGCTGTGCTCCTCCTGTGTTGGATGCACACATGCACTGATGCTTGGTGTGTGCCGCTGTGCTCCTCCTGTGTTGTGTGCACACCCGCACTGACGCTTGGAGTGTGCCGCAGTGTTGGGTGCGGTGCAGACAGGAGATCTGGTGTTACGGTGCTCACTCTCACCAATGGATCACTATTAATCAAGACACAGGCCTGGCTAGTATTTTCCTATATTAGGTGGTATTGTGCACCCAGGCTTAGGCCGCGCAGAAATGTCCTCATTTTCATATCAAATGTGGCTTTTTCAGTGAACATTAAAGGGAACCTGTTACACCCTTTTTCAATTCTAAACTGCCCCCCCTCTTGTTAGTGACGCAATGTAAGTGATGCACATTTTCTGACTATAAGGACAATGGAGCAGTTTAATATTAAAGGTCGTGACCAGTTCCTTTTAAGCTGACCTATATGGGTGGGTTTATTTCTCCACAGATCATGTCCCCCATATAAATATTTCCGCAGTCTAGGTGTCATTTTGGGGTGACAGGTTCCCTTTAAGTCAGCTTAAAAATCATCTCACCTGACGAATGAAAGTTTTTTGTCGTGCATCGGGTGATGGACACTGTTTAGATAAATCAGGTTCCCATCTTTGGCTGCAGTGTGAATGCTGCTTTTAAAGGGGTTTTCTCACATTGGGAACTTGCCCCCTATCCTTGGGATGGGGAATAACTTTCCAATCGCTGGGGGTCCGACTACCGTGGCCCCGAGTGTTTCCCAGAACCAGAACATGCAGACAGAATGGATTCCGGGAGTAAAATTTCATAGTCCTGTCTCCTGAGCTGTGCACTTAAGAGGTCTTTTGAGCAATTGGTGGGGGTCTCAAGTCCCACCCCATGATGCCCCTTCTCCCTACTGAGCCCACCTCTGCCCTACTAATCTCCTCAGAATTAATGGACCTAAACCTATAAGATCTCGTCCAAAAGTTAAGTCTACTGCCTGGGACTAATCAGTATTGTGGTTCTTATATGGTCCACAGTCTAATGATGGCTGGTAACAACTACCAGCATCTCCTTACCATTTTTAAGGACATACTGAGAGTTGTACGTTAATGCAATACATAGATGTATATGGGTCTAACCTGACACTGCACTTGATTGCTGTGTGAATTTGGCATTGTATTCATGTACTGATGGTGGTTTTGGCGATGTATTGTCTTCAGGGTGGGTTTGGTGATGTGTTATTGTGTTTAGGGTGGTTTTGATGATATTACTGTATTGACAGTAGTTCTGTTGATGTATTACTGTACTAACTGTGGTTTTGGTTACGTATTATAGTATGTAGTGTGGTTTTAGTTATGTATTACTGTACTGATGGTGGTTCTGGTGATAGTCATGTGGCTGTTGTAATCTTTACCTTATCAGTCTTGATCCTAAAACATAGGGTCAGCGTGCTGGACTAAAAATACAGCTATCTGCATGTCTGTCAGCCGAATAAGTAATAGACTAAAGCCCCCATACACTATAGTCTGATTTTTAGGCCGGCAGCTATCTTGCTCGGCTCTCCCATATACAGGAGCACTCATTCTGCCAATTGTTTCTGTGTTCTTTATTAGAGCCGCTGCTGGACATCTCCGACAGCAGCTTATCATTTAGAGGATAATAGGATCTACACTCCGTAATTGGACATGCTGGATCCTTATTCCCCTGACAATCAGAATTGAGAGCCCCTGTTCACATTGGGCTGTCAGCAGAACCTGTCGATATTGGCGGGTTTAGACAACTTTAGGTTAATGTGTATGGAGGTCTTAACTACTATCTGAAGGCTCTGGGCTCTATCAGGGCATGTGCACACGTCTTGTAGATGTCTGTGAACCCCCGGAATTATTCAGACAGAAAACACTTTAGGACAGTCATCATTTTATCCTGAAGCAAATATTTATTTTTTTTGCTGTGGCTTTTTGGTTGTTTTTTCCAACATCTTTTAGCTACTGGATTTTACTTATTTTTTTAAATGAAGTAGTAAGCGGCATCCAAGCAGCAGGCGCCATATAATGGACCGGTCACAACTAGTAAGCGGCATCCAAGCAGGAGCCGCCATATAATGGACCGGTCACAACTAGTAAGCGGCATCCAAGCAGCAGGCGCCATATAATGGCCGGTCACAACTAGTAAGCGGCATCCAAGCAGCAGGCGCCATATAATGGCCGGTCACAACTAGTAAGCGGCATCCAAGCAGCAGGCGCCATATAATGGCCGGTCACAACTAGTAAGCGGCATCCAAGCAGCAGGCGCCATATAATGGCCGGTCACAACTAGTAAGCGGCATCCAAGCAGCAGGCGCCATATAATGGCCGGTCACAACTAGTAAGCGGCATCCAAGCAGCAGGCGCCATATAATGGCCGGTCACAACTAGTAAGCGGCATCCAAGCAGCAGGCGCCATATAATGGACTGGTCACTGTCAGCCGCTTCATGTCTGAGGAAACCTGACGCGCTTAAAAAAACTCCAAAGACTGAACATATGGACAGCAAGTCGTTTTACATTGCAGTGTATGAGTTCATTTCTTTAATATTTAGAGTTTGGGTTTTTTGGGCGGGTTATAGGGCGGATCTGTCTGGAAAAAAAAAAAAAAAGCTGTGTGCATATAACCGTAATCTGACTGATCAGAAGGGGGCGCCACCACTGACAGTGCCTAGGGCAGCAAAAACCCCAAATACGGCCCTGCCTAGAGGGACTAGTAAAATTTTAAAAAAAACTTAAAAATAGTTTAAAAAAAACCCCTAAAAGTTGAAATCACCCCGTTTGCCCCATTGAAAGTTAAAGGGTTAAAAAAAAAATTAAAAAAAATATATGGTATCGCCGCGTTCAGAAATGCCCGATCTATCAAAATATAAAATCAATTTATCTGATCAGTAAACGGCGTAGCGTCAAAAAAATTGCAAACGCCAAATTTTCGTTTCTTGGTCGCCGCAAATGTTGCACAAAATGCAATAACAGGAGATCAAAACGTAGCATCTTGTGCAAAAATGGTACCGTTAAAAATGTCAGCTCGAGACGCAAAAAATAAGCAGTCACTGAGCCTTAGATCCAGAAAAATGAGAACGCTACAGTTTTCGGAATTTGGCGCAAAGAGTGCACGACTTTTATTGGACAAACGTCTGAATTTTTTTTTTACCCCTTAGATAACAGTAAACATTTGTGATATCTACAAACTCGTACCGACCTGAGGAATCACAACAATACATCAGTTTTACCATATAGTGAACATGTTGAATAAAATATCGCCAAAATAATTGTGCAATTGCACTTTTGCAATTTTTCTGCACTTGAATTTTTTTTGCCATTTTCCAGTACCCTATATGGTAAAATGTATGGTTTTATTTAAAAGTACAACCAGTCCCACAAAATGGCAAGATTGATGGAAAAATAAAAAAGTTACAGCTCTCGGAAGACGGGGAGCAAACAGAAAAAATGGAAAATCGCCTGGGGGTGAAGGGGGTTAAGATTACTATTGGTTTTAACTGAATAAGTCCCACTAAACAAATATTTATTGCAAAAGAATCTTTTTTGAGCAGATAAGGTTTTTCTGAGACTCATTAATTTCTGTATATAAATTGCAGTTGCCTAAGGCCAGAGTCACACTTGCGAGTGACTCGTGCGAGTCTTGCATCGCATCACCTGGCATGGCTGCACACTCTCCGGACAGGAGCGGGTCAGCTGCATGTATTTCTATGTGGTGGAGACGCTCCTGTCCGGAGAGCGGCAGACCGCGCCGGATGATACAATACAAGAGTCACTCGCAAGTGTGAATCTTCACTAGGCGGTGAGATGCATGTGGCTTATAATCATCCTGCCCTTTCTGTATTGCAGATTATCTCCGCACATACTGACTGATGAGCTGCTGCTTACATACAGCAGCCATTCTAACAAAAAGTAGAGCTGCAGTCTTAATTGGATGACATACATTGTTTTTCCAAAAATAACCCCTCCCCGAAAAATATGCCCTAGCAGGGATTTTCAGCATTTTCGGCGCAAGGCCTACCCCGACAATAAGTCCTAGTCGCAGTTCAATAATGAAGTATCCATGCAGCTAAAAAAGTTTAAAGAATACTGCAGGACAACTTATTATAGAAAGTGGACACCTCACAATCACACTGACCAGACGCCGAGCGGCAGGACCTGCAGTGATCGCACCCCCGCACACATCAGATCACATACATAATCACTGATCAGATCACAAACACAATCATTCTTCCGATCGCTCACACACACTCACCACATCTAGCGATTCCAATCCTGAGACGCTGTGCGGTGGAGCGCAAGGCCCTGCAGATGGCATGCTTGCTTACAGGACCTGCGACATGTGACTTCCTCCCATCCCTGCGGCCAGGGTAGATGCTAGAATGTATTGGCTCCTGACAGGTATGATGTATCGGACGCATTCTGTACCTCTGGATATAGTGAATGAGTGTGTGTGTGATATCTGATGTGTGTTTATGAGTGTCTGTGTGTATGAGTGTACGCCATGCGGTGGAGCGCAAAGACCTGTGGATGGCATGCTTGCTTACAGCACCTGCGACATGTGACTTCCTCCCATCCCTGCGGCCATTATAGATGCTAGCATGTACGGGCTCCAGACATGTATGATGTAATGGATGTGTAGCGCCCCTGAGACTGGGTGCTACAGGGTATTGTATGTTTATGTATTTTATAATATCCATCCACCCTGAGCAGGCAGAGGTTAAAATCTTAGGAAGTTTAACTTCCTGTTTAACCCCTTCACGACCGGCCGATTTTTCGCTTTCCGTTTTTTTTCGCCATTCTTTTTCTGAGAGACGTAACTTTTTTATCAGTCAATATGGTCATGTGAGGGCTCATTTTTTGCGGAACGAGCTGTACTTTTAAATGAAACCATCAGTTTTACCATATAGTGTACTGGAAAACAGCAAAAAAATTCCAAATGCAGAAAAATTGCAAAAAAAGTGCGATAGCACTATGGTTTTTGAGATATTTTATTCACTGTGTTCACTATATGGTAAAACTGATGTGTGGGTGTGATGTCTCAGGTCAGTGCGAGTTCGTAGACACCAAATATGTATATGTTTACTTTTATATAAGGGGTTAAAAAAAAATCGGAAGTTTGTCCAAAAAAAGTGGCGCACGTTTTACGCCATATTCCGTGACCCGTAGCGTTCTTATTTTTCGGGATCTATGGCACAGTGATGGCTTATTTTTTGCGTCTCGAGCTGACGTTTTTAACGGTACCATTTTTGCGCAGATGCTACGTTTTGATCGCCTCTTATTGCATTTTGCGCAAAAGTTGTGGCGACAAAAAAACGTCGTTTTGGCGTTTGGAATTTTTTTGCCGCTACGCCGTATACTGATCAGATTAATTGATTTTATATTTTGATAGATCGGGAGTTTCTGAACGCGGCGATACCAAATGTGTGTATATTTTTTTTATTTTTTTAAGCCTTTAATTTTCAATGGGGCGAATGGGGGGTGATTTGAACTTTTAGTTTTTTTTTGTTTTTTTTTAATTTTTAAAACTTTTTTTTAACTTTTTTGTTTTATTTTACTAGTCCCCCTAGGGGGCTATTGCGATCAGCAATCCGATCGCTCTGCAGTATCTGCTGATCACAGCTACAAGGCTGTAAACAGCAGGTACACTCTCTTTCTATTTTGCTGTGCCGCTGGCACAGCGAAAGTGAAAGCAAGTCAGGTGTAGTACAGGAGTCGTCACATGACCCTGTGCTACCATGACAACTATCGGAAGTCACGTGATCGCGTCACGTGACTTCCGGTATCGGGCGGTAAGTAAAAGTTTACCGCGATCGCGCTTATAATGGCGCTGTCACATATTGACAGCGCCATATAAGGGGTTAAACGGCACGAGCAGATAACGATTCTGCTCGTGCCTAGCAGGCACACATCTCAGCTGTGAAAATCAGCTGAGATGTGTGCCGATCGCAGCATGATACTGCCGGCAGACCGCGGGCAGTAACGTTATGACCGCTAGGACGTAATTTTACGGCCCGCGGTCGTTAAGGGATTAATACAGCCTCACACACAGGCAGAGGTGACATTCCTTAGGTGGGACCACATGCAGGAGGGTACAAAAGGGACAGATTAGCTTCAGCTACTTTAGAACGCCTTGGTGAAGCAGAGAGAGAAGATGCAGTGATCAGCTCTCTGAGAGCTCTCTCTGTCGAGGACGCAGAGCAGATGTTACGTCACCACTGGAGTCCGCTCCAGCGACTTCTACTCCGATCGCCAGGCGACGCCGTGTTCCTGCCGTGGATGGTGCTGGTGATGGGAGAGGAGTCGATGTAAGCGGAGCCGGTGGGCGCAGGCTCTGCTCATCCACTGGGCTGGGTTTCCTTGGGATCTGCAGTACCACTGGCTGACTATAGGTGGCGTGTGTCTTCCAGCTGAAGTTACCGTCACTCAGCTACAGCTAATGGGAAGACTCCACACCCTTCTTAATTCCCCTTCTGTCTGCTGACCACTGCCAGAGATAGTTCTGATATCTTGGCTCCTGTGCTGCCCTGTTCTGTTTTGTGATTCTGGTATTTTGTCTTCTGCTTGTTTCCTGACTACGTCTCCTGCCTGCTGTTTATGTACCTCGTTGCCCGATTCCGATTTGACCTCTGCTAATGTGGCGCCCCTGACCTGGTCAGGCACCACTGAGTATTGCACCCATGCTGGGGTGCACCCATGCCCAGAGGCTGACTAGGGTGTGGACATACAGACACCAAGTACCCAGGAACACACACAGCTTAGAGGGGACCCCTGGGCGCACTCAGGGAGGGGGCATAGCCCTTGCATCCCAGGTAGTGGTGTGGGACTAGAGACAGGGAGTTGTGCAGAGGCAGCTGAAGGAGCAGGAGGTGTAGAACCGCATCTGGAGGGCAGAGCAGAGGAGCAGGGCCCTGTCAGACACTGCACCAGTCAGTGGCTGCTGGTGGGGGAGAAAGGCTACTCAAAATGCTGCATGAAAACCACCTAGGGCAGTAGCAAGAGGTGGCTGAGTAAGGGGACTGCTCGTAAACCCAGCCCGCACGGGGAAACAGGTCCCCAGAGCAGGGGCCCATTCAGTTGGTCTGCCAAACCTGCTGGTGAGGGCCCTTTATGTGCCTCACCAACCTACACAGAGTCCGCAGCTACAGCAGCAACGAGGGAGCCCATAAGTGTCAGAAGGCAAGCAGCCAGAATTACTTGGTCCATGCTGCCCGCAAATGGGCCAGAAAGGGAAGAATGGCAGATGCGACTTCCCTGGGTGATTCCAGCAATACTACAAGTAGGAGTCACCTCAAAACAAGAAGGGCAAGAAAGGCGAGTCAGCAGTCACCCCTACATCAGCCGAAGGGATACCTGGCTCCTCCTGGTCCATCATAGCATCGCCCGGGTTACCTCACCTCTGCCATCTGAAAGTGAGTAAAAACCCTGAAAGACATTGCTGCTTGTGTGTGACTTCTTCTGCGACCTGTGGTACTACACACTTACACTGAGCCCTGGGGCCAGCCTCACTCTCGGGAGGCCACAACAACTGACTGTATTTATCATCAGCCCCAGGCACTCCCTAAACTGCAGTGGCGGTCCCTCCCTGACCGCAAATACCGAGAGTGGCGTCACGATTCCCATAGAAGTTAACCTGACCTACCCGTGGCCAGAAGATTCCCTGCACTGTGGCGTCCCCAAGCAGGACCAGCGCTCCTGGGGTGGCACACTATATTTTCTGATTACGTCCTTGTCTATCGATTCTGTCCCTGTTCTGCAATTCCTGGTTTGACCCTGCCTGAAGATTACTCTTTCGGACTGCTGCCTTCCACAGGTAGTGATCTCCAGGGCCCTGTGTAATTCCAAATTCCTGTATAGGGGTTAAAGGGTTTCAGGGTTCTGGGGTCCTGCTTGGTGAAGTCGTTTCCCTCTAGCCTGTCCATTACAGCCCGTCTGAGTCTGTGGATCCGGGCAGGCGTTACAGCAGAGGAACCACCAAGTCCAGACCGGTTCATACACCCTTTCCTTACCTGGGACCAGATGAGTGGATGGCTGAGGACCCCTAAGCTGAGAGAGCGGACAGAACCAGTTAGGAGGCTCCAGACCCATTAGCCGGCAGAGACCTGGAATGGGAGAGGTGGCTAGCTGGGATGAAATACAGAGCCATGCAGCTTCGGGTGGCAGAGTAATGGGTCTCCAGAGACAAGGAAGGGACCACCACATGAGAACACAGGGGGAGAAAGCCCACAGGTTGCTCTACAGGACTTAACCTCTGCTCTGCCTGGGAACGAACGGAGTCATTGCAGAATATGAAAGACCTGTGAGTAAACAAGATCTGAAACCTGCAACCCAGTGACTCTAACTCTGTCATCACCTTGTGATCTGGTGATTCCCAGTTCCCCGTTCTCCCTCACGGGGGTCGCTATGCCTGTGGGTAGCGATATCCCAGCTGCACTCCAACATCTTCCCTGGCGAGGTACCCTGCAGCGGCGGCCTTATCCCTGGCCACACACCACAGGTGGCGTAGTTGATATCATCCGTTCCACTCCTGGAGGAGGAAAAGTTGGAGGAAGGGTCCGCAGCGGAGGAGGACGGGACCCCAGTCACCACTGTAACCGGTGACGACCTCTCCAGGAACAATCCTTGCTGGCCTCCCTTTTACTGTGCACCACGGGGCCTCGGAACTAAGTCAGGCCACGACTTCTACAAACCACTGGCCCGGCGACTGGTATACAAGGTACAGATTTAACCTCCTATCTTGTGCTACGTGGGGTGTCACAGATGCATTCTGTACTGCTGGATGGAGTGAGTGTGTGTGCGTGTGACATCTGACGTGTGTCTTCTAACCCCCGCTCATTAAATTCATTGATTATTCACTGCACTGAGGAGCCGGAAGCTGGAGCATCGTGGGGACAGCACTGAGCACAGCACCGCTGAGGATAGCATCGTGTGGACAGGTGAGTATTCAGCAAGCAGTGTGTGTGCAGTGATGTCCAGGAGGTCATCGGAGTTCCGAGTGAACTCTGATGAACCCGTGAAGTTACCGTGGTGACACCCGCTGTAGCGCGGGTGTCGCAGGGGTGTCATCGGGATGTCATCAGAGTTCATTGAGAAATCCGATGACCTCCTGGACGTCACTGCCCACACACTGCTTGCTGAATACTCACCTGTCCCCGTGATGCTGTCCTTGATGCTGTCCTCGGCGATGCTGTCCTCGGTGATGGTGTGCTCAGTGCTGCCCCCGCAATGCTCCGGCTTCCAGCTCCTCAGTGCAGTGAATAATCAATGAATGTACAGTAATGAGCGGCGCTCAGAAGCAGGAGACAGCAGAGCCGAAGTAAACAGCGCTGGATACAGGTGAATATAGAAAGTCTTTTTATTTCAAAGACCAGTGTTTTCTCCGGTACCTGTCACACGTGTGACATACGTGTGTCACACATATGACATACATATGACCATAACCATGCTTGTGGCTTGTACCTGATTAAACACGGATGTCTCAAACCGGCCTTAGGGGGGCTTTACACATTGCGACATCGCTACCAATATATCGTCTAGGTGACGTCGTTAGTGACGCACATCCGGCGCCGGTAGCGACATCGCAACATGTAAATCCTAGGTGCGACGATGAACGAGCACAGAAGCGTACAATATCGCTGATCTGTGTAACGTCGTTCATTTCCATAATGTCGGTTCGACCGCAGGTACGATGTTGTTTGTCGTTCCTGCAGCTCCACATATCGCTGTGTGTAAACCCGCAGGAGCGACAAACATCTCCTTACCTGCGTCCACCGGCAATGCGGAAGGAAGAAGGTGGGCGGGATGTTATGTCCCGCTCATCTCCGCCCCTCCGCTTCTATTGGCCTGCCGATTAGTGAAATTGCGGTGACGTCGCTGTGACGCCGAACGCACCTCCCCCTTGAAGGAGGGATTGTTCAGCAGTCACAGCGACGTCGCCGACCAGGTATGTGCGTGTGAAGCTGCCGTAGCGATAATGTTCGCTACAGCTGCAATCACCACATATCACATGTGCGACGGGGGCGGGTGCTATAGCGCTGGACATCGCTAGCAATTGCTAGCAATGTCGCAACGTGTAAAGTACCCCTTAGAGTTTATCTACCTGAATATTAAAGAAGTTGTCCAGTTACCAAAACTGATTTTTTTTTTTTTCTGATAAATCTTGCTAATATGTGCCCCTCCACACATCTATTATGTTTTTTCAGCAAAATTACCTTTCATTGTGCACTAGCAGCACATGCTCATTGCTGGCTCCAGCTTTGATGGGGTTAATCTCTCCTCTGACTTCCTGTGTTCAGTTCCTACAAGTCCCAGAATTCTTTGTGGCTCTAGGGCGGTGTCTAGCTTATCTAACACACCCATTGTGTCTAATACACCCACTCTGCTCCCACCCAAACCCTCCGCCCTGCCTCTTCCCAGTGGATGTGCACTGACATCAATTAAACAGAGACAGCAGCAGCTCTACACAGCCAGGGGAAGAAAGTGTGTGTGCGCGTATATACAGTGTGTGTGTGTATATATACAGTGTGTGAGTGAGTGTGTATGTGTGTGTGTATGTCATACTCACCTGTCTGCAGGGTCCCGGTGCCATGCCCGCTTCCAGCCCCTGTCCCGGTCCCGTCGCTTCGGCTGTGTGCAGTCTCCCCGGGGCACGCACGAAGCTTGCAGGACCTGGCCGTGGATCACCTGATGCAGTCACCTGACGCATCAGCTGATCGTAGTCTCGCCGGCTTTTTCGCGCCCGGCCGGCTATCAGCTGATCCTGCTGTCAGGGGACTTCATCAGCTGATTACCGGCAGCTGCTGCAGTGATGGGCCAGGATCAGACTCCCCTGCAGGAGCTGCCGGTAATCAGCACAGACGTGAGTATTTATTTATTTATTTTTTTTCTACTGATGCATCAGCTGATTGTATAATCGGCTTTTATACAATCAGCTGATGTGTGATGTGATTCACATCCTTTAACCTGACACATCATCTGATCGCTTTGCCTTCCAGCAAACCGATCAGATGATATTGGATCCGGATTGCACGGCGCGGGACCCTAACCCAGGATTACTGCGGAGGGGGGTTTATTTCAATAAAGATGGAGTCACTAATTGGGTTGTGTTTTATTTCTAATAAAAATATTTTTCTGTGTGTTGTGTTTTTTTGTTTTTTTTTATCATTACTAGAAATTCATGGTGGCCATGTCTAATATTGGCGTGACACCATGAATTTCGGGCTTAGGGCTAGCTGATAATATACAGCTAGCCCTAACTCCATTATTACCCGGCTAGCCACCCGGCATCAGGGCAGCTGGAAGAGTTGGATACAGCGCCAGAAGATGGCGCTTCTATGAAAGCGCCATTTTCTGGGGTGGCTGCGGACTGCAATTCGCAGTGGGGGTGCCCAGAAAGCTTGGGCACCCTTCACTGTGGATTCCAATCCCCAGCTGCCTAGTTGTACCCGGCTGGACACCAAAATTAGGCGAAGCTCACGTCATTTTTTTTTTTAAATTATTTCATGAAATTCATGAAATAATTAAAAGAAAAAAAGGGCTTCTCTATATTTTTGGTTCCCAGCCGGGTACAAATAGACAGCTGGGGGTTGGGGGCAGCCCGTACCTGCCTGCTGTACCCGGCTAGCATACAAAAATATGGCGAAGCCCACGTCATTTTTTTTTCTTTTTGGGTAAAAAACTGCATACAGTCCTGGATGGAGGATGCTGAGCCTTGTAGTTCTGCAGCTGCTGTCTGCTCTCCTGCATACAATGAACATTTTGAATAAGGAAATGACATCAGACCTTTTTTATTTTTTTCATCAACAATCTTTAATGGCATTGTGCACTGATTAAAAACGCAGTGAGCAAAAACGCAGCAAAAAAGGCACCAAATCGCGGCAAAAACGTGACATGCAGCACCGCAGGTGAC
Source organism: Anomaloglossus baeobatrachus (assembly GCF_048569485.1). NCBI lineage: Eukaryota > Metazoa > Chordata > Amphibia > Anura > Aromobatidae > Anomaloglossus > Anomaloglossus baeobatrachus. Next base: position 154,254,391 of record NC_134355.1, on the reverse strand, counting down.
AGAGTAGAGCAAGTTGGTGACATGCTCTGCTCTGACACATAGTGTGCTGCATGTCACTGTATCCACTCTGGGACTTGTTGTTCAGGTGACCGGATGCTACATGTCACTAACTTGCTCCACTCTGTGACTTCTGCTGCATTGTTACAACTGTATACACTCTCACCTGAACAAGTCTCAGAGTGGGGCAGTTATTGACATGTATCATCCGGTCACCTGCACAACAAGTCCCAGAGTGGTGAAAGATAGTGACATGCAGCACACTATGTGTCAGAGCAGAGCATGTCACTGTCTCCACTCTGGGACTTGTTGTGCAGGTGACCGGATGATACATGTCACTAACTGCCCCACTCTGTGATTTCTGCTGCATAGTACCAACTGTATACACTCTCACCTGCACAACAAGTCCCATAGTGGAGACAGTTAGTGACATGTAGCATCCGGTCACCTGCACTACAAGTGCCAGAGTGGAGAAAGATAGTGACATGCAGCACACTATGTGTCAGAGCAGAGCATGTCACTGTCTCCACTCCGCTGACCTCACAGCCCGTACACGCTGCGATGGATGCAGGGGGACACAGAACAAGTAATCGGCCGACACTGGAGTCATCTGATTACTTGGGATGAATTGAACAGTAAAATGCTCTGGTGCTCGATGGGCGAAGCCCATGCCGATTTTTTTAAAAAAAAAATTCATTAAAAATAAAAAAACAAAAAAATCACATTGTTTGTGGGCTCCCGCTGCATTTTCTGTTGCTAAGGGTAACCAAAGCAGCTACTGGCTGCTAGCCCCCGCTGCTTGGTGTTACTTTCACTGGCAATAGAAATCCAGGGAAGCATTTTTTTTTTTATAAAGGTTTTTCCCTGAAAACGTTTTTAAGAAAATGACGTGGGCTTCGCCATATTTTTGTATGCTAGCCAGGTACAGCAGGCAGCTACGGGCTGCCCCCAACCCCTAGCTGCCTAGTTGTACCCGGCTGGGAACCAAAAATATAGAGAAGCCCTTTTTTTTTTTTTTTTTTTTTCTACAATTTAAAATTTTATTGATTTTCAAAGGAATACAAAATTAAGACACTTATCCACGTTATATCAATGATGCAAATCAATAGTCAATACAACACCAAGCCTTCATGGGTTTGGGAATAATCCATGGATAGTAAAGATGGTACAAAGATAATCATTTAAGACCTTAAATAATGGTAAAACAACAAAAGGAGGTAAAGGCATAAGATCCAGAGAAGAAGGATTAGGTCAGAAAAGGAGAAGAAGAGACAAAAAGGAGAATGAGAGTAGGGTGAGGCGACCGGGACTGATACCATGCTTATTGAACTAAGATTTGTTGAAAGTGTGACATAAGCTGATCGACAAGTAAGAAACCAGAGTGTCCCCGATTCGGAGGTTAGATCAGGTCCAGAAATTTTTTACTAGATAGGAAAGTTTCCCACTGGAACCACTTGGTGGCTGTCTCAACTGTTTGCCCACGTGACTGGGCCATCACCCTTTCCATGCGGTGGATCACATTTACCTCAGTTACCCATTCGTCGAACGTCGGAGGGTTAGAGTCTTTCCAACGCCGAGGAATCACTGTCTTAGCGGCCTGAAGAAGGTGACCCAAGATAGATTTCTTAAAAACCTTTTCCGCTATATTACAAATATACAATAAAACTGCCTCCGGGCAGCTGGGGACTACGATCCCCGTGGCCTCTCGTATAGCTGCCAGTACTTTGTTCCAAAAGGCCGACAGGCCCGAGCAATGCCACCAGATGTGGGACATGGTGCCACCTTGGGCTCCACATCGCCAGCAAGTGTCAGGTATTTCGGGGCACCATGCATGGAGGGTCGCCGGCACCCTGTACCACCTGGAGAGTATTTTATAGCTGGTTTCTTGCATCCTGGTGGCAACCACGGACCTGTGGGTCAGGCGGAAACAACGCTTCCATTGACTCTCGGAGATCATTTGATTAAGCTCTGACTCCCATGCTTTACAAAAGCGAGGAGGTGACGCCTCTGCTGCATTCGTCATAATCCTATACACTCTTGAGATTGCATGGCGCATAACAGAGGGGCCAATGCACAGGTCCTCAAAGGGCGATTGGGGTAATGGATGAGCTACGACAGTGTCTTGTGAGGTCAAAAAATGTTTGAGTTGGGCATATTCGAAATGGAATAGCAGTTTGAAATTAAGGCTCTCTGTCAACTCTCGTAGTGGGAGGAGGGACCCCCTTGGGGCCACCTGATTTAGTCTTAAAGGATTCAGTTTCGTGCTGCCCAGAAAATTGTTTGATGATGCTCCCGGCAAAAACTCCGGGTTATCGGTCAGTGGCATAAGGGGCCCTCTAGGCCGGATCAGGGGACTGTGTGATGACACAGAGTGGACCGTTTTCAAAGTTTGTTTAGTACTATATGACATCTCAATCTTATGCTTGGTGAGGGACGGCCATGTCCATGGCAACGTCAGTAATGATAAGGGGCACAGACTCTGTGCCAGGCTAACCCAAAGCTTAGAACCGGAGTTATGCAAAAAGTCAAGGACCCTGGCGTGGGCGGCTGCCAGGTAGTACCTTCTGCAGTCGGGTAATCCTGTTCCCCCCGCACCCTTAGTCCTAGTCAGGATGCCACCCCCTATACGGGCACGCTTTCCCGACCAGACAAAGCGACCGAGTAAGCGTTGCATCCTGGCCCAGTAGGTCGCCGGAACAAAGACCGGGACCGTCTGTATCAAATATAACAGTCTTGGCAGAGCCGTCATTCTAAGTGCACTAATCCTGCCAAACCATGAGAGGGTGCCCCTATGCCACAGAGCGAAATCCCCCTCGAGCCGTGCCAGGAAACTTTGGTAGTTTAGTTGAAAGAGCTTAGACAAGTCAGAAGGGATTTTGATGCCTAAATATCCAATACTACCGTGAGGTGGCCATCTGAAAGGAAAGTTTGGCTTTATAACATTCACAGTTGATTGGGGTAAGGATATATTTAGGGCCTCTGATTTATCAAAATTGATTTTAAAATTGGACCATTTGCTAAAACGGTCCAACACCTTCATTAAAGACGGAAGGGATGTAGTGGGGTTACACAGGTATAAGAGAAGATCGTCAGCGAAGGCAGCGCACTTATGCTCCCGGCCGGCGATCTTGATGCCCTGTATGTCCGGATCCGCCCGGATGGCCGACAACAAATGCTCCATAACTAGAACATATAGTAGCGGTGACAGGGGGCATCCCTGCCGTGTCCCGTTTCGAATGGAGAAGGGTCTCGACAGAGTGCCATTAATCTTAAGGTGGGCAGTCGGAGAATTATATAAAGACAATTTTAGACGAAAAAACCGGTCCCAGGCCTATATGTTCTAGGGTCTGAGAAAGTGACTGCCAGGAGACTCTGTCGAAAGCCTTCTCAGCATCCAAAGACAGCAACATCAAGGGGAGTTTTTTAGTGTGTGCATGATGAATTAAATCCAGAGTTTTTATGGTGTTGTCCCTTGCCTCTCTTCCAGGGACAAACCCGACCTGATCCAGGTGGATCAGATCAGGGAGTAGGGGGCCGAGTCTATTTGCCAAAAGCTTGGCATAGATTTTTAAATCTACATTAAGAAGCGATATCGGTCTAAAGCTACTACACGCCATGGGGTCTTTACCGGCTTTACGGAGCAGTGAAATATGAGCCGTGGTGGACTGGGGCGGAAAGGGGACAGATTCCGAGATTGGGTTAAAGGAAAGAAGCATTAAGGGCACTAATTGTTCTGCAAAGGATTTATAGAATTTAGCAGGGAGCCCGTCAGGGCCAGGGCTTTTGTTGCCAGGAGTGTTACGAATCACCGCCAACAAATCCTCCAATAGAAACGGGCTCTCCAAGTTATTGATCACAGATCTATCGAGACCTCTAAAAGGTGAGGGCATTGAAGGACACCCATCCCCTGACTCAGAGGGTTCAGCAGGTATATTATATAACTTGGAATAATATTTGTGAAATGTGTTAGAGATGTCTGGGGTGGCGTAAAGAAGTTCGTCGCGTGAATTCTAAATGCAGGGAATGAGGGTATGTGCTCTCTCCTCCCTCAGCGCGTTTGCCAACAGTTTACCGGGTTTATCCCCAAACTCATAAAACCTCCCCCTTCCCACCTGCATTAGACGTTGATACGAGGAATCAAGTAATTTCTTAACCTCGAACCTGGCTTGTAAGAGGGCTTGTAAATTTGTGGCCGATAAGGCTCGCTTGTGGATGAGCTCTAGTTCAGAGACCCTATGTAGGGCTTTTACTATATCCTGGGCCTTCTCTTTCTTGATTCGGGACCCATGCTTAATAAAAATACCTCGTAGGACACATTTCAATGCTTCCCACTTATAAGTGGGGGCTGTGTCATCCGCCGAGTGGTCTTCCATGAACCCCACAATAGAGGTCTGGACATCAGAAACACAAAGCTCATCCAGTAGCAACGACTCATTCAGCCGCCATGACCCCCTAGGGGTCGAAAGAGAGGGGATCTCGATCGTGCAATAAACCGGTGCATGATCTGACCACAATATGTTATCCATTATTGTGTGTCGGACCCAGGGGAGCGCATTGTGCTGTATTAGTATGTAATCAAGACGACTATAGGAATCCTGGATGTGGGAATAGAAACTATAGTCTCTATCCGATGGGTGCTGTATTCTCCAGGTGTCGAACAATTGAATGCGCAATAACGCTTTTTTAATACGCTTAATGGTAGTGTATGCAATGCTAGATTTCCCCTTTGAGTTATCCAAGGTAGGATCTAGGGTGACATTAAGGTCACCGCACAAAATCACCGTGCCCTGTATCAGGGGAATTGCGACGTCGATCAAACGGGAAATAAAAGTGTCCTGTCTTTGATTTGGGGCGTAAGCATTAATTATTGTGAAGATATGGGTCCCCACCCTCAGCGAAAGGATTATGTATCTTCCCAGACTATCTGTCGTGCACTTTAGGATCTGATGTGGGAGGGATTTATGGATGGCTATCCCCACCCCTTTAGAGCGGGATTCAGGGTTGTCCGAGGACACCCACGTCCGGTAATATTTATTTTTAAGGGCAGGGGCATGTCCTTGTTTGAAGTGTGTCTCCTGGAGACACGCTATTCTCACCTTCCTTTTATGAAGATGATACAGTATCTGTGACCTTTTCTCCGGGACATTGAGGCCTCTGGTGTTGAAAGAAGCGATGGTTAGGTCTGCCATCTATATAAAAAAAATAAGATATTAGAAATATATAAGAAAGTGAGTCGCGCACGATCGTCCCAGCCGCAGAAGTTAGAGGGAAAAAAAGATTCAGGGGATACACAATGTAACGGGTAAGAAAGGAAGAGAACAAGAAGAACAACAGGCAAAAAAAGCCTATCACAACAGACTAAATCTGAACAACCGTTCCTAGGGAACATATCCGCCTCATCTAGGCAGGACAGGGGATCCCAACCTATTTGGGGATAAAGGATGTCAGACATAACCGAGCTAAGCTCCATGTAAACTCAAATACATTAAAGATAACCATAGACACCGGTAAAAGTGACAAATGTTTGTGTAATATGGGCTATGAATCGACTGGAATGTAACATGCGGAAGTCCAGTAACCAAAAATACTGTAAAAAGTAGGTCATATGGACGTATCCAGCTATTGGTTTCCAGCTATTAGTTTCCTCCATATTGGTTACCGCATCCGGCCACCCCTGCGGCCCCTTTCTCCTCTTGGAGGTAGCCCCCTGTTGGACTCGAAAGGGGGAGAAGGTCTGGAAGAGACCAATCGTTCCCTGGGCACCCAAGGCTGGAGTAGGGTGGTTGGCCATGCTGCAATAGAGATTGTAGGCAAATTCAGACTGTCAGTAAAAGCCGGGAGGTCTTCTGGGGAACGTAGGACTATCCATCGGGAGTCCTTCTGCACCGAGAGGGAAAATGGGAATCCCCACCGGAACGGTAGACCCCTCTCCTTTAGGACATCAAGAAGGGGTTTAAGAGTCGCACGTTGGGCTAGAGTGTGTCGTGAAAGGTCAGGCATTATGCGGATGGTATAGCCATTGTAGGACAGATTCTTCTTCCTCCTGGCTGCTTGTAGAATGGCCTCTTTGATGGCGAAAAAATGAACTCTGCATACAATGTCTCTCGGGCGGGAGTCATTTGGATCTGGTGGGCGTAAAGCCCTGTGGGCTCTATCAAGTTCAAGGGTAGCTCCCGGTGGTCTCTTCAGCAGGTCGTTAAAAATGACACGGAGAGCAGCGGGAATATCAGGGGCAGCAATAGATTCCGGGAGCCCTCTAACTCTCAAATTGTTACGTCTATTTCTGTTTTCTAAGTCGTCCACATGTTGTTGAAGGGTAAATAATTGCTTGGCTTGGTTTTCTACAGTCTCTTGAATAGATTGAATAGACATCTGAGAGTTTGATTGTTGCTCCTCCAGGGTGTCAACTCTGTTAGTAAGTGATGAGAGATCCTGCCGCAGCTGGATAAATTCCTGCTTACACTCCGCCACTACTTGATTGGCTAGTGCTGCGATGTCTTTCTTGGTGGGGATTGCTTGCAACAATGCCCTCAGATCTGCCAGGGTTGCCGGGCGGTCCTCGTCTCTTGAGGTAGTAGCGTGAGGAATAGTGGGGTATGTATAGATAGAATCTTGCAAGGCTGGACCATAAGTTAGCGTTTGTGGGTTTTGGGGGTTCTTTATATTGTCCCAAACTTGTGGCAGAGATGTATGACAAATTGGTGGCGACCCCCGCACCCTGGGGCCCCCAGTCACGGGGAGCAATGGGCCCCCATCCAGGTCCCTGCCTGCGGCAGGTGGGCTCTCTGCCCAGGAGGATCCGGTGGACCACCGATCCGGGGATGGAGGGGATATTTCCCTCTGGGGTTTTCCCCAGGACTCATTAGCAGCTACACACAGATCATGGGTTCCTCCTCTATCTCCAGGTCCTCCTGGGGGTCGTGTGGCTCCCAAGAAGAGGCTGTTGTCGCTGCTCCCCCCTCTAGCTCTAGCCCCACTTCCCACCTCTCCCTGGAGCCCCCGCACCTGGACCTTGCAGGACCACAGGTCACCAGCACCTGCTCCCATTCTCCTCTCACCTCCGATCACTGTGTCTGTGCGTGGGAACGGGGCTGCTGGTGCCTGCAGTACAGTTTCTCCTTGCTGCGCCTGTGTCTTCTGTGCTAGGGCTCGCAGCGGTGACTCATCTTCTGAGCCTGAGCACACGTGCGCCTCGCACGCCGCTCTTCCTCCGGCTCCATCGGTGTCAGCCACAGGCAGGATGGCAGGGCTTCTTGGCTCCATCGGTAGCGTCTCGGCGGGCGAGGTGAGTGAAGCTGCGCTCGCGGTCGGCCCGGCCTCCAGCCTTGCTAGCGTCTCCTGGTCGCGGCCGCCATCTTGGCATGGCGCCGCCGGCGGCACCGCATCGGCCGTTGTGGGGGATCCACCCGCTCCCGCCGCCTTCATGATACCCTTGGGGGGTCTTCCCGGGTCGTGGGTGGCCTCTGCCGTTTCCTGTCTCACCTGGGACTCCTGGCTCGTCGCCTCTCCGAGCACCGGGGTGGCGTTGCCTTCCAGTCCTGCAGGCCGCAGTTCCCTTCCCGGCTGTGACAGGGTCCCAGGCTCCGTAGCACGGGTGAGATAGGCCCCTATTTTGCCCTGGGATGCAGGGGGTTGCCCTGAGGTGCTGGGCTTTTTCTTCTTTGGGGCAGATTTGCCCATTATAGATAAAATACCGGTGGTATGGAGGATTGTTTTGAGGAGCTCCAGTAAAAAGCGTCCTCACTCGGCCATGTCTAGCTCCGCCCCCTTTTTTTTTTATTTTTTTTTTTTTTTTATTTATTTCATGAATTTCATGAAATAATTAAAAGAAAAAATGACATGGGCTTCGCCGAATTTTTGAGTCCAGCCAGGTACAACTAGGCAGCTGGGGATTGGAATCCGCAGTGAAGGGTGCCCAAACTTTCTGGGCCCCCCGCTGCGAATTGCAGTCCACAGCCGCCCCAGAAAATGGCGCTTTCATAGAAGTGCCATCTTCTGGCGCTGTATCCAACTCTTCCAGTGGCCCTGGTGGCAGGTGGCACGCTGGGTAATAAGGGGTTAATACCAGCTATGTTTTACCCGCTGGTATAAAGCCCGAGATTCTTAATGTCAGGCCAAGGTTGACCTGGCCATTAAGAATCTCCAATAAAGGGTTTAAAAAAAAAAAAAGACCACACAGAGAAAAATACTTTATTAGAAATAAATACACAGACACAGTAGGGACTCCATGTTTATTACTCCCTCTCACCCCTCCACGATGGAGAGATTTCTGTACTGACCATGCCAGGAGAGAGCGAGGGAAAAGAGAGAGAGCGAGGGGGGGAGGAAAAGAAAGCGAGCGGAGGGGGAGGAAAAGAGAGCGAGCGGGGGGAGGAAAAGAGAGCGAGCGGGGGGGGAAAGAGAGCGAGGGGGGGAGGAAAAGAAAGCGAGCGGAGGGGGAGGAAAAGAGAGCGAGCGGGGGGGAGGAAAAGAGACCGAGCGGGGGGGGAGGAAAAGAGCGAGCGGGGGGGGAAAGAGAGCGAGCGGGGGGAGAACAGAGCGAGGGGGGGAGGAAAAGAGAGCGAGGGGGGAGGAAAAGAGAGCGAGGGGGGAGGAAAAGAGAGCGAGGGGGGAGGAAAAGAGAGCGAGGGGGAGGAAAAGAAAGCGAGGGGGGGGAGGAAAAGAGAGCGCGGGGGGAGGAAAAGAGAGCGCGGCGGGAGGAAAAGAGAGCGAGGGGAGAGGAAAAGAGAGCGCAGGGGGGAGGAAAAGAGAGCGCAGGGGGGAGGAAAAGAGAGCGCAGGGGGGAGGAAAAGAGAGCGCAGGGGGGAGGAAAAGAAAGCGCAGGGGGGAGGAAAAGAGAGCGCAGGGGGGAGGAAAAGAAAGCGAGGGGGGAGGAAAAGAGAGCGCGGGGGGGAGGAAAAGAGAGCGCAGGGGGGAGGAAAAGAGAGCGCAGGGGGGAGGAAAAGAGAGCGCAGGGGGGAGGAAAAGAGAGCGAGGGGGGAAGAGAGCGAGGGAAAAGAGAGGGGAGAGGAGAGAGGGATAAGAGGGGGGCAGAGAAGAGAGGGAAGAGGGGAGGGGGAGAAGAGTGGGGGGAGAGAAGAGAGTGGGGAAAGAACAGGGGGGGGGCAGAGGTGCTCTGTCACCAACTGTCTCCACTCTGTGACTTGTGGTGCAGGTGACAGAGTGCAGACAGTTGGTCCCATGCAGCAGGACAGATGGCAGAGCACAGCGGTCACATGCCTGTCAGTGTCTTGCTGCTGGGAGGAGCAGATGATCACACTGCCCGACACCGGCCGCTCTCCTGACATCGCAGCAGGGCGGGCGGGTGGATAGTGTGATCACATACTTACATGCAGGGGGGGATTCAGCTGAAGACCCCCCCCCCCTGCACTGCACACTGGCGCCCCGTGCCTCAGCCTCACCATCTGCAGGACGCTTAGCCGGCTCCACACAAACGTCCTCCGGATCCTCCCCTCGATGCTGAGCTGTGACGTGCGGTAGTCACCGCCCACAGCCCTGTCACTCAATCTGAGTGGCGCCGGCATCCTGTGACGTACCCGTCTTGTTTGAGAGCCCGGAAATGCCGGGACGTCAGAGGATGCCGGCGGCCACAGCTCCAGGGGGTCATGTGACCGGCACTGAGCGTGCAGGATAGCGCCGCTCAGTGCCAGAACTGGAAACAGAAGCCAATGGAGAAGACGCCTAGAAAGGTAAGTAGAGCTCATACAGAAAATAAAAAAAATGGGTGAACCACCCCTTTAAATTGGAACTGTGTATGTTCAGGTACCTGAGGTTAATTATATTCTCATAGCTCCTTACAAAATGGGAATGGCAGCTGAGAAAAGTCGACAGCAGCAAAGAGAAAGTACAATCCTGGGACATTCAACAATAATTTCAAAAGCAATAATTCACATATTTAGCATATTTATAAATGATATAAAGTAAAGCCATAGAGTGCCTTTAGATTTTTGCAGGAGTTTAACTGTTTTGTGGCATACTAATGGGTTAAAAATTCCCAAATCATTTTTGAGAGTGTTACTGTTGTTGCCTGTTCAATATACAGAACTGCCGTGGTTCTCAGGTGCTCCCACATGCCCAGAACGCCCACCTCATATTCTTTATAGATATTCCAGGCGGCAATGAGTCATCAATTGAGACAGCAGAAAAATGCAGGCACATGCGCTAAGTGTCACCAAGTGCCCTCCTGGCTGCCTTGAAAGCAAGCATAAGACAAGCCAGTGTTTTCATCAACCATGGCTTCCCATCTATTTATAATTTTATGGCTCTACAGCTCTTGCTTTTTTGTCACCTTAACACTGCATTAAAATGCAATAACACGCAATCAAAACATCACATCTACGCAAAAATGGTATAATTAAAAACACCAGCTCAAGACACAAAAAATAAGCCGTCACTCAGACCATGTTGCTTTACAACAGCAAAAAGGATAATAACACAAGGCTGCAATGATAAAATCACCTAAAAACCTATGGCGTACATAAAATTACACCAAGGGAAACTGGAGTACGTTTGCTACAAATTTTGCAAATTTTCTAAAATTAGGCGAAAAATATTGGAAACCACTATAGCAAATTAAAAACAAACAAAACAGGTGAGCACAAATAAAATGGACTTCAAAAAGGCACAAAGTTTGCAATGTGGTGCAAACAAAAAAAGGCACAAAACAACAAAAAAAAAAACAGGTGCAAATGTTATCATTAATCGGACATTTCTATTCCACAAATTTTTATTAAATTTTTTAAAAAATAATACACACTGAAATACAAAATTCAGATTAATGGGCAGTGTTCTAAACTCTCATAATATGTACAATTTAATAATTAATAAGTTGAGAAAAATAAGAGGAAAAGGGGGTAGGATGGCATTAACCCCTTTGCGACACAGCCAATTTTCATTTTAAGATTTCAGTTTTACCTTCTCTTTTTCCCAGAGGGATAACTTTTTTTATTTTTCTGTCTACATCAACGTATGAGGGTTTGTTTGTTGCAGGACGAGTTGTACGTTTGAATGATGCCACATTCTTTTCATATACAATAAAAAAAACAGTAGCACACTGAAATGCTATAATGTGCAAATGTTGAATGTAGGAATTTGGAATTACATTCCTGCTTTTGAGGCTATGTTTTTAAAAAATTAGATATTAAGGCACAAATTGGCCAATTCATGAGCCCAACAACCAGTGACAAGGCGTATCTCTTTATTGGGACCCTACCATAATATACCTCTGTCTGGGCTAAAAGCCTACAATTTTATGGGCAGGTAGGATCCAGCTTAAATGAAAAGAGGGGAGGAGTGCTCAGTCAGAGATGAGTGTACTACAAATATAAAAGACTGACTAGCACCTCCAAACAGAACAAGACATGTGTGAACAGGTACAAGCTGAGAATTCAACATAATGAAAAAATCAGCAGAACTCTGAAATGCTATAACATACAAAGTTGAATATAGGAATTTGGAACTGCAATACTGCTATTAATGCTATGTTTAAAAAAATTAGATACTTAGAGTGGACACATATTGGCCAATTCCTGAGAGTCCAACGGCCAGCAACAAGGCATATTGCTTTGTTGGGTCCCTAAACTAACAAGCCTCTTCCCGGGCAAGTAGGATCTAGCTTAATTGAAAATGCCTTAGGATGAAGGGGGGTGGTCTCAGTCAGAAAGGAGTGTCATACAAAATATTATAAAATATTTTTTAAACATTGTTTCAATAGCATTAATTCAGTTCCAAATTCATCTATTTAACATTTGCATTTTAGAGTGGTGATGTAGTTTTTATTATTATTATTATTATTATTATTATTATTATTATATAGAATTCTCAGCTTGTACCTGTTCAGACTTATCTTATTCTGCAGCCCTCAGCTGTCAGCTTTATCTTGTATGGTTATCAAAAATATATAAAAATAAAGGTATCCCACAACTTTTTTTAAATTATTTAAATTAATAATTTAAAAACTGTGTGAGCTCTGCCCTCTTTTTGATAACCAGCCAAGGAAAAGCAGACAGCTGGGGCTCATATTATCATAGTCATTTGCCTTCTCTGAATATAAAAATAGCAGCACACAACCGCCCCAGAAGGGGCGCATACATTCATCATTCTGAGAACATTCACAGGAATTGATAGACGTTGTGTGGACATTACACCATTAGACTACGTTGGACTGTCAAGGATTTCTTTTATTCAATAAACTGGTGAATGAGGCAGTGTGGGGGGAGTGTTTATTCAAGCAATCTTTTTTTTCCTGTATGTGCTTTGTAACTTTATACTTACCAGGTTAGTAATGGGGGTCTGATAGACGCCTATCCATTACTAATCCCTTGGTATGAGGCCAGCTGTCAATTCACAACTGACATTAACCACTAAAGTATCACCCTGATTGCCACCGCAACAGGGCAGTCAGGAAAAGCTGGGAAAAAAGGGCAGAATTGATGCATCTAATGGATGTGCCACTTCTGGGGTGGCTGCAGGCTGCGATTTTTAGGTTGGGAGGGGCCAAATATCCATGGGCCTTCCCAGTTTGATTGTCACGCTAGGTAAGTACAATGCATACGGCAACAGGCTAGGGAAACCCTGTTTTTAGGGAAGGGGGAGATGGTGACCCCTGATCAAACCTTCCGCTGGCCCCTGGCTCCGCTGACCACCTTAGATTGGTTTCGCACCTATGCACCAAGCAGGATATCTAATTCTCACTGATCCTAGAACTGGGTCCTGGTACTGAATGGATGGGATGAGCGCTTGGTCAACCCCACTAAGCTCTAATGAAGACACAGGGAGCACACCTAGGGGAAAGCCTATGAACAACTTATCTCTTTTAGCTCCAGGATGACTCAGGGAGAGGTGCAGAAATGAAGAACAATGTTTCTTCAGATGAATACAAGCCGACTGCTTGCATCCAAAGCCTGTAGAGGTTTTTAACTCTATCACCAGCAAGGACCAAGGGGGAATGTGAGTGTTTCAGGACACAAAATGAAGTGCTGATGATTAACAGCTGAAAGGTGAGGGAATCTGCAGGGTCCTAAAGGGAAAGGGATAAAGACCAAACAGAGAAAATAATTTCAGGGAGCAGTTTGTGCAGCCAACGCTGCGACCTTCTACAGCCAGAAACCATGCATGACACACCATTGACACTGATAAAATCAGCCCCTGTTGTCTGCTTTACCTTGTCTGGTTATCAAAAATAAGGTGGAGCCCACGCCACGTGTTCTAATTATTTATTTAAATAATAATAAAAAAGTGTGGGATCCCATTTTTGATAACCAGCAAAGGTACAGCTGAGGGCTGAGGGCTGAGGGTTGCAACTTCCACATGCAATAAATATACAGGGCGGGTCATGTGGAAGGCAAGCCAATCACACCCATGCCATGGCATGACTGTAATGGCTACAGAAGTGCCCACAGCTCAAAGGCTTACACCCAAAGACAAAAAAAACCCTCAAAACCACCAAATTACAAGGATATCCTAACTTATATCTTATATCATCCCACAAAAAAATGCAGACAAAGTGCAGGGAGATGACCAGAGGAGAATTAGAAGAATGTAAAAATTCCCAAAGGGATTACTAGTAATATACATATTGATTGCAGAACCTGACCAAAATGGGGCAAGTGCCAAAAAGTGTCCATTAGAAAAAAGGGGCGTAACTGACCACTTCATTTAATCCAAAAGGGACCAGGGTGTTCAGGGAGACAATCCACCTGGACTCCCGCTGAGCGAGGGTCTTACGTAGATTGCCCCCCCCCGACACCCCCATGGATCACATCAATGTCCCGTATCTGTAATGATTTAGGGCTGCAATTATGAACAGCCCTAAAGTGACGGGGCAACGTCTTCAGCAAGGTGACAACCTCCACCGAAGCAGCCGCAATGATATCTCTCACGTGCTCCCTGACTCTAACGCGGAGCTCACGTGACGTGAGCCCTACATAAATCAGGGAGCACGAACATGTTGCGTAATAGACCACATGTGTGGTACTGCATGTGATGTAATGATCGATGGAATATGTCCTTTTACAGTCTGAAGAAGTAAATGATGACGCCCTAATGGTATTGCTGCAAGCGGCACAGTGGCCACACGGGAAGCAACCCTGGAGGGGTCCCCTAGATCCAAACAAATTCTGCCTGGGAGGAATGTAGTGGCTTTTGACGAGGATCACACCCAGGTTCCTAGCCCTCCTAACTGTCATGAGGGGTCTCCTGGGCAGCACTTCAGCCAAAGTGGGCTCAGTAAAAAGTACCGACCAGTGCATTTCCAGGATTCCCTTCATCGTGTCCCACTCATGATTAAAAGACCCGATGAAACGGAACCCTTTCGCTTTAAACCTGCATCGGAGATCGGATGATTGGGTTTCAAAGGTGGAAGAAGTGGAGCAGATCCGCTTCATCCGCAAGAACTGTCCGGTCGGGATGGCGCGTATAGTAGACATGGTATGACCCGAGGATGCATGAAGGAGGGCATTGACCAACGTTTCCTTGCGGAAAACATCAGTCTGAATGCCCCCCAACGCATCCACGTAGATGTTGACATCAAGAAAATCCAAATTGGTCTTACTGGACCTATAGGTCAATTTAATGTTAAAAGGATTAGAATTTATGTCATTCATAAAATGATCGAGTTGCCCGCCTGTGCCCTGCCAAATAATAAAAGCATCATCAATAAAGCGAAGCCAGCACTGCACATGGGCGTTTCCCGCAGCGCCACCGTCCCCAAACACCAACCTCTCCCAGTAAACCAGGAAAAGGTTGGCCGAGGCGGGTGCGCAGGCCACGCCCATCATAGTGCAGCGCCGCTGTAGGTAAAATAAATCCTTAAAAACAAAACAGTTGTGTGTCAGGGCAAAGTCTAGCAACTCCATCACCAGTGTGATCATGGCGCCATCCAGACCGGAGCTTGTGAGGTAGAAGTGGACCACCTCCAGACAGTCCTCATGTCCGATGCAGGTATAAAATGACTCCACGTCGGCACAAACCATGAACATGTCTGAATCCATAAAGATGCCATCAAGGCGCCTCAGGACGTCCGTGGTGTCCTTGACGTAGGAGGGTAAGCATTCAACTAAAGGTTTTAAATAAAAATCAACAAATCTACAAATGGGTTCACATAACCTCCTATGCCGGACACAATAGGATGCCCCGGGGGGTTGAGGGCATCTTTATGGATCTTGGGTAAAAGATAGAATGTAAGGACACGTGGACAGCTAGTGAGCAGCCCCTGGAGCATCTTCTCATCAATAATGCCTTGCTGATGAGCCCGAGTAAGGATTTTCTTAAGCTCAAGGGAGAAGGAAGTCATGGGATTATAAGTGAGGCGTGAGTATGTGGTTTTATCCCTAAGCTGCCTCAACGCCTCTTTTTCATATTTTTCCACCGGCCAGATCACAATGTTCCCCCTCTTGTCCGCCGCCTTAATCACGACATCATCATAGGTCTGTAATTGGTTGACCGCTGACCTTTGACGATGGGTTAAGTTGTCAAATTTACGTCTTGTTGGTACTTGATTAAGGTCGTCGGTCACCAATCTAAGAAAGATGTCGATAGCCGGGCTTAGGGACAAGGGGGGAAAGCGTGTAGATGTGGGCCGTAGAAAATCTGGTGACATACCTGAAATAGTGTTCTGTTCCTCCAACAGGTCTTGCAGATCTTGAAGGGCACCTCTCTCGGTTGTGTCCAGCTCACTCAGTTGCTGCCTCCGGGAATAAAGTTTTTTCAACAGCAATTTCCGGGCAAAAAGGTGTCCTTTAATGCTGTGAAGAGGTTAAAGGAGTTTGTTGGACAAAAGTTAAGACCCCTAGAGGGCACGTCAAGTTCATCATTCGACAGGATCCGCGTGGATAAATTAATTACCTGTAGTTTGCCTCTATTGTTGGCTCCTACCGGTTGCTTAGAAGTAACATCAGGTACCTTATGACGGCTTCTTGGTTGACTCCCGTGGAATCCAGAAAACTACGTGTCCTGTCAGATAAACCCGACGGTGTCTCTTCTAGGGATGACTCCGAGTAGAGCGAGGTAGAACGGGACCGAGAGGGGGGTCCCTGTTTGAAGGGTTTTCTGCCCCTTGAAAAACGGTGATTCCACCTATAGACAGACCCTGAGGAATAGTCATTAGCATCACGCTGAAAATTTTTGGATTTTACATCGCAGACTTCCTTCTCCCATTTCTGAGCATCATCAGTAACTTCTGAGTTGAATTTATTGAAAATATCCACTGTACACAGGCTCTGAATGGTCTTTTCAAGGCCCTCCAGTTCTGATTCAATAAGATCAAGTGTAAAACTGTTATGTTTGGAAAGAAGTTCCATGGATTTGATGAAACAGGATTGTAAATTATCTTCCCATTCCTTTTTAAAATTATCATTATCATTGATAATAGGAAAGGAGGGAAATACTTGGACGCGGAGTCCCCGTGGCACCCAAGCATTTTCCATATATTTGGTCAGGAATGCACGATTGCACCACAAACGTATTCTCCTCTTGTACAAATCCCTGTACCTCTGCATGGTGGACTGTAAAGATTGGTTCTCCGTATTTGTGGGGTCACTTGTTAGATTTGAGTAGTTGTTCCCACATTCTTGAAAGACCTTGTCCAATTGGCTACGCCACGCCTAGTCACATGAGCGAAAATTCATGGTGGCCGACTGAAAGGCTGTGAAAATCACAGAAAAGCAAGTTAAGTACAAAAAAATGGCCATAATATATAACACCGAGGGAACAACTCAGTAGTGTCCCTCAGGATAGAAGCCAGCTCCAAAGAGCATATGACATGGGAGGAGAAAAGGAGACAAGGCAACAATTGTGATTGAAAAATACACTTTATTGATTAAAAACACATGATAAATTGGTATTGTGCCGCCCCCACACCAGCCGTTGGGCTGCTCGAATCCAGATCTACGGTATGGCTCGAGGGGTTCTTCCGGACCCGGGGGTCGCGCAGACACTTCGTATAAAAAGGGGACGTATTGTACGGGAATTGCTGTAATTAGTCTGTGACGCCAACCACGGTGTGTGGTGAGATGTGGCACCACCGCTGCTGCTATGGGGTACCTGGGGGAGATGGGATGGCAGCTGGATATTAACCCCTCCGTGGGTCGAGATGGATGCCCCGGGGCCCAGGGTTGTGCAGGGTTGCAGGGACCAGTAAACTTACAGTTCGGTTGTCCTGGTGCTGGATCAGGATGCACTGATGTGTGGAGTCATTAGTTGTCGTGGTGCTGGATGAGGTTGCACGGATGTGTGGAGTCAATAAACACAGAGTCCTTTTTGGTAAACCAAGGTGTTGGTGGCCGGCTGCTGCAGACGGGTGCATCTGGTCCCACACCCGGGCTAGTGGTCAATGTTTCTCTCCTCTGCACGCTTTGTGTTGTGTCTTGGACCTCCCGGTGTGAAACACGGGAGTCCACTCCCAGTCCTTTGGTTGGGAGCCTTGCCCGCTGATGCTGACCCTTAGGAACTACCGGGCCCTGGCGGATGCCCTATCCCTCTCGGTGGGTTGTTGTTTCTTTTCGGGACTTATGTTGGGACAGGACCTATAATCCTGCCCTCAATTGGTTAATTAACTAGGCCGTTGGTTTCGGTCCTGACTTCAGGGTCCAAGTAACCCCTTGTGTTCACGGTTTCCGGGTTAGTTCTCCGGTGTCGATACCGGCGGGCTACATCCCTGCCCCGGTCCACCTCGGATCTCCGGCAGCCGTCTTCCCATCTCCTGCTGACACTGGCCATTGTCTGCCTGTCAACTACCACCTCCAAACTCCTCCACTTGAACTCCCAACACCAACTCCTTGACTGTCTCAGACTTAACTCACTGTTTTCCTGCCCCCGGGTTCTCCAGACTCCTAGGTGGGCGTTTCTCATCCACCTGGTCCGGCCTACTGGTGTGTCTGTACTACCCAAAGGGGGGTGGCTAGGATTTCAGGTCGGCTTGAATGTAACCCCGTGTGGGAAGGTGTTATGCGGTGGCCTAAACTGTGTGACTACCTGGTTTTGCCAGGGCGTCCCATTCCCCCTTGGTTTAATACAGCAAGAAGATAATGGCACTTCCTATATATGCGTCTAGGAGTTATCTTCTCCTTTCCCTCATTTTTTTTCTCCTTTTTTTTCTCCTTTTTTTTCTCCTTTATCCTCCTCTCCTGCCTCTTTTATATGTATATGTATATATGTATATATCATATTCAGTTTTTGTATTTTTGATCCATTTTTTTGACCCAATATGAATTTTGAATATTGTGAATAATACATAATTGACACATGTATGTCATTTATTACCACTGTTTGTATGGTCTTTTTTCCTCTTTGTTGTACACCATTTATTTTGTATTTATTTTTGGATTTATTTATTTCTGTATAGTGCTACTGAGGAAGATCAGGGACAAAAAGAAAGATTGGTATCCGCTCACCTGTAGCCAAAGGAGGGGTCACCGTATCCAGGACTCGTGCAAGGGAAAGAGTATACTGGCAATCCAGATTGTAGACAGAGGGTAATCCAGCAACAAAGTCCAAGGGATATTAAAATCCAAAAATTTTATTTTATTAAATCAAATTAAAATCCATATAAAAAAGGTCCAAACAGGGTATAAACAACTGTCAGAGAGGATGCATTTCGAACCCAATGGCTCTTAGTCAGTCTCACTGAGGAAGGTCCACATAGGACCGAAAACGTTTTGTTACGCACATGAATAAATATTTCTTCAAATCATCTTGGGAGTGCCTTGTATACTTCTCTCTTGGTTTAATACAGACCGTCCACGGGCTGTCCAACCACCAACGTTTATTTTAACTGGAACTAAACAAGAAAAAGAGAGTTACAAATATAAAAACATGTATCATAAAATATGTACTATCTAAAGTAGGTCTGACAATTTTTGGAGAACAAGAGTGGTTTATGTTGGAGCAAAAAACTTGCCGCAAAGAACCAACCACGTAGTACATATTTTATGATACCAATTTATCATGTGTTTTTAATCAATAAAATGTATTTTTCATTCACAATTGTTGCCTTGTCTCCTTTTCTCCTCCCATGTCATATGCTCTTTGGAGCTGGCTTCTATCCTGAGGGACACTACTGAGTTGTTCCCTCGGTGTTCTATATTATGGCCATTTTTTTGTACTTAGCCTTTTTAAAATTGTAGGTCTGTGGAGCAACTTTTCCAATCATGACTGTGTGGTTGAACTGGAAATACAGGCTACATAGGGATCTTTTGTTGAACTAGTTGCTCTGTTGGGGCACTTTGACAATCTTGGCTGTGTGGGTGAACTGGCAATACCGACTATATAGGGGTCTTTGGTTAAAGTAGTTGCTCTGTTGGGGCACTTTGACAATCTTGGCTGTGTAGGTGAACTCTGAAAATAGGCTATGTAGGTGCCATTTGTTAAATTTGTTGCTCTGTGGGAGAACTCTGTCAATCTGTGTGGGTGAACTGGGAATAAAGGCTCTGTAGGGGACTTTGGTTAAACTTGTTGCTCTGTGGGGGAGCTCTGCTGAGCTTAGCTGTGTGGGTTAATTGTGAAAAGGGGCTTTGTTGGGGTCTAGATTTAATTAAAAATGTATGCTCTGAGCTAAAACTGTTGCAATATTGGCTGTGTGGCTCAACTGTGTAAGCAGGCTCTGTAAGGGCTTTTATTAAAATTGTTGGTCTGTGGAGAAACTCTGAAATCCATTTCTGTGGGGTCACTAATAAAATTTTTTAGTTTATGCTATCTTACCATGATTGCTCTAGTGTCAGAACCCCTTAAACCCAGAACCCCCTTTAAATCAGTTCCCTATTCAGATTTATTTACAGGGCAATTGCCATGCTCTTACCTCCATTTTGCTTCCTCTACAGCCCCCTAGCCCTTACTATGACCATTTTACAGCCACTTTTCAGCACAGAAGTTCGGGTCACTATTGACTTGTATGGGGTTCATTGTCCAGGGTCAAATTCGAATCAAGTCTGGTTCCTGAATCATACTTTTTTTAAAGTCCAGCCCAACATGCCAAACTCAAACATCCACTGGTTCCCTCATCTCTACTTATGAACTCTCATGTCATCAATTAGGCTAAGTTCACACACTGCGTTTTTTTAACGCTGCGTTTGTGCATTTTTTGCGGCAAAAAATGCACAAAAACACACCCGCGGCAAAAACGCACGACTTTTTTTACCACGTTTTGGTGCGTTTTTTGCTGCGTTTTGCTGCGTTTTTGCTCACTGCATTTTTATCCATTTTTTACCAGTGAACATTGTTGAAAAAAAAAATAAAAGAAAAAAGGTCTGATGTAATTTCCTTCTTCAATATGTTCTTCATTCTCCACTAGTGTATGCAGGAGAGCAGACAGCTGCAGAACTACAAGGCTCAGCATGCTCCATCCAGGACTGTATGCTGGAGAGAGAGGCAGGGGGAGCAGAACTACAAAGCTCAGCATACTCCATCCAATAGTAAGTGGTTGAAGGATTTCACCAGCACAAAACTCCAGGCGTATTGTACTTTAAAATAAAAACTTCTTTATTTTCTTATCATTAAAAAGTCCATGCTACAATGGTAAGCCCATGTCAGAGAGGACGCGTTTCGAACATCCAGTTCTTATTCAGTCTCTAAACCATCTAGTCACAGAACTGTTTTAAAAAGGGCTGAACCAAACATGTGATCAAATGCAAGGAGAGAGCAAGACAATACAAAAACATTAACCCATTAAGGTGAATCAATCCATATAGTGCCATGAACACTTATATACATACATAGTATCAAAGCAAGATTAATATGCAAACATCAATTCATTTCTTTTATTTAAACCCTTAGGGAATCTTGTACCCATTAAAAACATCCATTTTATTTCCCTCTGAAAAAGGATATCTTTCAAATTTCCACCTCTTCTAGGTAGTTTAATTTTTTCAATGGCATTGACTTTCATGCCTTTCAAATCACCTGCATGTGCGTCACGGAAATGTTGAGACACTCCTGATAATTTTCTCATGGTAACATTATTCACATCATAGATGTGTTCAGATATCCTTTTTCTGAGGGAACGACAAGTACTGCCTATATATTGTAACTGACAAATGGTACAAGATATCAAATAAACCACATGGTCTGAACTGCAGTTTATAAGTGACATTATTTTATAAGTTTTTTTATCCGTAAATGAAGAAAAATCCTTTACATTTAACATATAACCACATAATCCACAAGATCTATGGCCGCATTTAAATGAACCTGTGCTAGGTAACCAATTACCGGCATTTTTTTCTTCTTTGTTGAAACTGCACCTGTTCATATGATCACTAGGTGATAACATGGATCCCAATGTAATGTTCCTTTTTGAAACAAATTTAACTCCATTTTTTAAAATCTGGTATAATGTATCATCCGTAGTCAAGATGGGCAAATATTTTTTCACAATTTTAATTACATCATAATAGTTTTTACTGTATGTTGTTGAAAAGACAACTGACAATTTTTTTTGGGGATTATCTTTGATTTTGTTCATATCCAAATACTGTGACCTACTCGCTTTATTTGCCTTGGTTTTGGCTTTTTGGAGGTTTTTCATTTTATAGCCTCTTGCTAAAAACCTTTTTTCAATAATGTTACATTCCACCTCAAAACCACTTTGGGTGTTGAAACACCTCCTAGCACGGACATATTCACCTGTAGGGATGTTATCTATGACATGCCTTGGATGGTAACTTCCCGCATGTAACAGCGAATTACCTGATATAGGTTTTCTATAGAGGCTGCAATTAATTTCTCCATTATCACTCTTCCCATGAAATTGTATATCCAAAAAATTAATTTTTGATACATCATGAAAAAAAGTGAAAAAAAGATTATGGGCATTGTTATTGATGTAAAATATAAAATCCTCAATTTTTTTATTTGGATTTTGCCATACAATAAGTACATCATCTATAAATCTCAGATATAATGCTATGTCTGAGAAAAAAGGATTACATTGGTTGAAAATATATTGTTCTTCCCACCAAAACATGAATATGCTCACTAATGAAGGGGAAAATCGTGCGCCCATTGAACATCCCTGCAACTGAACATATCCCTTGTTTAGAAAGGTAAAATAATTGTTTTTAAGTAAGAATTCAGTCACATCCACCAAATAATTTTGTAGTTCAAGCGAGTAGTCAGAATATTTGTTGAGCAAATCTCTCAAGGCCAAAATGGCAAGAGAATGTGGTATGGATGTATACAGTGATTGCACATCACAAGTTAGCCAACTGTAGTTATCCTGCCATTTCATCTGAGAGGTAATATTCAACACATGTTTGCTATCCAATACATAGCCAGGAGACATTTTAGGAAGGAATTGGAGGTGATTATCCAACCACTCTGCCAGATGTTCAGTATAAGAATCGATACCTGAAACAATTGGTCTCATTTTTGGGGGAAATTGATTTTTATGTGACTTGGGTAAGGCATGTAATAATGGTATTAAACAATAAGAGGGATTAAGATAATCTCTCAATTTTTCATCCATTAAACCCAAATGTACGCCTTCCTCCAAAATTTTCTCCAAAGATTTTTTTATATCTGCAGAGGGGTCATAATTGACTCTCCTGTAGGTATCGCAATCTTGTAACATGGTCAATACCTCCCTTTCATAAAGTCCTGTGTCTAAAACTACGACTGCCCCCCCCTTGTCAGAATTTTTTATTATGATGTTCAAGTTTTTTTGCAAGGAAATAATCGCATCTTTCTCAGTTTTAGACAAATTTTGAACCATAGGTTCTTGTAAATGAGAAAGAGCAGTTAATTCTTTTTCTACTATATTCTGAAAGTCAGTCATCTGATCACACCTTGAGGGGATTGGATAAAAACTTGGATTAGGAACAATAAATTGGGAAACCGCACAATGTGAATTAGATCTGATACCACTATCACTTGATAAATCATGCAAATTCTGTAAAGCCATTTGTTCTTTAAATGACATAGGAGAAAAGTATGTGTCGGCTGATGCATTTGAAACATTAGGAACCTTAGAACCATTTTCATCTTGAAAAAAGTGTTTTTTTACTGTTAATTTTCGAATGAACTTATTAACATCTAATATTGTTTTAAAAAGATCAAACCTCTTATTGGGAACAAAATTTAAACCCCTTTTCAAAACACTTATTTCACTATTGTTTAAAATGCATGCCGACATATTTAGAACAGAAAAATTATTATTATCAATATTTATTTCCTTTTCCCCCTCGTGTAATGATTGTGTTGATACACATGACTTTCTATGTTTCCGGCCGCTCCTCCTTGTTTTTTTCGATTTTTCTGGAAAAACGGCTGATTTTTCAAGTTTTTTGACACACTTGATGAAGTAGATGGAGTGTCAAAATTATTATCTGACGTGTCTGTATTATAATCTGTAGAGTCCACATCATGGTTCCCAGAGGACTTCGCTTGAACAAAAGACCCACAGTAGAATTTAACCAAGAATTTGTTGCAAAATGGGATACAATCTTGTCTGAATGTTCCAAAAGACTTATTCAATTAATTGTAGAACAAGAACGAAGTAAAATAGGTGTGTTGGAGAACAAGATTAAAGAAATAGAAATTTCCCTTGCACAATATTCAGGTCTGGACGCTTATAAGACCATGAAAGATCAAATAAATGTTAAAATTGTTGCCCTTGAGGATACCATCACTGCATTTAAAGAAAAAAAGTTTGTTCGAGATTTGCGGGACTATGAGGATAATAAAATCTACAATTGGCATAATTCTAGGAGATTTTTTCAAACTGGTCCTAAATCCATATTGAAAAATAAAAGACGCAACAATTCCACTCGTGTAAATTTTTCTTCTACAGATTTTGAGACGACTGATGTGGACTCTACAGATTATAATACAGACACGTCAGATAATAATTTTGACACTCCATCTACTTCATCAAGTGTGTCAAAAAACTTGAAAAATCAGCCGTTTTTCCAGAAAAATCGAAAAAAACAAGGAGGAGCGGCCGGAAACATAGAAAGTCATGTGTATCAACACAATCATTACACGAGGGGGAAAAGGAAATAAATATTGATAATAATAATTTTTCTGTTATAAATATGTCGGCATGCATTTTAAACAATAGTGAAATAAGTGTTTTGAAAAGGGGTTTAAATTTTGTTCCCAATAAGAGGTTTGATCTTTTTAAAACAATATTAGATGTTAATAAGTTCATTCGAAAATTAACAGTAAAAAAACACTTTTTTCAAGATGAAAATGGTTCTAAGGTTCCTAATGTTTCAAATGCATCAGCCGACACATACTTTTCTCCTATGTCATTTAAAGAACAAATGGCTTTACAGAATTTGCATGATTTATCAAGTGATAGTGGTATCAGATCTAATTCACATTGTGCGGTTTCCCAATTTAATGTTCCTAATCCAAGTTTTTATCCAATCCCCTCAAGGTGTGATCAGATGACTGACTTTCAGAATATAGTAGAAAAAGAATTAACTGCTCTTTCTCATTTACAAGAACCTATGGTTCAAAATTTGTCTAAAACTGAGAAAGATGCGATTATTTCCTTGCAAAAAAACTTGAACATCATAATAAAAAATTCTGACAAGGGGGGGGCAGTCGTAGTTTTAGACACAGGACTTTATGAAAGGGAGGTATTGACCATGTTACAAGATTGCGATACCTACAGGAGAGTCAATTATGACCCCTCTGCAGATATAAAAAAATCTTTGGAGAAAATTTTGGAGGAAGGCGTACATTTGGGTTTAATGGATGAAAAATTGAGAGATTATCTTAATCCCTCTTATTGTTTAATACCATTATTACATGCCTTACCCAAGTCACATAAAAATCAATTTCCCCCAAAAATGAGACCAATTGTTTCAGGTATCGATTCTTATACTGAACATCTGGCAGAGTGGTTGGATAATCACCTCCAATTCCTTCCTAAAATGTCTCCTGGCTATGTATTGGATAGCAAACATGTGTTGAATATTACCTCTCAGATGAAATGGCAGGATAACTACAGTTGGCTAACTTGTGATGTGCAATCACTGTATACATCCATACCACATTCTCTTGCCATTTTGGCCTTGAGAGATTTGCTCAACAAATATTCTGACTACTCGCTTGAACTACAAAATTATTTGGTGGATGTGACTGAATTCTTACTTAAAAACAATTATTTTACCTTTCTAAACAAGGGATATGTTCAGTTGCAGGGATGTTCAATGGGCGCACGATTTTCCCCTTCATTAGCGAGCATATTCATGTTTTGGTGGGAAGAACAATATATTTTCAACCAATGTAATCTTTTTTTCTCAGACATAGCATTATATCTGAGATTTATAGATGATGTACTTATTGTATGGCAAAATCCAAATAAAAAAATTGAGGATTTTATATTTTACATCAATAACAATGCCCATAATCTTTTTTTCACTTTTTTTCATGATGTATCAAAAATTAATTTTTTGGATATACAATTTCATGGGAAGAGTGATAATGGAGAAATTAAATGCAGCCTCTATAGAAAACCTATATCAGGTAATTCGCTGTTACATGCGGGAAGTTGCCATCCAAGGCATGTCATAGATAACATCCCTACAGGTGAATATGTCCGTGCTAGGAGGTGTTGCAACACCCAAAGTGGTTTTGAGGTGGAATGTAACATTATTGAAAAAGGTTTTTAGCAAGAGGCTATAAAATGAAAAACCTCCAAAAAGCCAAAACCAAGGCAAATAAAGCGAGTAGGTCACAGTATTTGGATATGAACAAAATCAAAGATAATCCCCAAAAAAATTTGTCAGTTGTCTTTTCAACAACATACAGTAAAAACTATTATGATGTAATTAAAATTGTGAAAAAATATTTGCCCATCTTGACTACGGATGATACATTATACCAGATTTTAAAAAATGGAGTTAAATTTGTTTCAAAAAGGAACATTACATTGGGATCCATGTTATCACCTAGTGATCATATGAACAGGTGCAGTTTCAACAAAGAAGAAAAAAATGCCGGTAATTGGTTACCTAGCACAGGTTCATTTAAATGCGGCCATAGATCTTGTGGATTATGTGGTTATATGTTAAATGTAAAGGATTTTTCTTCATTTACGGATAAAAAAACTTATAAAATAATGTCACTTATAAACTGCAGTTCAGACCATGTGGTTTATTTGATATCTTGTACCATTTGTCAGTTACAATATATAGACAGTACTTGTCGTTCCCTCAGAAAAAGGATATCTGAACACATCTATGATGTGAATAATGTTACCACGAGAAAATTATCAGGAGTGTCTCAACATTTCCGTGACGCACATGCAGGTGATTTGAAAGGCATGAAAGTCAATGCCATTGAAAAAATTAAACTACCTAGAAGAGGTGGAAATTTGAAAGATATCCTTTTTCAGAGGGAAATAAAATGGATGTTTTTAATGGGTACAAGATTCCCTAAGGGTTTAAATAAAAGAAATGAATTGATGTTTGCATATTAATCTTGCTTTGATACTATGTATGTATATAAGTGTTCATGGCACTATATGGATTGATTCACCTTAATGGGTTAATGTTTTTGTATTGTCTTGCTCTCTCCTTGCATTTGATCACATGTTTGGTTCAGCCCTTTTTAAACAGTTCTGTGACTAGATGGTTTAGAGACTGAATAAGAACTGGATGTTCGAAACGCGTCCTCTCTGACATGGGCTTACCATTGTAGCATGGACTTTTTAATGATAAGAAAATAAAGAAGTTTTTATTTTAAAGTACAATACGCCTGGAGTTTTGTGCTGGTGAAATCCTTCAACCACTCTCTATGCACATGGACTGGCTCTCCAAACTCTTCTCCGTGCACAGCCCAGGATTACTGGCTTCCATTGCACAGGTGAGCTGGGCAAAAAACCTGTTTTACTATCCATCCAATAGTGTATGCAAGAAAACAGACAGCAGCTGCAGAACTACAAAGCTCAGCATACTCCATCCAATAGTGTATTCAGGAGAGCAGACAGCTGCAGAACTACAAGGCTCAGCATGCTCCATCCACTAGTATATGCAGAAGAGCAAACAGCAGCTGCAGAACTACAAGGCTCAGCATACTCCATCCAGGACTGTATGCAGGAGTTTTTTGCCCCCCCAAAAAATGACGTGGGCTTTGCCATATCTTTGTATGCTAGCAAGGTACAGCAGGCAGGTACGGGCTGCCCCCAACCCCCAGCTGCCTATTTGTACCCGGCTGGGAACCACAAATATAGGGAAGCCCTTTTTTTTTAATTATTTCATGAATTTCATGAAATAATTAAAAAAAAAAAAAAAAAAAAAGACGTGGGCTTAGCCCAATTTTTGAGTCCAGCTAGGTACAACTAGGCAGCCAGGGATTGGAATCTGCAGTGCAGGGTGCCCAAGCTTTCTGGGCACCCCTGCTGCAAATTGCAGTCTGCAGCCACCCCAGAAAATGGTGCTTTCATAGAAGCGCCATCTTCTAGCGCTGTATCCAACTCTTCCAGCTGCCCTGATACCGGGTGGCTCGATGGGTAATAATGGGGTTAGGGCTAGCTGTATATTATCAGCTGGCCCTAAGCCCGAAATTCATGATGTCACGCCAATATTAGACATGGCCACCATGAATTTCTAGGAAAGATAAAAAAAAACACAACACACAGAAAAATATTTTTATTAGAAATAAAACACAACGCAATTAGTGATTCCATCTTTATTGAAATAAAGAACGCCCCTCCGCAGTAATCCTGGGTCAAGGGTCCTGCGCCGTCCAATCCTGATCCAATATCATCTGATCGGTTTGGTGGAAGATGATGTGTCAGGTTCAAGGATGTGAACCACATGACACAGCAGCTGATTGTATAAAAGTCGTTTATATGACCAGCTGATGCATCAGTGCAAAAAAAAACAACAAAACCTACACACGTCCATGCTGACTCCCGTCCGATCGCACCAGGAGCTGCCGGTGATCAGCTGATGAAGTCTCCTGACGGCATCAGCTGATAGCCGGCCGGGCGGTAAAAAGCCGGTGTCACAATGAGACTTATGATCAGCTGATGCGTTAGGTGCCGCATCAGGTGATCCACTGCCAGGTCCTGCAGCCATCGGACGTACCTGGGAGTGTGCACACAGCCGGAGCGGGGGTGGCGGTACCGAGAGAGGAGCTGGGAGCGGACATGGCACCGAGACTCTGCGGACAGGTGAGTATGACTTTTTTTTTCTACTGTTCACTTTTGATTTTGCAGCTGCTTCCATCTCCCACCCGGCCATGGTGCCACACGGGAGCGGACATGGCACAG
Organism: Anomaloglossus baeobatrachus; assembly: GCF_048569485.1. Lineage (NCBI taxonomy): Eukaryota > Metazoa > Chordata > Amphibia > Anura > Aromobatidae > Anomaloglossus > Anomaloglossus baeobatrachus. The sequence goes on along the minus strand of NC_134355.1, from coordinate 154,226,175 downwards.
GAGAGGAGATTGCAGCAGCGGTGGCGGTACCGGGAGGATTCACGCTTCTGTGTTGACTGACAGAAGGAATCCTCTTCCTGTGCATGTCACTTTACCCACCCCATGCGTTTATAGCTGCGTTTTTAATCATAGAAACGCACTAAAACGCAGCTAATTTTGCAATTTGCGGTTTTCATTGCGTTTTTGTACATGGGTGGAAAACGCAGAGAAAAATGCAAAAATAATAGACATGCTGCGTTTTTGTGGACACCACAAAAATGCAGCTAAAAAAAAAACGCAGTGTGCAGACAGCAAAAATGAAAACTCATAGCCTTTGCTGGGGAAGCAAAGTCATGCAGTTTTCTGTGCAAAAACGCACCCGAAAAAAGGGCAAAAACGCCGCGAAAAACGCATGGTGTCAATTTACCCTTACACAAACACCTTAATGTTTCTTTGCACTTTGTTAGCAAAAAGTTAATATTGGATAAGTGTATTTCGGTAATGCCCTCACCAACATCCCCGCACTGTCCTGCTCCCCTCTCCCAGCAGGACCACCAACACTCTCACCTTCCTGGCCAATCAGTGGTGGCTGCTTTGACACCAGTCCCTACCGCCATCTCCTGGAACCTGAACATGCCTCGTGGGAGTCCTCTAAGGGGCACTTTGCACACTACGACATCGCAGGTGCGATGTCGGTGGGGTCAAATCGAAAGTGACGCACATCCGGCCTCGCAGGCGATATCATAGTGTGTAAAGCCTTTTTGATACGATTAACGAGCGCAAAAGCGTCGTAATCGTATCATCGGTGTAGTGTCGGTCATTTCAATAATTTGGAAATGACCGATGTTACGATGTTGTTCCTCGTTCCAGCGGCAGCACACATCGCTGTGTATGAAGCCGCAGGAGCGAGGAACATCTCCTACCTGCGTCCTGCGGCTCACGCCAGCTATGAGGAAGCAAGGAGGTGGGCGGGATGTTTACGTCCCGCTCATCTCCGCCCCTCCGCTTCTATTGGCCGCCTGCCGTGTAACGTCGCTATGACGCCACACGACCCACCCCCTTAATAAGGAGGCAGGTCGCCGGCCAGAGCGACGTCGCAGGGCAGGTGAGTGCATGTGAAGCTGCCGTAGCGATAATTTTCTCTACGGCAGCTATCACCAGATATCGCAGCTGCGACGGGGGCGGGGACTATCGTGCTCGGCATCGCAAGCATCGGCAAAGTGCCCCTTAGTGCGTGCATGCACTTTGTCTTAATGGACCTTTATGCTCTAACTGTAATACTTATTATATGTTCTGAGGATTTCGATAGCGTAGGGCAATGACAATCAGAGACGAGTTCTGGGTACAAGATGTTTTATAACACGTAACCACGGTAGATACACAACAGAACAAACACAGTAACACAATAACACATGTAATACCTTCCCGAATCGGAGCGGAGGGAATTCCCGGGGCCACGCACCGGACTCCCCCAGGGAGACCACCAGAGCGAACCCCTATACAGGGACTGTCCGGCAATCACCCCGGAAGGCCTAAATGCGCAGCAGCCGGGACACAAGGGGCAAGCGGTAAAGTCCAGGAGTGTCCGTACGGGATGATTGTCCAGAGTGGTTATGAACCGGAGAGAACCAGGCAGAGTGCTGACCGAAGATGGCAGACGGAATCCGGGCACAGCTTTGAAGAAACCGGGTATGGTCCAGAGTCGGTCGGTAGTCTTTAGGAGGATCCAGAGGCAATCAGGATTAGCAGCAGCAAAGCAGGAGCACACAGCAAGCAGTATACTCAGGCACTGGACTGGGCTGAGAGGCGGCCTTTTAAGCAGCTGGACAGGAAGTAGGGCAACAGAACCTTAAACTCCATGTTAACTGAGGGCAAGCTCATTCAAAAGAGAACTGGAAAACCTGGAAACCTGACACTAACCTGGAAGTGCCTCCCAGCCTATAGGTGAAAGGCATAAGGTATTTAAGACACCTTCCCCTTAAGGGAGGTGCATTGGCCGCATGGTCTATATGTCGCTAGTTCTCAGGTCTCTACGGGCAGCTGCTGTTTACTGCTGTGTTCCACATTGCTAATACCGCTCTGTCTTCCAATACCTGACATATCCGCTGCCTCTGCATTGTACCCTGTTGGCCAAGTCTGCTATACTGACCGCTGCTGCATCGTACCCTATCGGTCAAGCCTACTATACCAGATGCTGTTGCATCATTCCATATCGGCAGAATCTGCTGCATCAGCCATCTCGCTACACCTACCATATCAGTGACTGTCTGTGTCCATACCCCTGTGGCCAGCTGTCGCAGCACCAGTCTTCCTGAGTGGCACCTGGTTACTACCTGCAGTGCAACACCCTCACCTTTAGGCTGTGTCCGCACTTTGCGTATTCACCTGCGTTTCAGCTGCTTTTCCGCAGCGTTTTGAACTGCAGCGTTTTCATGCCAAAAAGCATGCGTTTTGATTTTCAAGCAAAGTCTATGGAAAATGTGGATTTCTTGTGTGCACTTTGCAGTTTAAATTGCTGCATTTAATTTGCATAATTTTGGGTAAAAACTCAACGTTCAAAGAAGCAGCATGTCAATTGTTTTTGCTATTTGGGCTGCGTTTTGCTAACATTGAAGTCAATGAGAAGTTGTAAAAAGCAAGCAACATCAAAATTCCAGCATTTTACATGCTTTTTAGCTGCAGAAAACATGCGTTCATGACTTCAAAATAATGGAATGATATGTCCCTTTACACACACACATAGTCCAACAATTAAATTAATGAAAAATATTAATTTATTGATATTTTATCCATATATAGTATAAAACCCGCTATAATTATATTAAATATAACGTTTTTCATTATGATTTAATAAATTATATTTGTTTTCATTTTTTCTCCTTTTTTTCATAGTGTTTGTATGTTAAAACTTTATTTAGTAGTGTCTTTGTAATCAAAACACATCTGACTTTAAGCAATGGGAAAGCATGTAAAAAGCGCTAAAAACGCGGCTAAAACACGGTAAATACGCACGCGTATTTATCGCGTTTTGATGGTCAAAAGCAAGTTTGGCAAAAGCAATTTCTGCCAGAGGATGCGTTTATGCTGAGACCGCACTTTGCGTTTTCACCTGTGTTTCAGGTGCTTTTTAGGTCCGTTTTGAAAAGCACCTTTTTCATGCCAAAAGGCATGCGTTTTGATTTTCCAGCAAAGTCAATGGAAAATGGTGATTTTCAGACCGCACTTTGCGTTTCTAAATGCTGCGTTTAATTTGCATATTTTGTGGCAAAAACCATGCGTTCAAAGAAGCAGCATTTCAGTTATTTTTGCCATTTTAGGTGCGTTTTGCTAACATTGAAGTCAATGAGAAATGGCAAAAAACAAGATTCCGTCAAATTCCTGCGTTTTACCTGCTTTTTCAGTGCAGAAAACATGCGTTTTTGACAACCAAAACGCATGCTTTTTGGACTTCAAAATAATGATATCATATGTCCCTTTACACACACACATAATCCGACAATTAAATTTGAGAAAAATATGCATTTATTGCTATATTAGCGATAAAATGTATATTACCGCTATAATTTTATGAAATATATCTATTTTCATTATTTTTTCCATTAATATAGATTTGATCCTTTTTTTTCTCTTTTTTCATTCTGTATGACTGATTAAACTTTATTTAGCAGTGTCTTGTTTAAAACGCATCTATCAAAACGCAGGTGAAAAAGCATGTAAAAAGCGCTGAAAACGCATAAAAAAAGCGGTAAATACGCATGCGTTTTCAGCGCTAAAGTTCTGAAAAAGGCAACTTTGGTCAAATCAATTAAGCCAAAAACGTGCGTTTAGAAATGCAAGTAGGTGAACGCAAAGTGCGGTCTCAGCCTTAGAACTGCAACTACGATGACGCAAAGTGCAGATAGAGCCTTAGAGGCTCTAATGAAAATCTGGTGAGAAACCATAGTCAAGCCAGTCTAGGTTTTCTGTGTACTGTGGCCCAGTAGGTCCTCTACATGCTCGAACCTGTGAACATTACAATGTCCTATATACTTTTTCTTCCATTTTGCATACAAAGTGTGCAAAAACTGGACTTTGTGAACACAATTTCACCATGTAAAATATGGCAGATGGAAACATTCATACACCCAGTTTCAAGGAGCTTGCTAGAATTTCATGTGACATGTTCAAACCACATTCCAGATAAGTATACTTGTTATTTCATAAAACAAAACAATGAACAATACGAAAAGTATGTAAAGTATTCTGAACGTTGTGAAATATAAAAGTAGACTTTTTTACTATATTTTGACAATATCACAATATTTAGCTAAATAATTTGTCTCTTCTTTGATTGACAGCTTTGGCTTTATAAAGCCAAAGAAGGGCGGAGGTAGATGGAAAAGAAGCAGGTGGGAAGGTGCACTGGACTGTTTGGCAATGCCAAGGGTTCACCGAGAACCTGTACTCGGTTTGAACAGTCATTCTCTGCTGACAGAGTCCCTCTAATCTGTGAACAGAGGACCAAGTATTGTGCATAAAAGTCATACTGTGCCCTTCTCAAAATGTGAGGAAATAGTCACAACATAGTTTACTTATTTTCTTTTGGTTATATAGCTCCAACATATTTCACAGTGATGTATAGAGGCTGTCACCATTCACATCAGTACTTGACCAATATGGAGCTCATAGATTCCCTTTACAGTAAGTAATGTAGATTACCAGGTTTCTGCTACCCCAGCTGAGAGGAGCATTATGAAGGAGCAGAGATCCTGATTCTACTGATTACATTGGGTTACTTGCTGTAGTTTTGATAAAATCACTGTTTAATCTACTGCAGTTCAACTAGTTCCCTCCCTGAGGCCTAAAACACACTTCCGCAAAAAAAACGTCCGTATGATACGGTCCGTTTTTCGGGGCCGTGTTCCGTATTTTTGGGGCGTTTCTCCGGTACGTATGGCATCCGTGTGATGGCGTATGCGAGCCGTGTGCACGTGTGGAATGTCCGTATTGTCATGAAATACGTATGTGTGCAGTCCGTGTGCCGTCCGTTTTATTAGATACGTATTTTCACACAAATAACCTTGTTAGACCTTCATAATGTGCTTCTGGTGTGTTAAATTGGTCTATTAACTACCCAATTTGGTTAGTTTGCTTAAATAACCTTAAAAAATATGGCTACAAAGCTCTTTCTCACATTAGACACACTCCAAAATGTCTCTCTCCAATGAAGCAACCACGTATTTGCTCTGGTTGATATCTAGGAGATTTGGGGTTAGGCGACATATGATTGAAGAAGAGCCACCACTGGAGAAAAGGATGTGGATTCACCCCCTTGTGAAGCTCAGGAAAACACATGGCCATTTTAATATTTTATATGGGGAAATGCGGAAATTTCCACCTAAATTCCAAGCCTACTGCCATCTCACCATTAATTCATTTGACAACATCCTTGGCCTTGTGTACCATCGTTTGAAGCATCAGGACACCTCTATGCGCCTCAGCATCTCCCCTGAGGAACGACTGTTGGTGACTTTACGGTAAGTGTTGACATGTATACTCATGCTTTATCTGTCATTTTGATATACATGTTAAGTTGCTAAGGCATCATTTTGTAGAAATTATTAAATGTAAAAATATGGTCTTTGTAGAAAACTTATATTGATCACTTAACCACATTGCAAAATCAAATTAAAAACTGAGAAGTCACTTCTTCCATTCTATCTCTACCAAAATTAAAGAAACAAGAGGCTTAACTCAAACAAACTTGTTTATTAAACTCAAAATTAGATATTTTTCCAATATGGAAAGTAAAGATCACATATGCTTTTCCCAACCAAAGAAATTATAAAAAAAACATACACAGTATCTCGCCAGTCATTGGATGTTACAAATATTTGGTGTGAAATACAAATTACATGAATAGTCAAAGTAATGTCATGTTTTTATTCTATTTCAGTTACCTAGCAACTGGCCAATCCATCAGCAGTCTGCATTTTGAATTCTTATTGGGAAGTCCACAATTGGCAAGATTATCCTGCATACCTGTACTGTGCTTTGGGAGACCCTTAGGCATAATGTCATGCAGCTACCTTCAACACAGGAATGGATGCACATTGCAGATGAATTTTTGGAGAAAACAGCTTTTCCTAATTGTATTGGTGCCATTGACGGAAAACACATTAGAGTGAAGAAACCACCGAACTCTGCATCAAGATATTTTAATTATCATAAGTTTTTTTCTGTAGTTATTTTGGCCATGGTAGATACAAACTACTGCTTTTTATTTGCTGTTATTGGGGCCTATGGCAGTGCCTCAGATGCACGCATTTTCAGAAGTTCACGTTTAGCAAGACGATTAATGTCTGATAGTTTAAGTTTGCCTGCACCAAGACCATTGCCTGGTACTAATGGCCCAATTGTCCCTTTTGTAATGGTTGCAGATCAGGGGTTTGCATTGTCAAAGCATTTGATGCGTCCATATCCCAGAAGGGGGCTGGACAGATCAAATGCCCTATTTAATAGCAAATTGGCAAGAGCACGTTGCTATGTAGAACGTTCCTTTGGCATTTTGGCCTCAAGATGGCGCATTTATCAAACCACCATCCAACTCCAACCAACCACCGTCAAGGCTGTCATTAAATCAACAGTAGTGTTACATAATTACTGTAGATTACATGAAAGCAATGACGAAGATATTGAGGAGTTGCCTGCTTTAAATGCACCATTTGTAGAGAATGGTAGTGTCAGAACCACTGTGTCCACTTCTGGTCTACAAGTGAGGAATCAGTTTAAAGATTTTTTTAGTTTAAATAGCCATAGTCATGTATAATTTTGACATTAAAAAAGTTTGTTAACACTTGGTTACATAAGCACAAACACATATGTAATACAAAAGAGAAAATGACCATACATAGGTATAATTTGTGGTTTTTTGGTTGGTTGGTTGTGTTTGTGGTACCCATAAGTCATTGTGATATAACAATATTGTTATGACATCAGAAATTTTTGTTATTCTAAAAACAGTACAACTGAATGTACATGACTAATAAAATTATGGCAAATTTGTTATGAAAAAGTTAGTCCAGAATTATTATTTTACCTATGTATGTATGTTCTCTTTTGCAAAACACCATGTATTTTTTTTTTTATATACAATTTTGTCAGGGACTTTAGCCCATACAAAACACCATCCTTTATTATGCAATAATGTCACGCAAACATAATTTGTTTGACACTATTGGAATAGAAGTATGGGACCAGACAATATGCAGATACTGCATAGTGGCTGGATTTTTAATAATAAAGGTGTCTGAATGTTAGTGTAGTAGTTTATGTGCGTGCATCTTATCCCTAAACTCAGTTTATTCTAATGGATGGTCCAAACTACATGTCCAGAGCAAGACATCATTCTAACAGGCAGGTATTGTTTTTGAAGTGATAGAGTAATTGCTACTGTTTTTTTGTAAATGAAAACAAAAATATGACCACATGCATATAGAGTAAGTAATGTGTTACATTTTTAAATGTTTTCCCACCAGCAATACCCTAGAAAACATACCAAAATGTAAAATAATACATACAATATCACATTATTATTCAACTAAATCCTCTAGGCTAGTGATGTTTTCCTGTGTAGGCTCCATTGCATTGACATCTACAGAATATGTTTGCTGCACAACAGTAGATGTTGTAGTGAGTGACTGATCAGTGTTTCCACTAGTAACAGTTGTTGTATTTGGAACAAATAATGAGGCAGTTGTTTGAGCAGATGGGAGACCAAGTGTAGGTGGTACATATTGATGTGTTGAAAGAGGCTGAGTATGTGTGTATGTGAAGTTAGTTGGGTAAGTCTGTTGTTGAAAGTACTGTTGTTGTGGATTATTAGGAACATGGTAGGCTGTTGGTTGTTGAAACATTTGAGGTAGTCTATGAACATTACTAACAATACTAGGATAGTTAAAAGAGGTCGGCATTGGTGTTTGTTGGGGTACTTGTGGGACAAATGTTGGCTGTTGAGATGGCCTTTGTGTCATTAATGTACTTGTTTGTTGTGGGACAAATGTTGGCCTAATTTGTACATCAGTTACCATAGAAGAAGATGGACACTGTATATGTGTTTGTTGCACTACAGGATTAAGTTGAAAATTAGAGAAATGTTCTTTTGTTTGGGTTTCCACAGTTTGTTGAGTTGTGTTTGTGTGTGGGCCATGTGGATTGGCTCTCCATTATTCTATCACTTCAAAACAATAAATGGGTTCTGGCTCACGTTGGGTAGCAGATATTAGTGTTATTAAGGACGCCCTCATCCTGTCCTGCCTATCGGGTGCAACCAATGCAAGAGAGGGAGAAAGGGAGCTGCAAAATCTCTCTCCATCACTCTCTGGTATCAGTGAATTCATCATGTGTATAATTCTGGTATCAATGATATCTGGCAGGGAATGTAAATCTTCATAACGCCTATGTTGGCGACCATGGATAGATTGTGCTACTGTGCGCATGGTATTAGTTGATATTCTTATTACAAAAGAAACTCCGGCACACTAAGTGAAGAGATGAGAAAAGTCAATTGCGTGCTCAAAAGAATTTATTTATTTCCATTTTGCTCATGAAAAAATAGTTGACATTGTCCTGTCCGACTAACTTAGTATATAACATTTCTTCCTATAATTTATCATATAGTGAGACACAGGTACTTCAAAAAGGCCTATCTTTCTGCCCCACACCCACTTTTAACACCTTTCTCCTCGACCAGGAGATGAAACGATTTTATAGGATACTCAGATTGAAGGCACATTTTTCTCAACAAGATTCCCGCCTGGGATCTCACCATGAGACCCCAGATAGCGGAACTCTTTCCCTTGATAAATTAAATCTGAGACTCCCAAGTAACTTCAGTCCCCCAAAGTGCTATCACCCAGTCGAAACCTATATTTCGTTGGTTTCTGACGACATTGCTCGTACTCTTACTTCTATAACCAATGGCGAATATAGAATTAAAAGCAACATCACGGCAGAGGAAAGTAAGGCCATAAAAAGTCTCAAAAACAATACTCACATCATTATCAAACCGGCAGATAAAGGGGGTTCAATAGTGGTACTTGACAAATCATATTACACTGCTGAGATTTACAAACAACTTGAGGATAGATCCACCTATCTTCCTATCCCATCAGACCCTACCAGTAAAATCAAGTCTAAGATAAAGGAAATGATAAATTATCATTCACACCAACAGACCATTGATCACAAATTGGCGGAGTTCCTTATTAAAACAGACCCAGTCACGCCGGTCTTTTACACATTACCGAAGATACATAAGAACTTACGCACACCTCCAGGGCGACCTATTGTCGCCTCAACTGAATCAGTCTTATCACCCCTGGCCATCACGGTGGACAGAATTTTGACACCACTAATACCAAAGATACCCTCTTATCTTAGAGACACATCCGATTTTCTGATGCAGTTACAACAGCTATCTTCCATTCCTTCTAACTGTCTTTTAGTGACTTTCGATGTGAATAGCTTATATACAAGTATCGATCACTCTGATGGTATACAGGCACTTAATTGGTTTCTTGAATCTCAACATGAGCTTACTACAGCACAACATTCTTTCTGTATGGATTTGGTACATCTGATATTAGATAACAATTTTTTTCTATTTGAAGACCAGTTCTATCTACAGCGGAAAGGTACCGCTATGGGGTCTAACATGGCGCCCCCCTATGCGAACATATATATGGCGCACTTTGAAGCGGTCCATATCTACTCCCATCATTTATGGCAACAACATTCAATATTTTGGAAAAGATACATTGATGACATCTTCACAATCTGGCGGGGAGATGTCCACTCCCTCGATATCTTTCATCAAACACTTAATTCAAGTAGAACTGGTCTCACATTCACGGTACATCACGATCCTCACTCCATCAATTTTTTGGATACCCTCATCACGTTATCACCTACGGGTCATATCACTACTGATTTATACACCAAACCCACAGACAGAAACAGCCTCCTACACTACTCAAGTTGTCACCCTGCACACACTAAAAAGGCCTTACCTATCTCCCAGCACAAACGCATTGAGAGAATTGTCTCTGATCCCACATTGCGCCAAATTAGATCGGATGAAATGAGCGCCAAATTTGTATCTAGAGGCTACCCGACGACAATTGCCAATACTCGGAGCTCATCCAGCACCAGAACCCCAATAGAAACACCGCGCATAGCCTGCGTTAATACGTATCATCCATTTTCGCCCCTCATTAAGGGCATAGTCTCCAAACATTGGCCTCTGTTACATGCCTCTTACCCAACAGTATCCGAATTTTCAGCACCACCATTGTTTTGTCATAAGAGATCTAAGAACTTGAGGGACAATCTGGTTAGGGCAGATATTGGGCCTGCCCCTACTAATTTACGCCAAACTTTCCTTGGCATTCCCAAGAAGGGCAATTTCCCATGCTTGCACTGTTTCCAGTGCAACAATTTAGTGCGCGGTGACACTTTCACACACCCACACACTGGCAAAATCTACCAGATACATGATTATCTCACGTGTGAATCATCATTTGTGGTCTATTTGATAAAATGTCCATGCAGTATCGGATATGTTGGGGAGACTACCCAGCATGTCCGAGACCGCATAAATAAACACAAGTCCACCATTAGATGTAGGCAGGTATTACTTCCAATCCCACATCACTTTGATACCCATGGACACACAGTGGCTCAACTACGCTATCACATCATTGAACATGTGCCACCACTTAGACGAGGGGGCAACAGAATCAGGAGGCTAAAAGAGAGAGAAGCCTTTTGGATTCACACACTTAGGACATTGGAACCACATGGTCTCAATCGCGAATGTGACATTATCCTATAGACATGTTAGGATTGCTCCTGGTTATCTAGGTACTATGATCAGATCTGCAGTGTTTTCCAATTGATTATATGTTGTAAATGGATGCATTAACCTGTTACTTCTACGTACAGTTTTGTTTTTTGGCTAATTTTTCTCATTTATTTCTCATACAGGCACCACTCGTCACTTGACCTCACCATCAATAACGCTGGACTCACTTGAGCACGTCACCTTATCCTGTATTAGTACACCTATCACGGCATGTCCCTCTTATGTATTTTTCTCAATAGCTTAAGTCACACCCTCACAGTGTGCATGGAGCTTTCCGCCTACTGCGCGTGCGCGGGGATGCTATGCCACTGTGTGGCGTCCACCCTTGTGCGCAGGCGCGGGGCGTTCAGCCTTCCATGCTCACACATACACGCAAGAAAACCTATTCCCTGTCACGCGCGCGAGCGGGGCCGTGCCTTCCGCGCGTGCGCGGTGGCGCCTCGCCGCCCAAGGGCGGCGTTGGATGCAGTTGCGTGCGCGCGTGACGCTCGGCCCGACGCTCGCGCGCCCATGACACGTGCACGTCCCATCACGCGCATGCGCGGGGCGGTCTGCCGGCCGCGCTTGCGCGGTGATGACAGTTCTCCCGGCGGGGGCTCTGTTCCACCGCGCTTGCGCGACTTGATTCCGCCCTACGCGCATGCGCCGTGCACGTCACACGCCAATCAGGCGATCCACTCGTATATATACAGCCACATGCAGCCTCACATGGCAGGCTCCCCGGCTCCAGGTTACCCACGGCACCACCAATGGTATGTAGAGCTCTTCTCTTTCCCCCAGCAGTAAGTCCTGTATCAGTTTCGACTACAACCTTGTATATTCTCTCTCTCCTTTCTCAGCGCCTATTTCGGCCTATTATTACCACATAGACTGCACTTGTCTGCTTTAACATTGGGAGGTATGTAAACATGCCTTTTTTGGCAAAATATTCACTCGTTTAATGCATCCACCTGTTAACATGTATGTAACTTTCATAAATGCTGATATATATGTCACAACAGTCATGTACAAGTCAACACTATGCATGATATCCATTATGATATTGCTGACTTCTTGTCTCTCTCTCAGCTGCATAATTATGGGACTTTCCTCATCCAGTCCGTTCTTTAAGTAATCCGAATCTACAGGTATGCACCCTATATATGCATCTTGCACACATGCTGTTACATATATTATAGCAGGTGTTTTCATATGAGCACCATGCAGATTATGCACTTTGATACTGCTAACTCCTTTCTCTCTCTTAGCCACGCAATTCATGGGACTTTCCTCATACAGTCCATTTTCTAAATAAACCGAATCTTGTCCTTAATAGTTTTAATACAGGTAGGCATACCCTTTTTCCAGAATTTATTTCACACATATGCAGTATGCCCCACGTCTATTAACATGATTCTATATATGTTACTTCATAGGTGCTTTGTACCTTTAAAGCAACAGTTCACGTATGCTAATGCGAACCATTTTCTGACATAAGGTATTATGACTCTCCCTAAATATGTATTTTACATTGTATGTCTGGATAGCATTATACCAATTTTAGTGGCCTTTCTCCTCCTTCCTCACGCTTGTATAGCCTAGTTCTATATCTCATTGGTATATTAATTACTACTATATCATGGCCCTATATACATATATCTCTACAGAGACTATTTACCCTAATAGGATAAATTGCTATCCTCTCAGACAATACATGAAGTTCCTTCTATCAATTCAAGGGCTATAAGCACCTAATTATTGCACATTTGTTCTAGATAAACACCTTGATTATCTGTGAATCATTACCTTTTGGTGCTCTCAGCGAACATTTCCCTATAATCATAGGTATGTGTATATGCTTTGGTCAGAGGTATATTGGTTACATATAACTCATTTGATACCAGAAAAGAGGAAGGACTTAACGTGCAAAGAAACACAGTCATCATAAATAATTTGAAACCACAACCTCAGTTACTGCATATAAAAATTAATTTTATTACAAACAGAGTAAAAACAGGTTGGATTTTCATGATGTATATAATACTTGAATATATATATATATATAAATACAAGATTTCAGTGCAAAACGAGGACAGAAAGAAAGCAGCACAATCCCTATGCGTATAGGATGTAAACAGGCAATAAATAAGCTAACCCATGAAAGGTAAAGATGGAAAATGAATATACTAGTGAAGCTATGGGATTAGCAAGGCAGGGAGGATTGATTGATTAAAATGCAAGTAACCAGTAGTTTACAATGCACTCAATTACATGAAATCTCCATTCAATGTAAAGTGGCTCTATTACGGGCTCTATTAAGGGATTTCCCCGGAGCATTTCAAAGAGATAATCAATCAATCAAACTTACCCATATGTTTAAATTGCACTGAAAATTGTGCTGCTTTCTTTCTGTCCTCGTTTTGCACTGAAATCTTGTATTTATATATATATATATATATATTCAAGTATTATATACATCATGAAAATCCAACCTGTTTTTACTCTGTTTGTAATAAAATTAATTTTTATATGCAGTAACTGAGGTTGTGGTTTCAAATTATTTATGATGACTGTGTTTCTTTGCACGTTAAGTCCTTCCTCTTTTCTGGTATCAAATTGTATATTAAGGACGTGCTGTAGCGGTCATTTGATAACCGCATTTGTTAATCCACGGTTGCGGATTTATTTGTTTATGCATATAACTCATTTGTATGTTCGTATAAATGTAAATTTCTCTACCGGGGATTCTTCTTCTAGTACAATTGATACTGCCATGAATATGCTCTTCTTTGTAGAATTGTATCGTGTTTTTGTTTGTCCTGTCCGACTACACGAGAAATGTCAACTATTTTTTCATGAGCAAAATGGAAATAAATAAATTCTTTTGAGCACGCAATTGACTTTTCTCATCTCTTCACTTAGTGTGCCGGAGTTTCTTTTGTAATTGGACTCTTTTTTCTCCAGAGCACCTGCTATACAGGTGGTTGAGCCAGGTTTATTCCTTCCTACTTAGTTGATATTCTTGGCTGTGTGCCTGCATGTTGCTGTGGACTACTCTCTGCAAGAACTGGTGAAGGGCCACTTTGTTGCCCTGTAGACTGGCCTGCAATTACATTAGTGGATTGACTTGTACCCAAACCCAAATCAGAGGACATTTCTTCTGCGTCTGGCTGGCTGGTGTTGGGGATTGTTGGTGGTTGATATGAGGTAGGCTCCATCTCAGAAGCAGAGGTCGCTGTTAATACTGCTGACTGGGCTTCCTCAATATCTTCCAGGTTATCCTCTGTACTTTGATGCAAAAAAAAAAAAATTACTGTGTGCCTTTTAAATAAAACCACCATGTGTTGTAATGCTTGAAACTTACTTTGGTACTTCCATAATGGGCATAAGGAAGCTCAGTTTTTCATAATGGACATATTTTTTCTTCTTTGCAGCGGCAGCTGTGGTGGCCACAGGGTTATACTCTCTTCTGAACTGGTCACGTGCTGAGCGCCATCGCCGTTTGACAAGATCCACTGTAAAAAACATTAAAAAATGTAAAATAAGGTCACTAATTCAAACAATTGTAGATGTTAAAAAATTAGACATTAGTCTTGAATTGCATCAATTGTATGAAATAGGAACACACATCCATGTGTATGACAACAACAACCCATTACACTCATATAGTGACATAATAACACTATAAGCATGGGAGAGAAAACAAGTTCACCAGTAAACATCTTCAACCACTTATTAATCATTCATCTCCTTATAATTGTTCAAAAAATATAAACCTACAGAAAGCCATGACAAAAAAATACTAAAAACCCATGAAGTGCCATATGTTCCACATATATTTTCCATTACACACTACACATTACTGTTACCATTCCAGACATGGTGACACCAAGGAACTTGCATAATAAACCAAACATAGAAATCCAAATCCAAAAATATAGACAAATCACAGCACATTTGCAATAGAAAAAGCACAGAAATGGTAACCAAAAAAAACCCCAAACATGTTTAATAGTGGCTTCCCTACCCTGAAATGCCATTTGTACATGCATAAAATACTTTGCAGCCCATATATACACATGCTGACATTACTAGTAAACTGCAATGAATACTTCAAAAGGGCAGAAAACTACACTCTCCTATTTGTGAGTCTCCAGTGTATCTCAAAATTAGTCAGGCCCATTCATACATGCCAAACAAAGTATACAAATATGTTTATACTCTGCCTACAGAATGAGCACATATAGGTAAAGACAGAAGCAATGCAAATATCTGTACTCACCATATCTATTTTTCTTTCCAGGGGTACATTGAGACCATCCATTCCTAGGGTAGACTAGCTCTGCCACAGACATCCATGCTCGTTCCACCATTAACCTGTCATGGTAGCCATCAACACGTGTGTCCCACAGCTCTGGATGCCTCTCTACTCCAATCAGCCTCTCTGTATCGATTCTGGGCAGCATGCTCAGTACCTGTGGTGTTCTCTGTGCTCAAAGTTCCCCTGCAGTGAGAGGACAGGTGCCCAGCTGCTGTCTGGCATGCAAATGAGACAGGAAATGTATGTTTGGCGCCAGAATTAATGGCCTACAATTGACCTGATAGATTGGTAACAAGTGTTTCAAATTTTGTGATGAAATACGGACACGGACGATACGTGCTGAACACGGACATACTCCGTGTGCGGTCCGTGCAGGCACGGACCCATAGACTAAAGCGGGTCCGTGCCTGCGTGTTGCCGGCAAAAAACGGACATGTCATCCGTGTTGAAAAGCGCACACACGTACTTACGACACGGAAACACGTTCCGTGTGATTTTACGTACGTGTGCCATCTTCCATTGAATAACATGGGTCTCCGTGTGTACGTGTCTCCGGTATGTGCAAATACGTACCGCACACGTACAAATTACATGGATGTGTGTTGCGGGTCTGAATGCTGAGCTTGGTATAACCCCACCAGAACACTGACTCCATCCACAACACTGATTGATAGCTTTCTGTGTACATTGTGTATATGCAGAAAACTGATATCAATGGTTGAGGTGGGTATACACAGAGCTCATAGTGATTATCTCCTTGTGATAAAACAGTGATTTTCTTGCAACAAGCATCTCAGTAAGTGATATATTACTAGCATCAAGGTCTCTGTCTCTATAGTATGCTGCTCTCATATTAGATGGCAAAAACCTGGTGACAGATTCACTTTAAGCACACATTAGATTCAATTTTAATTGAAGACAAGCAGTCTTTTAGTATGTGTTTGGTGTATGGTGGGAAACCCATGCAAACATGTGGAGAACATATAACACTGTGGAACAATGCAGATGAAGACCATGTTTGGATTCAAACATAGGTTGCTAATGGTATAAGCTAGCCACTGAGCCTCTTTGCTGTCTTTAGTCATCCTATCTTTGTTGTGCCTATGTGATATAATGCTGTGTAAACATAGGGGCAAATTGTAGCCAGAGAGTGCCAATGTTAGTCCAGATGAATAGTGCATCCAGTGCCCACACAGTGACATAGTACATCAGGGGTACACATTTTTTTTTGGTCCAAGGGCCACATTGCCATACTAAACCAATCGCAAGGACTGTAGAAGAAATTTTTAAAGAGGTACTTACATGAATACATCACCAAAACTACCATCAGTACATTAATATATCACCAAAAGCACATGCTAAGTATGTGAGGATGATTTGCAGAGTTTATGCTCCGAAAAAAATCAGTGTGAACACACGATAATTTAAGTTGAGATTTTGAAGCAAAAAATCCCCAAACATTTTTTCTAAAACTACCCAAACTTATAGATTTTACATTAAGTTTTAACATAGCCATAAAGCGCGTTACGGATTGCTATATGAGTAGAAATTCAGAAACATTGTCAATACATGAATGCAGCACCAAGCTTAGTGCAGCAATCAATTGTAATGTCATGTCAGCCCTATACATGTATTGCTTGAACCTACAATTCTCAGTATGTCCTTAAAGATGTGAGTTGTTGTTTCCAGCCATCATCAGACTACGGACTATACCGGAACCACAATACTGATGAGAAATAGTATCATAAATATACATGTACATCCAAGTACCTTATAGATGACATTGTTCTGATTGGAGCCGTTTGCATCCCTTTTGTCTCCATGTAGTACAGACACCATGATGAGATTTCATGCCTAGAACTCATCTCAGCAGATTTCCCTCTTCTGCATCTTCTGCAGCACTTCCCAACATGATTCCCTTAAAAATAAAAGTATCATTCATTATACTGCACATAAATAAAAATCTCACATGCTGCACCCCCAAGCAGGGGCATACATAGAAATCATGGGGCCCCATAGCAAAAAGTCTGAATGGGGCCCCCCCACCGATAAAAACAAACAAACAAACAAACTAACAAAATATTATCATAATAATCATTATACATGTTACTGGGGGCCGGCATGCATTATTGGGGGCGTCTTATAGACAGAAATAACACATACTACTACATAGTGTTACGAACAACACCCACCATATAAAGGTTTGCAATGTATTATTACATTGCAAAATAATGCTGCCACACCATGACCAAATATCACCACATAGAGTCTGAATATAACCACCATCCTGTTACTGAGCAAAGGCCACTGCACCAAGAGCGGTGGATTCACACCGCAAATCCCTAAAAAATCTGCAATATCTGAACTTGGCCTAAAGTAGCGATGTCCTTCTTCATTCCCCTCACTACACACAATATACATTTTCACATCTGTCTCCCCCATTTAATGGTAACAATTATGACTTTCTTTATAGCCTTAGGATCTATAGTAAAACTCTGCAAAGTACAGGGATAATACACACACACACACACACACTGATGGCACAGCACAGGGGCAACACACACACACACACACAGTATTGGCACAAAGGCAACACACACAAAGTGATGGCACGGCACAGGGCAATTTTTCTGTAGTGTTACAGGCAGACGTTTGTACATTATAATACTCACCTGCTCCTGTGAGAGATGATGATAGTGGCTCAGGCCTCCCTGCTGCAATTCCTGTGAGTCTTCCTGGCTGCTCCTCCTGACCTCTGCTTTTTTTTTCTATTCCTTCTGTTCTCCGCTACTCACTGTTTTTTTTTTGCTGGCTGTTTGCTTTTCTCTCTTTTCTGTGGTCTCTACTCCTTTTTCACTCTTGCGCTGTTTTCCTTTTAATCATTTCATTCTCCCGCGGCTTTACTGAACAAGCTCTGACCCCTCTCCTGATTGGCTGTTCTCCTCCTGGCATCTCTCACTAGAAGAAGCTGCTGCCTGGCCACTCTCTCTTCTTCAGCACAGGCCGCGCACAGTGTGCAGTGTGGGCGAGTCTGCATCTCTGCGTTGGCTAGCCTGCAGTTATGGAAACAGTGGCGGCTCCCAGCGGCGTTAATCAGCTGCTTGGTGAAGACCCTGGGGGCATGATGCATGAAAGTGAAAATGCACACACTGCGGGCAGCTGCCCCGGGCCCCTCCAACCAGGGCTGCCACCATGAATTTCCGGGCCTGATACTAACAAAATTTTCGGGCCCCGTTCAGACTCCACCACAGCTCCGCCTCTACCCATCGAACCTTCAGCAATAGAAAAAAGTTGTTTCCAGCATCACGTCCAGGAAAAGGTTAAAAAACAATGTTATTCCAGAAGGTTAAAACCAACACTAGGATGGATTGACAGCCACAAAGTATAAAACAATGCTGACGCGTTTCACACCTAACAGAGGTTCTTAGTCTTAAGGCCACTTTACACGGGATGATTTATCATGCGTTCGCATGCGGCCGGGCAGTAGAAGCGGAGGGGCAGAGATAAGCGGGACGTAAACATCCCACCCACCTCATTCCTTTCGCATTGCCGGCGGGATGCAGGTAAGCTGCAGTTCATCGTTCCCGAGGTGTCAAACGGAGCGATGTGTGCTGCCTCGGGAACGATGAACAACCGGCGCGCAGAAGGACGTTCAATTTTTTGAAAATGAGCAACGTGTCAACGAGCAACGATAAGGTGAGTATTTTTGCTCGTTCACAGTCGCTCGTAGCTGTCACACGCTACAATATGTCAAACGATGCCAGATGTGCGTCACTAACGACGTGACCCCGATGACATATCATTAGATATATTGTAGCGTGTAAAGCGGCCTTTAGACATATCCTGCTAGATCTGCACAAGAAAGTTATGGAATAAAATTGGTTTTTAACCTCACTTCTTGGACGTGATGCTGGAAACAACTTTTTTCTATTTCTGGACTTTGCCTCTGAACATGGAGCTGACCTCCCTGCACCGTCCCCCAGAGAGAGAACCCAGGTGATGCCTTTACCGGGGAAGTTGAGATCCTCCATTGCATACTGACCTCCAACCTTCCACAATCCCACCATCACTCTTGGAAAATCTCCAATTCTGCAAACACTCCTCATCAATCAAACATTAACCGCTAGTCATCATTATGACAGCCCGAAAAAAGCTGTATGCATTTTTTTTTTGGGTCATTAAAATGACGAACCCCAGACAGAATCGTCAGCCATACGCGTATATCTAATATATAAAGGTGTGCATGTGTATATTATATATATATATTTATATATATATACACTGAATATGTGTCCGCTATAGGAACCCGCACCGTCTCATTTCATTTACAATCACAATATTTTGCACAGACACCTCATGTGACTCAGGGAACGTCATGGACTATGTTTTGAGGGGAAAATTTAACCCTGCGCTTTCGGCTGGGGCCACACGGGGCACTAGTGCGATCCTCGCCTGACACTCGGCTCACGCTGGCAGCACAGCAGGAGCCGATTGTCATACGAGTGTCACTGCAACTGAGCTCCGATCATGCGATCGGACCTCAGCTGCGGGGGACGGGCTGGCGCTGAGGATGGGAGGGCCAGTGCTGCGGAGGGGAGGGAGGGATTTATGTCACTCTCTCCTCCGTAGCCGGCTATTGCCATTCTCGCACTGCACTCGCGGTACACCGGTGTAATGTGAGTGCAGTGCGATCTTTCTCTCGCCCCATACACTTGAATGGGTGTGAGAGAAAGAGTTTTTTCGGTCCGATTGGGGCCGAGAAAATAATCGCTTATGTGTGCTGGCACATAGGATAATATTAGTCCGAGTGGAATGCAATGTTTTATCGCATCCCACTCGCTCCGATTTTCATGCCGTGTGTCTTAAGCCTTACAGTTACTCTCCAAAAAATTCCTTACATTAAAGTCAATGGAGCTAGGAGGTGAGGTCATTAATAGGAGCTGAGATTGGTTATTATAGGCAACAAAGGACATTGCTAGTGTAAGAAGCTTCTGTGTGAGGTAATATGATATCGGTGGACAGACGGATAGAGACAGACAGACAGGGAATGAGAAAGAGACAGAGACAGACAGACAGGGAATGAGAGAGAGAGACAGAGACCGGGAATGAGAGAGAGAGAGAGACAGAGACAGACGGGGAACGAGAGAGAGACAGAGACAGACAGACAGGGAATGAGAGAGAGACAGAGACAGACAGACAGGGAATGAGAGAGAGAGACAGAGAAAGACAGGGAATGAGAGAGAGAAAGACAGAGACTGGCAATGAGAGAGAGAGAGCGAGAGAGAGACAGAGACAAATGGGGAATGAGAGAGAGACAGAGACAGACAGACAGGGAATGAGAGACAGAGACAGACAGACAGGGAATGAGAGAGAGAGACAGAGACAGACAGACAGGGAATAAGAGAGAGAGAGAGACAGAGAGAGACAGGGAATGAGAGAGAGAGAGAGACAGAGACAGACAGGGAATGAGAGAGAGACAGAGACAGACAGGGAATGAGAGAGAGAAACAGAGAGAGACAGGGAATGAGAGAGAGAGAGACAGAGACCGGGAATGAGAGAGAGAGAGACAGAGACAGATGGGGAATGAGAGAGAGACAGAGACAGACAGACAGGGAATGAGAGACAGAGACAGGCAGGGAATGATAGAGAGAGAGAGACAGAGACAGACAGACAGGGAAAGAGAGAGACAGAGAGAGATGGGGAATGAGAGAGAGACAGACAGGGAATGAGAGAGAGAGAGACAGACAGACAGGGAATGAGAGAGACAGAGACAGACAGACAGGGAATGAGAGAGACAGGGAAAGAGAGAGACAGGGAATGAGAGAGACAGGGAATGAGACAGACAGGGAATGAGAGAGTGTAACGCCTGCCTGGATCCACAGACTCAGACGGGCTGTAATGGACAGGCTAGAGGAAAGCCACTCGCCAAGCAGGACCCCCAGAACCCTGAAACCCTTTAACCCCTATACAGGGATTTGGAATTACACAGGGCCCTGGAGATCACTACCTGTGGAAGGCTGCAGTCTGAGAGAGTAGTCGTCAGGCAAGGTCAAACCAGGAATTGCGGAACAGGGACAGAATCGGCAGGCAAAGACGTAATCAGAAACAAGCAGAGGTCAAAACCGGATCGGCAGCGAGGTACAAAAACAGCAGGCAGGAGGGTAGTCAGGAAACAAGCGGTAATCAGCACACGAAATCACAGGACGAAACAGGAGCCAGGATTCTCAGAACTATCTCTGGCAGAGGTCAGCAGAAAGGAGGGGAATTTAAAATGGTGTGGTGTCTTCCCATAGGCTGTAGCTGAATGATGGTACCTCAGCTGGGAGATACCCGCCACCTACAGTCAGCCAGTGGCACTGCAGATCCCCAGGAAACCCAGACCAGTGGATGAATGGAGCCTGCGCCCACCGGCGCCGCTGGCATCGACTCCTCTCCCATTACCAGCACCATCCACGGCAGGAACACGGCGTCGCCTGGCGATCGGAGCAGAAGTCGATGGAGCGGACTCCGGTGGTGATGTAACAGTACCCCCCCTCCACGAGGGGCCTCCGGACCCTCAAAACCTGGCTTGCTAGGAAATTGGAGGTGAAACCGCCTGACCAGACCCTTAGCATGAATATCGCTTGCAGGGACCCATGACCTCTCCTCAGGGCCGTAACCCCTCCAATGCACCAAATACTGTACCGTCCCTCGGACAACACGGGAATCAAGTATTCTTTGTACCTCATACTCCAAGTTACCTTCAACCAAAACAGGAGGAGGGGGGGCCCTGACTGGGTGAATGGGGACACGATATAACTTGAGGAGGGACTTGTGGAACACATTCGATATCTTAAAGGATGGGGGGAGCCGCAGGAGGAAAGCCGTGGGATTTATGACCTCAATTATCTCGTAAGGTCCAATAAATCTGGGACCCAGCTTAGCAGAAGGGACCTTGAGTTTAATGTTCCGTGTGGATAACCATACCTTGTCCCCAATGCCAAGGTTTGGGCCCATGGAACGTCTCTTATTAGCAGAGGAGGCTTGACCAACCTGTGCCTTCTTCAAGTTCTCCTTCACCTCAGAACAGATAGCCTTCAGCTTGTCCACAGTTATTTCAGCCTCAGGAGTATCCACCGCAGTAGAAGAAAAAGAACCAAAACATGGGTGCAGCCCTAAATTGCAGAAAAAGGGGGTAGTCTGGATGGATTCCTGATACTGATTATTGATGGCGAACTCAGCTAGTGGCAGATATTCCACCCAGTCAGACTGACGTTCAGGCACATAACACCGGAGATATTGTTCAAGGGTTTGATTGGAACGTTCAGTCTAACCATTGGTCTCTGGGTGGTAGGCAGATGAAAAAGATAATTCTATATTGATCATTTTACAGAACGCCCTCCAGAATTTCGAGACAAATTGTGTTCCTCGGTCAGAAACAATATTTTCTGGAACCCCGTGTAACCGCACAATATGCCTAATGAACAACCTGCTAAGAGTTTCAGCATTAGGTAATCCGGACAGAGGAACAAAATTACACTGTTTGCTGAATCTACCCACTACTACCCAGATACAAGTCTTCCCTTCTGAGGGTGGAAGGTCAGTGATGAAGTCCATGGAGAGGTGGGTCCAAGGGCTTGCTGCAGTAGGTAGGGACTGGAGAAATCCGGCAGAGCGGGTACGGGGTGCCTTGGCTCGAGCACAAGTTTCAGAAGCCAGTACATATTCCTTACAATCCTTTGCTATGGTTGGCCACCAAAAACACCTGGTTACTAGTCGGAGGGTATTGCCGATACCAGGGTGACCTGCCAGCACAGAATTGTGGGATTCCTGGAGTACCCATAGGCGAAGTGAGGGGGCGACAATCAGTTTACGGTCAGGAGTGGTTTCAGGAGCTTGGTCTTCGGTATTCTGGACCTCTTCTATCAGATCCAAGGAAACAGATGCCATACTAATGTCTTTAGCTAAAATAGGGACTGGTTCAGAGTTTTCAGACTGAGAGGGACAGAAGCTACCGGAAAGTGCATCAGCTCTGGTGTTCTTGGTACCGGGCCGAAACGTCACTACGAAATCAAATGTGGAGAAGAACAATGCCCACCTGGCTTGCCTAAGATTGAGTCTCTTAGCAGATTCCAGATAAGTGAGATTCTTATGGTCTGTGAGAACTGTGACCTTATGTTTGGCGCCTTTGAGGAAGTGGCGCCATTCCTCGAAGGCCCATTTGAGGGCCAACAGCTCTCGATTACCAATATCATAATTTCTTTCCGTGGGAGAAAACTTGCGGGAAAAGAAGGCACAAGGACGAAGCTGAGTGAGAGACGGAGTACCATGGGATAGCACCGCTCCCACTCCAACCTCAGATGTATCGACTTCTACAATAAACGGACGCATAAGGTCAGGCTGAACCAGAATCGGGTCTGAGGAAAAACAGTCTTTTAATTTTGAGAAGGCATGAATCGCGTCTGGCTTCCAATTAACCACATCAGCCCCCTTTTTAGTCAAATCGGTGAGGGGTTTGGCAATTTTGGAAAAATCTCTAATAAATTTGCGATAATAATTAGCAAACCCAAGGAAACACTGCAAGGCTTTCAGAGACTTGGGTTGCACCCACTCCTTAATCGGTTGAAGCTTAGAGAGATCCATGCGGAAGCCTTCTGCAGACAAAATATAACCCAGGAAATTAACCTCTGCCTCAAAAAAAACACATTTCTCATATTTAGCAAATAGGGAGTTCTCCCTGAGTCTTTGGAGCACAGTGCAAACATGTTGAACATGTGACATAGCATCGGGAGAATAAATCAGAATGTCATCCAGATAGACCACCACATACTGACCACAGATATCTCTGAAAATGTCATTGACAAAGTTCTGAAAGACAGCCGGCGCATTACTTAACCCAAAAGGCATTACCAGGTACTCACAGTGTCCCTCTGGAGTATTAAATGCTGTTTTCCACTCATCTCCTTCACTGATGCGGATTAGGTTATATGCACCCCTGAGATCCAGCTTGGTGAACCACCGGGCTCCTATGAGCTGGTTAAAAAGATCGGGGATGAGTGACAGAGGGTACTGATTCTTTACAGTAATAGCATTCAGTTCACGGTAGTCAATACAAGGTCTGAGGCCACCGTCTTTTTTATCAACGAATAAGAATCCAGCGCCGACTGGTGACCTGGATGGTCTAATTAAAGCGGGCTTTACACGCTGCGACATCGCCCGAGTGATCTCGTTGGGGTCACGGAAATTGTGACTCACATCCGGTTGCTTTAGCAATGTCTTTGCGTGTGACACCTATGAGCGATTTTGAATCGTCGCAAAAACGTTTAAAATTGCCTGTCGGTGACATGGGGGTCTATTCTCAAATATCGCTGCTGATCGGTGTACGAAGTAGTTGGTCGCTCCTGTGGCAGCACACATCGCTATGTGTGACACCGCAGGAATGAGGAACCTCACCTTACCTGTGGCCGCCGGCAATGAGGAAGGAAGGAGGTGGGCGGGATGTTACGTCCCGCTCATCTCCACCCCTCCGCTTCTATTGGGCGGTGGTTCAAAGACGCTGCTGTGACGTGTTGTGACGCTGAACGAAACGCCACCTTAGAAAGGATGCGGTTCGCCGGTCACAGCGACGTCGGTAGGCAGCTAAGTAGTGTGACGGGTCAGACTAGATGTTGTGCGCCACGGGCAGCGATTTGCCCGTGTCGCACAACCGATAGGGGTGGGTACGCACGCTAGCGATATCGGTCACGAGTGTAAAGCGGCCTTAACCCCTTCTGCAGACTGTCTGCTATATAATCTTTCATGGCCTGACGCTCCGGACCCGAAAGTTTATAAATTTTACCCTTGGGGAGTCGGGAATTAGGGACCAAATCTATGGGGCAGTCATAATCTCTGTGCGGAGGTAATTTTTCAGAGCCAGAAACAGAAAACACATCAGCAAAATCCCTGAATGCATGAGGTATGAAGATAGGTTCAGCTCTAGTCATGTTAATAGATAAAGACATACACGTCTCCTGACACACAGGGCTCCAGCGCACAATCTCACCCTGGTGCCAGTCTATGACCGGGTTATGTTTGCGCATTCATGGCATGCCCAATACCACTGCTGACATCAGATTCTCAAGAACAAAAAATGACACAGATTCTACATGCAAAGCACCAACAAGCGTGGAGATCTCTGGGGTTACAAAGTTAACCACACTCTGAGTGAGAGGGGTATTATCAATTGCAGAGATTTTACTGGGAGCATTCAATCTTAGCAAAGGCAAACCCAGCTCTTTTGCGACAATAGTGTCTATGAAATTAGCTGCAGAGCCACAATCATTAAAGGCCTGCAGCCGTATAGATTTTCCCTGGTGAGACAATAGGACAGGTAACATTAACCTCATAGGGTCTGCAGGGAATACCTGGGCACCTGAGTGAGAATCCTGGGGCTCACTGAGCCACTGTTGCTGCGCCTATGGAAGCGGTTGCCTCGAAGATCCATGCTCTCCACGATTGGCTCCACAACGTGATCTTCTCCCTTGAAGTTTACGGGACTCTGGACATGCTGAGGCAAGGGCTGCAGGGGCTTGAACCTGAGCAGACTTGAGCTCCTGCACTTGCTGTGCAAGTCCCTGAACAAGGCCAGACAGGGTGTGCACCTGGTTTAACACAATATGGAGAGAATCCATTTTTTTTTGTGTGTGTGTGTGTTAGATGGGCCAGAGATAATGTAATGCCTGCCTGGATCCACAGACTCAGACGGGCTGTAATGGACAGGCTAGAGGGAAGCCACTTGCCAAGCAGGACCCCCAGAACCCTGAAACCCTTTAACCCATATACAGGGATTTGGAATTACACAGGGCCCTGGAGATCACTACCTGTGGAAGGCTGCAGTCTGAGAGAGTAGTCGTCAGGCAGGGTCAAACCAGGAATTGCGGAACAGGGACAGAATCGTCAGGCAAAGACGTAATCAGAAACAAGCAGAGGTCAAAACCGGATCGGGCATAGTTTGTGTGCCTTGACACACATTTAATCTTTGCTCATCCACAGAGTGCTTACCAGGGCCGATGTCTCTGATGCTTCTGCGCTGCTTGCAGCAGCATGATTATGTCAGCAGCATGATGACCTAATCAAACTGCTGAATGTCGAAGCAAGGGCTGACAGGCTCTCTTCTGCTTTTCTCCAGTACCAGCGCTCATGTTTTCAAATGTTTTTGCGTCTAAGAAACACAAATACATTTGAATATTAGAAGCATGGAACTGTGTTTGGCAGACAGGTCCACGGGCTGCAGCAAATCATTTGTTTGGCCGTATACGGACGGTATGTTATGCAGGCCTGTAGTACATCCACAACAGGGCAGCTACTATAAGGCGGGCTTTGAACATTACAACATCGCATGCCGATGCTGCAATATCGAGTGCGATAGTCCCCTCCCCCATCGTAAGTGCGATATCTTGTGATAGCTGCCGTAGCGAACATTATCGCTACGGCAGCTTCACATGCACTCACCTGTCCTGCGATGTCACTCAGGCCGGCGATCCGCCTCCTTCCTAAGGGGGCAGGCCGTGTGGCGTCACAGCGACGTCACACGGCAGGCGGCCAATAGCAACAGAGGGGCGGAGATGAGCAGGATGTAAACATCCCGCCCACCTCCTTCCTTCTCATAGCAGCCGGGACGCAGGTAAGGTGATGTTCCTCGCTCCTGCGGCTTTACACACTCCTCCCTATATGTGTAAAGCCGCAGGAACGAGGAACAACATCGTACCTGTCGCTGCACTGGCATTATGGATATGTCAGAGAATACACCGATGATACGATAATGACGCTTGTGCACTCGTTCATCATATGAAAAAGGTTTTACACACTACGACATCGCAAGTGACGCCGGATGTGCGTCACTTTCGATTTGACCCCACCGACATCGCACCTGCGATGTCGTAGTGTGCAAAGCCGCCCTTAGCCTCCTCCATGTACCCATGGAAAGAAGTAAATCTTACACTACACAAAACAGTTATGATGCCATTACATTGGTCATTGAAGCTATATTTACAATAGAGATAGTTCCAGTGTCCTTAGAGTATTGGAGTTGATTGCTCCTTTGATGGCAGAATAGTACCCAAAAATCTCAAACTGACTAGCAGGATTCAGGATATATGAAAGGCATTAAATTGCGAAAGAAAAATAAATAAAAAAAGTAAACTAAAAGTATTCTTCTCCTGTAACAATATCTGAAGCTACAGCCCACTATCTGTCATGCCAGGTGTGAGAGTGCTCCCAGGGAGTGGCGTAACCCAAAGGAATATCCAGGGAAGCAATACAATGGAAGCCAATGATGCTAGGCAGGGGGGAACGGGGGTCACCTCCTAACATTCATTTGAGTCTGATCTCTGCACTCCATATCGTCCCTAGAAGGGTCCTTCTACCCTTGCCTCATCACATACCTAGGAGCTTGCTGGCCCTGAACTTACCCTAGCTAGAGTGAAGGCCAGCGAGACGCTATTATCGCAACTGCAATGAGACAACATGAGGAAGGTAAGATAAACAGGTGGGGAAAGACATAACAAATAGAACTCCAGTAGGAAACTTCTCAACTGCAACAGAACTGAACAGCTAAGCTTCTCCAGAGGTAGGCTCCTTCAAAGTGGACAGTATATAATGGACTATAGTTGACATAGGGAGGAGTGAGGAATGGATATTTAAATCACAGTAGGATAGAAAGGACCCTTAACCATTTCAACACCAGATGGAATTAAATAAGCTCCAGCTTATGGTAAACGACGAGTGGGCACTAAAGAGGATCTGTGATCAATTATACGCTGTGATCTTCTGATCCCAGACTCCTTCAAGATCACATCAAGCCATGACACACTTGTGACAATATCTTCCTGTAACTATATACAATGATAACATTCAAACAAAATGGGCAGATATTAATAAGTATTTACTATATGTCCTTTTGATTTCACACTTTTTGAGTATATAAAAATTAGTCTTCAAACAGTTTTAATGCTTTTTAGTTACATTTTTAGTTGTTTTTTAAAATTATTTGACAGTTTGCAAATGTATTTTTAAGCAATTTGCTGTTTTCAAATTCTCTAAAGAATCCTTTAGAGAAAGATGTCAGATAAAATATCAGAATTAGAGCATATTAGCTTCATATAAATACCACTGACTCAAAAAACGTGTACAAATAAAAGTGGTGTATGCAGTGTCAGATTGGGGCGACAGGTGCCCACAAGTAATGTTGACTCATGGGGACCACTGATCAACTACATGCAAATATTACACTCACAAATATACCTATACTTCTATATAATAATGTACTGGGTAGTTTAAAGGAATGATGAGATGCTGACTTTATCTCTACACAGTGAAAAAAGTGTATTGTGTCAACCACTGATCCTCAACAGCCAAGTCATTTAAAAAATACAATTCTTTATTTTAAAATTGTTAAAAATAACAAATACAGATGTCATAAACAGTGATCAGCAGGTGGCGCCAACAAACCAAAACAACGAGAACTGCAACATAGGATAATGGTTGGTGTAGGGATTCTCATCAATCCAAAAGGACCTCTGACAGTGACTATGTAGAAATATGAAAGCCAAAATGGTCTAAGAGTCAAAGCAGTATAAGAGTATAAGGCCTGCCGTCACTGTCAGAGCGGAGTAAGGAGGATCCTAACAAATAATGATAAAGTTGAAATAAACACAAAATAAATAGCAGTGAATACCTCGTGTTGATGAGAGCGCCGGCACGGTCCCTACATGCACGTTTCGGTATACGCCTTCTTCCGGAAGAAGAAGTATACTGAAACGTACATGTAGGGACCATGCCGGCGCTCTCATCAACACGAGGTATTCACTGCTATTTATTTTGTGTTTATCTCAAATTTATCATTTTTTGTTGGGATCCTCCTTACTCCGCTCTGACAGTGACAGCAGGCCTTGTACTGCTTTGACTCTTAGGGGTACTTTGCACACTACGATATCGCAGGTGCGATGTCGGTGGGGTCAAATCGAAAGTGATGCACATCCGGCGTCGCTGTCGATATCGTAGTGTGTAAATCCTTTATGATTAGAGATGAGCGAACCGGTCCCGGTTCGGCTCGAGGTCGGTTCGCCGAACGGAGGTCCCGTTCGAGTTCGGCTCGTCGAACGTTCGACGAACCGACCTCGAACTGCATAGGAAACAATGGCAGGCAATCACAAACACAGAAAAACACCTAGAAAACACCCCCAAAGGTGTCCAAAAGGTGACAAACAACTCACAACACATGGGAAAGTGACAAGGACATATACTCATGTGAAAACAAAAGAGCTGGACAAGGAAAAAGAGGAGGACACACAGATATATGAGTATATGCAAGGAAACATCGATTCCATTATTGTGCAACTTGAGCCCTGCTCATTTTAGGCTTACAATCTTGATAAATTGCCTGAGCTCGCCACGTACGCCTTGGGGATCTTGTCGTGTCCTGCAGCCAGCGTTCTCTCGGAACCTGTCTTCAGTGCTGCTGGGGGTCTGCTGGCAGATAAGCACACATGTCTGTCCACTGACAATGTGGACATGGCTCTCAGAGGACTTTTCTTCCCCTGGGTCAGCCATGGGACGGGAAAGGCACGCGTATTTTTGAGAGTGCTTCATGCCAAGCATCTTTTTCTTTTTCAAAAGGGGGCTCAACCGATGCCAGTCAAGTGGGGTGTGTGTGGCCCAGTTAGTGGAAACGAGGGAGACTGTGGTTGGAGTCCCCTCGCTGTGTCTCTAAAAGAACCAAGATGAACAAGTCATGGCTCTCAGAGGACTTTTCTTCCCCTGGGTCAGCCAGGGGACGGGAAAGGCACGCGTATTTTTGAGAGTGCTTCATGCAAAGCATCTTTTTCTTTTTCAAAAGGGGGCTCAACCAATGCCAGTCAAGTGGGGTGTGTGTGGCCCAGTTAGTGGAAACGAGGGAGACTGTGGTTGGAGTCCCCTCGCTGTGTCTCTAAAAGAACCAAGATGAACAAGTCATGGCTCTCAGAGGACTTTTCTTCCCCTGGGTCAGCCAGGGGACGGGAAAGGCACGCGTATTTTTGAGAGTGCTTCATGCAAAGCATCTTTTTCTTTTTCAAAAGGGGGCTCAACCGATGCCAGTCAAGTGGGGTGTGTGTGGCCCAGTTAGTGGAAACGAGGGAGACTGTGGTTGGAGTCCCCTCGCTGTGTCTCTAAAAGTACCAAGATGAACAAGTCATGGCTCTCAGAGGACTTTTCTTCCCCTGGGTCAGCCAGGGGACGGGAAAGGCACGCGTATTTTTGAGAGTGCTTCATGCAAAGCATCTTTTTCTTTTTCAAAAGGGGGCTCAACCGATGCCAGTCAAGTGGGGTGTGTGTGGCCCAGTTAGTGGAAACGAGGGAGACTGTGGTTGGAGTCCCCTCGCTGTGTCTCTAAAAGAACCAAGATGAACAAGTCATGGCTCTCAGAGGACTTTTCTTCCCCTGGGTCAGCCAGGGGACGGGAAAGGCACGCGTATTTTTGAGAGTGCTTCATGCAAAGCATCTTTTTCTTTTTCAAAAGGGGGCTCAACCGATGCCAGTCAAGTGGGGTGTGTGTGGCCCAGTTAGTGGAAACGAGGGAGACTGTGGTTGGAGTCCCCTCGCTGTGTCTCTAAAAGAACCAAGATGAACAAGTCATGGCTCTCAGAGGACTTTTCTTCCCCTGGGTCAGCCAGGGGACGGGAAAGGCACGCGTATTTTTGAGAGTGCTTCATGCAAAGCATCTTTTTCTTTTTCAAAAGGGGGCTCAACCGATGCCAGTCAAGTGGGGTGTGTGTGGCCCAGTTAGTGGAAACGAGGGAGACTGTGGTTGGAGTCCCCTCGCTGTGTCTCTAAAAGAACCAAGATGAACAAGTCATGGCTCTCAGAGGACTTTTCTTCCCCTGGGTCAGCCAGGGGACGGGAAAGGCACGCGTATTTTTGAGAGTGCTTCATGCAAAGCATCTTTTTCTTTTTCAAAAGGGGGCTCAACCGATGCCAGTCAAGTGGGGTGTGTGTGGCCCAGTTAGTGGAAACGAGGGAGACTGTGGTTGGAGTCCCCTCGCTGTGTCTCTAAAAGAACCAAGATGAACAAGTCATGGCTCTCAGAGGACTTTTCTTCCCCTGGGTCAGCCAGGGGACGGGAAAGGCACGCGTATTTTTGAGAGTGCTTCATGCAAAGCATCTTTTTCTTTTTCAAAAGGGGGCTCAACCGATGCCAGTCAAGTGGGGTGTGTGTGGCCCAGTTAGTGGAAACGAGGGAGACTGTGGTTGGAGTCCCCTCGCTGTGTCTCTAAAAGAACCAAGATGAACAAGTCATGGCTCTCAGAGGACTTTTCTTCCCCTGGGTCAGCCAGGGGACGGGAAAGGCACGCGTATTTTTGAGAGTGCTTCAAGCAAAGCATCTTTTTCTTTTTCAAAAGGGGGCTCAACCGATGCCAGTCAAGTGGGGTGTGTGTGGCCCAGTTAGTGGAAACGAGGGAGACTGTGGTTGGAGTCCCCTCGCTGTGTCTCTAAAAGAACCAAGATGAACAAGTCATGGCTCTCAGAGGACTTTTCTTCCCCTGGGTCAGCCAGGGGACAGGAAAGGCACGCGTATTTTTGAGAGTGCTTCATGCAAAGCATCTTTTTCTTTTTCAAAAGGGGGCTCAACCGATGCCAGTCAAGTGGGGTGTGTGTGGCCCAGTTAGTGGAAACGAGGGAGACTGTGGTTGGAGTCCCCTCGCTGTGTCTCTAAAAGAACCAAGATGAACAAGTCATGGCTCTCAGAGGACTTTTCTTCCCCTGGGTCAGCCAGGGGACGGGAAAGGCACGCGTATTTTTGAGAGTGCTTCATGCAAAGCATCTTTTTCTTTTTCAAAAGGGGGCTCAACCGATGCCAGTCAAGTGGGGTGTGTGTGGCCCAGTTAGTGGAAACGAGGGAGACTGTGGTTGGAGTCCCCTCGCTGTGTCTCTAAAAGAACCAAGATGAACAAGTCATGGCTCTCAGAGGACTTTTCTTCCCCTGGGTCAGCCAGGGGACGGGAAAGGCACGCGTATTTTTGAGAGTGCTTCATGCAAAGCATCTTTTTCTTTTTCAAAAGGGGGCTCAACCGATGCCAGTCAAGTGGGGTGTGTGTGGCCCAGTTAGTGGAAACGAGGGAGACTGTGGTTGGAGTCCCCTCGCTGTGTCTCTAAAAGAACCAAGATGAACAAGTCATGGCTCTCAGAGGACTTTTCTTCCCCTGGGTCAGCCAGGGGACGGGAAAGGCACGCGTATTTTTGAGAGTGCTTCATGCAAAGCATCTTTTTCTTTTTCAAAAGGGGGCTCAACCGATGCCAGTCAAGTGGGGTGTGTGTGGCCCAGTTAGTGGAAACGAGGGAGACTGTGGTTGGAGTCCCCTCGCTGTGTCTCTAAAAGAACCAAGATGAACAAGTCATGGCTCTCAGAGGACTTTTCTTCCCCTGGGTCAGCCAGGGGACGGGAAAGGCACGCGTATTTTTAAGAGTGCTTCATGCAAAGCATCTTTTTCTTTTTCAAAAGGGGGCTCAACCGATGCCAGTCAAGTGGGGTGTGTGTGGCCCAGTTAGTGGAAACGAGGGAGACTGTGGTTGGAGTCCCCTCGCTGTGTCTCTAAAAGAACCAAGATGAACAAGTCATGGCTCTCAGAGGACTTTTCTTCCCCTGGGTCAGCCAGGGGACGGGAAAGGCACGCGTATTTTTGAGAGTGCTTCATGCAAAGCATCTTTTTCTTTTTCAAAAGGGGGCTCAACCGATGCCAGTCAAGTGGGGTGTGTGTGGCCCAGTTAGTGGAAACGAGGGAGACTGTGGTTGGAGTCCCCTCGCTGTGTCTCTAAAAGAACCAAGATGAACAAGTCATGGCTCTCAGAGGACTTTTCTTCCCCTGGGTCAGCCAGGGGACGGGAAAGGCACGCGTATTTTTGAGAGTGCTTCATGCAAAGCATCTTTTTCTTTTTCAAAAGGGGGCTCAACCGATGCCAGTCAAGTGGGGTGTGTGTGGCCCAGTTAGTGGAAACGAGGGAGACTGTGGTTGGAGTCCCCTCGCTGTGTCTCTAAAAGAACCAAGATGAACAAGTCATGGCTCTCAGAGGACTTTTCTTCCCCTGGGTCAGCCAGGGGACGGGAAAGGCACGCGTATTTTTGAGAGTGCTTCATGCAAAGCATCTTTTTCTTTTTCAAAAGGGGGCTCAACCGATGCCAGTCAAGTGGGGTGTGTGTGGCCCAGTTAGTGGAAACGAGGGAGACTGTGGTTGGAGTCCCCTCGCTGTGTCTCTAAAAGAACCAAGATGAACAAGTCATGGCTCTCAGAGGACTTTTCTTCCCCTGGGTCAGCCAGGGGACGGGAAAGGCACGTGTATTTTTGAGAGTGCTTCATGCCAAGCATCTTTTTCTTTTTCAAAAGGGGGCTCAACCGATGCCAGTCAAGTGGGGTGTGTGTGGCCCAGTTAGTGGAAACGAGGGAGACTGTGGTTGGAGTCCCCTCGCTGTGTCTCTAAAAGAACCAAGATGAACAAGTCATGGCTCTCAGAGGACTTTTCTTCCCCTGGGTCAGCCAGGGGACGGGAAAGGCACGCGTATTTTTGAGAGTGCTTCATGCAAAGCATCTTTTTCTTTTTCAAAAGGGGGCTCAACCGATGCCAGTCAAGTGGGGTGTGTGTGGCCCAGTTAGTGGAAACGAGGGAGACTGTGGTTGGAGTCCCCTCGCTGTGTCTCTAAAAGAACCAAGATGAACAAGTCATGGCTCTCAGAGGACTTTTCTTCCCCTGGGTCAGCCAGGGGACGGGAAAGGCACGCGTATTTTTGAGAGTGCTTCATGCAAAGCATCTTTTTCTTTTTCAAAAGGGGGCTCAACCGATGCCAGTCAAGTGGGGTGTGTGTGGCCCAGTTAGTGGAAACGAGGGAGACTGTGGTTGGAGTCCCCTCGCTGTGTCTCTAAAAGAACCAAGATGAACAAGTCATGGCTCTCAGAGGACTTTTCTTCCCCTGGGTCAGCCAGGGGACGGGAAAGGCACGCGTATTTTTGAGAGTGCTTCATGCAAAGCATCTTTTTCTTTTTCAAAAGGGGGCTCAACCGATGCCAGTCAAGTGGGGTGTGTGTGGCCCAGTTAGTGGAAACGAGGGAGACTGTGGTTGGAGTCCCCTCGCTGTGTCTCTAAAAGAACCAAGATGAACAAGTCATGGCTCTCAGAGGACTTTTCTTCCCCTGGGTCAGCCAGGGGACGGGAAAGGCACGCGTATTTTTGAGAGTGCTTCATGCAAAGCATCTTTTTCTTTTTCAAAAGGGGGCTCAACCGATGCCAGTCAAGTGGGGTGTGTGTGGCCCAGTTAGTGGAAACGAGGGAGACTGTGGTTGGAGTCCCCTCGCTGTGTCTCTAAAAGAACCAAGATGAACAAGTCATGGCTCTCAGAGGACTTTTCTTCCCCTGGGTCAGCCAGGGGACGGGAAAGGCACGCGTATTTTTGAGAGTGCTTCATGCAAAGCATCTTTTTCTTTTTCAAAAGGGGGCTCAACCGATGCCAGTCAAGTGGGGTGTGTGTGGCCCAGTTAGTGGAAACGAGGGAGACTGTGGTTGGAGTCCCCTCGCTGTGTCTCTAAAAGAACCAAGATGAACAAGTCATGGCTCTCAGAGGACTTTTCTTCCCCTGGGTCAGCCAGGGGACGGGAAAGGCACGCGTATTTTTGAGAGTGCTTCATGCAAAGCATCTTTTTCTTTTTCAAAAGGGGGCTCAACCGATGCCAGTCAAGTGGGGTGTGTGTGGCCCAGTTAGTGGAAACGAGGGAGACTGTGGTTGGAGTCCCCTCGCTGTGTCTCTAAAAGAACCAAGATGAACAAGTCATGGCTCTCAGAGGACTTTTCTTCCCCTGGGTCAGCCAGGGGACGGGAAAGGCACGCGTATTTTTGAGAGTGCTTCATGCAAAGCATCTTTTTCTTTTTCAAAAGGGGGCTCAACCGATGCCAGTCAAGTGGGGTGTGTGTGGCCCAGTTAGTGGAAACGAGGGAGACTGTGGTTGGAGTCCCCTCGCTGTGTCTCTAAAAGAACCAAGATGAACAAGTCATGGCTCTCAGAGGACTTTTCTTCCCCTGGGTCAGCCAGGGGACGGAAAGGCACGCGTATTTTTGAGAGTGCTTCATGCAAAGCATCTTTTTCTTTTTCAAAAGGGGGCTCAACCGATGCCAGTCAAGTGGGGTGTGTTTGGCCCAGTTAGTGGAAACGAGGGAGACTGTGGTTGGAGTCCCCTCGCTGTGTCTCTAAAAGAACCAAGATGAACAAGTCATGGCTCTCAGAGGACTTTTCTTCCCCTGGGTCAGCCAGGGGACGGGAAAGGCACGCGTATTTTTGAGAGTGCTTCATGCAAAGCATCTTTTTCTTTTTCAAAAGGGGGCTCAACCGATGCCAGTCAAGTGGGGTGTGTGTGGCCCAGTTAGTGGAAACGAGGGAGACTGTGGTTGGAGTCCCCTCGCTGTGTCTCTAAAAGAACCAAGATGAACAAGTCATGGCTCTCAGAGGACTTTTCTTCCCCTGGGTCAGCCAGGGGACGGGAAAGGCACGCGTATTTTTGAGAGTGCTTCATGCAAAGCATCTTTTTCTTTTTCAAAAGGGGGCTCAACCGATGCCAGTCAAGTGGGGTGTGTGTGGCCCAGTTAGTGGAAACGAGGGAGACTGTGGTTGGAGTCCCCTCGCTGTGTCTCTAAAAGAACCAAGATGAACAAGTCATGGCTCTCAGAGGACTTTTCTTCCCCTGGGTCAGCCAGGGGACGGGAAAGGCACGCGTATTTTTGAGAGTGCTTCATGCAAAGCATCTTTTTCTTTTTCAAAAGGGGGCTCAACCGATGCCAGTCAAGTGGGGTGTGTGTGGCCCAGTTAGTGGAAACGAGGGAGACTGTGGTTGGAGTCCCCTCGCTGTGTCTCTAAAAGAACCAAGATGAACAAGTCATGGCTCTCAGAGGACTTTTCTTCCCCTGGGTCAGCCAGGGGACGGGAAAGGCACGCGTATTTTTGAGAGTGCTTCATGCAAAGCATCTTTTTCTTTTTCAAAAGGGGGCTCAACCGATGCCAGTCAAGTGGGGTGTGTGTGGCCCAGTTAGTGGAAACGAGGGAGACTGTGGTTGGAGTCCCCTCGCTGTGTCTCTAAAAGAACCAAGATGAACAAGTCATGGCTCTCAGAGGACTTTTCTTCCCCTGGGTCAGCCAGGGGACGGGAAAGGCACGCGTATTTTTGAGAGTGCTTCATGCAAAGCATCTTTTTCTTTTTCAAAAGGGGGCTCAACCGATGCCAGTCAAGTGGGGTGTGTTTGGCCCAGTTAGTGGAAACGAGGGAGACTGTGGTTGGAGTCCCCTCGCTGTGTCTCTAAAAGAACCAAGATGAACAAGTCATGGCTCTCAGAGGACTTTTCTTCCCCTGGGTCAGCCAGGGGACGGGAAAGGCACGCGTATTTTTGAGAGTGCTTCATGCAAAGCATCTTTTTCTTTTTCAAAAGGGGGCTCAACCGATGCCAGTCAAGTGGGGTGTGTGTGGCCCAGTTAGTGGAAACGAGGGAGACTGTGGTTGGAGTCCCCTCGCTGTGTCTCTAAAAGAACCAAGATGAACAAGTCATGGCTCTCAGAGGACTTTTCTTCCCCTGGGTCAGCCAGGGGACGGGAAAGGCACGCGTATTTTTGAGAGTGCTTCATGCAAAGCATCTTTTTCTTTTTCAAAAGGGGGCTCAACCGATGCCAGTCAAGTGGGGTGTGTGTGGCCCAGTTAGTGGAAACGAGGGAGACTGTGGTTGGAGTCCCCTCGCTGTGTCTCTAAAAGAACCAAGATGAACAAGTCATGGCTCTCAGAGGACTTTTCTTCCCCTGGGTCAGCCAGGGGACGGGAAAGGCACGCGTATTTTTGAGAGTGCTTCATGCAAAGCATCTTTTTCTTTTTCAAAAGGGGGCTCAACCGATGCCAGTCAAGTGGGGTGTGTGTGGCCCAGTTAGTGGAAACGAGGGAGACTGTGGTTGGAGTCCCCTCGCTGTGTCTCTAAAAGAACCAAGATGAACAAGTCATGGCTCTCAGAGGACTTTTCTTCCCCTGGGTCAGCCAGGGGACGGGAAAGGCACGCGTATTTTTGAGAGTGCTTCATGCAAAGCATCTTTTTCTTTTTCAAAAGGGGGCTCAACCGATGCCAGTCAAGTGGGGTGTGTGTGGCCCAGTTAGTGGAAACGAGGGAGACTGTGGTTGGAGTCCCCTCGCTGTGTCTCTAAAAGAACCAAGATGAACAAGTCATGGCTCTCAGAGGACTTTTCTTCCCCTGGGTCAGCCAGGGGACGGGAAAGGCACGCGTATTTTTGAGAGTGCTTCATGCAAAGCATCTTTTTCTTTTTCAAAAGGGGGCTCAACCGATGCCAGTCAAGTGGGGTGTGTGTGGCCCAGTTAGTGGAAACGAGGGAGACTGTGGTTGGAGTCCCCTCGCTGTGTCTCTAAAAGAACCAAGATGAACAAGTCATGGCTCTCAGAGGACTTTTCTTCCCCTGGGTCAGCCAGGGGACGGGAAAGGCACGCGTATTTTTGAGAGTGCTTCATGCAAAGCATCTTTTTCTTTTTCAAAAGGGGGCTCAACCGATGCCAGTCAAGTGGGGTGTGTGTGGCCCAGTTAGTGGAAACGAGGGAGACTGTGGTTGGAGTCCCCTCGCTGTGTCTCTAAAAGAACCAAGATGAACAAGTCATGGCTCTCAGAGGACTTTTCTTCCCCTGGGTCAGCCAGGGGACGGGAAAGGCACGCGTATTTTTGAGAGTGCTTCATGCAAAGCATCTTTTTCTTTTTCAAAAGGGGGCTCAACCGATGCCAGTCAAGTGGGGTGTGTGTGGCCCAGTTAGTGGAAACGAGGGAGACTGTGGTTGGAGTCCCCTCGCTGTGTCTCTAAAAGAACCAAGATGAACAAGTCATGGCTCTCAGAGGACTTTTCTTCCCCTGGGTCAGCCAGGGGACGGGAAAGGCACGCGTATTTTTGAGAGTGCTTCATGCAAAGCATCTTTTTCTTTTTCAAAAGGGGGCTCAACCGATGCCAGTCAAGTGGGGTGTGTGTGGCCCAGTTAGTGGAAACGAGGGAGACTGTGGTTGGAGTCCCCTCGCTGTGTCTCTAAAAGAACCAAGATGAACAAGTCATGGCTCTCAG
Source organism: Anomaloglossus baeobatrachus (assembly GCF_048569485.1). Taxonomy (NCBI): domain Eukaryota; kingdom Metazoa; phylum Chordata; class Amphibia; order Anura; family Aromobatidae; genus Anomaloglossus; species Anomaloglossus baeobatrachus. The sequence goes on along the minus strand of NC_134355.1, from coordinate 154,187,874 downwards.
AGGACTTTTCTTCCCCTGGGTCAGCCAGGGGACGGGAAAGGCACGCGTATTTTTGAGAGTGCTTCATGCAAAGCATCTTTTTCTTTTTCAAAAGGGGGCTCAACCGATGCCAGTCAAGTGGGGTGTGTGTGGCCCAGTTAGTGGAAACGAGGGAGACTGTGGTTGGAGTCCCCTCGCTGTGTCTCTAAAAGAACCAAGATGAACAAGTCATGGCTCTCAGAGGACTTTTCTTCCCCTGGGTCAGCCAGGGGACGGGAAAGGCACGCGTATTTTTGAGAGTGCTTCATGCAAAGCATCTTTTTCTTTTTCAAAAGGGGGCTCAACCGATGCCAGTCAAGTGGGGTGTGTGTGGCCCAGTTAGTGGAAACGAGGGAGACTGTGGTTGGAGTCCCCTCGCTGTGTCTCTAAAAGAACCAAGATGAACAAGTCATGGCTCTCAGAGGACTTTTCTTCCCCTGGGTCAGCCAGGGGACGGGAAAGGCACGCGTATTTTTGAGAGTGCTTCATGCAAAGCATCTTTTTCTTTTTCAAAAGGGGGCTCAACCGATGCCAGTCAAGTGGGGTGTGTGTGGCCCAGTTAGTGGAAACGAGGGAGACTGTGGTTGGAGTCCCCTCGCTGTGTCTCTAAAAGAACCAAGATGAACAAGTCATGGCTCTCAGAGGACTTTTCTTCCCCTGGGTCAGCCAGGGGACGGGAAAGGCACGCGTATTTTTGAGAGTGCTTCATGCAAAGCATCTTTTTCTTTTTCAAAAGGGGGCTCAACCGATGCCAGTCAAGTGGGGTGTGTGTGGCCCAGTTAGTGGACAACGAGGGAGACTGTGGTTGGAGTCCCCTCGCTGTGTCTCTAAAAGAACCAAGATGAACAAGTCATGGCTCTCAGAGGACTTTTCTTCCCCTGGGTCAGCCAGGGGACGGGAAAGGCACGCGTATTTTTGAGAGTGCTTCATGCAAAGCATCTTTTTCTTTTTCAAAAGGGGGCTCAACCGATGCCAGTCAAGTGGGGTGTGTGTGGCCCAGTTAGTGGAAACGAGGGAGACTGTGGTTGGAGTCCCCTCGCTGTGTCTCTAAAAGAACCAAGATGAACAAGTCATGGCTCTCAGAGGACTTTTCTTCCCCTGGGTCAGCCAGGGGACGGGAAAGGCACGCGTATTTTTGAGAGTGCTT